>NW_027461849.1:0-749674 GCF_050947455.1 Rhinoderma darwinii | reverse complement strand
TCCAGCAGTACATTACCCGGACACAGACAGGACACTAGAGACTACTCCACCTGTATAACTATAACCTGACACAGGCCAGACCCCAGAACCTGCTCCTCCAGCAGTACATTACCCGGACACAGACAGGACACTAGAGACTACTCCACCTGTATAACTATAACCTGACACAGGCCAGACCCCAGAACCTGCTCCTCCAGCAGTACATTACCCGGACACAGACAGGACACTAGAGGCTTCTCCACCTGTATAACTATATCCTGGCACAGGCCAGACCCCAGAACCTGCTCCTCCAGCAGTACATTACCCGGACACAGACAGGACACTAGAGACTACTCCACCTGTATAACTATAACCTGACACAGGCCAGACCCCAGAACCTGCTCCTCCAGCAGTACATTACCCGGACACAGACAGGACACTAGAGACTTCTCCACCTGTATAACTATAACCTGACACAGGCCAGACCCCAGAACCTGCTCCTCCAGCAGTACATTACCCGGACACAGACAGGACACTAGAGACTACTCCACCTGTATAACTATAGCCTGACACAGGCCAGACCCCAGAACCTGCCCCTCCAGCAGTACATTACCCGGACACAGACAGGACACTAGAGACTACTCCACCTGTATAACTATAACCTGGCACAGGCCAGCCCCAGAACCTGCTCCTCCAGCAGTACATTACCCCGACACAGACAGGACACTAGAGACTACTCCACCTGTATAACTATAACCTGACACAGGCCAGACCCCAGAACCTGCTCCTCCAGCAGTACATTACCCGGACACAGACAGGACACTAGAGACTTCTCCACCTGTATAACAATACCTGACACAGGCCAGACCCCAGAACCTGCTCCTCCAGCAGTACATTACCCGGACACAGACAGGACACTAGAGACTACTCCACCTGTATAACTATAGCCTGACACAGGCCAGACCCCAGAACCTGCTCCTCCAGCAGTACATTACCCGGACACAGACAGGACACTAGAGACTACTCCACCTGTATAACTATAACCTGACACAGGCCAGACCCCAGAACCTGCTCCTCCAGCAGTACATTACCCGGACACAGACAGGACACTAGAGGCTACTCCACCTGTATAACTATAACCTGACACAGGTCAGACCCCAGAACCTGCTCCTCCAGCAGTACATTACCCGGACACAGACAGGACACTAGAGACTACTCCACCTGTATAACTATAACCTGACACAGGCCAGACCCCAGAACCTGCTCCTCCAGCAGTACATTACCCGGACACAGACAGGACACTAGAGACTACTCCACCTGTATAACAATAACCTGACACAGGCCAGACCCCAGAACCTGCTCCTCCAGCAGTACATTACCCGGACACAGACAGGACACTAGAGACTACTCCACCTGTATAACTATAACCTGACACAGGCCAGACCCCAGAACCTGCTCCTCCAGCAGTACATTACCCGGACACAGACAGGACACTAGAGACTACTCCACCTGTATAACTATAACCTGACACAGGCCAGACCCCAGAACCTGCTCCTCCAGCAGTACATTACCCGGACACAGACAGGACACTAGAGACTTCTCTACCTGTATAACTATAACCTGACACAGGCCAGACCCCAGAACCTGCTCCTCCAGCAGTACATTACCCGGACACAGACAGGACACTAGAGACTACTCCACCTGTATAACTATAACCTGACACAGGCCAGACCCCAGAACCTGCTCCTCCAGCAGTACATTACCCGGACACAGACAGGACACTAGAGACTACTCCACCTGTATAACTATAACCTGACACAGGCCAGACCCCAGAACCTGCTCCTCCAGCAGTACATTACCCGGACACAGACAGGACACTAGAGGCTACTCCACCTGTATAACTATAACCTGACACAGGCCAGACCCCAGAACCTGCTCCTCCAGCAGTACATTACCCGGACACAGACAGGACACTAGAGGCTTCTCCACCTGTATAACTATAACCTGGCACAGGCCAGACCCCAGAACCTGCTCCTCCAGCAGTACATTACCCGGACACAGACAGGACACTAGAGACTACTCCACCTGTATAACAATAACCTGACACAGGCCAGACCCCAGAACCTGCTCCTCCAGCAGTACATTACCCGGACACAGACAGGACACTAGAGACTACTCCACCTGTATAACTATAACCTGACACAGGCCAGAACTCAGAACCTGCTCCTCCAGCAGTACATTACCCGGACACAGACAGGACACTAGAGACTACTCCACCTGTATAACTATAACCTGACACAGGCCAGACCCCAGAACCTGCTCCTCCAGCAGTACATTACCCGGACACAGACAGGACACTAGAGACTACTCCACCTGTATAACTATAACCTGACACAGGCCAGACCCCAGAACCTGCTCCTCCAGCAGTACATTACCCGGACACAGACAGGAATCTAGAGACTACTCCACCTGTATAACTATAACCTGACACAGGCCAGACCCCAGAGCCTGCTCCTCCAGCAGTACATTACCCGGACACAGACAGGACACTAGAGACTTCTCCACCTGTATAACTATAACCTGACACAGGCCAGACCCCAGAACCTGCTCCTCCAGCAGTACATTACCCGGACACAGACAGGACACTAGAGGCTACTCCACCTGTATAACTATAACCTGACACAGGCCAGACCCCAGAACCTGCTCCTCCAGCAGTACATTACCCGGACACAGACAGGACACTAGAGGCTTCTCCACCTGTATAACTATAACCTGGCACAGGCCAGACCCCAGAACCTGCTCCTCCAGCAGTACATTACCCGGACACAGACAGGACACTAGAGACTACTCCACCTGTATAACAATAACCTGACACAGGCCAGACCCCAGAACCTGCTCCTCCAGCAGTACATTACCCGGACACAGACAGGACACTAGAGACTACTCCACCTGTATAACTATAACCTGACACAGGCCAGAACTCAGAACCTGCTCCTCCAGCAGTACATTACCCGGACACAGACAGGACACTAGAGACTACTCCACCTGTATAACTATAACCTGACACAGGCCAGACCCCAGAACCTGCTCCTCCAGCAGTACATTACCCGGACACAGACAGGACACTAGAGACTACTCCACCTGTATAACTATAACCTGACACAGGCCAGACCCCAGAACCTGCTCCTCCAGCAGTACATTACCCGGACACAGACAGGACACTAGAGACTACTCCACCTGTATAACTATAACCTGACACAGGCCAGACCCCAGAGCCTGCTCCTCCAGCAGTACATTACCCGGACACAGACAGGACACTAGAGACTTCTCCACCTGTATAACAATAACCTGACACAGGACAGACCCCAGAACCTGCTCCTCCAGCAGTACATTACCCGGACACAGACAGGACACTAGAGGCTTCTCCACCTGTATAACTATAACCTGACACAGGCCAGACCCCAGAACCTGCTCCTCCAGCAGTACATTACCCGGACACAGACAGGACACTAGAGACTACTCCACCTGTATAACTATAACCTGACACAGGCCAGACCCCAGAACCTGCTCCTCCAGCAGTACATTACCCGGACACAGACAGGACACTAGAGACTACTCCACCTGTATAACTATAACCTGACACAGGCCAGAACTCAGAACCTGCTCCTCCAGCAGTACATTACCCGGACACAGACAGGACACTAGAGACTACTCCACCTGAATAACTACAACCTGACACAGGCGAGACCCCAGAACCTGCTCCTCCAGCAGTACATTACCCGGACACAGACAGGACACTAGAGACTACTCCACCTGTATAACTATAACCTAGCACAGGCCAGACCCCAGAACCTGCTCCTCCAGCAGTACATTACCCGGACACAGACAGGACACTAGAGACTACTCCACCTGTATAACTATAACCTGACACAGGCCAGACCCCAGAACCTGCTCCTCCAGCAGTACATTACCCGGACACAGACAGGACACTAGAGACTACTCCACCTGTATAACTATAACCTGACACAGGCCAGACCCCAGAACCTGCTCCTCCAGCAGTACATTACCCGGACACAGACAGGACACTAGAGACTACTCCACCTGTATAACTATAACCTGACACAGGCCAGACCCCAGAACCTGCTCCTCCAGCAGTACATTACCCGGACACAGACAGGACACTAGAGGCTTCTCCACCTGTATAACTATAACCTGACACAGGCCAGACCCCAGAACCTGCTCCTCCAGCAGTACATTACCCGGACACAGACAGGACACTAGAGACTTCTCCACCTGTATAACTATAACCTGACACAGGCCAGACCCCAGAACCTGCTCCTCCAGCAGTACATTACCCGGACACAGACAGGACACTAGAGACTACTCCACCTGTATAACTATAACCTGACACAGGCCAGACCCCAGAACCTGCTCCTCCAGCAGTACATTACCCGGACACAGACAGGACACTAGAGACTACTCCACCTGTATAACAATAACCTGGCACAGGCCAGACCCCAGAACCTGATCCTCCAGCAGTACATTACCGGACACAGACAGGACACTAGAGACTTCTCCACCTGTATAACTATAACCTGACACAGGCCAGACCCCAGAACCTGCTCCTCCAGCAGTACATTACCCGGACACAGACAGGACACTAGAGACTTCTCCACCTGTATAACTATAACCTGACACAGGCCAGACCCCAGAACCTGCTCCTCCAGCAGTACATTACCCGGACACAGACAGGACACTAGAGACTTCTCCACCTGTATAACTATAACCTGACACAGGCCAGACCCCAGAACCTGCTCCTCCAGCAGTACATTACCCGGACACAGACAGGACACTAGAGACTACTCCACCTGTATAACTATAACCTGACACAGGCCAGACCCCAGAACCTGCTCCTCCAGCAGTACATTACCCGGACACAGACAGGACACTAGAGGCTTCTCCACCTGTATAACTATAACCTGACACAGGCCAGACCCCAGAACCTGCTCCTCCAGCAGTACATTACCCGGACACAGACAGGACACTAGAGGCTACTCCACCTGTATAACTATAACCTGACACAGGCCAGACCCCAGAACCTGCTCCTCCAGCAGTACATTACCCGGACACAGACAGGACACTAGAGACTACTCCACCTGTATAACTATAACCTGACACAGGCCAGACCCCAGAACCTGCTCCTCCAGCAGTACATTACCCGGACACAGACAGGACACTAGAGACTACTCCACCTGTATAACAATAACCTGACACAGGCCAGACCCCAGAACCTGCTCCTCCAGCAGTACATTACCCGGACACAGACAGGACACTAGAGGCTTCTCCACCTGTATAACTATAACCTGACACAGGCCAGACCCCAGAACCTGCTCCTCCAGCAGTACATTACCCGGACACAGACAGGACACTAGAGACTGCTCCACCTGTATAACTATAACCTGACACAGGCCAGACCCCAGAACCTGCTCCTCCAGCAGTACATTACCCGGACACAGACAGGACACTAGAGACTTCTCCACCTGTATAACTATAACCTGACACAGGCCAGACCCCAGAACCTGCTCCTCCAGCAGTACATTACCCGGACACAGACAGGACACTAGAGACTACTCCACCTGTATAACTATAACCTGACACAGGCGAGACCCCAGAACCTGCTCCTCCAGCAGTACATTACCCGGACACAGACAGGACACTAGAGACTACTCCACCTGTATAACTATAACCTGACACAGGCCAGACCCCAGAACCTGCTCCTCCAGCAGTACATTACCCGGACACAGACAGGACACTAGAGACTTCTCCACCTGTATAACTATAACCTGACACAGGCCAGACCCCAGAACCTGCTCCTCCAGCAGTACATTACCCGGACACAGACAGGACACTAGAGACTACTCCACCTGTATAACTATAACCTGACACAGGCCAGACCCCAGAACCTGCTCCTCCAGCAGTACATTACCCGGACACAGACAGGACACTAGAGACTTCTCCACCTGTATAACTATAACCTGACACAGGCCAGACCCCAGAACCTGCTCCTCCAGCAGTACATTACCCGGACACAGACAGGACACTAGAGACTACTCCACCTGTATAACTATAACCTGGCACAGGCCAGACCCCAGAACCTGCTCCTCCAGCAGTACATTACCCCGACACAGACAGGACACTAGAGACTACTCCACCTGTATAACTATAACCTGACACAGGCCAGACCCCAGAACCTGCTCCTCCAGCAGTACATTACCCGGACACAGACAGGACACTAGAGACTTCTCCACCTGTATAACAATAACCTGACACAGGCCAGACCCCAGAACCTGCTCCTCCAGCAGTACATTACCCGGACACAGACAGGACACTAGAGACTACTCCACCTGTATAACTATAGCCTGACACAGGCCAGACCCCAGAACCTGCTCCTCCAGCAGTACATTACCCGGACACAGACAGGACACTAGAGACTACTCCACCTGTATAACTATAACCTGACACAGGCCAGACCCCAGAACCTGCTCCTCCAGCAGTACATTACCCGGACACAGACAGGACACTAGAGGCTACTCCACCTGTATAACTATAACCTGACACAGGTCAGACCCCAGAACCTGCTCCTCCAGCAGTACATTACCCGGACACAGACAGGACACTAGAGACTACTCCACCTGTATAACTATAACCTGACACAGGCCAGACCCCAGAACCTGCTCCTCCAGCAGTACATTACCCGGACACAGACAGGACACTAGAGACTACTCCACCTGTATAACAATAACCTGACACAGGCCAGACCCCAGAACCTGCTCCTCCAGCAGTACATTACCCGGACACAGACAGGACACTAGAGACTACTCCACCTGTATAACTATAACCTGACACAGGCCAGACCCCAGAACCTGCTCCTCCAGCAGTACATTACCCGGACACAGACAGGACACTAGAGACTACTCCACCTGTATAACTATAACCTGACACAGGCCAGACCCCAGAACCTGCTCCTCCAGCAGTACATTACCCGGACACAGACAGGACACTAGAGGCTTCTCCACCTGTATAACTATAACCTGACACAGGCCAGACCCCAGAACCTGCTCCTCCAGCAGTACATTACCCGGACACAGACAGGACACTAGAGACTACTCCACCTGTATAACTATAACCTGACACAGGCCAGACCCCAGAACCTGCTCCTCCAGCAGTACATTACCCGGACACAGACAGGACACTAGAGACTACTCCACCTGTATAACTATAACCTGACACAGGCCAGACCCCAGAACCTGCTCCTCCAGCAGTACATTACCCGGACACAGACAGGACACTAGAGGCTACTCCACCTGTATAACTATAACCTGACACAGGCCAGACCCCAGAACCTGCTCCTCCAGCAGTACATTACCCGGACACAGACAGGACACTAGAGGCTTCTCCACCTGTATAACTATAACCTGGCACAGGCCAGACCCCAGAACCTGCTCCTCCAGCAGTACATTACCCGGACACAGACAGGACACTAGAGACTACTCCACCTGTATAACAATAACCTGACACAGGCCAGACCCCAGAACCTGCTCCTCCAGCAGTACATTACCCGGACACAGACAGGACACTAGAGACTACTCCACCTGTATAACTATAACCTGACACAGGCCAGAACTCAGAACCTGCTCCTCCAGCAGTACATTACCCGGACACAGACAGGACACTAGAGACTACTCCACCTGTATAACTACAACCTGACACAGGCCAGACCCCAGAACCTGCTCCTCCAGCAGTACATTACCCGGACACAGACAGGACACTAGAGACTACTCCACCTGTATAACTATAACCTGACACAGGCCAGACCCCAGAACCTGCTCCTCCAGCAGTACATTACCCGGACACAGACAGGACACTAGAGGCTTCTCCACCTGTATAACTATAACCTGACACAGGCCAGACCCCAGAACCTGCTCCTCCAGCAGTACATTACCCGGACACAGACAGGACACTAGAGGCTACTCCACCTGTATAACTATAACCTGGCACAGGCCAGACCCCAGAACCTGCTCCTCCAGCAGTACATTACCCGGACACAGACAGGACACTAGAGACTACTCCACCTGTATAACTATAACCTGACACAGGCCAGACCCCAGAACCAGCTCCTCCAGCAGTACATTACCCGGACACAGACAGGACACTAGAGACTACTCCACCTGTATAACTATAACCTGACACAGGCCAGACCCCAGAACCTGCTCCTCCAGCAGTACATTACCCGGACACAGACAGGACACTAGAGACTACTCCACCTGTATAACTATAACCTGACACAGGCCAGACCCCAGAACCTGCTCCTCCAGCAGTACATTACCCGGACACAGACAGGACACTAGAGACTACTCCACCTGTATAACTATAACCTGACACAGGCCAGACCCCAGAACCTGCTCCTCCAGCAGTACATTACCCGGACACAGACAGGACACTAGAGACTACTCCACCTGTATAACAATAACCTGACACAGGCCAGACCCCAGAACCTGCTCCTCCAGCAGTACATTACCCGGACACAGACAGGACACTAGAGGCTTCTCCACCTGTATAACTATAACCTGACACAGGCCAGACCCCAGAACCTGCTCCTCCAGCAGTACATTACCCGGACACAGACAGGACACTAGAGACTGCTCCACCTGTATAACTATAACCTGACACAGGCCAGACCCCAGAACCTGCTCCTCCAGCAGTACATTACCCGGACACAGACAGGACACTAGAGACTTCTCCACCTGTATAACTATAACCTGACACAGGCCAGACCCCAGAACCTGCTCCTCCAGCAGTACATTACCCGGACACAGACAGGACACTAGAGACTACTCCACCTGTATAACTATAACCTGACACAGGCGAGACCCCAGAACCTGCTCCTCCAGCAGTACATTACCCGGACACAGACAGGACACTAGAGACTACTCCACCTGTATAACTATAACCTGACACAGGCCAGACCCCAGAACCTGCTCCTCCAGCAGTACATTACCCGGACACAGACAGGACACTAGAGACTTCTCCACCTGTATAACTATAACCTGACACAGGCCAGACCCCAGAACCTGCTCCTCCAGCAGTACATTACCCGGACACAGACAGGACACTAGAGACTACTCCACCTGTATAACTATAACCTGACACAGGCCAGACCCCAGAACCTGCTCCTCCAGCAGTACATTACCCGGACACAGACAGGACACTAGAGACTTCTCCACCTGTATAACTATAACCTGACACAGGCCAGACCCCAGAACCTGCTCCTCCAGCAGTACATTACCCGGACACAGACAGGACACTAGAGACTACTCCACCTGTATAACTATAACCTGACACAGGCCAGACCCCAGAACCTGCTCCTCCAGCAGTACATTACCCGGACACAGACAGGACACTAGAGACTACTCCACCTGTATAACTATAACCTGACAGGCCAGACCCCAGAACCTGCTCCTCCAGCAGTACATTACCCGGACACAGACAGGACACTAGAGACTACTCCACCTGTATAACTATAACCTGACACAGGCGAGACCCCAGAACCTGCTCCTCCAGAAGTACATTACCCGGACACAGACAGGACACTAGAGACTTCTCCACCTGTATAACAATAACCTGACACAGGCCAGACCCCAGAACCTGCTCCTCCAGCAGTACATTACCCGGACACAGACAGGACACTAGAGACTACTCCACCTGTATAACTATAACCTGACACAGGCCAGACCCCAGAACCTGCTCCTCCAGCAGTACATTACCCGGACACAGACAGGACACTAGAGACTACTCCACCTGTATAACTATAACCTGACACAGGCGAGACCCCAGAACCTGCTCCTCCAGCAGTACATTACCCGGACACAGACAGGACACTAGAGACTTCTCCACCTGTATAACTATAACCTGACACAGGCCAGACCCCAGAACCTGCTCCTCCAGCAGTACATTACCCGGACACAGACAGGACACTAGAGACTACTCCACCTGTATAACTATAACCTGGCGCAGGCCAGACCCCAGAACCTGCTCCTCCAGCAGTACATTACCCGGACATAGACAGGACACTAGAGACTACTCCACCTGTATAACTATAACCTGACACAGGCCAGACCCCAGAACCTGCTCCTCCAGCAGTACATTACCCGGACACAGACAGGACACTAGAGACTTCTTCACCTGTATAACTATAACCTGACACAGGCCAGACCCCAGAACCTGCTCCTCCAGCAGTACATTACCCGGACACAGACAGGACACTAGAGACTACTCCACCTGTATAACTATAACCTGACACAGGCCAGACCCCAGAACCTGCTCCTCCAGCAGTACATTACCCGGACACAGACAGGACACTAGAGGCTTCTCCACCTGTATAACTATAACCTGACACAGGCCAGACCCCAGAACCTGCTCCTCCAGCAGTACATTACCCGGACACAGACAGGACACTAGAGACTACTCCACCTGTATAACTATAACCTGACACAGGCCAGACCCCAGAACCTGCTCCTCCAGCAGTACATTACCCGGACACAGACAGGACACTAGAGACTTCTCCACCTGTATAACTATAACCTGACACAGGCCAGACCCCAGAACCTGCTCCTCCAGCAGTACATTACCCGGACACAGACAGGACACTAGAGACTACTCCACCTGTATAACTATAACCTGACACAGGCCAGACCCCAGAACCTGCTCCTCCAGCAGTACATTACCCGGACACAGACAGGACACTAGAGACTACTCCACCTGTATAACTATAACCTGACACAGGCCAGACCCCAGAACCTGCTCCTCCAGCAGTACATTACCCGGACACAGACAGGACACTAGAGGCTTCTCCACCTGTATAACTATATCCTGGCACAGGCCAGACCCCAGAACCTGCTCCTCCAGCAGTACATTACCCGGACACAGACAGGACACTAGAGACTACTCCACCTGTATAACTATAACCTGACACAGGCCAGACCCCAGAACCTGCTCCTCCAGCAGTACATTACCCGGACACAGACAGGACACTAGAGACTTCTCCACCTGTATAACTATAACCTGACACAGGCCAGACCCCAGAACCTGCTCCTCCAGCAGTACATTACCCGGACACAGACAGGACACTAGAGACTACTCCACCTGTATAACTATAGCCTGACACAGGCCAGACCCCAGAACCTGCCCCTCCAGCAGTACATTACCCGGACACAGACAGGACACTAGAGACTACTCCACCTGTATAACTATAACCTGGCACAGGCCAGACCCCAGAACCTGCTCCTCCAGCAGTACATTACCCCGACACAGACAGGACACTAGAGACTACTCCACCTGTATAACTATAACCTGACACAGGCCAGACCCCAGAACCTGCTCCTCCAGCAGTACATTACCCGGACACAGACAGGACACTAGAGACTTCTCCACCTGTATAACAATAACCTGACACAGGCCAGACCCCAGAACCTGCTCCTCCAGCAGTACATTACCCGGACACAGACAGGACACTAGAGACTACTCCACCTGTATAACTATAGCCTGACACAGGCCAGACCCCAGAACCTGCTCCTCCAGCAGTACATTACCCGGACACAGACAGGACACTAGAGACTACTCCACCTGTATAACTATAACCTGACACAGGCCAGACCCCAGAACCTGCTCCTCCAGCAGTACATTACCCGGACACAGACAGGACACTAGAGGCTACTCCACCTGTATAACTATAACCTGACACAGGTCAGACCCCAGAACCTGCTCCTCCAGCAGTACATTACCCGGACACAGACAGGACACTAGAGACTACTCCACCTGTATAACTATAACCTGACACAGGCCAGACCCCAGAACCTGCTCCTCCAGCAGTACATTACCCGGACACAGACAGGACACTAGAGACTACTCCACCTGTATAACAATAACCTGACACAGGCCAGACCCCAGAACCTGCTCCTCCAGCAGTACATTACCCGGACACAGACAGGACACTAGAGACTACTCCACCTGTATAACTATAACCTGACACAGGCCAGACCCCAGAACCTGCTCCTCCAGCAGTACATTACCCGGACACAGACAGGACACTAGAGACTACTCCACCTGTATAACTATAACCTGACACAGGCCAGACCCCAGAACCTGCTCCTCCAGCAGTACATTACCCGGACACAGACAGGACACTAGAGACTTCTCTACCTGTATAACTATAACCTGACACAGGCCAGACCCCAGAACCTGCTCCTCCAGCAGTACATTACCCGGACACAGACAGGACACTAGAGACTACTCCACCTGTATAACTATAACCTGACACAGGCCAGACCCCAGAACCTGCTCCTCCAGCAGTACATTACCCGGACACAGACAGGACACTAGAGACTACTCCACCTGTATAACTATAACCTGACACAGGCCAGACCCCAGAACCTGCTCCTCCAGCAGTACATTACCCGGACACAGACAGGACACTAGAGACTACTCCACCTGTATAACTATAACCTGACACAGGCCAGACCCCAGAACCTGCTCCTCCAGCAGTACATTACCCGGACACAGACAGGACACTAGAGACTTCTCTACCTGTATAACTATAACCTGACACAGGCCAGACCCCAGAACCTGCTCCTCCAGCAGTACATTACCCGGACACAGACAGGACACTAGAGACTACTCCACCTGTATAACTATAACCTGACACAGGCCAGACCCCAGAACCTGCTCCTCCAGCAGTACATTACCCGGACACAGACAGGACACTAGAGGCTACTCCACCTGTATAACTATAACCTGACACAGGCCAGACCCCAGAACCTGCTCCTCCAGCAGTACATTACCCGGACACAGACAGGACACTAGAGGCTTCTCCACCTGTATAACTATAACCTGGCACAGGCCAGACCCCAGAACCTGCTCCTCCAGCAGTACATTACCCGGACACAGACAGGACACTAGAGACTACTCCACCTGTATAACAATAACCTGACACAGGCCAGACCCCAGAACCTGCTCCTCCAGCAGTACATTACCCGGACACAGACAGGACACTAGAGACTACTCCACCTGTATAACTATAACCTGACACAGGCCAGAACTCAGAACCTGCTCCTCCAGCAGTACATTACCCGGACACAGACAGGACACTAGAGACTACTCCACCTGTATAACTACAACCTGACACAGGCCAGACCCCAGAACCTGCTCCTCCAGCAGTACATTACCCGGACACAGACAGGACACTAGAGACTACTCCACCTGTATAACTATAACCTGACACAGGCCAGACCCCAGAACCTGCTCCTCCAGCAGTACATTACCCGGACACAGACAGGACACTAGAGGCTTCTCCACCTGTATAACTATAACCTGACACAGGCCAGACCCCAGAACCTGCTCCTCCAGCAGTACATTACCCGGACACAGACAGGACACTAGAGACTACTCCACCTGTATAACTATAACCTGACACAGGCCAGACCCCAGAACCTGCTCCTCCAGCAGTACATTACCCGGACACAGACAGGACACTAGAGACTACTCCACCTGTATAACTATAACCTGACACAGGCCAGACCCCAGAACCTGCTCCTCCAGCAGTACATTACCCGGACACAGACAGGACACTAGAGACTACTCCACCTGTATAACTATAACCTGACACAGGCCAGACCCCAGAACCTGCTCCTCCAGCAGTACATTACCCGGAAACAGACAGGACACTAGAGACTACTCCACCTGTATAACTATAACCTGACACAGGCCAGACCCCAGAACCTGCTCCTCCAGCAGTACATTACCCGGACACAGACAGGACACTAGAGACTACTCCACCTGTATAACTATAACCTGACACAGGCCAGACCCCAGAACCTGCTCCTCCAGCAGTACATTACCCGGACACAGACAGGACACTAGAGACTACTCCACCTGTATAACTATAACCTGGCACAGGCCAGACCCCAGAACCTGCTCCTCCAGCAGTACATTACTCGGACACAGACAGGACACTAGAGACTACTCCACCTGTATAACTATAACCTGACACAGGCCAGACCCCAGAACCTGCTCCTCCAGCAGTACATTACCCGGACACAGACAGGACACTAGAGGCTTCTCCACCTGTATAACAATAACCTCACACAGGCCAGACCCCAGAACCTGCTCCTCCAGCAGTACATTACCCGGACACAGACAGGACACTAGAGACTACTCCACCTGTATAACTATAACCTGACACAGGCCAGACCCCAGAACCTGCTCCTCCAGCAGTACATTACCCGGACACAGACAGGACACTAGAGACTACTCCACCTGTATAACTATAACCTGGCACAGGCCAGACCCCAGAACCTGCTCCTCCAGCAGTACATTACCCGGACACAGACAGGACACTAGAGACTACTCCACCTGTATAACTATAGCCTGACACAGGCCAGACCCCAGAACCTGCTCCTCCAGCAGTACATTACCCGGACACAGACAGGACACTAGAGACTACTCCACCTGTATAACTATAACCTGACACAGGCCAGACCCCAGAACCTGCTCCTCCAGCAGTACATTACCCGGACACAGACAGGACACTAGAGACTACTCCACCTGTATAACTATAACCTGACACAGGCCAGACCCCAGAACCTGCTCCTCCAGCAGTACATTACCCGGACACAGACAGGACACTAGAGACTACTCCACCTGTATAACTAGAACCTGACACAGGCCAGACCCCAGAACCTGCTCCTCCAGCAGTACATTACCCGGACACAGACAGGACACTAGAGACTACTCCACCTGTATAACTATAACCTGACACAGGCGAGACCCCAGAACCTGCTCCTCCAGCAGTACATTACCCGGACACAGACAGGACACTAGAGACTTCTCCACCTGTATAACTATAACCTGGCACAGGCCAGACCCCAGAACCTGCTCCTCCAGCAGTACATTACCCGGACACAGACAGGACACTAGAGACTACTCCACCTGTATAACTATAACCTGACACAGGCCAGACCCCAGAACCTGCTCCTCCAGCAGTACATTACCCGGACATAGACAGGACACTAGAGACTACTCCACCTGTATAACTATAACCTGACACAGGCCAGACCCCAGAACCTGCTCCTCCAGCAGTACATTACCCGGACACAGACAGGACACTAGAGACTACTCCACCTGTATAACAATAACCTGACACAGGCCAGACCCCAGAACCTGCTCCTCCAGCAGTACATTACCCGGACACAGACAGGAATCTAGAGACTACTCCACCTGTATAACAATAACCTGACACAGGCCAGACCCCAGAACCTGCTCCTCCAGCAGTACATTACCCGGACACAGACAGGACACTAGAGACTACTCCACCTGTATAACAATAACCTGACACAGGCCAGACCCCAGAACCTGCCCCTCCAGCAGTACATTACCCGGACACAGACAGGACACTAGAGGCTTCTCCACCTGTATAACAATAACCTGACACAGGCCAGACCCCAGAACCTGCTCCTCCAGCAGTACATTACCCGGACACAGACAGGACACTAGAGACTACTCCACCTGTATAACTATAACCTGACACAGGACAGACCCCAGAACCTGCTCCTCCAGCAGTACATTACCCGGACAGTCACAGACAGGACACTAGAGACTACTCCACCTGTATAACTATAACCTCACACAGGCCAGACCCCAGAACCTGCTCCTCCAGCAGTACATTACCCGGACACAGACAGGACACTAGAGACTACTCCACCTGTATAACTATAACCTGACACAGGCCAGACCCCAGAACCTGCTCCTCCAGCAGTACATTACCCGGACACAGACAGGACACTAGAGACTACTCCACCTGTATAACTATAACCTGACACAGGCCAGACCCCAGAACCTGCTCCTCCAGCAGTACATTACCCGGACACAGACAGGACACTAGAGACTACTCCACCTGTATAACTATAACCTGACACAGGCCAGACCCCAGAACCTGCTCCTCCAGCAGTACATTACCCGGACACAGACAGGACACTAGAGACTTCTCCACCTGTATAACTATAACCTGGCACAGGCCAGACCCCAGAACCTGCTCCTCCAGCAGTACATTACCCGGACACAGACAGGACACTAGAGACTACTCCACCTGTATAACTATAACCTGACACAGGCCAGACCCCAGAACCTGCTCCTCCAGCAGTACATTACCCGGACACAGACAGGACACTAGAGACTACTCCACCTGTATAACTATAACCTGACACAGGCCAGACCCCAGAACCTGCTCCTCCAGCAGTACATTACCCGGACACAGACAGGACACTAGAGACTACTCCACCTGTATAACTATAACCTGACACAGGCCAGACCCCAGAACCTGCTCCTCCAGCAGTACATTACCCGGACACAGACAGGACACTAGAGACTACTCCACCTGTATAACTATAACCTGACACAGGCCAGACCCCAGAACCTGCTCCTCCAGCAGTACATTACCCGGACACAGACAGGATACTAGAGACTACTCCACCTGTATAACTATAACCTGACACAGGCCAGACCCCAGAACCTGCTCCTCCAGCAGTACATTACCCGGACACAGACAGGACACTAGAGGCTTCTCCACCTGTATAACTATAACCTGACACAGGCCAGACCCCAGAACCTGCTCCTCCAGCAGTACATTACCCGGACACAGACAGGACACTAGAGACTACTCCACCTGTATAACTATAACCTGACACAGGCCAGACCCCAGAACCTGCTCCTCCAGCAGTACATTACCCGGACACAGACAGGACACTAGAGACTACTCCACCTGTATAACTATAACCTGGCACAGGCCAGACCCCAGAACCTGCTCCTCCAGCAGTACATTACCCGGACACAGACAGGACACTAGAGACTACTCCACCTGTATAACTACAACCTGACACAGGCGAGACCCCAGAACCTGCTCCTCCAGCAGTACATTACCCGGACACAGACAGGACACTAGAGACTACTCCACCTGTATAACTATAACCTGACACAGGCCAGACCCCAGAACCTGCTCCTCCAGCAGTACATTACCCGGACACAGACAGGACACTAGAGACTACTCCACCTGTATAACTATAACCTGACACAGGCCAGACCCCAGAACCTGCTCCTCCAGCAGTACATTACCCGGACACAGACAGGACACTAGAGACTTCTCTACCTGTATAACTATAACCTGACACAGGCCAGACCCCAGAACCTGCTCCTCCAGCAGTACATTACCCGCACACAGACAGGACACTAGAGACTTCTCCACCTGTATAACTATAACCTGACACAGGCCAGACCCCAGAACCTGCTCCTCCAGCAGTACATTACCCGGACACAGACAGGACACTAGAGACTTCTCCACCTGTATAACAATAACCTGACACAGGCCAGACCCCAGAACCTGCTCCTCCAGCAGTACATTACCCGGACACAGACAGGACACTAGAGACTTCTCCACCTGTATAACTATAACCTGACACAGGCCAGACCCCAGAACCTGCTCCTCCAGCAGTACATTACCCGGACACAGACAGGACACTAGAGACTACTCCACCTGTATAACTATAACCTGACACAGGCCAGACCCCAGAACCTGCTCCTCCAGCAGTACATTACCCGGACACAGACAGGACACTAGAGACTACTCCACCTGTATAACTATAACCTGACACAGGCCAGACCCCAGAACCTGCTCCTCCAGCAGTACATTACCCGGACACAGACAGGACACTAGAGACTTCTTCACCTGTATAACTATAACCTGGCACAGGCCAGACCCCAGAACCTGCTCCTCCAGCAGTACATTACCCGGACACAGACAGGACACTAGAGACTACTCCACCTGTATAACTATAACCTGACACAGGCCAGACCCCAGAACCTGCTCCTCCAGCAGTACATTACCCGGACACAGACAGGACACTAGAGGCTTCTCCACCTGTATAACTATAGCCTGACACAGGCCAGACCCCAGAACCTGCTCCTCCAGCAGTACATTACCCGGACACAGACAGGACACTAGAGACTTCTCCACCTGTATAACTATAACCTGGCACAGGCCAGACCCCAGAACCTGCTCCTCCAGCAGTACATTACCGGACACAGACAGGACACTAGAGACTACTCCACCTGTATAACAATAACCTGGCACAGGCCAGACCCCAGAACCTGCTCCTCCAGCAGTACATTACCCGGACACAGACAGGACACTAGAGACTACTCCACCTGTATAACTATAACCTGACACAGGCCAGACCCCAGAACCTGCTCCTCCAGGAGTACATTACCCGGACACAGACAGGACACTAGAGACTACTCCACCTGTATAACTATAACCTGACACAGGCCAGACCCCAGAACCTGCTCCTCCAGCAGTACATTACCCGGACACAGACAGGACACTAGAGACTACTCCACCTGTATAACTATAACCTGACACAGGCCAGACCCCAGAACCTGCTCCTCCAGCAGTACATTACCCGGACACAGACAGGACACTAGAGACTACTCCACCTGTATAACTATAACCTGACACAGGCCAGACCCCAGAACCTGCTCCTCCAGCAGTACATTACCCGGACACAGACAGGACACTAGAGACTACTCCACCTGTATAACTATAACCTGACACAGGCCAGACCCCAGAACCTGCTCCTCCAGCAGTACATTACCCGGACACAGACAGGACACTAGAGACTACTCCACCTGTATAACTATAACCTGACACAGGCCAGACCCCAGAACCTGCTCCTCCAGCAGTACATTACCCGGACACAGACAGGACACTAGAGACTACTCCACCTGTATAACTATAACCTGACACAGGCCAGACCCCAGAACCTGCTCCTCCAGCAGTACATTACCCGGACACAGACAGGACACTAGAGGCTTCTCCACCTGTATAACTATAACCTGACACAGGCCAGACCCCAGAACCTGCTCCTCCAGCAGTACATTACCCGGACACAGACAGGACACTAGAGACTACTCCACCTGTATAACTATAACCTGACACAGGCCAGACCCCAGAACCTGCTCCTCCAGCAGTACATTACCCGGACACAGACAGGACACTAGAGACTACTCCACCTGTATAACTATAACCTGACACAGGCCAGACCCCAGAACCTGCTCCTCCAGCAGTACATTACCCGGACACAGACAGGACACTAGAGGCTTCTCCACCTGTATAACTAGAACCTGACACAGGCCAGACCCCAGAACCTGCTCCTCCAGGAGTACATTACCCGGACACAGACAGGACACTAGAGACTACTCCACCTGTATAACTATAACCTGACACAGGCCAGACCCCAGAACCTGCTCCTCCAGCAGTACATTACCCGGACACAGACAGGACACTAGAAACTACTCCACCTGTATAACTATAACCTGGCACAGGCCAGACCCCAGAACCTGCTCCTCCAGCAGTACATTACCCGGACACAGACAGGACACTAGAGACTACTCCACCTGTATAACTATAACCTGGCACAGGCCAGACCCCAGAACCTGCTCCTCCAGCAGTACATTACCCGGACACAGACAGGACACTAGAGACTACTCCACCTGTATAACTATAACCTGACACAGGCCAGACCCCAGAACCTGCTCCTCCAGCAGTACATTACCCGGACACAGACAGGACACTAGAGACTACTCCACCTGTATAACAATAACCTTACACAGGCCAGACCCCAGAACCTGCTCCTCCAGCAGTACATTACCCGGACACAGACAGGACACTAGAGACTGCTCCACCTGTATAACTATAACCTGACACAGGCCAGACCCCAGAACCTGCTCCTCCAGCAGTACATTACCCGGACACAGACAGGACACTAGAGACTACTCCACCTGTATAACTATAACCTGGCACAGGCCAGACCCCAGAACCTGCTCCTCCAGCAGTATATTACCCGGACACAGACAGGACACTAGAGACTACTCCACCTGTATAACTATAACCTGACACAGGCCAGACCCCAGAACCTGCTCCTCCAGCAGTACATTACCCGGACACAGACAGGACACTAGAGACTACTCCACCTGTATAACTATAACCTGACACAGGCGAGACCCCAGAACCTGCTCCTCCAGCAGTACATTACCCGGACACAGACAGGACACTAGAGACTACTCCACCTGTATAACTATAACCTGACACAGGACAGACCCCAGAACCTGCTCCTCCAGCAGTACATTACCCGGACACAGACAGGACACTAGAGACTACTCCACCTGTATAACTATAACCTGACACAGGCCAGACCCCAGAACCTGCTCCTCCAGCAGTACATTACCCGGACACAGACAGGACACTAGAGACTTCTCCACCTGTATAACTATAACCTGACACAGGCCAGACCCCAGAACCTGCTCCTCCAGCAGTACATTACCCGGACACAGACAGGACACTAGAGACTTCTCCACCTGTATAACTATAACCTGACACAGGCCAGACCCCAGAACCTGCTCCTCCAGCAGTACATTACCCGGACACAGACAGGACACTAGAGACTACTCCACCTGTATAACTATAACCTGACACAGGCCAGACCCCAGAACCTGCTCCTCCAGCAGTACATTACCCGGACACAGACAGGACACTAGAGACTACTCCACCTGTATAACTATAACCTGACACAGGCCAGACCCCAGAACCTGCTCCTCCAGCAGTACATTACCCGGACACAGACAGGACACTAGAGACTACTCCACCTGTATAACTATAACCTGACACAGGCCAGACCCCAGAACCTGCTCCTCCAGCAGTACATTACCCGGACACAGACAGGACACTAGAGACTACTCCACCTGTATAACAATAACCTTACACAGGCCAGACCCCAGAACCTGCTCCTCCAGCAGTACATTACCCGGACACAGACAGGACACTAGAGACTACTCCACCTGTATAACTATAACCTGACACAGGCCAGACCCCAGAACCTGCTCCTCCAGCAGTACATTACCCGGACACAGACAGGACACTAGAGGCTTCTCCACCTGTATAACTATAACCTGACACAGGCCAGACCCCAGAACCTGCTCCTCCAGCAGTACATTACCCGGACACAGACAGGACACTAGAGACTGCTCCACCTGTATAACTATAACCTGACACAGGCCAGACCCCAGAACCTGCTCCTCCAGCAGTACATTACCCGGACACAGACAGGACACTAGAGACTACTCCACCTGTATAACTATAACCTGACACAGGCCAGACCCCAGAACCTGCTCCTCCAGCAGTACATTACCCGGACACAGACAGGACACTAGAGACTACTCCACCTGTATAACTATAACCTGACACAGGCCAGACCCCAGAACCTGCTCCTCCAGCAGTACATTACCCGGACACAGACAGGACACTAGAGACTACTCCACCTGTATAACTATAACCTGACACAGGCCAGACCCCAGAACCTGCTCCTCCAGCAGTACATTACCCGGACACAGACAGGACACTAGAGACTTCTCCACCTGTATAACTATAACCTGACACAGGCCAGACCCCAGAACCTGCTCCTCCAGCAGTACATTACCCGGACACAGACAGGACACTAGAGACTTCTCCACCTGTATAACTATAACCTGACACAGGCCAGACCCCAGAACCTGCTCCTCCAGCAGTACATTATCCGGACACAGACAGGACACTAGAGACTACTCCACCTGTATAACTATAACCTGACACAGGCCAGACCCCAGAACCTGCTCCTCCAGCAGTACATTACCCGGACACAGACAGGACACTAGAGACTTCTCCACCTGTATAACTATAACCTGACACAGGCCAGACCCCAGAACCTGCTCCTCCAGCAGTACATTACCCGGACACAGACAGGACACTAGAGACTACTCCACCTGTATAACTATAACCTGACACAGGCCAGACCCCAGAACCTGCTCCTCCAGCAGTACATTACCCGGACACAGACAGGACACTAGAGACTACTCCACCTGTATAACTATAACCTGACACAGGCCAGACCCCAGAACCTGCTCCTCCAGCAGTACATTACCCAGACACAGACAGGACACTAGAGACTACTCCACCTGTATAACTATAACCTGACAGGCCAGACCCCAGAACCTGCTCCTCCAGCAGTACATTACCCGGACACAGACAGGACACTAGAGGCTTCTCCACCTGTATAACTATAACCTGACACAGGCCAGACCCCAGAACCTGCTCCTCCAGCAGTACATTACCCGGACACAGACAGGACACTAGAGACTACTCCACCTGTATAACTATAACCTGACACAGGCCAGACCCCAGAACCTGCTCCTCCAGCAGTACATTACCCGGACACAGACAGGACACTAGAGACTACTCCACCTGTATAACTATAACCTGACACTGGCCAGACCCCAGAACCTGCTCCTCCAGCAGTACATTACCCGGACACAGACAGGACACTAGAGACTTCTCCACCTGTATAACTATAACCTGACAGGCCAGACCCCAGAACCTGCTCCTCCAGCAGTACATTACCCGGACACAGACAGGACACTAGAGACTACTCCACCTGTATAACTATAACCTGACACAGGCCAGACCCCAGAACCTGCTCCTCCAGCAGTACATTACCCGGACACAGACAGGACACTAGAGACTTCTCCACCTGTATAACTATAACCTGACACAGGCCAGACCCCAGAACCTGCTCCTCCAGCAGTACATTACCCGGACACAGACAGGACACTAGAGACTACTCCACCTGTATAACTATAACCTGACACAGGCCAGACCCCAGAACCTGCTCCTCCAGCAGTACATTACCCGGACACAGACAGGACACTAGAGACTACTCCACCTGTATAACTATAACCTGACACAGGCCAGACCCCAGAACCTGCTCCTCCAGCAGTACATTACCCAGACACAGACAGGACACTAGAGACTACTCCACCTGTATAACTATAACCTGACAGGCCAGACCCCAGAACCTGCTCCTCCAGCAGTACATTACCCGGACACAGACAGGACACTAGAGGCTTCTCCACCTGTATAACTATAACCTGACACAGGCCAGACCCCAGAACCTGCTCCTCCAGCAGTACATTACCCGGACACAGACAGGACACTAGAGACTACTCCACCTGTATAACTATAACCTGACACAGGCCAGACCCCAGAACCTGCTCCTCCAGCAGTACATTACCCGGACACAGACAGGACACTAGAGACTACTCCACCTGTATAACTATAACCTGACACTGGCCAGACCCCAGAACCTGCTCCTCCAGCAGTACATTACCCGGACACAGACAGGACACTAGAGACTTCTCCACCTGTATAACTATAACCTGACAGGCCAGACCCCAGAACCTGCTCCTCCAGCAGTACATTACCCGGACACAGACAGGACACTAGAGACTACTCCACCTGTATAACTATAACCTGACACAGGCCAGACCCCAGAACCTGCTCCTCCAGCAGTACATTACCCGGACACAGACAGGACACTAGAGACTTCTCCACCTGTATAACTATAACCTGACACAGGCCAGACCCCAGAACCTGCTCCTCCAGCAGTACATTACCCGGACACAGACAGGACACTAGAGACTACTCCACCTGTATAACTATAACCTGACACAGGCCAGACCCCAGAACCTGCTCCTCCAGCAGTACATTACCCGGACACAGACAGGACACTAGAGACTACTCCACCTGTATAACTATAACCTGACACAGGCCAGACCCCAGAACCTGCTCCTCCAGCAGTACATTACCCGGACACAGACAGGACACTAGAGACTACTCCACCTGTATAACTATAACCTGACACAGGCCAGACCCCAGAACCTGCTCCTCCAGCAGTACATTACCCGGACACAGACAGGACACTAGAGACTACTCCACCTGTATAACTATAACCTGACACAGGCCAGACCCCAGAACCTGCTCCTCCAGCAGTACATTACCCGGACACAGACAGGACACTAGAGACTACTCCACCTGTATAACTATAACCTGACACAGGCCAGACCCCAGAACCTGCTCCTCCAGCAGTACATTACCCGGACACAGACAGGACACTAGAGACTTCTCCACCTGTATAACTATAACCTGACACAGGCCAGACCCCAGAACCTGCTCCTCCAGCAGTACATTACCCGGACACAGACAGGACACTAGAGACTACTCCACCTGTATAACTATAACCTGACACAGGCCAGACCCCAGAACCTGCTCCTCCAGCAGTACATTACCCGGACACAGACAGGACACTAGAGACTTCTCCACCTGTATAACTATAACCTGACACAGGCCAGACCCCAGAACCTGCTCCTCCAGCAGTACATTACCCGGACACAGACAGGACACTAGAGACTACTCCACCTGTATAACTATAACCTGACACAGGCCAGACCCCAGAACCTGCTCCTCCAGCAGTACATTACCCGGACACAGACAGGACACTAGAGACTACTCCACCTGTATAACTATAACCTGACACAGGCCAGACCCCAGAACCTGCTCCTCCAGCAGTACATTACCCGGACACAGACAGGACACTAGAGACTACTCCACCTGTATAACTATAACCTGACACAGGCCAGACCCCAGAACCTGCTCCTCCAGCAGTACATTACCCGGACACAGACAGGACACTAGAGACTTCTCCACCTGTATAACTATAACCTGACACAGGCCAGACCCCAGAACCTGCTCCTCCAGCAGTACATTACCCGGACACAGACAGGATACTAGAGACTTCTCCACCTGTATAACTATAACCTGACACACCCCAGAACCTGCTCCTCCAGCAGTACATTACCCGGACACAGACAGGACACTAGAGACTTCTCCACCTGTATAACTATAACCTGACACAGGCCAGACCCCAGAACCTGCTCCTCCAGCAGTACATTACCCGGACACAGACAGGACACTAGAGACTACTCCACCTGTATAACTATAACCTGACACAGGCCAGAACTCAGAACCTGCTCCTCCAGCAGTACATTACCCGGACACAGACAGGACACTAGAGGCTTCTCCACCTGTATAACTATAACCTGACACAGGCCAGACCCCAGAACCTGCTCCTCCAGCAGTACATTACCCGGACACAGACAGGACACTAGAGACTTCTCCACCTGTATAACTATAACCTGACACAGGCCAGACCCCAGAACCTGCTCCTCCAGCAGTACATTACCCGGACACAGACAGGACACTAGAGACTACTCCACCTGTATAACTATAACCTGACACAGGCCAGACCCCAGAACCTGCTCCTCCAGCAGTACATTACCCGGACACAGACAGGACACTAGAGACTACTCCACCTGTATAACTACAACCTGACACAGGCGAGACCCCAGAACCTGCTCCTCCAGCAGTACATTACCCGGACACAGACAGGACACTAGAGACTACTCCACCTGTATAACTATAACCTGACACAGGCCAGACCCCAGAACCTGCTCCTCCAGCAGTACATTACCCGGACACAGACAGGACACTAGAGACTACTCCACCTGTATAACTATAACCTGACACAGGCCAGACCCCAGAACCTGCTCCTCCAGCAGTACATTACCCGGACACAGACAGGACACTAGAGGCTTCTCCACCTGTATAACTATAACCTGACACAGGCCAGACCCCAGAACCTGCTCCTCCAGCAGTACATTACCCGGACACAGACAGGACACTAGAGACTACTCCACCTGTATAACTATAACCTGACACAGGCCAGACCCCAGAACCTGCTCCTCCAGCAGTACATTACCCGGACACAGACAGGACACTAGAGACTTCTCCACCTGTATAACTATAACCTGACACAGGCCAGACCCCAGAACCTGCTCCTCCAGCAGTACATTACCCGGACACAGAAAGGACACTAGAGACTTCTCCACCTGAATAACTATAACCTGACACAGGCCAGACCCCAGAACCTGCTCCTCCAGCAGTACATTACCCGGACACAGACAGGACACTAGAGACTACTCCACCTGTATAACTATAACCTGACACAGGCCAGACCCCAGAACCTGCTCCTCCAGCAGTACATTACCCGGACACAGACAGGACACTAGAGACTACTCCACCTGTATAACTACAACCTGACACAGGCGAGACCCCAGAACCTGCTCCTCCAGCAGTACATTACCCGGACACAGACAGGACACTAGAGACTTCTCCACCTGTATAACTATAACCTGACACAGGCCAGACCCCAGAACCTGCTCCTCCAGCAGTACATTACCCGGACACAGACAGGACACTAGAGACTTCTCCACCTGTATAACTATAACCTGACACACCCCAGAACCTGCTCCTCCAGCAGTACATTACCCGGACACAGACAGGACACTAGAGACTACTCCACCTGTATAACTATAACCTGACACAGGCCAGACCCCAGAACCTGCTCCTCCAGCAGTACATTACCCGGACACAGACAGGACACTAGAGACTACTCCACCTGTATAACTATAACCTGACACAGGCCAGACCCCAGAACCTGCTCCTCCAGCAGTACATTACCCGGACACAGACAGGACACTAGAGACTACTCCACCTGTATAACTATAACCTGACACAGGCCAGACCCCAGAACCTGCTCCTCCAGCAGTACATTACCCGGACACAGACAGGACACTAGAGACTTCTCCACCTGTATAACTATAACCTGACACAGGCCAGACCCCAGAACCTGCTCCTCCAGCAGTACATTACCCGGACACAGACAGGATACTAGAGACTTCTCCACCTGTATAACTATAACCTGACACACCCCAGAACCTGCTCCTCCAGCAGTACATTACCCGGACACAGACAGGACACTAGAGACTTCTCCACCTGTATAACTATAACCTGACACAGGCCAGACCCCAGAACCTGCTCCTCCAGCAGTACATTACCCGGACACAGACAGGACACTAGAGACTACTCCACCTGTATAACTATAACCTGACACAGGCCAGAACTCAGAACCTGCTCCTCCAGCAGTACATTACCCGGACACAGACAGGACACTAGAGACTACTCCACCTGTATAACTACAACCTGACACAGGCCAGACCCCAGAACCTGCTCATCCAGCAGTACATTACCCGGACACAGACAGGACACTAGAGACTACTCCACCTGTATAACTATAACCTGACACAGGCCAGACCCCAGAACCTGCTCCTCCAGCAGTACATTACCCGGACACAGACAGGACACTAGAGACTTCTCCACCTGTATAACTATAACCTGACACAGGCCAGACCCCAGAACCTGCTCCTCCAGCAGTACATTACCCGGACACAGACAGGACACTAGAGACTACTCCACCTGTATAACTATAACCTGACACAGGCCAGACCCCAGAACCTGCTCCTCCAGCAGTACATTACCCGGACACAGACAGGACACTAGAGACTACTCCACCTGTATAACTACAACCTGACACAGGCGAGACCCCAGAACCTGCTCCTCCAGCAGTACATTACCCGGACACAGACAGGACACTAGAGACTACTCCACCTGTATAACTACAACCTGACACAGGCCAGACCCCAGAACCTGCTCATCCAGCAGTACATTACCCGGACACAGACAGGACACTAGAGACTACTCCACCTGTATAACTATAACCTGACACAGGCCAGACCCCAGAACCTGCTCCTCCAGCAGTACATTACCCGGACACAGACAGGACACTAGAGACTTCTCCACCTGTATAACTATAACCTGACACAGGCCAGACCCCAGAACCTGCTCCTCCAGCAGTACATTACCCGGACACAGACAGGACACTAGAGACTACTCCACCTGTATAACTATAACCTGACACAGGCCAGACCCCAGAACCTGCTCCTCCAGCAGTACATTACCCGGACACAGACAGGACACTAGAGACTACTCCACCTGTATAACTACAACCTGACACAGGCGAGACCCCAGAACCTGCTCCTCCAGCAGTACATTACCCGGACACAGACAGGACACTAGAGACTACTCCACCTGTATAACTATAACCTGACACAGGCCAGACCCCAGAACCTGCTCCTCCAGCAGTACATTACCCGGACACAGACAGGACACTAGAGACTTCTCCACCTGTATAACTATAACCTGACACAGGCCAGACCCCAGAACCTGCTCCTCCAGCAGTACATTACCCGGACACAGACAGGATACTAGAGACTTCTCCACCTGTATAACTATAACCTGACACACCCCAGAACCTGCTCCTCCAGCAGTACATTACCCGGACACAGACAGGACACTAGAGACTTCTCCACCTGTATAACTATAACCTGACACAGGCCAGACCCCAGAACCTGCTCCTCCAGCAGTACATTACCCGGACACAGACAGGACACTAGAGACTACTCCACCTGTATAACTATAACCTGACACAGGCCAGACCCCAGAACCTGCTCCTCCAGCAGTACATTACCCGGACACAGACAGGACACTAGAGACTTCTCCACCTGTATAACTATAACCTGACACAGGCCAGACCCCAGAACCTGCTCCTCCAGCAGTACATTACCCGGACACAGACAGGACACTAGAGACTACTCCACCTGTATAACTATAACCTGACACAGGCCAGACCCCAGAACCTGCTCCTCCAGCAGTACATTACCCGGACACAGACAGGACACTAGAGACTACTCCACCTGTATAACTATAACCTGACACAGGCCAGAACTCAGAACCTGCTCCTCCAGCAGTACATTACCCGGACACAGACAGGACACTAGAGACTACTCCACCTGTATAACTACAACCTGACACAGGCCAGACCCCAGAACCTGCTCATCCAGCAGTACATTACCCGGACACAGACAGGACACTAGAGACTACTCCACCTGTATAACTATAACCTGACACAGGCCAGACCCCAGAACCTGCTCCTCCAGCAGTACATTACCCGGACACAGACAGGACACTAGAGACTACTCCACCTGTATAACTATAACCTGACACAGGCCAGACCCCAGAACCTGCTCCTCCAGCAGTACATTACCCGGACACAGACAGGACACTAGAGACTACTCCACCTGTATAACTACAACCTGACACAGGCGAGACCCCAGAACCTGCTCCTCCAGCAGTACATTACCCGGACACAGACAGGACACTAGAGACTACTCCACCTGTATAACTATAACCTGACACAGGCCAGACCCCAGAACCTGCTCCTCCAGCAGTACATTACCCGGACACAGACAGGACACTAGAGACTACTCCACCTGTATAACTATAACCTGACACAGGCCAGACCCCAGAACCTGCTCCTCCAGCAGTACATTACCCGGACACAGACAGGACACTAGAGACTACTCCACCTGTATAACTATGTTCACACGAGGGCGTCCGTTACGGCTGAAATTAGGGGGATGTTTCAGCCTGAAAACAAACCCCTTAATTTCAGCCGTACCGGCATGTGCAGGCGCTTGAACGCCGCGTCCATTACGGCCGTAATTAGCGCTGCTATTCATTGGAGTCAATGAACAACGGCTCCAATTACGGCCAAAGAAGTGACAGGTCACTTCTTCTACGCGGGCGTCTATTTACGCGCCGTCATTTGACAGCGGCGCGTAAATATACGCCTCATGTGAACAGACAAACGTCTGCCCATTGCTTTCAATGGGCAGATGTTTGTCAGCGCTATTGAGGCGCTATTTTCAGACGTAATTCGGGGCAAAACGCCCGAATTACGTCCGTAAATAGGCCGTGTGAACATACCCTTACAAGACATACAAAACACCATAGTCTGCTCCGCCTGTACTACAATAACTTGACAGAGAACACACTGCAGTCTGCTTCACCTGTATTACAATTACACGACATACACTCAAGACACCAGAGTCTGCTCCGCCTGTACTGCAATAACTTGACAGAGAACACACTGCAGTCTGCTTCACCTGTATTACAATTACACGACACACACCAGAGTCTCCTTCACCTGGATTACAGGGTAACTGAATGGTCAAATAAATTCTGACAGGTGATAGTGCCGGCAGTGCTCCGACCCCCAAACTTCTGAAACCCCGCCCGATCGCTAAGCCAATCAGCGGGAGGGGTTGGTAATGTGAATTTACTGAGAGAAACGCCCCGGAAGTGACATGCATGACAGTTCTCTCTCTGGTCCACCCAAGGTCTATATAAAGACGCGCCCCGCGGTTGTCGGTACAATAGTTCTCTTCAGCTCCAGCTTACAGGATGTCTGGTCGCGGTAAAGGAGGAAAAGGACTCGGAAAGGGCGGTGCCAAGCGGCACAGGAAGGTGCTCCGTGATAACATCCAGGGCATCACCAAGCCTGCAATCCGCCGTCTAGCTCGCAGGGGAGGCGTCAAACGCATCTCCGGTCTCATCTATGAAGAGACTCGCGGCGTCCTGAAGGTTTTCCTGGAGAACGTCATCCGTGACGCCGTCACCTACACCGAGCACGCCAAGAGGAAGACCGTCACCGCTATGGACGTGGTGTACGCGCTCAAACGCCAGGGCCGCACTCTCTACGGCTTCGGAGGTTAATTCCGCTCCTGCTCAGCTCCATCTTACACAACACAAAGGCTCTTCTCAGAGCCGCCACATCCTCTATAGATCAGCTATGATGTCTGCTGGTGACCGCTCGTGTATCATCTGAGCAGTGACCTTCTACTTCTATATACACGGGGGTAGGGGCTTCAGTATCACGTCGGTCTTCCAGTGAGGAGCCGGATATAGGACCGCAGTGTGACCCCTAATGTAATCCAGGTGAAGAAGACTGCAGTGTCTGTCAAGTTATTGTAGTACAGGTGGAGCAGACTATGGTGTTTTGTATGTCTTGTTAGGGTATGTTCACATGACGTAATGGAGCCGTTTTACGCCTCGAATTACGCCTGAAAAGACGGCTCCATTACGTCTGCAAACATCTGCCCGTTGCTTGCAATGGGTTTTACGATGTTCTGCGCAGACGAGCTGTAATTTTACCCGTCGCTGTCAAAAGACGGCATGTAAAAATACGCCCGCGTCACACAAGTGCAGGACGCTTCTTGGGTCGTTTTTGGAGTCGTTATTCATCGACTCCAATGAAGAACAGCTCCAATTACGTCCGTAAAAGACGCCGCAAAAAACGCGAGTAATTGCAATTACGTCTGAAATTCAGGAGCTGTTTTCGCCTGAAAACAGCTCCGTAATTTCAGAGGTATTTTGCGTTTGCGTGTGAACATATCCTTCTTGTTACACATGATTAGCAGACTGTGGTGTCTCGTCTGTGCTGGTTTGTTGTAGAAGAGTAGCAGCAGACTCATTGGCGTAACTACAGCAGCTGCTACGGGGCCCGCGGCTTGTGGGGGCCCGTGCCGCCAGCTGACACGCTCCCCCATATGCTCCCCCATAGCAGCCGTTATGGCTAGTACAGCGGTAGTGCTGCTATTATGTGATCCACGCCTCCGAGTCTCTAACAAGTAAGGGCAGGACGACACAGGCCCTCTCATGCCCGTAGACGTCGCTACCACCGGAGGGGGCCCCGGTGCTAGCGACAGCCAAATACATGCATTAGCGCTGAATGGCCGGGCATGTTTCGTGCCTGACCATTCAGCGCCTTACAATGACGCTGATTGGCTAGCGGTGCGATGACATCATCGCGCCGCTTCCGTGCTTGAAAGGTGCTGATTGACGGGGCAAGTCATTCTGCCCCGCCAATCAGCGTCATTGAGCGACGTGTCGTTCAGCTCCTGCAGACCCGCTCAGAAGAGAGCATTGTCAGCATTGTCAGCGGACAGGGTGGGAACGGGGTCATGTGAGTATGTAAAGTTTTTTTTCTCATAAAACTGAGTAGCATTATCTATAGTGGGGGCTCTATCTACAGGGGGCTCGTCTATATGTGGGCCACTATATACAGGGGGGGGTCTATTTGTGGGGATGTGGGCACTATCTACAGGGGTGGTCTATATGTGGGGCACTATATACAGGGGAGGGTCTATATGTGGGGCACTATATATAGGGGAGGGTCTATATGTGGGGATGTGGGGCACTATATACAGGGGAGGGTCTATATGTGGGGCACAATCTACAGGGGGGTCTATATGTGGGGATGTGGGCCACTATATACAGGGGGGTCTATATGTGGGGATGTGGGGCACAATCTACAGGGGGGTCTATATGTGGGGATGTGGGCCACTATATACAGGGGAGGGTATATATGTGGGGCACTATATACAGGGGAGGGTCTATATGTGGGGCACAATCTACAGGGGGGTCTATATGTGGGGATGTGGGCCACTATATACAGGGGGGCCTATTTGTGGGGATGTGGGCACTATCTACAGGGGTGGTCTATATGTGGGGATGTGGGGCACTATATACAGGGGATGGTCTATATGTGGGGCACAATCTACAGGGGGGTCTATATGTGGGGATGTGGGCCACTATATACAGGGGGGTCTATATGTGGGGTTGTGGGCACTAGCTACAGGGGTGGTCTATATGTGGAGATGTGGGGCACTATATACAGGGGAGGGTCTATATGTGGGGATGTGGGGCACTATATACAGGGGAGGGTCTATATGTGGGGATGTGGGGCACAATCTACAGGGGGGTCTATATGTGGGGATGTGGGCCACTATATACAGGGGGGCCTATTTGTGGGGATGTGGGCACTATCTACAGGGGTGGTCTATATGTGGGGATGTGGGGCACTATATACAGGGGATGGTCTATATGTGGGGCACAATCTACAGGGGGGTCTATATGTGGGGATGTGGGCCACTATATACAGGGGGGTCTATATGTGGGGATGTGGGCCACTATATACAGGGCGGTCTATATTTGGGCCACTATATACTGGGGTGGTCTATATGAGGGCCACTACATACAGGGGGTCTATATTTGGGCCATTGTCTAGAGGTGGGTCTATATATGGAGATGTGGGCCACTATATACAGGGGGTCTATATTTGGGCCACTGTCTATAGGGGGGTCTATATGTGGGGATGTGGGGCACTATTTACAGGGGGTCTATATTTGGGCCACTGTCTACAGGGGGGTCTATATGTGGGGATGTGGGGCCCTATTTACAGGGGGTCTATATGCGGGGAACTATATACAGGTAGAGCTATATGTGAGACTATACAGGGCTGGGCTATATGTAGAGCACAATCTATAGGGGAGCTATTTTTAGGGCACTTTCTATAGGGGTGGGCTATATGTGGGACACTATATACATGGGTGGGTTACCTGTGGGGCACTAGCTACAGGGTGGCTATATGTAGGGCACTGTCTACAGGGGTGGGCTATATTTGGGACACTATATACAGGGGAGCTATATGTGAGACTATCTACAGATGTGGGTTATACATTGGGCACTGTCTATAGGGGAAGCTATATGTATGGTGGCTTAGTGGTTAGCACTATTGCCTTGCAGCTCTGGAGTCCATATGTGGGCACTATCTACAGAGGGCTGTATGTGGGACACTATCTACAGGGGCTTCTATGTAGATCACTTTCAACAGAGGCTCTATGGGGGTCACTATTTATAGGAGGCTATGGGGGCACTATTTACAGGGGGCACGGTGTGTGTGACAGTGTATGGTACGATTATAATCAGGGACACAGTGTATGGCGCTATTATAGTTAGAGGTGCAGTGAATGGTGCTTTATTATATTTAGAGGTGTTGAGAATTTTATAGGTGGAGAAATGTTTTAGAAGTGAGAAGCTGAAAATATCTGAGCGGAAAACTGCAGAAATGGGTCATGGCCTGTAGAAATCCATCATAGAGGTCTGGACCGGAGGGAGAAGAAAAGAACTCGAATCTGAGACGTCACCGGTGAGTCACTTAATGTGAATGTTCGTTCTGCCTCTAATCAGCACTGTAGTCACTGTATGATCTGCAGCGAGATGATGGGTGGTATGATTTTTTTTGTGTGAAACAGCATCTCCCAGAATATCCTTACAATTGTTCAGGCCATGCTGGGAGCTGTAGCTTTACACCGTACAAACCTATACGGCAGGGGTTGCACTAAATTGAGCTGTATTTGATCTGGTGTTGTATATATGTACTACTCTTGGTTCTAATGCTGTATGTAAGTACTGAGCTTGGTTCTGGTGCTGTATATACGTATGAGATTTGTTTTGGTGCTGTATATATGTAATGAGTTTTGTTCTGGTGCTGTATATATGTAATGAGTTTGGTTCTGGTGCTGTATATATGTAATGAGTTTGGTTCTGGTGCTGGATGTATTTATGTACTGAGGTTGGTTCTGGTGCTGTATTTATGTACTGAGGTTGGTTCAGGGGTTGAATTTATGTACTGAGCTTTGTTCTAGTGCTGTATTTATGTATTGAGCTTGGTTGTGGTACTGTATGTATGTACTGAGCTTTGTTCTGGTGCTGTATATATTTCAGAGCTTGTGTAAAGGATCTGCCAGGCACAGCTTCTGTGTCGACGCCCGTGGGTAATCAGTCTGCACCTGCTCCTATGTCTGTGAGACTGACTCCATCTTCCACCACTCAGGATGGCAGGCTTAGGAGTGGGAGAGCCTATCACAGCCTGGCCAGATGGAGCTAGCTCCCGCCCACTTTCTATTTATACCTGCCTTTCCTGTTCCTCCTTTGCTGTGATTCTGCTCTGCTTGTTTCCTGGCTCTGCTGCTGCTGCTTGAATTACTTATCCTCTGCTTGTTATTGACCTTGGCTTACTGACCACTCTCCTGCTCAGCGTTTTGTACCTTGTGCACTCCAGGTTTGACCCGACTCGTTCACTACTCTCGTTGCTCACGGTGTCTCCGTGGGCAGTTGCCCCGTTTCCCTTGCTTCTTTGTACCCTTGTCTGTTTGTCTGTCGTGCACTTACTGAGCGTAGGGACCGTCGCCTAGGACGGGTCGTTGCAAGTAGGCAGGGACTGAGTGGCGGGTAGATTAGGGCTCACCTGTCTGTCTCCCTACCCCGTCATTACAGCTTGGTTCTAGTGCTGTATTTATGTACTGAGCTTGGTTCTAGTGCTGTATATATGTACTGAGCTTGGGTGTGGTACTGTATATATGTCAGAGCTTGGTTCTATTGCTGTATATATATGTACTGAGCTTGGTTCTAGTGCTGTGTATATATATGTACTGAGCTTGGTTCTGGTGCTGTATATATCTCAGAGCTTGGTTCTAGTGCTCTTTTTATGTACTGAGCTTGGTTCTATTGCTGTATATATATATATATATATGTACTGATCTTGGTTCTGGTGGTGTATTTATGTACTGAGCTTGGTTCTAGTGCTGTATATATGTACTGAGCTTGGTTTTAGTGCTGTATATATGTACTGAGCTTGGTTCTGGTGCTGTATATATGTCAGAGCTTTGTTCTAGTGCTGTATATATGTACTGAGCTTGGTTCTATTGCTGTATATATGTACTGAGCTATGGTGTGGTACTGTATATATGTCAGAGCTTGGTTCTAGTGCTCTTTTTATGTACTGAGCTTGGTTCTAGTGCTGTATATATGTACTGAGCTTGGTTCTGGTGCTGTATTTATGTCAGAGCTTTGTTCTGGTGCTGTATATATGTACTGAGCTTGGTTGTGGTACTGTATATATGTACTGAGCTTGGTTCTATTGCTGTATATATGTCAGAGCTTGGTTCTAGTGCTCTTTTTATGTACTGAGCTTGGTTCTATTGCTGTATATATGTACTGAGCTTGGTTCTGGTGCTGTATATATGTAAGAGCTTGGTTCTAGTGCTCTTTTTATGTACTGAGCTTGGTTCTGGTGCTCTTTTTATGTACTGAGCTTGGTTATATTGCTGTATATATATGTACTGAGCTTGGTTGTGGTACTGTATGTCAGAGCTTGGTTCTGGTGCTGTATATATGTCAGAGCTTGGTTCTGGAGCTGTATATATGTACTGAGCTTGGTTGTGGTACTGTATATATGTACTGAGCTTGGTTCTGGTGCTGTATATATGTCAGAGCTTGGTTCTGGAGCTGTAATTATATAGGATATATTTATAACAAAATTGCAGGGCAGATGGCATTTTTCTCAATTCATTGTATATTTCATGGGAACCTGTCTGGTAGTTTTAACCCCTTGAACCGTCACCATGCGGTAATACATGATCTGACTGTATTCCCCTGTATGTTTTTTCAGATGCAACAAAATCCTTAAAATCCACTTTTAAAACGACGCACACTATATGCTAATTACTCATTAGAGGGTCATGGGGCGGTGCCGATATTCTCACGAGTCACATAGTCCTGCCTCCAAACCCACCTTTCCATGTTTGAGTGACATCTCCCTGGCTGATACAATTTTCTCGGATGCGCCATTGCCTTGTGGCACTATACACAAGGGAGAGAGCTTTGTGGCACTATACACAAGGGAGAGAGCTGTGTGGCACTATACACAAAGGGGGGCTGTGTGGCACTATACACAAGGGGGAGCTGTGTGGCACAATACACATAGTGGGGCTGTGTGGCACTATTTACAAGGGGGAGGATGTGGCACAATCTACAGGGGGCTGAGTGTGGCACAATCTACAGGTGTCTGTGTGTGGCACTTTCTACTAAGGGGGGGCTGTGCTGCACTTTCTACTAAGGGGGGCTGTGTGGCACTATTTACAAGGGGGAGGATGTGGCACAATCTACAGGGGGCTGAGTGTGGCACAATCTACAGGTGTCTGTGTGTGGCACTATCTACTAAGGGGGGGCTGTGCTGCACTTTCTACTAAGGGGGGCTTTGTGGCACTATATACAAGGGAGGGGGCTGTGTGGCACTATATACAGTGGGGGCTTTATGGCATTCTACAAGGGGGAGGTGGGGGTGCTATCTACAAATGGGGTGACACTGTCTATAGGAGGGGCTATATAGCACTGTCTACAGGGGGGCTGTATGGCACATTCTACAGGGGGCACTATTTATAAGTGGGGGCCCGGCCAAGAGTTTTCTATGGGGCCCAGTCATTCCTAGTTGCGCCCCTGAGCAGACTCTAGTGTCTCGTCTAGTTATATAATGCAAGTGGAACAGCCTCTATAGATGATGCGCTGCAGGAAAAAACTTACAAAGTATAATGTAAAGCGCCACGGTGTGGTCACCGCGGGGAACTGTTTACTTTCATGGATGAAGCCATTATGTGGTTATCGCTGGTACTACTGACTATATTTTACGACCTTATTACTTATGGAAGGCTGCATTGGCTATATGGCGCAATAGCGCCATCGTGTGGTCAATGCTGGGAAATGCTCACTAAATTCATTGTATTGCAGGCAGCCTTAGTGATACGCTAAGCAGCAGCGCCATCATGTGGTCAATGCTGAGAAATCTCACTAAATTGAATGTAATGCAGGCAGCCTAGTGATACACTGTGCAGCAGCGCCATCTTGTGATCAATGCTGGGAAATGCTCACTATATTCAATGTAATTAATGTAGCCTTAAAGATACGCCCGGTAGCAGCGCCATCGTGTGGTCGATGCTGAGAAATGCTTACTAAATTCTATGTAATGCAGGTAGCCTAGTGATACGCTGAGCAGCAGCGCCATCGTGTGGTCAATGCTGGGAAATGCACAATAAATTCAATGTAATTCAGACCGCCTTAGTGATACGCTGAGCAGCAGCGCCATCGTGTGGTCAATGCTTTGAACTGCTCACTAAATTCAATGTAATGCAGGCAGCCTAGTGATACAAGGAGCAGCAGCGCGCCATCGTGTGGTCACCGCAGGGAACTTTTTACTTTCAAATTGTTCCAATATTGTATATATTAATGAATAATATAGCAATACTGCAGGGAATTTATAGACCTAGTTTTATATGACGCAGACAGCACAAAAGATGTGCAGTAGCAACAGCGGCCTCGTGTGGTCACTGTGGCAACTGTCTTGGTAGGCCATCTGAGTACCCGGAAGAAAAATGACTGGAACACACAAACAGGAAGTGTCGTTTATGACTTCTGGGTGAAGCGAGGCAATCATTCAGGTATTTACAGTCAGAATCTTTCCTGTCCGTTTATTAGGTGTCAGTGTGTGACGCATGATGCGCGTAGTATAAACATATTCAGCTTCTTTGTATGTGAGATTTTTACTAAAATGCTTATCAGGCGGATGATGAACGCAGTCTGTACTGTGGCCACCAGGTGGCGATATGACATAACATTATTATATTATTACCATTTACATGTTCCAGAATCAAACCTCACACTTTTTGTGGATATAAAACAGATATTTGATCTTTTTTCAGAGCCCCTGTGCCCCCCCCTCTCCTATGTAACCGTGGTAACACCAGTGTAGCCATAAGGGTATGTTCACACAACCTATTTTCAGACGTAATTCAGGCATTTTAGGCTATGTTCACACAGTGTTTTTTGACAAGTTTTTTGATGCGGAAACCGCGCCAAAAATACTTGTCAAAAACAGCTCGAAAATGCCTCCCATTGATTTCAATGGGAGGAGGAGGCGTCTTTTTCCCGCCAACGGTAAAACCGTCTCGCGGGAAAAAGAAGCGACATGCCCTATCTTCGGGCGTTTACGCCTCTGACCTCCCATTGACTTCAATGGGAGGCAGAGAAAGCGTATTTCGCAGCGTTTTATGCCTGCGGCGCTCAATGGCCGCGGGCGAAAAACGCCACGAAAATCGGCGTGCAGGGAGAGGAAAATCTGCCTTAAACTTCCAAACGGAATTTTGAGGCAGAAATTCCGCCTGCAAAAAACTCTGTGTGAACCCAGCCTTACGCCTCGATTTACGCCTGAAAAACCGTCTCAATTACGCCTACAAACATCTGCCCGTTGCTTGCAATGGGTTTTACGATGTTCTGTTTAGACAAGGTGTAATTATACGCGTCACTGTCAAAATGCGGCGCGTAGACGGCTCGTCAAAAGAAGTGCAGGTCACTTCTTGGGGCGTTTTTGGAGCCGTTTTTCATTGACTCTATTGAAAACAGCTCCAAAAACAGCCATAAAAACGTGAGTGGCTCAAAAAAAGTCTGAAATTCAGGAGCTGTTTTCCCTTGAAAACAGCTCCTGGTTTTCAGACTTTTTTAAGCCACTTTCGCCTTTTTCGCTGCAAAATTTACGGCCGTTTTTGGAGCTTTTTTCGCTAGAGTCAATGAAAAACGGCTCCAAAAACGTCCCAAGAAGTGACCTGCACTTCTTTTTCGCGGCCGATTTTTTTTATGCGTAAAAAAACACAGCAAAAAACGTTCTGTCGGAACAGAACGCCGTTTCCCATTGAAATCAATGTTTCTGCTTTCGATCTTTCAGCCGCTTTTCGGCCGTTTACAGATGGAAAAAACGGCCGAAAATAGGCCATGTGATACCCTTAGGGTATCTAAGGGTATGTTCACACGACAGCGCAAAATACATCTGAAATTACGGAGCTGTTGTCAGAAGAAAACAGCTCCTGAATTTCAGACGTTTTTGCATGCACTCGCGTTTTTCGCGGCCGTAATTGGAGCTGTTCTTCATTGGAGTCAATGAAAACCGGCTCCAAAAACGTCCCAAGAAGTGTCATGCACTTCCTTGACACGGGCGTATTTTTATGCGCCATCTTTTGACAGCGACGCGTAAAATGACACCTCATGGGAACAGAACATCATAAAACCCATTGCAGGCAATGGGCAGATGTTTGCTGACGTATTGGAGCCGTCTTTTCAGGCGTAATTCGAGGCGTAATACAGTGACGGTCACAGTGCCCACATGACAGCAACAGTCAAGGGCCCCCATAACAGGGACAACCACCTCTTCCCCCAGAACAGTGACAGCCATAGTGCTCCCATAACAGCAACAGCCAAGGGCCCCCATACCAGGGACAACCACCTTTCTGCCAGAACAGTGACAGCCAAAGTGCTCCCATAACATTGACTGTTGCTGTTATGTGGGCACTGTGGCTGTTACTGTTCTGGGGGAGTTTTGGTTGTCCCTGTTATGGAGGACTTTGACTGTTGCTGTTATGTGGGCACTGTGGCTGTTACTGTTATGGGAGCACTATGGCTGTCACTGTTCTGGGGGAGTTTTGGTTGTCCCTGTTATGGAGGACTTTGACTGTTGCTGTTATGTGGGCACTGTAACTGTCAAAGTCCTCCATAACAGGGACAACCGACTCTCCCCCAGGAAAGTGACAGCCATAGTACTCCCATAACAGTGACAGTCACAGTGCCCACATAACAGTTGATTAACAGCTGATGGCCACTGTTACATTGTTTGAAGTTCCATCTAAGGCTGCGTTCACATATATCAATTGCATCATCATCAGTTCTTTTCGTCTCAAGTGATTACAACTGATGCAAAAACCGATTCAAAAATGTATCAGTTGCATCAGACTTTTTCACAATTTTTACTACAAAATCATCAGTTGTCGTTCGTTGTCATCCGTTTTTAACATCAGTTTTTACCACAATGGTCCACCAAAAAGGTCGTCTGGGGTCTGAAAATGTCACACCCCCTGTATATAATGCCACACCCCCCTGGAGATAATGCCACACTCCCTGTATATAATGTCACACCCCCCTGTAGATAATGCCACAGTGCCCTCTGTATATAATGCCACACTCAATGTAGATAATGCCACACCCCCTGTATATAATGCCACACTCCCTGTATATAATGCCACACTCTCTGTATATAATGCCACACCCCCCTGTAGATAATGCCACAGTGTCCTCTGTATATAATGCCACACTCCCTGGAGATAATGCCACAGTGCCCTCTGTATATAATGCCACACCCCCTGTAGATAATGCCACACTCTCTGTATATAATGCCACACCCCCTGTAGATAATGCCACACTCAATGTAGATAATGCCACAGTGCCCTCTGTATATAATGCCACACTCCCTGGAGATAATGCCACAGTGACGTCTGTATATAATGCCACACTCCCTGGAGATAATGCCACAGTGCCCTCTGTATATAATGCCACACTCCCTGGAGATAATGCCACAGTGCCCTCTGTATATAATGCCACACCCCCCTGTAGATAACGCCACACAGTGCCCACTGTAGATTGTGCCACACAGCGCCCCCTGTAGATAGCGTCACCTCCACTGTTTGTAGCGCTACCCCCCTTCTCCTGTAGATAGCGCCACTCAAGCTCCCTCTAGCATACATGGACATTGGCGTCAGGGCTTATTCCCTAAACGGAATCCCGGCCACATCATTACCAATGCTGTGGCCTGGGATTGCCTCATTAAGGACCCCCTGACGCCACGGTCCATATATGGACAGTGACGTCAGTGTCTACTCCTTGAGTGGAATCCCCTTGCCGACTCTGGCCAGGGATTCTGCTCCAGGAGGAGATCCCTGACGTCAATGTCCAAATATGGACATTAACCTCAGGGGTTTCCTCTAGGAGCCAAGATCATCGGCAACGGGGATTCCGCCCAATCCGTAGCCACTGATGTCACTGTCCATATATGGACAGTGACGTCAAGGGCTTCCCCGTAGGTAGCGCTGTGGCCAGAGAGTCCTCAGCAAGTGGAGGAGCTCCCTCTACTTCTCCACTCTGAACTAATTCTGAAGCAGGGAGCTGATGGTTCCCTGCTTCAGAATTGGGTTCAACTCTATCTGCGTCCTGAGGATGCAGATACAGTTGACAGCGGGACATACCCCCGGCCGCCTTTCCGCCGGGTGCTGCTGGAAGGTGGATGCGGCAGCACCTGGCGTTCATCCGGCCACAGTTAAAATAGATAGGATACGGCACCGGACATCCTGGGAGCCAGACCAAAACACGCTGCAGGTAACGTTTTTGGATCCTGGTTCCTGCACTGGTCTATCACTGTACGGAGCCACAACTGATGTTCCCTGTCCCAGGACAGATCACATAGAAAGCTATGGGATCCGTTCTAGCATCAGTTTCACTCCGGCTGTTCTGCAACACGCCGGAGGGAAACTGACAGGAGCAACGGTCATATGTGAACGGCCCCTAATCTGGCATTGATAAAAAATATTTGGTGAATGTTTTTGGTGGATTGTTAGGATTTTCTCGGCACAGCGTCAGTTCTGAGCATGTTGAAGATATCAGTGTCTGGAGAGGAGCTGGGTCAGGTGAGATGTGGACACTACAGTTCAGGCATTATAATGACTGACAACATTATAACCTCTGACAAGGACATTACCTGACTGGACCATAAAGTTGACTTGTTTACAGAACACTGAGTTGGCTCCATTTTTGGTCAGAGATCTCCAAGTGTAATACTGGAAGGTTCCCACGGCTAAAGAGAGTTCAGTGCTCCAGAATTAAGGGGGTTGTCCGGGCAGGGGGCGGTTTTTCATACTGATGACCTTTCCACAGGATAGGTCATCGGTATATCATTGATGGGTGTCCGTCCCGGAAGCAGATGGCTCACAGTATAGCGGCCGTGAATGGGACTGGAGCTGCAGTTCTGCCGCATGGCCGCTATACAGTGTATGAAGCACTGCATGCCCAGCATAACATCCGGTGCCCGGAGGCAGCCCGAACAGCTGATCGGTGTGGGGTCCCGGTGTCATATTTCACCACTTATTACATTACCGGATACATATCACAATGTAATGACCAGTACTCACCGTCTGCTGGAAGTTGACATGGCCATAACCAAGAGACCATCTTTTGATCATGTTCCTGCAGACACGTATAGACAGCTCAGGCCCATCTGGACTAAACTTCTGATAGATAGAGGAAGGCCATAGGATATTGGCTGTTACTGTGCGGATCTCCACTGAAGAAGTAACAGAATATTCTCATCACACAAAGTGATGGCATATCGTTGGGTTATGCCATCATTTTGCGATCGGTAGAAGTTTTACTGCCATATGAACCCTCGTTCTCGATCATTGCCCTTGTAAAGGATTTACCAGACACAGCTTCTGTGTCGACGCCCGTGATTAATCAGTCTGCATCTTCTCCTAGGTCTGATAGAGTGACTCGATCTGCTACGACTCTGGCTGGTAGGCTGAGGAGTGGGAGAACCTATCACAGCCTGGCCAGGCGAAGCTAGCTCCCGCCCTCCGTTTATTTATACCTTAATTTCCTGCTCTTCCTTTGCCTGTGATTCTGTCTGGTTTTCTGGTTTCCATCTAAGGCCCCACTCCTCAGGTTCTGAGAGCCAGCGAGTGGGTATAATTATGTCCCGGCTCCAGGACGGCCACCAAAAATGGGCCTTCTCCTTGGCTCCTGACGCCCCTGAACTTTCCTCTGTTGACCTTTTTTTTCTGCTCTTGGGCTCATCTATAACGAGACTGACAGGACTGCCTTTGCCGAGAGTCAGCTGGTGACCTTACGTCAGGGTAAGAGACCCGTTGAGGAGTACTGTTCTGACTTTAGGAAGTGGTGTGTAGCTTCTCGGTGGAATGACCCTGCCTTGAGGTGCCAGTTTAGATTGGGTCTGTCGAACGCCCTGAAAGACCTGTTAGTTAGCTATCCCACTTCTGACTCCCTAGATCAGGTTATGACTTTAGCGGTACGTCTGGACCGACGTCTCAGGGAACGACGACTTGAATTTTTTTGTGCTTTCTCCTCTGACTCCCCCATGATGGCTCCCGAGGTTCCGTTGCTTCGTTCTTCCACGAAAAACTCGGATGAACCAATGCAACTTGGGGCCTCCGTGTCTCCCCAACAACGTAGAGAGCTCCGCATGAAGAATGGTCTCTGCTTCTACTGTGGGGATGACAAGCATCAAGTGAACAACTGTCCTAGGCGTAAAAAAACACTGAAAAAGGCCATACTTACAAATGGACACTGCCAGGTCAGAAACGCTGATGAAGGAGTGAGCAGGTGCTTTAAATAATAATAGCCACTCCCACTAGTCTTGAGGGGAGTGGTGTGTGGTGCATGGGATGTGTAGTAAGAAATAATAAATGAATAGTGTGTGTGCAAGTGTAATACTATAAGTGAAATATAGGGGGCAGTAATGAGTGAAGTGCCTCAATAGAAATAAATGGATAATGGGGTGCAAGTGAGTGAAACATGGAGGGATAGTGTGTACGTCATGAGGCACAACGTGTATAGCCAGGTAGAAGCCTATTTGTGACGCCTTGATAATTCATAGAGCGGGCTACCCTGCTTGCTATGCCAAACAACAACACACCATGCTCTCCCAGCATCAAAGACCCGGCTGTGTCCAAGAGAAGCGAATATACATAATAATGAAAAATACCTGGGGTATTGGTAATCATTTTGGCCAAAAGGACGCAAGCTCGCAATCCACGACAAGGATCCCCAGACTTGCGAGTCCCTAACTCCTAAACTGGAACAGAACGTTCCTGATGCACAAACAGAACCGATAAAAACACAGGGACATATACAAAACCACCGAAAAAGGCCATACTTACAAATGGACACAGCCAGGCCAGAAATGCTGATGAAAGGGCGAGCAGGTGCTTTAAATAATAATAGCCACTCCCACTAGTCTTGAGGGGAGTGGTGTGTGGTGCATGGGATGTGTAGTAAGAAATAATAAATGAATAGTGTGTGTGCAAGTGTAATACTATAAGTGAAATATAGGGGGCAGTAATGAGTGAAGTGCCTCATTAGAAATAAATGGATAATGGGGTGCAAGTGAGTGAAACATGGAGGGATAGTGTGTACGTCATGAGGCACAACGTGTATAGCCAGGTAGAAGCCTATTTGTGACGCCTTGATAATTCATAGAGCGGGCTACCCTGCTTGCTATGCCTGGCCAAGGGTTACATTCGCCCCTCTACTTCTCCGGTAGGTGCTGGCTTCTTCTTCGTAGGGAAGGAGGATGGTGGTCTTAGGCCGTGCATCGATTACCGAAACTTGAATAAGGTCACTGTAAGGAACCAGTATCCCCTTCCTTTGATTCCTGATCTCTTAAAATCAGGTTCAGGGGGCCCAATGGTTCTCTAAGTTTGATCTTCGGGGGGCATAAAACCTTATCCGCATCAAAGAGGGGTGATGAGTGGAAGACTGCGTTTAATCACACCCAAAGGTCATTTCGAATACCTCGTCATGCCCTTTGGGTTGTGTAATGCTCCCGCGGTCTTCCAGAATTTCATAACTGAGATTTTAAGAGACTACCTGGGGGTATTTCTTGTAGTGTACCTTGATGATATACTTGTGTTTTCCAAGGACTGGTCCTCCCACATTGAGCATGACAGGAAGGTGCTCCAGGCCCTTCGGGAAAACAAACTCTTTGCTAAAACCGAAAAATGTGTGTTTGGGGTGCAGGAGATACATTATTACACATATTACCGGCATTACGTCCCTGTTCCCTCATATTACCGGCATTATGTCCCTGTTCCTTCATATTACCGGCATTATGTCCCTGTTCCCTCATATTACCGGCATTATGTCCCTGTTCCTTCATATTACCGGCATTATGTCCCTTTTCCTTCTTATTACCGGCATTATTTCCCTGTTCCTTCATATTACCGGCATTATGTCCCTGTTCCTTCATATTACCGGCATTATGTCCCTGTTCCTTCATATTACCTGCATTATGTCTCTGTTCCTTCCTCTTACCGGCATTATTTCCCTGTTCCTTCATATTACCGGCATTATGTCCCTTTTCCTTCTTATTACCGGCATTAGTTCCCTGTTCCTTCATATTACCGTCATTATGTCCCTGTTCCTTCATATTACCGGCATCATGTCCCTTTTCCTTCATATTACCGGCATTATGTCCCTTTTCCTTCATATTACCGGCATTATGTCCCTGTTCCTTCATCTTACCGGCATTATCTCCCTGTTCCCGCCTCTTACCGGCATTATGTCCCTGTTCCTTCATATTACAGGCATTATGTGCCTCTTCCTTCATATTACCGGCATTATGTCCCTGTTCCTTCATATTACCGGCATTATGTCCCTGTTCCCTCATATTACATGCATTATGTCCCTGTTCCTTCATATTACCGGCATTATGTCCCTGTCCCTTCATATTACCGGCATTATGTCCCTGTTCCTTCATATTACAGGCATTATGTGCCTCTTCCTTCATATTACCGGCATTATGTCCCTGTTCCTTCATATTACCGGCATTATGTCCCTGTTCCCTCATATTACATGCATTATGTCCCTGTTCCTTCATATTACCGGCATTATGTCCCTGTTCCTTCATATTACCGGCATTATGTCCCTGTTCCTTCATATTACCGCCATTCTTTCCCTGTTCCTTCATATTACCGGCATTATGTCCCTGTTCCTTCATATTACCGGCACTATGTCCCTGTTTCTTCATATTACCGGCATTATGTCCCTGTTTCTTCATATTACCGGCATTATGTCCCTGTTCCCTCATCTTACCGGCATTTTCTCCCTGTTCACTCATCTTACCAGTATTATGTCCTTGTACCTTCATATTACCGGCATTTTGTCCTTGTTCCTTCATATTACAGGCATTATGTCCCTGTTACTTCATATTACTGGCATTATGTCCCTGTTCCTGCATATTACCGGCATTATGTCCCTGTTCCTTCATATTACCGGCATTATGTCCCTGTTCCTTCTTATTACCGGCATTATGTCCCTGTTCCTTCATATTACCAGCATTATGTCCCTGTTCCTTCTTATTACCGGCATTATGTCCCTGTTCCTTCATATTACATGTATTATGTCCCTGTTCCTTCATATTTCCGGCATTATGTCCCTGTTCCTTCATATTACCGGCATTATGTCCTTATTCCTTCATATTACCGGCATTATGTCCCTGTTCCCTCATCTTACCAGCATTATGTGCCTGTTCCTTCATATTACCGACATTATGTCCCTGTTCCTTTATATTACCGGCATTATGTCCCTGTTCCTTCATATTACCGGCATTATGTCCCTGTTCCTTCATATTACCGGCATTATGTCCCTGTTCCTTCATATTACAGGCATTATTTCCCTGTTCCTTCATATTACCGGCATTATGTCCGTGTTCCTTCATATTTCCGGCATTATGTCCCTGTTCCTTCTTATTACCGGCATTATGTCCGTTTCTTCATATTACCGGCATTATGTCCCTGTTCCCTCATCTTACCGGCATTTTGTCCCTGTTCACTCATCTTACCAGTATTATGTCCTTGTACCTTCATTTTACCTGCATTATGTCCTTGTTCCTTCATATTACCGGCATTTTGTCCCTATTCACTCATCTTACCGACATTATGTCCCTGTTCACTCATCTTACCAGCATTTTGTCCCTGTTCCTTCCTATTACCGGCTTTATGTCCCTGTTCCTTCATATTTCCGGCATTATGTCCCTGTTCCTTCATATTTCCGGCATTATGTCCTTGTTCCTTCATATTACCGGCATTTTGTCCCTATTCACTCATCTTACCGACATTATGTCCCTGTTCACTCATCTTACCAGCATTTTGTCCCTGTTCCTTCCTATTACCGGCTTTATGTCCCTGTTCCTTCATATTTCCGGCATTATGTCCCTGTTCCTTCATATTACCGGCATTATGTCCCTGTTCCTTCATATTTCCGGCATTATGTCCCTGTTCCTTCATATTACCGGCATTATGTCCCTGTTCCTTCATATTGCAGGCATTATGTCCCTGTTTCTTCATATTACCTGCATTATGTCCTTATTCCTTCATATTACCGGCATTATGTCCCTGTTCCCTCATCTTACCAGCATTATGTGCCTGTTCCTTCATATTACCGACATTATGTCCCTGTTCCTTTATATTACCGGCATTCTGTCCCTGTTCCTTCATATTACCGGCATTATGTCCCTGTTCCTTCATTTTACCTGCACAATTTCCCTGTTCCTTCATATTACCGGCATTATGTCCCTGTTCCTTCATATTACCGGCATTATTTCCCTGTTCCTTCATATTACAGGCATTATGTCCCCGTTCCTTCATATTACCGGCATTATGTCCCTGTTCCTTCATATTACCGGCATTATTTCCCTTTTCCTTCATATTACAGGCATTATGTCCCTGTTCCATCATTTTACCGGCACAATTTCCCTGTTCCTTCATATTACCGGCATTATGTCCCTGTTCCTTCATATTACCGGCATTATGTCCCTGTTCCTTCATATTACCGGCATTATTTCCCTGTTCCTTCATATTACAGGCATTATTTCCCTGTTCCTTCATATTACAGGCATTATGTCCCCGTTCCTTCATATTACCGGCATTATGTCCCTGTTCCTTCATATTACCGGCATTATTTCCCTTTTCCTTCATATTACAGGCATTATGTCCCCGTTCCTTCATATTACCGGCATTATGTCCCTGTTCCTTCATATTACCGGCATTAGTTCCCTGTCCCTTCATATTACCGGCATTATGTCCCTGTTCCTTCATATTACCGGCATTATGTCCCTGTTCCCTCATCTTACCAGCATTATGTGCCTGTTCCTTCATATTACCGCCATTATGTCCCTGTTCCTTCATATTACCGGCATTATGTCCCTGTTCCTTCATATTTCCGGCATTATGTCCCTGTTCCTTCATATTACCGGCATTATGTCCCTGTTCCTTCATATTGCAGGCATTATGTCCCTGTTCCTTCATATTACCTGCATTATGTCCTTATTCCTTCATGTTACCGGCATTATGTCCCTGTTCCCTCATCTTACCAGCATTATGTGCCTGTTCCTTCATATTACCGACATTATGTCCCTGTTCCTTCATATTACCTGCACAATTTCCCTGTTCCTTCATATTACCGGCATTATGTCCCTGTTTCTTCATATTACAGGCATTATGTCCCTATTCCTTCATATTATACGCATTATTTCCCTGTTCCTTCATATTACCGGCATTATGTCCCTGTTCCTTCATATTACCGGCATTATGTCCCTGTTCCTTCATATTACCTGCACAATTTCCCTGTTCCTTCATATTACCGGCATTATGTCCCTGTTTCTTCATATTACAGGCATTATGTCCCTATTCCTTCATATTACACGCATTATTTCCCTGTTCCTTCATATTACCGACATTATGTCCCTGTTCCTTCATATTACCGGCATCATGTCCCTGTTCCTTTATATTACCGGCATTATGTCCCTGTTCCTGCATATTACAGGCATTATGTCCTATTCCTTTATATTACCGGCATTATGTCCCTGTTCCTTCATATTACCGGCATTATGTCCCTGTTCCTTCATATTACAGGCATTATGTCCCTGTTCCTTTATATTACCGGCATTATGTCCCTGTTCCTTCATATTACCGGCATTATGTCCCTGTTCCTTCATATTACCGACATTATGTCCCTGTTCACTCATCTTACCAGCATTTTGTCCCTGTTCCTTCCTATTACCGGCTTTATGTCCCTGTTCCTTCATATTTCCGGCATTATGTCCCTGTTCCTTCATATTTCCGGCATTATGTCCTTGTTCCTTCATATTACCGGCATTTTGTCCCTATTCACTCATCTTACCGACATTATGTCCCTGTTCACTCATCTTACCAGCATTTTGTCCCTGTTCCTTCCTATTACCGGCTTTATGTCCCTGTTCCTTCATATTTCCGGCATTATGTCCCTGTTCCTTCATATTACCGGCATTATGTCCCTGTTCCTTCATATTTCCGGCATTATGTCCCTGTTCCTTCATATTACCGGCATTATGTCCCTGTTCCTTCATATTGCAGGCATTATGTCCCTGTTTCTTCATATTACCTGCATTATGTCCTTATTCCTTCATATTACCGGCATTATGTCCCTGTTCCCTCATCTTACCAGCATTATGTGCCTGTTCCTTCATATTACCGACATTATGTCCCTGTTCCTTTATATTACCGGCATTCTGTCCCTGTTCCTTCATATTACCGGCATTATGTCCCTGTTCCTTCATTTTACCGGCACAATTTCCCTGTTCCTTCATATTACCGGCATTATGTCCCTGTTCCTTCATATTACCGGCATTATTTCCCTGTTCCTTCATATTACAGGCATTATGTCCCCGTTCCTTCATATTACCGGCATTATGTCCCTGTTCCTTCATATTACCGGCATTATTTCCCTTTTCCTTCATATTACAGGCATTATGTCCCTGTTCCTTCATTTTACCGGCACAATTTCCCTGTTCCTTCATATTACCGGCATTATGTCCCTGTTCCTTCATATTACCGGCATTATGTCCCTGTTCCTTCATATTACCGGCATTATTTCCCTGTTCCTTCATATTACAGGCATTATTTCCCTGTTCCTTCATATTACAGGCATTATGTCCCCGTTCCTTCATATTACCGGCATTATGTCCCTGTTCCTTCATATTACCGGCATTATTTCCCTTTTCCTTCATATTACAGGCATTATGTCCCCGTTCCTTCATATTACCGGCATTATGTCCCTGTTCCTTCATATTACCGGCATTAGTTCCCTGTCCCTTCATATTACCGGCATTATGTCCCTGTTCCTTCATATTACCGGCATTATGTCCCTGTTCCCTCATCTTACCAGCATTATGTGCCTGTTCCTTCATATTACCGACATTATGTCCCTGTTCCTTCATATTACCGGCATTATGTCCCTGTTCCTTCATATTTCCGGCATTATGTCCCTGTTCCTTCATATTTCCGGCATTATGTCCCTGTTCCTTCATATTACCGGCATTATGTCCCTGTTCCTTCATATTACAGGCATTATGTCCCTGTTCCTTCATATTACCGGCATTATGTCCCTGTTCCTTCATATTACAGGCATTATGTCCCTGTTCCTTCATATTACCTGCATTATGTCCTTATTCCTTCATGTTACCGGCATTATGTCCCTGTTCCCTCATCTTACCAGCATTATGTGCCTGTTCCTTCATATTACCGACATTATGTCCCTGTTCCTTCATATTACCTGCACAATTTCCCTGTTCCTTCATATTACCGGCATTATGTCCCTGTTTCTTCATATTACAGGCATTATGTCCCTATTCCTTCATATTATACGCATTATTTCCCTGTTCCTTCATATTACCGGCATTATGTCCCTGTTCCTTCATATTACCGGCATTATGTCCCTGTTCCTTCATATTACCTGCACAATTTCCCTGTTCCTTCATATTACCGGCATTATGTCCCTGTTTCTTCATATTACAGGCATTATGTCCCTATTCCTTCATATTACACGCATTATTTCCCTGTTCCTTCATATTACCGACATTATGTCCCTGTTCCTTCATATTACCGGCATTATGTCCCTGTTCCTTTATATTACCGGCATTATGTCCCTGTTCCTGCATATTACAGGCATTATGTCCTATTCCTTTATATTACCGGCATTATGTCCCTGTTCCTTCATATTACCGGCATTATGTCCCTGTTCCTTCATATTACAGGCATTATGTCCCTGTTCCTTGATATTGCAGGCATTATTTCCCTGTTCCTTCATATTACCGGCATTATGTCCCTGTCCCTTCATATTACAGGCATTATGTCCCTGTTCCTTGATATTGCAGGCATTATGTCCCTGTTCCTTGATATTGCAGGCATTATTTCCCTGTTCCTTCTTATTACAGGCATTATGTCCCTGTTCCTTCATATTACAGGCATTATGTGCCTGTTCCTTCATATTTCCGGCATTATGTCCCTGTTCCTTAATTTTACCGGCATTATGTCCCTGTTCCTTCATATTACCGGCATTATTTCCCTGTTCCTTCATATTACCAGCATTATATCCCTGTTCCTTCATATTACCAGAATTATGTCCCTGTTCCTTCTTACCGGCATTATGTCCCTGTTCCTTCTTATTACCTGCATTACGTCCCTGTTCCTCCATATAATCGGCATTTTGTCCTTGTTCCTTCAAAGTACCGGCATTATGTTCTTGTTCTTTCATATTACCGGCATTATGTCCCTGTTCCTTCATCTTACCGGCATTATGTCCCTGTTCCTTCATATTACCGGCATTACGTCCCTGTTCCGTTATATTATCGCCATTATGTCCCTGTTCCTTCATATTACCGGCATTATGTCCCTGTTCCCTCATCTGAACCGGCATGATGTGCCTGTTCCTTCATCTTACCGGCATTATGTCCCTGCTCCTTCATATTATCGGCATTATGTCCCTGTTCCTTCATATTATCGGCATTATGTCCCTGTTCCTTCATATTACCAGAATTATTTCCCTGTTCCTTCATATTACCGGCATTATGTCTTTGTTCCTTCATCTTACCGGCTTTATGTCCCTGTTCCCTCATCTGAACCGGCATTATGTCCCTATTCCTTCATATTACCGGCATTATGTCCCTGTTCCTTCATATTACCGGCATTATGTCCTTATTCCTTCATATTACCGGCATTATGTCTCTGTTCCTTCATCTTACCGGCTTTATGTCCCTGTTCCCTCATCTGAACCGGCATTATGTCCCTATTCCTTCATATTACCGGCATTATGTCCCTGTTCCTTCATATTACCGGCATTATTTCCCTGTTCCTTCAAATTACCAGCATTATATCCCTGTTCCTTCATATTACCAGCATTATGTCCCTCTTCCTTCTTATTACCGGCATTACGTCCTGGCTCCTTCATATTATCGGCATTTTGTCTCTGTTCCCTCATCTTAACGGCATTATGTCCCTGTTCCTTCATATTACAGGCATTATGTCCCTGTTCCCTCATATTACAGGCATTATGTCCCTGTTCCTTCATATTACAGGCTTTATTGTCCTTTTCCTTCATATATCCGGCATTATGTCCCTGTTCCTTCATATTACCGGCATTATGTCCCTGTTCCTTCATATTACCGGCATTATGTCCTTATTCCTTCATATTACCGGCATTATGTCCCTGTTCCTTCATATTACAGGCATTATGTCCCTGTTCCTTCATATTACCGGCATTATTTCCCTGTTCCTTCATATTACCGGCACTATGTCCCTGTTTCTTCATATTACCGGCATTATGCCCCTGTTACTTCATATTACAGGCATTATTTCCCTGTTCCTTCATATTACCGGCATTATGTCCCTGTTCCTTCATATTTCCGGCATTATGTCCCTGTTCCTTCATATTACCGGCATTATGTCCCTGTTTCTTCATATTACCGGCATTATGTCCCTGTTCCCTCTGGGGGGCGTAACAAGGCAAAGGTCCATGCCAGACCCATACCTCCCCCCAATCAGACAGTTTGCCCCCCAATCAGACAATAAAATACATTTTAAAAATATACTTACCTCACCACTCCGATTCTCCCTCCCGGACTCCCTCAGGCTCTTACAGCAGGCCGCAGCACATAGAAAGTACCGATGACAGGCCGCGTTGCAGCTAAAAGATGCGACACATTTATTACAAATCCAGATTCTCCGATAGGGGGTATAGTGCACGGCTGATTAAGTCAGGATACAATAGGGCCAGAAGAACCCCACGTGGCGACCTCCTACGGACCAAAACCCATCCAAAGGTGGATAATAACATTCGCTTTATTACCACCTATAACAACCAGTGGGATAAAATTAGACAAATTCTTGGATCACATTGGTCTATTCTCCGATCTGAACCGTCGTTAGCACAGTGTCTACCTATGAGACCTATGATGACAGCTAAAAGGAGTAGGAACCTAAAAGACATACTTACTAAAAGCCACTACGTACCCAAATACGTCAACCCCTTCAGTACAAGAGAGCCAAGAGTTGGCTGCTACCCATGCGGTGACTGCAGTGCCTGCCCGAATATCAGCAGAGCTGGTGATTTTTCAACAGTTGATGGAACGCGGATCTTTAAAATCAGAGACTACATCTCCTGCAGTACCACGCATGTAATCTACTACGCACTCTGTGGCTGCCCTAAAGTGTATGTGGGATTGACCTCTAGGCAATTGAGAATACGCACTAGAGAGCATGTTCGTGATATCACGAGAGCCAATATAATTAGTGATCTCACACTACTGAAAACTCTGCCAAGACACTTTAAACAGTATCATGGATGCAATCCAAATTCCCTGAAAATTCGTGGAATAGAGCGCATCCATTGTGGCATCAGAGGGGGCGATTTGAAGAAGATCCTGGCTCAGAGGGAGTGTATGTGGATAGTTAAATTGGGATCCATGACCCCCAATGGCTTAAATGAGCAATTAAATTTTGCTCCCTTTCTCTAAGATCCTTATTATGTACTCCCTACTTTCTCTACCTCACATGTTTTTATCTTTCTTTTAATGTTGTGTCTTTTGTTTATGATGCATAGGTGTTTGATTCATCTTCTATACCCTTCATTGGACCAAATATATGAAAAGTCAAAATGGAACAACGTCGGAAAAATGAAAGAAGATGTCTAAATAGATACATATGATAGCCTCATATATATATACCTTTTGAGCTGTAATTGTCCTTTTTATAAATCTTTATAAATTAATTATGTTTTTACTATTGTCCTGTTTTGAGCATGTTCTCTGTATAACCTCTGTTTTAGAATCATACGTATAAATTTATGATCACGTATATATTTATTACCTCACTCAGCGGGATACCTTTAGTGGTAACTGCCCCCTCTATTTATTAATAATTTTTTCCCATACACTTTGTTTATTGGGAGTTTATACTTCTCTCCCCTTATTTAATTTTGTGTCTGCACACCGTCACTACATATACTTTAAGGTGCTTTGTCGACTAGTTTATATTCATGTTTTTATTTATCCATTTTTTTCTTTTACTAATGATTATATTTATATATTTATTTTTATCTTTATTATTTTTTCATTCACTCACATATACAAATGCACACCTTTTTAGGTCATCATTACACATTACTATATTAGTTTTTCACTATATTGACCCTTATCACATGTTCACTTTTGCACAGATGACATCAATAATTGGCAGTATCATTATTGATATTATCTAACTATTTGACTGTCGGTTTTTTAATGTATGGACATACAGTGTATATTAGAGTTGGGTGCTGCATATTTTGTAAACATGTGTTTAACCCCTTCAGGACCAAGCTCATTTTGGCCTTCAGGACCAGACCCATTTTTTCAAATCTGACATATTTCACTTTATGTGGTAATAACTCCGGAACGCTTTTACCTATCAAAGTGATTCTGAGATTGTTTTCTCGTGACACATTGGACTTTATGATAGTGGAAAAATGTGGTCGATAAATTCAATATTTACCAGTGAAAAACACCAAAATTTGGTGAAAAATTGCAAAAATTTGCATTTTTCTAAATGTAAATGTATCTGCTTGTAAGACAGGCAGTTATACCACACAAAATTGTTGCTAATTAACATCCCCCATATGTCTACTTTAGATTGGCATCGTTTTTTGAACATCCTTTTATTGTTCTATGACATCACAAGGCTTAGAACTTTAGCAGCAATTTCTCACATTTTCAAGAAAATTTCAAAAGGCTATTTTTACAGGGGCCAGTTCAGTTGTGAAGCGGCTTTTAGGGCCTTATATATTAGAAACCGCCAAAAAGTCACCCCATTTTAAAATCTTCACCCCTCAAAGTATTCAAAACAGCATTTAGAAAGTTTCTTAACCCTTTAAACGTTTCACAGGAATTAAAGCAACGTAGAGGTGAAATTTTCAAATTTCATTTTTTTTTGCAGAAATTCATTTTTATTCTATTTTTTTTGTAACACAGAAGTTTTTACCAGAGAAACGCAACTCAATATTTATTGCCCAGATTCTGCAGTTTTTAGAAATATCCCACATGTGGCCCTAGTGTGGTAATGGACTGAAGCACCGGCCTCAGAAGCAAAGGAGCACCCAGTGGATTTTGGGCCTCCTTTTTATTAGAAAATATTTTAGGCTCCATGTCAGGTTTCAAGGGCTCTTTCGGTGCCAAAACAGTGGAAATCCACCAAAAGTGACCCCATTTTGGAAACTACACCCCTTGAGGAAATTATCTAGGGGTATAGTGAGCATTTTGACCCCGCAGGTTTTTTGCAGAAATTATTGGAAGTAGGCCGTGAAAATAAAAATCGTCATTCTTTCAAAGATTATGTAGGTTTAGCTAATTTTTTCTAATTTCCACGAGGACTAAAGGAGAAAAAGCACCACAACATTTGTAAAGCAATTTCTCCCGAGTAAAACAATACCTCACATGTGGTAATAAACGGATGTTTGGACACACGGCGGAGCTTAGAAGGGAAAGAGCGCCATTTGGCTTTTGGAGCTCAAATTTAGCAGGAATGGTTTGCGGCGGCCATGTCGCATTTGCAAAGCCCCTGAGGGACCAAAACAGTGAAAACACCAAAAAAGTGACTCCATTGAGAAAACTACACCCCTTGAGGAATCCATCTAGGGGTGTAGTGAGCATTTTGCCCCCACAGGTGTTTCATAGATTTTATTAGAATTGGGCAGTGAAAATAAAAAAAATCCTTTTTCTTCAATAAGACGTAGCTTTAGCTCCAAATTTTTAATTTTCTCAACAAATAAAGGAAAAAAAGAACCCCAACGCTTGTAAAGCAACTTCTCTGGAGTACGGCAATACCCCACACGTGGTTGTAAAATGCTGTTTGGGCACACGGCAGGGCTCAGAAGGGAAGGAGCGCCATTTGCTTTTGGTGTACAGATTTTGCTGCATTTGGTTTCTGGTCGCTATGTTGCATTTGCAAAGTCCATGTGGGACCAAAACAGTGGATCCCCCCCAGAAGTGACCCCATTTTGGAAACAACACCCTCAAGGTATTCACCTAGGGGTGTAGTGAGCATGTTAACCCCACAGGTGTTTTGCAGAAATTCGTGTGCACACGATGTGGGAGAATGAAAATGGGAATTTTTCCTTAGATACGCCAATATGTGGTGCCCAGCTTGTGCCACCATAACAAGACAGCTCTCAATTATTATGCGGTGTTTCCCTGTTTTAGAATCACCCTACATGTGGCCCTAATCTTTTGCCTGGACATTCGACAGGGCTCAGGAGTGAAAGAGTACCATGTAAAATTGAGGCCTAATTTGGCGACTTATAAAGTATTGGTTCACAATTGCAGAGGCTTTGATGTGAAATAATAAAAGAAACCCCTGAGAAGTGACCCCATTTTGGAAACTGCACCCCTCAAGGCATTTATTAAGAGGTGTAGTGAGCATTTTCACCCCACGTATCTTTTCCATAAATGATTGCGCTGCGGAAGGTACAAATTAAATAGTTTCCCTAGATATGCCAATTCAGTGTCAAATGTCATGCCTAGCTTGTGCCACTTTTTTTTTTATATACACCGTTCACCGTACGTTATAAACTACATGTTACCTTTATTCTGCGGGTCAGTACGATTCCGGCGATACCAAATTTATAGAACTTTTTTATAACTTTTTGCACAATAAAATTACTTTTGGAAAGAGAATGTATTTTTTCTGTCGCCAAGTTGTGAGAGCCATAACTTTTACATTTTCTCATCGATGGAGCTGTGTGAGGGCTTGTTTTTTTTTGCGAGGTGAGGTATAGATTTTATCGGTACCATTTTTGGATACATGCGACTTTTTGATCACTTTTTATTTCAATTTTTGGAAGACAGTGACCAAAAAAACAGTAATTATGGCAGTGTTTTTGAGGTTTTTTTTTACGGCGTTCACTGCGCTGGATAAATAACATAATAATTTTATAGTTCAGGTCGTTACGGTCGCAGCGATACCAAATATGTATGGCTTTATTATTTTTTTCAATAATAAATGACTTATAAGGGAAAAAGGGCGATTGTGTTTTGTGTTATTATTTGAAACTTTTATTGTATGTTTTCCAACTTTTATTTTTACTTTTTTTACACTTTTTTTTACACTTTTCTTTAGTCCCACTAGGGGACTTGAATGTCCAACTATTTGTTTGATGTTCTAATACATTGCACTACCTATGTAGTGCAATGTATTGGAACTGTCAGTTGTTCACTGACAGCAAGCCGATCAGGCTCCGCCTCTGGGCGGGGCCTAATCAGCTTACGTAATGGCAGACAGGAGTCCATTGTTAGGGCTCCTGTTGCCATGGTAGCAGTCGCCAGCCTTGCCATCGCATGGCAAGGCTGCCGATTTTCTACAAACCTCTAGGATGCAGCGATCACAATGGATCGCTGCATCGAAGGGGTTAATGCCAGGAATCGGAGCTAGCTCCGGTTCCTGGCGATAGATCGGGGTGTCCGCTGTAACATACAGCGGACACCCACTGCTGATGACGCCGGCTCAGCTTCTGAGCCGGAAGCTGAGCCGGCGCCATCTTGCCGATGTTACCGGAAGCCTCCTGGGCCCCGCCGACGACGGGGCATAAGAGGATTCCGTTACAGGCTGATCGGGAGGTAAGCATTAGCCCTCCGATCGCCTTTGCAGCCACCGGCAACCCAGCGATCACGTTGCTGGGGTGCCGGTGGCTATAAACTCCTCACATGCTGCGATCTCTATTGAACGCAGCATGTGAGGGGTTAATCGGTCCGATCGGAGGCTAGCTCCGGTCCTGGCCGATACCTTAGGGTGCCAGCTGTAACATACAGCTGTCACCCGGTGGTGATGTCGCTGGCTCAGCTCCTGAGCCAGCTTCATCTCCATGACGTATATTTACGTGAAAATGCGGTAAGCCACCGATTTTAATGACGTATATATACGTGATCCGGCGGGAAGGGGTTAAATATCGATCTTCTTGTTTACGTTTGTTCCTTGTCCAATGGGTGCGCGCCTCCTCTGTGTGTCACCGATCTGTGTCTGGCCCGGTCCGCGCCCCCTTTGCGCACTACGCATGCCCGGGATCTCTGTACGCGTCGGAGATCCTGGGTGTGCGCTATGGCGCTGGGGGCGGGAAGTGGGGCATGCCGCACTTCCGGTGTAGACGGAGGATGCGCGCCAACGCACGCTGGACACTCAGCAAACATCTACATCAGCTGCTGTCACATGTATTTAAGACAGCAGCTTACTGGACACACTAAACCCCTTGAGGAAGCAAAGTGCGAAACGCGCGTTGGGGTCCAGTGCACACTGTCAGACTGCATCTACAGCCGTTTATGGGTAAGAGATTTGTCTTTAGCTATATTTCTTTTGCAGCCTTTTTGAGTTTACTCTCTGAGCATAGTCCTGTAAGCCACTTTATGGCTATTGTGTTTAACTACCAGCTAATCTGTGCACACTGTTTTGCCCTTGATGCTCATTGCTAGAGTTGATTCCTAGTGCCATGCATATTATCATATGGCTGCAATTCCATTTTCAGCATTGACTTTCCTTGCTCTTCGGCATAAGCGTTACACAGTCTGTACTAATGTGTCTTTTTTCTACTGTTATTGGAACAGTGTCCTTTAGTCCATTGTGTGTATCTGTTTTATACATTTTTAATATATCATATGTTAATGTTAATAAAGTTACGTTTTACATATAGGCGTGCATTCTCCTTTTCTTTTCTGTGTGCATAAATGTCTATATAGGAGTGCCTATTTTGTTACCTGGGGAGCATGCTCTACCGTATAGCAGCTAGCCCCTTCTACTTTCATTGCTGTTGGACTTTTTCTGTTTCTAAGATACATTTAAGTTGAGAAAAATGCAAATGTTTGCAATTTTTCGCTAAATTTTGGTGTTTTTCACAATTAAATACTGAACATATTGAGAAAATTTTGCCAGTAACATCAAGTCCAATGTGTCACGAGAAAACAATCTCAGAATCGCTTGGATAGCTAAAACCATTCCGACGTTATTACCACATAAAGTGACACATGTCAGATTTGAAAAATGAGGCTCTGTCAGGAAGGTCAAAAGTGGCTAAAGAGGGAAGGGGTTAAGATATTGTATTACGGTCTGTAGCCTTTGGGGGGAAATATATTAACCTTTCTACAACAGTTTACTAAAATACACAAATGTTGACATTTTTGGGGTGCAAAAATGGCCCAGCATAAATGGCCAACAATTTTACTATAATTTACACCAGTAACTGATGTAAATTATAGCAGAAATCTATATGTATAATGTGGTCCAGATTTATCTCTGGGGGGCGTAACAAGGCAAAGGTCCATGCCAGACCCATACCTCCCCCCAATCAGACTGTATGCCCCCCAATCAGACAATAAAATACATTTTAAAAATGTACTTACCTCACCACTCCGATTCTCCCTCCCGGACTCCCTCAGGCTCTTACAGCAGGCCGCAGCACATAGAAAGTACTGATGACAGGCCACGTTGCAGCTAAAAGATGCGACACATTTATTAAGAGTCGTTCTCCTGTTAATAAATGTGTTGCATCTTACTCCAGCAAACTGTTTAATAGGACTGGTGTATGAAACACCAGTATTAAAGGGAATGTGTCGCTAGAAATTTTATTTAATTGTTTTCAGTTAAACAGTTAGTACATAAGTAATTACACATTGTTTTAATTTTTAAATTTTTTTCACAAGTCAGGAAATATTATAAATGAGATTCTAATTTATAACATTTCCATGTGCTGGTCACTAGTGGGAGCAATTCCCAAAATTGCCGCATTGGCATGTGGTAAAGCAACCTCATTGCCTTATGCTGCAAATTTGTAGTAGACACACTCGCTCTAGTGTCCTCACAGAATCCCCCCTCCTTTATCCTGGCTAGTGCCAGGAGAAAGGAGGGGGTTGAATGTTCAAACCTCCTACACTGTGTGCCGCCATTTTCTGAGCGAATGCACAGTGTAGGAGGATTAGATACAGTGCTCAGCAGACAGTATAACACTAACATAAACACACACACATCACATACACAAACATAACTTACCTGCTCCTGCCGCCGCCTCCGCCCTGCCGCTCCTAGTCCTTGCGTCTGCGCTGCCTTCAACATATGGCCGGAAGCCGCGACCGGAAGTCCTCATCTTACTGTCCGGCCGTGGCTTCCGGTCCACATGAAAATGGCGCTGGATGTCGCTCTACTAAAGACCTTCCTTTTGATCTGTGTGGGAGTGGAGCATGCGCCGTTCCCACACAGACGGCATACGCTATAGTGAATGGAACGGCTCCCGTTCGCATTCTCTATGGGAATATATGTGCCGTATTCCATCTCTGTATGTGTCGTTAATGGACAGATACAGAGAGATGAAAAAAAAAAATGGCAGCCCCCATAGAGAAGTAAAAGAAGGAAAAAAGTAAAAAACAAAAAAACACAAATAAATACAATTTATTTTAATGACATACTAAAAGCAATATTATAAATATATATATATATATAAAAAAAAAATTTCCGTGACACCTTCCCTTTAAAAGGGTTTTCCACGTTCTGACAACTGATGACCTATCCACTGGATAGGTCATCAGTATTTGATCGGTGCGTATCCGACACCTGGACCCCGCACCGATCCGCCACTCCAGCTGCCTCTGGGCACCGGACAACACTGCCGGAAGTAGATGGCTCCGGTCAAAGAATAGAGGCCGAGCTGCAGTTCTGCCGAACGGCCGCTATGCAGTGATCTGAGCAATCTTCTACCGGCAGTGTTGTCCAGTGCCCGGAGGCAGCTGGACTGGCAGATCGGTGCGGGGTCTGGTGTAGTAACGATTGTTTGCCCCCATACATTAACAATGATTGCTCCTTGTGACACGCTGTATTGTCGATTGGTGCTGGTTTTCATGGTCAGTATCGGGACGTCTAAAAGGACCTTTATTTCCTCAGACACCACCATAACTAGGCATTCGAACCAACCCTTCCACCTTAGCGGGTAAAGATTAACCTTCTAAAAGGTTCACTATGTACACATAAGGGCTAACGGTGAAAACACAGAGGGGCTCACCATATATCCAGCGTATAACTGTGTCCTCCAAATCTTACGGAGCAGGAGTTGTTCTAGATTCCTCTTTATATCCCAGACACGTTCATACCATTTTAGACAATGAATTGACATATCGCAAACTTGTGGCGAAACCAAGCACCGCATTTAAGGAATCTTTAAAAAATCTGCTAGAAGAAGGAATTGGATTAGGAGTATTAGCCAAGAAACAGGCAGAATACTTACTGATAGAATTCCCTATTGTTCCCATATTCCATGGGATGCCAAAAATCCATAACTTTGCATGGTCTTGAAACTTGGGTTATCTGTGACGTCATCAAGGTTATGATCAGTGGTAATTGGTTTGTAGAAAGGAATGGGACCCATGCAGGGGCCAGCTCCGCAACTTGGTGAGTGACTGTTTTAAAGCAGTAGATTCAGTTTAATTATTTTTTTCATGTTGCCCCTCTGCTCCCACCTTCCCACCTGTCTCTCTCCCCTTCCCCTCCCCAGACCCCAGTCAAGTGTCATATCCACTTTGGCCCAACTCCCGCCTCAGCCACTTTCCGTTCTCTTAGCCTAGTCCTCCGCCTACATCCTGGTATAATAGCTAAAGAAAATTACCCTATGAGGTTTAGTGTCAGTTAGTTATATGTCAAAATTTTGATCTAAGGTCTGCACACCATGACAGTCGGTAGTCATGTAGACCGGACACTTCCACAATTTGAATGCGCTGTGACGTGGCACATTAGGTCACGGGAACGTGGTGTAAAGGATCTGCCAGACACAGCTTCTGTGTCGACGCCCGTGGTTAATCAGTCTGCACCTGCTCCTAGGTCTGATAGAGTGACTCGATCTGCTACCACTCAGGCTGGTAGGCTCAGGAGTGGGAGAACCTATTACAGCCTGGCCAGACGGTTCTAGCTCCCGGCCTCGATCTATTTATACCTTCATTTCCTGCTTGTCTTTGCCTGTGATTCTTTCCTGTTTTCTGGCTCTGCTGCTCCTGCTATTATTATTGACCTTGCTTCATTTTGACCCTGGCTTTACTGACTACGCTACTGCTCTGCGTTTGGTACACTGGTTTGACTCGACTCGTTCACTACGCCTGTTGCTCACTGTGTTGCCATGGGCAACTGCCCCATTTCCCTTAGCTTCTGTGTACCCTTGTCTGTTTGTCTGCCGTGCACATATTGAGCGTAGGGACCGTCGCCCAGTTGTACGCCGTCGCCTAGGACGGGCCGTGCAAGTAGGCAGGGACTGAGAGGCGGGTATATTAGGGCTCACCTGTCTATCTCCCTACCCCGTCATTACACGTGGTATCTAGGTTACATCAACACTTTCATGACGTAACTTGTGGTTCGCGTTTGGGCATTGGAGATGAAGAAGACTGGAAGAAGTCATCATGGCGTTCTGGGCCGGATGAAGAAGAAAAGAGAACGTGAACAACTCCAATCTAAGAAGATGTCACATGTGAGTCACTGAATTTCACTGCACTGTATTCACTTATATGGTCTGCAGAATGCTTGTGTAGGACTGATATCTGTCACAATATGGTGGGAATATTGGTCTTTGTTTTACTACACACGTTTTTAGTACACAATTAAGAGTGTTCAAATTATTTCTATATAGTTTGAAGTTTAGACTCAAATGAATTATTTCCTTTGGTGGGTCCAAGGTACCTCAGTCAGACACTGAGTGTACAGATCCTTGCAGTAAGATATTGTATTATTGTCTGTAGCCTTAGAGGAGAATTTATTAACCTTGCTAAGCCTCTTATCTGGCATAGAAAAGTCCCAAAAGTGCGGGAAAGTTTTTGGGCAGTTTATGCTGCGCTTGGCATTTTTTGAAAAGTGTGTGGTGCTTTGCGGAAAGGGACGACAATTTTACTTTAATTTACGCCAGTAACGGGCGTAATGTAAAGCAGAAATCAACGCCAGCTCCGAGCTAGTGTACAATTTTACATTGAGTGTGTAACAAAAGGCCTAAGCCAGATCCTGTATCTCCCCCACTAATCAGACTGTCTTGTGCCACAAGACATGTGTTTTGCCCACACCACTAAAAAAAAAAAAAAAAGATATATATATCTGAGACATCGTATCTATAAGGGTATATTCACACGCTGTGTTTTCAGGCGTATTTCGGGGTGTAAACGCCTTCGAATACGCCTAAAAAATCGTTAGCCCAATGCCTACAAACATCTGCCTATTGTATTTTAAAACGGCACGTAAAAAGAAGGAGCATGTCACTTCTTGAGCCGTTTTTGGAGATGTTTTTCATTGTGTCAATGGAAAAACAGCTCCAAAAATATCTAGAAAAAACACCTCAAAAAAACGTTTCCAGCTTCAAAAACGGCTGTAAATCAAAGGCTGTGTTCTCTGAAAACAGCTCTGTAATTTTCAGCCATTTTTTACTTTGCTTGTGAACCCTAAGGCCTGATTTACACGAGCGTGTGCGTTTAGCGCGCGCAAAAAAGCTGCGTTTTGCGCGCGAAAGGCATTTCACAGCTCCGTGTGTCATCCGTGTATGATGCGCGGCTGCGTGATTTTCGCGCAGCCGCCATCATAGAGATGAGGCTAGTCGACGCCCGTTACTGTCCAAGGTGCTGAAAGAGCTAACTGATCGGCAGTAACTCTTTCAGCACCCTCGACAGTGAGTTCCGATCACAATATACACCAACCTGTGAATCAAAAAAAGACGTTCATACTTACCATGAACTTCCTGCTTCATCCAGTCCGGTCTCCCGGCCGTTGCCTTGGTGACGCGTCCCTCTCTTGTCATCCGGCCCCACCTCCCAGGATGACACGGCAGTCCATGAGACCGCTGCAGCATGTGATTGGCTGCAGGCTGTGCTTGGCCTGTGATTGGCTGCAGCTGTCACTTGGACTGAATTGTCATCCCGGGAGGTCGGACTGGAGGAAGAAGCCGGGAGTTCTCGGTAAGTCAGAACCTCTTGTTTTTTTTACACGTATATGTATATTGTGATCGGAAGTCACTGTCCATGGTGCTGAACCAGTTTAACTCTTTCAGCACCGTGGACAGTGACTGTCCCCTGCCGTCGCGTACCCGAACATTTTTTGCCGGGTTTAGTCAAAACGAGTTCGGCCGAACCCGGTGAAGTTCGGTGCGCTCATCTCTAATTTGACACTCCGTTTGGATGTTTGTAAACAGAAAAGCACGTGGTGCTTTTCTGTTTACATTCATCCTTTTGACAGCTCTTGCGCGAATCACGCAGTTCGCACGGAAGTGCTTCCGTGCGGCATGCGTGGTTTTCACGCACCCATTGACTTCAATGGGTGCGTGATGCGCGAAAAACGCACGATTATAGAACATGTCGCAAGTTTTACGCAACGCACTCGCGCTGCGCAAAATTCACGCATCGTCTACACTGCCCCATAGACTAATATAGGTGCATACGACACGCGTGAAAAGCACGCGCGTCGCACGCGCGTATATTACGCTCGTGTAAACGAGGCCTAAGTCTATGACACCTGATAGCTCTGCTACTTGATAGGAGACAGCGGCTCAGCAGACAGTATCACATATAATATGCTTAGATACAACGGCTTAGCAGACAGTATCACATATAATATGCTTAGATACAACGGCTTAGCAGACAGTATCACACATGCTAGGCCCAATTAAAAGGTTAATTGGGAAAAAATGTCTTATAGTGTTTTTCGATAAAGGTCACTTGAACTGGTATCATTTAACCCCTTAGTGACCAGCCCATTTTAGGCCCTAATGACCAAGCTATTTTATTCGTTTTTCTATAGTCGCATTCAAAGAGCTCTAACTTTTTTATTTTTTCGTCTACATAGCTGTATGTGGACTTGTTTTTTGCGGGATTAGTTGTACTTTTTAATAGCACCATTTTTGGGTACATATAATTTTTTTATTAACTTTTATTAACTTTTTTTGGGGGGGATTATAAAAAAAAACTGAAATTCCGCCATTGTTCTAAGCGTTTTTAAATTGACGCCGTTCACTGTGCGACGTAATTAACATGTTACCTTTATTCTATGGGTCGGTACGATTACGGCGATACCACATATGTAGAGGTTTTTTTATGTTTTGCGACTTTTGCACAATAAAAACACTTTTGAACTAAAATTGTTTGTTTTTGCATCGTCGCTTTCCAAGAGCCATAACTTTTTTATTTTTCCATCAATGTAGTGATTTTTTGGGCTTGTTTTCTGCGGGACGAGACGTAGTTTTGATTGGTACTGTTTTAGGGTGCATGGGACTTATTGATTCATTTTTATTATGATTTTTTTGCGGGGCAATGGAAAAAAATTGCAATTTCGCCATTGTTTTTTGCGTTTTTTTTTTTACGGTGTTCACCTTGCGGTTTAAATGACATATTAACTTTATTAATGGAGTCATTACGGTCGCGGCGATACCACATATGTGTACTTTTATTTTATTTTTTACACTTTTACTAAATAAAACCACTTTTTATGGAAAAAAATGGTTTTATTTATTTTTTTACTGTACTTTTTATTAATAATCTTTATTTCACTTTGATGACTTATTTTATTATTCCCACTAGGGGACTTTACTGTGCGATATTCAGATCGCTGCTATAATGCTCTGGTATACTTCGTATACCAGAGCATTATTGCCTGTCAGTGTAAATCTGACAGGCAATCCGTTAGGACGTGCCTCCGGCGCGTCCTAACAGGCATATGTCCAGGGCAGACCTGGGGGCTTTTATCAAGCCCCCGGCTGCCATGACACCCCATCGGAGACCCGCAATTGAATTTGCGGGCCGCCGATGGGTGACAGAGGGAGCTCACTCCCTCTGTAAACAAAGTAAAATGCCGCGTTCGCTATTGACGGCGGCATTTAACAGGTTAAACGGCCGCGATCGAAGTAAACTTCGATCGCGGGTGTTGGAGCAGGAGCTCAGCTGTCATCAGACAGCTGAGCCCCGGCTCCAGCCTGCACGGGAGACCCGTGCAGGACTTAGACTAGGCTGACGTGAAAAGGTGTCAGCCTAGCCTAAAGCCCATTAGTGACTCACGTGAAAAGGCGTATTGGTGGTCACTAAGGGGTTAAACAGTTAACCAATGAAATGCGCTGTTTACGTGGAATTTACCCTGTGGCCTAATGTACCATATAATGTATTTAAAAAAAATGTAAAAAAAACCCTACATTTTGTGGGGTGAATTAAAAAAAAACAGTGTTCATCGGGCGGCATGGATTGCATGATAACTTGATTCTGCGGGTCATTACGATTATGGTGCTAAAACCCACTCTCTGAAGCCCCCCTTCAAGATACATTTCATCTGGTCCCCATGGCAGAAATCTGTCTTTCCATCTGGCACCTCCAGCAGACTCCTTTCATTCTAGTTTGATTTCTTTTACCTCAGAGTTCCTCTTTTTCCCTTTTTTTTATTTATTTTCTCCCCCCTTTTTTGAACTATTTCTAACAGGGGCTGTGCAGGATTAGAAAAATATGGCTGCTTTCCTCCAAAAACAGCACCACACCTATCTACAGGTTGTATCTGGTATTGCAGGTTTGCTCCATTGAAGTGAATGGTAATGAGCTGTAATACCACACACAACCTATGGACAGGTGTGGTGCTGGTTTTTGGAGAAAGCAGACAAGTTATCTCATCCTGGACAACCCTTTGTCATGGATAGTTCTTGTGCGGAGATGCTCCCTGCATTATCCCTTTTCCTTTATGGCCGCTGATATGTTCTATTCAGCTTTATGGCCTCTGTGGTAAGTACACTGCCAGTCAGTAAAGGGTTAACACTTCAGACCACTGTGGGTGACGTCACAATGTATGAGTTGTGCAGTGGTAATAAACTCCTGCAGTAATGATGATGAAGGTGCTGATGTCATAAATACAAATGTTTATGACATAAAGAAGATTCCATATTAGAAGGTTTTACTGCCACATTCAGCGCCATATTGGATGGGACTGAGGACCTTGAGCTTGACTTCCCCACCAATGCCGACCTGATGTAATTTGTAGGTTCTAGCAGGGAAACCCTTCACCCCAGACCACTTCTTCATCACAGTGATGCCATCCTCTTCATACGGGTTGTCTGTAATAGAGGGGGGTTTCCAGCAGGAGATCCCCCTCTATTAGCCGGAGCGGAGACAGATGCTACAAGGAGGCATCTGGAGGACCCGTCTCATCCGTGGATCACCCATTCATTTTAATGGGTGCCCAGGAAGAGAGACATCCGCCTAGCCAACCAGATCAGCCGATTTATGTGTTTTATGTTGTTCGTTCATTGTAATGTCTTTCCTAGAAAATCTGAGAAAATGTACAGATTCTGTTACAAATGATATTTTGGCACCTTCTAAGCCCAGAGGAAGGGCAATCCTCCAGCCATGGTTTCCCTAGAGGTTTCCCCCACAGGGGGTTTTTCCTTTCCTGCGTGCTGGAGGGTGACTCTTCGTGAGTCGGAGCCATTTTGGGTTTGGTCATATAATATAATAAAAGTTTTGACCATTTAACACCCAATTATAATGTTTTGTGTCTTTATTTTGCATTCTTTGGTTTGGTGATTGGGATTCTGGGTCTATCACATATCACAAAATCATAAGGCCGGACATCTACTTCCCACACTGACATAGAATGGAGACAACAAGCGTTGCTGCACAATTAAGTGTACACATCCTTACATTAAGATATTGTATTACGGTCTGTAGCCTTTGGGGGGAATATATTAACCTTTCTACAACAGTTTACTAGCGTAGAAAATACACAAAATGCAAAAAAAATGGGCGGGGCTTAGCAGAAATGGCCAACAATTTGACTATAATTTACGCCAGTAACTGATGTCAATTATAGCAGAAATCTATATGTATAGTGCGGCCCAGATTTATCTCTGAGGGGCGTAACAAGGCAAAGGTCCGTGCAGACCCATACCTCCCCCCAATCAGACTGTATGCCCCCCCAATCAGACAATAAAATACATTTTAAAAATGTACTTTAACCCCTTCCCGCACATTGACGCAGTTATTTCTGTGCTTTGACAGTTAACCGCCGCGCGGCGCTTCACCGCAGCGGCGGTTAACTGTGCAGGGTGTCTGCCCTGCATTCCCCGTTGCCGATCAGCGGAACATCGCCGCTGATTTCGGCAGTTAAACCCTTCGATGCGGCTGTCGATTCCGATCGCCACATCGAAGGATTTTAGTGCCGATCGGCAGCCCCCACGTGAAATCACGGGGGCTGGCGATGGTACCCATGGCAACTGGACGCCAGAAAATGGCTTCCGGGCTGCCATATACAGAAGCCTATGAGGACCAGTGTTTTATTATAGGAAAAAAATGAACACGTAAAAAAAAGTACACATATTGTATCACCGCGTTCGTAACGACCCCAACTATAAAACTATAATATTATTTTTCCCACACGGTGAACACTGCAAAAAATATAAACGAAAAACAATGCGAGAATCACTATTTTTTGGTCACCACCCCTCCCAAAATATACAATAAAAAGTGATCAAAAAGTCGCATCTACGCCAAAATAGTACCGATACAAACTACATCCCGTCCCGCAAAAAACAAGCCCTTACACAGCTCTTTTGACTGAAAAATAAAAAACTTACGGCTCTCAGAATTGGTGACACAGAAAATACATTATTTTCTAAATAAGTTATTTTATTGCGCAAACGCTGCAAAACATAAAAAAACCTATATACATCTGGTATCGCCGTAATCGTACCGACCCGCAGAATAAACTATAATGGTCATTTATAGCCCAGGGTAAACACCGTAAAATATAAATAAAAATCATTGTCAGAATTGATGGTTTTTGGTCACTTTGCTTGCTGAAAAATGGAATAAAAAGTGATCAACAAAACCGCATGTACCCTAAAATGGTACCAATGAAAACTACAGATTGTCCCGCAACAAATAAGCCCTCACACGGCTCTGGTGGTGAAAAAATAAAAAAAAGTTCCGGCTAACAGATTATGGCGATGCAAAATGTGCAGAGCGTTCCAAAAGTGGATAAGATTGGGCGCCATTTATAAGTGCGACACTGGCCACATATCTGCGGATTATTATTTATTTACCCCATTATTATACCCTCTTATTATGCCCTGATGTACTCTGCCCAGCCTACATATGCCCCCACATTATAAACTGAAATGGCAGCAAAACCCCAAACAGAACAACTGCCAAGAAAAATCTGCGCTCCAAAAGCCAAATGCCGCTCCCTCCCTTCTGAGCCCTACAACGTGCCCAAACAGCCATTTACGTCCACTGATATGGCATCGCCATACCCTGGAGAACCCGGTTAATATTTTATGAGGTATTTGTGGCACAAACTGGGCATAACATATAGTGCACTAAAATGGCACATCAGTGGAAAATTGTAATTTTCACTCTGCACCATTCGCTGCGCATTAAACCCTTGGTGCACCATGACTTAATAGCATGTCGTGGTGTGGGGGGTGATATATGGAGCGTCTCACGCGCTGAGCCCGCACCATCATACACTTCGGGTGTCAGCTGTGTATTACAGCTGATACCCGGGACTGACGGACAGAAACAGCGATCGCGCTGTTACAGGAGCCTGTAAAAATGACAATATACTGCAATACATTAGTACTGCAGTGTATTCTACCAGTGATCTAACGATCGCTGGTTCAGGTCTCCCAGCGGGACTAATAAAATATGTAAAAATAAAAATTAAATAGTTATTATTAGTGGAAAAAATTAAATATTTAAAGTCCAAAAAGAAACCCTTTTCACATTTTTTCTCTAAAGTAATGTAAAAAAATACACAAAATACACAAAATTGGTATCGCTGCGTCCGTAAAAGTCCAAGCTATTACAATATACCATTATTGAACTGGCACGGTGAACGCCGTGAAAAATAAAGAATTTTAAACTGCAAAATTGCAGTCTTTTGGTCACCTTGGCTCTACCAAAAAATGTAATAAAAAGTGCTCAAAAAGTCTTATGTACCAAAAAATGATAACAATAAAAACTACAGCTCGTCCCGCAAAAAATATGCCCTCACACCGCTCTATTGACGGAAAAATAAAAAAGTTGTGGCTCTCGGAAAGCGGGGAGGAAAAACGAAAAAGAAAAAAGCAAAACATGGATCAGTTCGGAAAGGGTTAATTACTTTCTAATGAAAAAACATTTATGACCACATGTGGGGTTTGGCCGTACTCGGGAGAAATTGCTTTACAAATGTTGGGCGGCATTTTCTCCTTTATCCTTTGTGAAATTTAAAAAATTCAACATTTTCGTGGAAATAATGTTGATATTAATTTTCATGGCCTAACTCTAATAAATTCTGCAAAAGACGAGTGGGGCCTAAATGCTCACTATACCCTAGATAGATTCCTCAAGTGGTGTAGTTTCCCAAATGGGGTTACTTTTGGGGGGCTTCCACTGTTTCGCTCTCTCAGTGGCTTTGCAAATTCGACATAACACCCAAAAAAAATTCCAGCTAAATTTGAGCTCCAAAAGCCAAATACTGCTCCTTCCCTTCTAAGCCCCGGTGTGGGTCCAAACAGTAGTTTATTACCACATATGGGGTATTTACGTAATCAGGAGAAATTGTTTTACAAATGTTGGGGTGCTTTTTCTCCTTTATTCCTTGTAAAAATTAAAAATGTCTAAGTTCTTACAGAAAAAAGTAGATTTTTACCTTTACAGACTAAGTCCAATGAATTCAGCAAAACAACTGTGGGGTCAGAATGCTAACTTTACCCCTAGAAAAACTCCTTGAGGGGTCCAAAATGGGGTCACTTTTGGGGGGTTTCCGCTGTTTTCATTCCTCCAGTGCATTGCAAACGCGACACGGCACTGAAAACTATTCCAGTAAAATCAGAAATCCAAAATCCAAATGGTGCTCCTTCTCTTCTGAGGCCTGCTGTGGGTCCAAACAGCAGTTTATTACCACATATGGGGTATTACTATAATCGGAAGAAATTGCTTTACATATGTTGGGGTGTTTTTTCTACTTTATTCCTTGTAAAAATTTTACATTTCTATGTTTTTTTCACAAAAAAAGTAGATTTTCATCTTCACCTACTAATTCAAATAAATTAAAAAAAAAAAACTGTGGGTTCAAAATGCTAACTATACCCATAGATAAATTCCTTGAGGGGTATAGTTTCCAAAATGGGGTCACTTTTGGGGGGTCTTTACTGTTTTGGTACCACAAGACCTATTCAAACCTGACATGGTGCCTAAAATTTATTCTAGAAAAAGGAGGCCCCAAAATCCACTAGGTGCTCCTTTGCTTCTGAGGCCTGTGTTTCAGTCCATTACCGCACTAGGACCACATGTGGGATATTTTTAAAAACTGCAGAATCTGGGCAATAAATATTGAGTTGCATTTCTTGGGTAAAAACTTCTGTGGTACAGAAAAAATTGATTCTAAATGAATTTTTGAAAAAAAAAATGAAATTTGTAAATTTCACATCTACTTTGCTTTAATTCCTGTGAAATGCCTAAAGGGTTAAAACACTTCCTGAATGCTGTTTTGAATACTTTGAGGGGGCCGTTTTAAAAATGGGGTGATTTATGGGGACTTTCTAATATATAAGGCCCTCAAAGCCACTTCAGAACTTAACTGGTCCCTGTAAAAATAGGCTTTTGAAATTTTCTTGAAAATATGAGAAATTGCTGCTAAAATTCTAAGCCTTGTAACGTCCTAGAAAAATAAAATAATATTCAAAAAACGATGCAAACATAAAGTAGACATATTGGAAATATAGACTAGTAAGTATTTTGTGTGGTATTACTATCTGTCTTACAAGCAAATACATTTAAATTTAGAAAAATGCTAATTTTTGCTAATTTTCTCTAAATCTTGGTGTTTTTTACAAATAAATATTGAATTTATTGACCAAATTTTTTTCCCTAACATAAAGTACAATATGTCACGAGGAAACAATCTCAGAATCACTTGGATAGGTAAAAGCAGTCCGGAGTTATTACCACATAAAGGGACACATGTCCGATTTGAAAAATCGGCTTCGTCCTGAAGGCCAAAACAGGCTCAGTCCTGAAGGGGTTAAATGTACAGCAGGCCGCAGCGCGTAGAAAGTACTGATGACAGGCCTCATTGCAGCTAAAAGATGCGACACATTTATTAAGAGTCGTTCGCCTGTTAATAAATGTGCTGCATCTTACTCCAGCAAACTGTTTAATAGGACTGGTGTAAGAAACGCCAGTATTAAAGGGAATGTGTCGCTAGAAATTATTATTATTTTTTTTCAGTTAAACAGTTAGTATATAAATGATTACACAGTGTTTTAATTTTTTTATTTTTTTCACAAGTCAGGAAATATTATAAATTCGATTCTAATTTATAACATTTCCATGTGCTGGTCACTAGAGGGAGCAATTCCCAAAATTGCAGCATTGGCATGTGGTAAGGCAACCTCATTGCCTTATGCTGCAAATTTGGAGTAGACAGACTCGCTCTGCCCCAGCACACACCAGTAAACATACCTACCAACTTTCAAGTATCTAATCTAAGTAATCTCCGCCCACACATACCCGGTTCAGCCCACTCAGTATTATGTTCACATAGGACCCCCCACACAGTGTGATGACAAATAGCTGCCCCCATACAGTTTAATGCCCCCTTAGCTACCCCTAGTACCAGTGCGCACATATAAAGCGCCAGTGCCCATATAGATAGTGTCACACACAGTGCCCAAGTAGATGGTGCCACACCACCCCCCCCCAGGGATTCCACTCCAGGAGGAGCCACTGCCGTCACGGTCCATATATGGACAGTGACGTAAGGCATTCCCTATAGGAGCAGAATCCCTGTCCAGAGCGTCGGCCACACTGTGGCCGGGGATTGCACTCCAGGAGGAGCCCTTGATGTAATTGTACATATATGGACAGTGACATCAGGGGTTCCGCCTAGGAGCGGAATCCCCGGCCAGACCATCGGCAATGCAAAGGCAGTGGATTCCGCTCCAGGAGTAGTCCCCGACGTCAATGTTCATATATGGATAGTGAGACAAGGGGCTCTGCACTTAAAGTAGCGCTGTGCCCGGGAATTCCTCGGCGAGTGGTACTAATACAGAAGCAGGGAGCTGACGATCCCTTACATTAGCATTGGATTCAACTGTATCTGCATCCTGAGGACGCAGATACAGTTGACACCAAGACATACCACCGGCTGCTTGGGACAGCGTAACACCGCCCGGAATCCTGGACTGTCGTGCTGTATCCAGGACGGTTAGGAGGTATGCTGTAAATAGGACCATGCACATGCGCAGATTCCACAGTAAATGCTTGTTCATGAGCCTGCAAAGGAGGAGCTGCTCAGTTTGCCATTAGGGTGATGACTGACGGATAAGGCCTCGTTCACATCTGCACTATTGTCTCTGGTAAAATCACGGCCCACCGCCTGACGGCAATCCAATGGAACCCACTAAAGTCAATGGGTTCCGTCGGCAGGTGGCGGTTTCCGTTGTGCGATGGAACCGTTGCTTCCGTTATTCCTTTGTTCTGCACCACTGACGGAGCAGAACAACGAAACAAACACACCAACGCAGGTGTGAACAGGACCTTAGAGAGATAACTGAATACAGCAGCTGGCCATAAACTGAAATACACTGCAGGTACAGAAGACAAATGGTAGACCAATTAGAAATGTGATTTATTTAGCAAAATACATACGAGGCAATTAAAAAAAAACTGTGCAAAGGTGTACATAGCCATTAAGAAATCAGGAGGCATATGTTCAGATTCTGTTGGACTTCTCCCATATACCGGCATTTCAGGCATCCCATTGGTCCACGGTGTCCTCAATGCCCACCCCATTTACTTTACCCCGAGATAATGGTGGGCTGGTACGTACACAGATAATGGTGGTTATGTATGGGGATGATGGCTGGTGTATACAGGGATGATGGGAGTCCCTTATATAACCCCCATATTCCCTGTATATTACCCCCAAAAGGAGAGATGAGCAGCACATCGCAGTCCAAAACTCATGGAAAACTATTTTATGTTTCACCCATCCCACCCATCGCTGGATGTGGGTATACTAGCACACATGACTAATATGATAACATTTTAATATAGAATTGTACATCCTAGTATAATAGCTAAAGAAAATTAGCTTATGAGGTTTAGAGCTGGTTATATGTCGAAATTTTGATCTAAGGTATGCGCACCGTGACGGGCGGTAGTCATGTAGACTGAACGCTTCCATGATTTGAATACGCTGTAACGTGGCACTTTGGGTCACGTGAACGTGGTATACAGTTTACATCAACACTTTCATGACATATATTGTGGTTCACGCTTGGGCATTGGAGATGAAGAAGACTGGAAGTCAACATGGCGTTCTGGGCCGGATGAAGAAGAAAAGAGAACATGAAAGACTCCAATCTGAGAAGATGTCACCTGTGAGTCACTGAATTTCACTACACTTATATTTATCAAATGAATTGAAAAATGACTTGAAAATATAGTCAAGACATTCACAAGGTTAGAAATAACGATTTTTATTTGAAATAATAATTTTCTCCTTCAAACTTTGCTTTCGTCAAAGAATGCTCCATTTGCAGCAATTACAGCATTGCAGACCTTTGTCATTCTAGCTGTTAATTTGCTGAGGTCAGGAGAAATTTGACCCCAGGCTTCCAGAAGCCCCTTCCACAAGTTGGATTGGCTTGATGGGCACTTCTTGCGTACCATACGGTCAAGCTGCTCCCACAACAGCTCAATGGGGTTGAGATCTGGTGACTGCGCTGGCCACTCCATTACAGATAGAATACAAGCTGTCTGCTTCTTCCCTAAATAGTTCTTGCATAATTTGGAGGTGTGCTTTGGGTCATTGTCCTGTTGTAGGATGAAATTGGCTCCAATCAAGTGCTGTCCACAGCGTATGGCATGGCGTTGCAAAATGGAGTGATAGCCTTCCTTATTCAAAATCCATTTTACCTTGTACAAATCTCCCACTTTACCAGCACCAAAGCAATCCCAGACCATCACATGACCTCCACCATGCTTGACAGATGGCGTCAGGCATCTTTTCAGTTGTTCTGCATCTCACAAATGTTCTTCTGTGTGATCCAAACACCTCAAACTTCGATTCGTCTGTCTATAAAACTTTTTTCCAATCTTCCACTGTCCAATATCTGTGTGCTTTTGCCCATATTAATCTTTTCCTTTTATTAGCCAGTCTCAGATATGGCTTTTTCTTTGCCACTCTGCCCTGAAGGCCAGCATCCCGGAGTCGCCTCTTCACTGTAGACGTTGACTCTGGCGTTTTGCGGGTTCTATTTAATGAAGCTGCCAGTTGAAGACCTGTGAGGCGTCTATTTCTCAAAATAGAGGCTCTAATGTACTTGTCTTGTTGCTCAGTTGTGCAGCGGGCCTCCCACTTCTCTTCCAACTCTGGTTAGAGCCTGTTTGTGCTGTCCTCTGAAGGGAGTAGTACACACCGTTGTAGGAAATCTTCAGTTTCTTGGCAATTTCTCGCATGGAATAGCCGTCATTTCTAAGAACAAGAATAGACTGTCGAGTTTCACATGAAAGCTCTCTTTTTCTAGCCATTTGGAGAGTTTATTCGAACCCACAAATGTAATGCTCCAGATTCTCAACTAGCTCAAAGGTAGGTCAGTTTTATAGCTCCTCTAAACAGCAAAACTGTTTACAGCGGTGCTAACATAATTGCACAAGGGTTTTCAAGTGTTTTCTAATCATCCATTTGCCTTCTAAGGGCGGATTTACACCAACGTGTAATACGTCCGTGCCACCCGCGTGTTTTTCACGCGTGTGGCACGGACCTATGCAAGTCTATGGGGCAGTGCAGACTGTCCGTGATTTTTGCGCAGCGTGAATCCGCTGCGTAAAACTCACGACATGTCCTATATTTCTGCGTTTCTTGCGCATCACGCACCCATTGAAGTCAATGGGTGAGTGAAAATCACGCGCGCCACATGGAAGCACTTCCGTGGGACGCGCGTTATTCGCGCAACAGCAGTAAAAGGATGAATGTAAACAGAAAAGCACCACATGCTTTTCTGTATACAAACATCCAAACGGAGTGTCATAATGATGGCGGATGCGTGAAAAGCACACAGCCGCGCACCATATGTACATGACACACGGAGATGTTAAGTGCCTTTTGCACACGCAAAACGCAGCGTTTTTTGCGTGCGCAAAACGCACACGCTCGTGTAAATCCGCCCTAACACAGTTGGCAAACACAATGTACCATTAGAACACTGGAGTGATGGTTGCTGGAAATGGGCCTCTATACACCTATGTAGATATTGCATTAAAAACCAGACGTTTGCAGCTAGAATAGTCATTTACCACATTAACAATGTATAGAGTGGATTTCTGATTAATTTAATGTTATCTTCATTGAAAAAAACTGTGCTTTTCTTTCAAAAATAAGGACATTTCTAAGTGACCCTAAACTTTTGAACGGTAGTGTATATGGTGTGCAGAAAGCCTGTGTAGGACTGATATCTGTCACTATATGGTGGGAATATTGGTCTTTGTTTTACTACACACGACACGTTCTTAGTACACAATTAAGAGTGTTCACATTATTTCTATATAGTTGAAGTGTAGACCCCCAAGAAATATTTCCTTTGGTGGGTCCAAGGTACCTCAGTCAGACACTGAGTGTACAAATCCTTGCAGTAAGATATTGTATTACTGTCTGTAGCCTTAGAGGAGAATTTATTAACCTTGCTAAGCTGCTTATCTGGCATAGAAAAGTCCCAAAAGTCGAAATTTGCGGGAAAGTTTTTGGTCAGTTTACGCTGCCTTTGGCGCTTTTTTGAGATGTGTGTGGTGCTTTGCGGAAAGGGGCGACAATTTTACTATCATTTACGCCAGTAACGGGCGTAATGTAAAGCAGAAATCAATGGCAGCTCCGAGCTAGTGTACAATTTTACATTGAGTGTGTAACAAAAGGCCTAATCCAGACCCCGTATCTCCCCCACTAATCAGATTGTCCAATCAGACTGTCTTGTTCCACAAGACATGTTTTGCCCACCCCCCTAAAAAAAAACGAAAAAGATATATATATTTGAGACAGTGTATCTTTAAGTGTATATTCACATGCTGTGTTTTCAGGCGTATTTTGGGGCGTAAACGCCTCCAAATATGCCTGAAAAATCGGTGGCCCAGCGCCTACAAACACTGCCTATTGTATTTTAAAAAGGAAAAAGAAGGAGCATGTCACTTCTTGAGCCGTTTTTGGAGATGTTTTTCATTGTGTCAATGGAAAAACAGCTCCAAAAACATCTAGAACTAAAGACCTCAAAAAACGTCTTCACCTTCAAAAACGGCTGTAAATCAAAGGCTGTGTTCTCTGAAAACAGCTCTGTAATTTTCAGCCATTTTTGACATTGCGTGTGAACCCTAAGACTATGGCTGGGTTCACACGTGGCGGAATTTCACTTAAATTCCGCTGCGGACACTCCGCAGCGTTAATCCGCAGCGGGGCCGTTTGTCCATTGACTTTCACTTTAATTTAGCAGTGTTAGTTTAGACGAGGCGTAAAATTCTGCTGCGGAGCATAGGCTGCGGAGCGGAATTTGGTGTCTGCAGCATGCTCTGTCTGTTGCGGAGCAGTGGCGGACTGGTTGCGGACTCATGGCGGAATTTCTCCATTGACTTCAATGGAGATTCTAATTTCCGCAATGAAGTCCGCAGCTGTCATGCACATGTTATGTGTGCTGCGGATCCGTCTTGCTTTTTTAACTTGACATTTCTTCATTCTGGCTGGACCTATGTATTTCTAGGTCTACAGCCAGACTGAGGAAGTCAATGGGGCTCCCGTAATGATGGGAGCGTTGCTAGGAGACGTCAGTAAATAGTCACTGTCCAGGGTGCTGAAAGAGTTAAGCGATCGGCAGTAACTGTTTCTGCACCCGGGACAGTGACTACCGATCCCAATATACAGCTACCTGTAAAAAAAATAGAAGTTCATACTTACCGAGAACTCCCTGCTTCTGTCTCCAGTCCGGCCTCCCAGGATGACGTTTCAGTCTAAGTGACGGCTGCAGCCAATCACAGGCTAATAACAGGCTGCAGCGGTCACATGGACTGCCGCGTCATCCAGGGAGGTCGGGCTGGATGCCGAAGGAGGGACGCGTCACCAAGACAACAGGCGGTAAGTATGAATTTCTTTGACTTTCACAAGGGAAAGTGCTGTCCCTTCTCTCTATCCTGCACTGATAGGGAGAAGGGAAGTACTTTTACCGCAGTCCGCAGCAGCTAGTCCGCATCAATGTACTGCACATTTTGTGCAGATCCGCAGCAGAATCTGCAACGCAGATTCTGTGCGGCATTGATGCGGACAGTTGCGGAGGAAATCCGCCACGTGTGGTCATGCCCTATATGTAAAGGATTTGCCAGACACAGGTTCTATGTCGACGCCCGGCGTTAATCAGCCTTCATCAGCTCCAAGGTCTGCTAGAGTGACGTGATCAGTTATCACTCAGGCTGGCAGGCTGAGGAGAGGGAGAACCTATCACAGCCTGGCCTGACGGTTCTAGCTCCCGCCCTTGGACTATTTTTACCCTCACTTGCAGCATGTTCCTTGCCTGTGATTGTCTTGTTACCTGGCTCTGCTATTCCTGCTATTTACCTTATTGACCGCTGTTACTTATTGACCCCGACTTGACTGACTATTCTCCTGCTCTGATTTGCTACTTCGTACTCTCCTGGTTTGTCTCGGCTCGTTCACCACTGCCTGTTGCTCACGGTGTTTCCATGGGCAACTGCCCCTACCTCCCCCTTTTTCTTCTGTGTGTCCTTGTCTTGTGTTGTCTGTCTTGCACTTATTGAGCGTAGGGACCGTCGCCCAGTTGTACGCCGTCACTTAGGACGGGCCGTGCAAGTAGGCAGGGACTGAGTTTCGGGTAGATTAGGGCTCACCTGTCCGTCTCCCTACCCCGTTTCATTATACTATGGCACCTGATAGCTCTTCTACTTGATAGGAGACAGCGGCTCAGCAGACAGTATCACATATAATATGCTTAGATACAACGGCTTAGCAGACAGTATCACACATGCTAGGCCCAATTAGAAGGTTAATTGTGAAAAAATGTCTTATGGTGTTTCTCGATAAAGGTCACTTGAACTGGTATCATTTAAACAGTTAACCAATGAATGGCGCTGTTTACGTGGAATTTACCCTGCGGACTAATGTACCATATAATGTATTAAAAATGTAAAAAAAACTACATTTTGTGGGGTGAATTGAAAAAAACCCTGTAATTCCGCCATTTCTGTTTTGATTTTACAGTGTTCATCGGGCGGCATGAATTGCATGATAACTTGATTCTGCGGGTCGTTACGATTATGGCGATACCAAATTTATATAGTTTTATTTTTTACTAAATAATTTGTTTTTGTGACGCTGCATTCGAAGATGAACTGCATAGTTTTTCAATGCAACAGCACTTCATAGGAAGGGGTTAAAACCCACTCTCTGAAGCCCCCCTTCAAGATACATTTCAACTAATCTGGTCCCCATGGCAGAAATCTGTCTTTCCATCTGGCACCTCCAGCAGACTCCTTTCAGTCTAGTTTGATTTCTTTTACCTCAGAGTTCCTCTTTTTCCCCTTTTTTTAATTTCTTCTCTCCCCCTTTTTTGAACTATTTCTAACAGGGACTGTGCAGGATTAGAAAAATATGGCTGCTTTCTTCCAAATACAGCACCACACCTATCCACAGGTTGTATCTGGTATTGCAGGTTTGCTCCATTGAAGTGAATGGTAATGACCTGTAGTACCACACACAACCTATGGACAGGTGTGGTGCTGGTTTTTGGAGAAAGCAGACAAGTTATCTTATCCTGGACAACCCTTTGTCATGGATTGTTCTTGTGCGGAGATGCTCCCTGCATTATCCCTTTTCCTTTATGGCCGCTGATATGTTCTATTCAGCTTTATGGCCTCTGTGGTAAGTACATTGCCAGTCATTAAAGGGTTAACACTTCAGACCACTGTGGGTGACGTCACAATGTATGAGTTGTGCAGTGGTAATAAACTCCTGTAGTAATGATGATGAATGCGCTGATGTCATAAATACAAATGTTTATGACATAAAGAAGATTCCATATTAGAAGGTTTTACTGCCACATTCAGCGCCATATTGGATGGGACTGAGGACCTTGAGCTTGACTTCCCCACCAATGCCGACCTGATGTAATTTGTAGGTTCTAGCAGGGAAACCCTTCACCCCAGACCACTTCTTCATCACAGTGATGCCATCCTCTTCATACGGGTTGTCTGTAATAGAGGGGGGTTTCCAGCAGGAGATCCCCCCTATTAGCCGGAGCGGAGACAGGTGCTACAAGGAGGCATCTGGAGGACCCGTCTCATCCGTGGATCGCCCATTCATTTTAATGGGTGCCCAGGAAGAGAGACATCCGCCTAGCCAACCAGATCAGCTGATGTGTTTTATGTTGTTCGTTCATTGTAATGTTTTTCCTTGAAAATCTGAGAAAACGTACAAATTCTGTTACAAATGATATTTTGGCAGCTTCTAAGCCCAGAGGAAGGGCAATCCTCCAGCCATGGTTTCCCTAGAGGTTTCCCCCACAGGGGGTTTTTCCTTTCCTGCGTGCTGGAGGGTGACTCTTCGTGAGTCGGAGCCATTTTGGGTTTGGTCATATAATATAATAAAAGTTTTGACCATTTAACACCCAATTATAATGTTTTGTGTCTTTATTTTGCATTCTTTGGTTTGGTGATTGGGATTCTGGGTCTATCACATATCACAAAATCATAAGGCCGGACATCTACTTCCCACACAGACATAGAATGGAGACAACAAGCGTTGCTGCACAATTAAGTGTACACATCCTTACATTAACCCCTTCCTGACATTTGCCGTATGGGTACGCCATGGAAAGCTATGACATCACGCAAATTGCCGTATCCATACGCCAAATGTTTGGTACCGGCTCTGAAGCTGAGTCGGTGCCATCATCGCCGGATCTCACCTGTATCTTACAGCTGACATCCGGCTGTAATGGCGGGGACAGAAATTAGCTTCGATCCCCTCCATTAACCCCTTAAGTGCAGCACTCAAATGCGAGTGCTGCACTTAAGGTGTTTGCAGCTCATCGGAACCCCAGCAATGAAATTGCCGGGGTTCCGGTGGCTGCAATGGCAACCGGAGGCCAAATACTGGCCTCCCGGTCTGCCTAGCACGGAAGCCGGTCAAGATCCGCCCGGCGTAGCCGCCGGCAAGATGGCGCCGCCTCAGGAGTTGATCAGGCGTCATCAGCGGTGGAAGTCAGCTGTATGTTACAGCGGACATCCACCTGTAATGGCAGGAACCAGAGCTAGCTCCGATCCCTGCCATTAACCCCTTCGATGCAGCAATCGAAAGCGATTGCTGCATCGTAGTGGTTACTAGCAGATCACCAGCCCTGACAGGCAATCAGGACTGGCGACTGCTGCTATGGCAACAGGAGACACAATGGCCTAATCGGCTTGCTGTCAGTGAATAACTGACAGATCTAATACATTGCACTACGTAGGTAGTGCAATGTATCAGAAAAAAACCATCAGACCGTTGGAACTTCAAGTCCCCTAGTGGGACTTGAAAAAAAGTGTAAAAGAAAGTATAAAAAAGTGTAAAAAAAAGTGAAAAGTTTGAAAACAATAAAAGTTTCAAGTAATAAAATAAAACACAATCGCCCTTTTTCTCTTATCAAGTTCTTTATTATTGAAAAAAAATAATAAACCATACGTATTTGGTATCACCGCGACATTAACGACCTGAGGTATCAAAATATTATATTATTTATTGCACGCGGGAACAGCGTAAATAAAAACCCGTAAAAACTTTACCTGAGATTCTGTTTTTTGGTCACTTTGCCCTACAAATATTGGAATAAAAAGTGATCAAAAAGTCGCACGTATCCAAAAATGGTACCTATAAAAACTATAGCTTGTCTCGCAAAAAACAAGCCCTCATACAGCTCTGGCGACAAAAAAATTAAAAAGTTATGGTTCTCACAACTTGGCGACAGAAAAAATACATTCTTTTTACAAAAGTAATTTTATTGTGCAAAAAGTTGTAAAACATAAAAAAGTTCTATAAATTAGGTATCGCCGGAATCGTACGGACCCGAAGAATAAAGGTAACATGTAATTTATAACGCATGGTGAACGCTGTATAAAAAAAAAACGAAAAAAGCTGTGCCAGAATTGCGTTTTTTTGTTTACCTGGCATCCCAAAAAATAGGATAAAAGGTGATGAAAAAGTCGCATGTACCAATAATCGCTACAGCTCGTCCCGCAAAAAAACAGCCCTCATACCACTACATCTATGAAAAAATAAAATTAGTTATGGCTCCAATAAGTCAGGAAATAAAAAATATGCAGTTGTGCCCGAGGGGAACATTTCTTCTGTTTCAAGAGGCGATTTATCAGGATCTAAAATTAGGGAACCAGGAAGGGGAGGGCCCAAACATATCTGCTGGAAGCGAGGGTGCCCGTATTATACCAGGACAACACTTCACAGCAAAATTCCCCAAACTGCAAATATGCGGAGTGAGGACCAAAAGGGGGATAAGAAAGGACGCCATATATCAGTGAAGGAAATAAGTATTTGATCCCTTGCTGATTTTGTAAGTTTGCCCACTGTCAAAGTCATGAACAGTCTAGAATTTTGAGGCTAGGTTAATTTTACCAGTGAGAGATAGATTATATAAAAAAAAAAAGAAAATCACATTGTCAAAATGATATATATTTATTTGCATTGTGCACAGAGAAATAAGTATTTGATCCCCGACCAACCATTAAAAGTTCAGCCTCCTCCAGACCAGTTACACGCTCCAAATCAACTTGGTGCCTGCATTATAGACAGCTCTTACATGGTCACCTGTATAAAAGACTCCTGTCCACAGACTCAATGAATCAGTCTGACTCTAACCTCTACAACATGGGCAAGACCAAAGAGCTTTCTAAGGATGTCAGGGACAAGATCATAGACCTGCACAAGGCTGGAATGGGCTACAAAACCATAAGTAAGATGCTGGGTGAGAAGGAGACAACTGTTGGTGCAATAGTAAGAAAATGGAAGACATACAAAATGACTGTCAATCGACATCGATCTGGGGCTCCATGCAAAATCTCACCTCGTGGGGTATCCTTGATCCTGAGGAAGGTGAGAGCTCAGCCGAAAACTACACGGGGGGAACTTGTTAATGATCTCAAGACAGCTGGGACCACAGTCACCAAGAAAACCATTGGTAACACATTACGCCGTAATGGATTAAAATCCTGCAGTGCCCGCAAGGTCCCCCTGCTCAAGAAGGCACATGTACAGGCCCGTCTGAAGTTTGCAAATGAACATCTGGATGATTCTGAGAGTGATTGGGAGAAGGTGCAGTGGTCAGATGAGACTAAAATTGAGCTCTTTGGTATTAACTCAACTCGCTGTGTTTGGAGGAAGAGAAATGCTGCCTATGACCCAAAGAACACCGTCCCCACTGTCAAGCATGGAGGTGGAAACATTATGTTTTGGGGGTGTTTCTCTGCTAAGGGCACAGGACTACTTCACCGCATCAATGGGAGAATGGATGGAGCCATGTACCGTCAAATCCTGAGTGACAACCTCCTTCCCTCCACCAGGACATTAAAAATGGCTCGTGGCTGGGTCTTCCAGCACGACAATGACCCGAAACATACAGCCAAGGCAACAAAGGAGTGGCTCAAAAAGAAGCACATTAAGGTCATGGAGTGGCCTAGCCAGTCTCCAGACCTTAATCCCATCGAAAACTTATGGAGGGAGCTGAAGATCTGAGTTGCCAAGCGACAGCCTCGAAATCTTAATGATTTACAGATGATCTGCAAAGAGGAGTGGGCCAAAATTCCATCTAACATGTGTGCAAACCTCATCATCAACTACAAAAACCGTCTGACTGCTGTGCTTGCCAACAAGGTCTTGTTTGTCAAAGGGATCAAATACTTATTTCTCTGTGCACAATGCAAATAAATATATATAATTTTGACAATATGATTTTCTGTTTTTTTTTTTTTTTTTTTTATATAATCTATCTCTCACTGGTAAAATTAACCTAGCCTAAAAATGCTAGACTGTTCATGTCTTTGACAGTGGGCAAACTTACAAAATCAGCAAGGGATCAAATACTTATTTCCTTCACTGTATCAGTGTGACACTGGCCTGTGCAGAAAGGATTGCTTCACAGGCCCCATTATTATACCCCCTGACTATGCCCCTGATGTACTCTTCCCAGCTCACACATGCCCTCCAAACAAAACTATTACCAAGCAAATTCCACGCTCCAAAAGCCAAATGGCGCTCCCACCCATCTGAACCCTACAGTGTGCCCAAACAACAGTTTCCTTCCACATATATGGCATCGTCATACCCCGGAGAACCCTTTTAAAAAATTTTGGGTTGTGTGTCTCCAGTGGCATAAGCTGGGCATGACATATTTGCCACTGAAATGGCATATCTAGGGAAAAATATACATTTTTACTTTGGACCATCAGCAGCGCAATCATTTATGGAAAAGACCTGTGGGGTGAAAATGCTCACTACACCCCTTAATAAATGTCATGAGGGGTGCAGTTTCCAAATGGGGTCACTTCTCAGGGGTTTATTTTTATTATTTCACATCTGAGACTCTGCAATTGTGATCCAATACTTTATAAATCGCCAAATTAGGCCTCAATTTCGCATGGTACGCTTTCACTCCTGAGCCTGGTCGAATGTCCAGGCAAAAGATTAGGGCCACATGAAGGGTGTTTCTAAAACCAGGAAACCTAGCATAATTATTAGAGAACTGTCTTGTTATGATGGCACAAGCTGGGCACCACATATTGGCATATCTATGGAAAAAAATCCCATTTTCACTCTGCAACATCGAGTGCACACTAATTTCTACAAAACACCTGCAGGTTTAACATGCTTACTACACCCCTAGGTAAATGCATTGAGGGGTGTAGTTTCCAAAATGTGGTCACTACTGGGGGGTTTCCACAGTTTTGGTCCCACAGGCGCCCAGAAAACAATCCAGCAAAATCTGCTCTCCAAATGGCGCTCCTTCCTTTCTGAGCCTTGCCGTGTGCCCAAACAGCAGTTTATGACCACATATGGGGAATTGCCGTACTCGGGAGAAATTGCTTTACAAATGTTGGGTTCTTTTTGTCCTTTATTTGTTGAGAAAACAAAAAATTTTGGGGTAAAGCTACGTCTTATTGAAGAAAAAGGATTGTTTTTATTTTCACTGCCCAATTCTAATAAATTCTATGAAACATCTATGGGGTCAAAATGCTCACAATACTCCTAGATGGATTCCTCAAGGGGTGTAGTTTCCTAAATGGAGTCACTTTTTGGGTGTTTTCATTGTTTTGTCTCCTCAGGGGCTTTGCAAATGCGACATGGCCTCCACAAACCTTTCCTGCTAAATGTGATCTCCAAACGCCAAATAGCGCTCTTTCCATTCTAAACCCTGCCGTGTGTCCAAACAGCCGTTTATTACCACATGGGTACTGTTTTACTCGGGAGAAATTGCTTTACAAATTTTGTGGTGGTTTTTCTCCTTCAGTCTTTGAGGAAATGAGAAAAAATTAGCTAAAATTACATTTTCTTTGAAATAATTTCGATTTTTATTTTCAGGGCCTACTTACAATAATTTCTGCAAAAAACCTGGAGGGTCAAAACGCTCAGTGTACCCCTAGATAATTTCCTCAATGGGTGTAGTTTCCAAAATGGGGTCACTTGTGGGGGGTTTCCACTGTTTTATCCCCTCAGGGGCTTTGTAAATGTGACATGGCCTCCGCAAACCATTCCTGCTAAATGTGAACTCCAAAAGCCAAATGGTGCTCTATCCCTTCTAAGCCCTGCTGTGTGTCCAAACAGCCATTTATTACCACATGTGGGGTATTGTTTTACTCGGGAGAAATTGCTTTCCAAATTTTGTGGTGGTTTTTCTCCTTCAGTCCTTGTGGAAATGAGAAAAAATTAGCTTTACCTACATCTTCTTTGAAAAAATGTAGATTTTCATTTTCAGGGCCTGCTTCCAATAATTTCTGCAAAAAACCTTGAGGGTCAAAACGCTCATTATACCCCTAGATAATTTCCTCAATGGGTGTAGTTTCCAAAATGGGGTCACTTGCGGGGGATTTCCACTGCTTTGTCCCCTCAGGGGCTTTGTAAATGTTACATGGCCTCCGCAAACCATTCCTGCTAAATGTGAATTCCAAAAGCCAAATGGTGCTCCATCCCTTCTAAGCTCTGCCGTGTGTCCAAACAGACGTTTATTACCACATGTGGGGTACCATTTTACTCGGAAGAAATTGTTTTACAAATTTTGTGGTGCTTTTTCTCCTTTAGTCCTTGTGAAAATGAGAAAAAATTAGCTAAACCTACATTTTCTTTGAAAAAATGTAGATTTTAATTTTCACGGCCTGCTTCCAATAATTTCTGTAAAAAACCTGTGCGGTCAAAATGCCTCACTATACCCCTAGATAATTTCCTTGAGGTTTGTAGTTTCCCAAATGGGATCACTTTTGGGGGATTTCCACTGTTTTGGCACCGCATGAGCCCTTCAAACCTGACATGGTGCCTAAAATATATTCGAATAAAAATAAGGCCCCAAAATCCACTAGGTGCTCCTTTGCTTCTGAGGCCGGTGCTTCAGTCCAGTAGCACGCTAAGGCCACATGTGGGATATTTCCTAAAACTGCAGAATCTGGGCAATAAATATTGAATTGCATTTCTATGGTAAAACCTTCTGTGTTATAAAGAAAATTGCATTAAAAATTTATTTCTGCAAAAAAATATGAAATTTGTACATTTCACCCCTACTTTACTTTAATTCCTGTGAAAAGTTTAAAGGGTTAACAAATTTTCTAAATGCTGTTTTGAATACTTTGGGGGGTGAAGTTTTCAAAATGCTGTGACTTTTTTTTGGGTTTCTAATATATAAGGCCCTCAAAACAACTTCACAAGTGAACTGGCCCCTGTAAAAATAGCTTTTTGAAATTTTCTTTCAAATGTGAGAAATTGCTGCTAAAGTTCAAAGCCTTGTAACGTCCTAGAAAAATAAAAGGATGTTCAAAAAACGATGCCAATCTAAAGTAGACATATGGGGGATGTTAGTTAGCAACATTTTGTGTGGTATAACTGCCTGCCTTACAAGCAGATACATTTAAGTTGAGAAAAATGCAAATGTTTGCAATTTTTCGCTAAATTTTGGTGTTTTTCACAATTAAATACTGAACATATCGAGCAAATTTTGCCAGTAACATCAAGTCCAATGTGTCACGAGAAAACAGTTTCAGAATCGCTTGGATAGCTAAAAGCATTCCGACGTTATTACCACATAAAGTGACACATGTCAGATTTGAAAAATGAGGCTCTGTCAGGAAGGTCAAAAGTGGCTAAAGAGGGAAGGGGTTAAGATATTGTATTACGGTCTGTAGCCTTTGGGGGAAATATATTAACCTTTCTACAACAGTTTACTAGCGTAGAAAATTCACAAAATGCACAAATGTCAACATTTTTGGGGGCAAAAAATGGGCGGGGCTTAGCAGAAATGGCCAACAATTTTACTATAATTTATGCCAGTAACTGATGTAAATTATAGCAGAAATCTATATGTATAATGCGGCCCAGATTTATCTCTGGGGAGCGTAACAAGGCAAAGGTCCGTGCCAGACCCATACCTCCCCCCAATCAGACTGTATGCCCCCCCAATCAGACAATAAAATACATTTTAAAAATGTACTTACCTCACCACTCCGATTCTCCCTCCCGGATTCCCTCAGGCTGTTACAGCAGGCCGAAGCATGTAGAAAGTACTGATGACAGGCCGCGTTGCAGCTAAAAGATGCGACACATTTATTAAACTGTTTAATAGGACTGGTGTAAGAAACGCCAGTATTAAAGGGAATGTGTCGCTAGAAATTTTATTTTATTTTTTTCAGTTAAACAGTTAGTATATAAATGATTACACATTGTTTTAATTTTTTTTAATTTTTTCACAAGTCAGGAAATATTATAAATTAGATTCTAATTTATAACATTTCCATGTGCTGGTCACTAGAAGGAGCAAAATTGCAGCATTGGCATGTGGTAAAGCAACCTCATTGCCTTATGCTGCAAATTTGTAGTAGACACACTCACTCTAGTGTCCTCACAGAATCCCCCCTCCTTTATCCTGGCTAGTGCCAGGAGAAAGGAGGGGGTTGAATGTTCAAACTTCCTACACTGTGTACCGCCATTTTCTGAGCTAATGCACAGTGTAGAAGGAATAGATACAGTGCTCAGCAGACAGTATAACACTAAGGCTGGGTTCACACGACCTATTTTCAGGCGTAAACGATGCGTATTATGCCTCGTTTTACGCCTGAAAATAGGGCTACAATACGTCGGCAAACATCTGCCCATTCATTTGAATGGGTTTGCCGACGTACTGTGCAGACGACCTGTCATTTACACGTCGTCGTTTGACAGCTGTCAAACGACGACGTGTAAATTGACTGCCTCGGCAAAGAAGTGCAGGGCACTTCTTTGCCACGTAATTTGAGCCGTTCTTCATTGAACTCAATGAAGAGCAGCTCAAGATATACGAGCGTCACAGACGCCTCGTATATTACGAGGAGGAGCATTTACGGCTGAAACGACGCAGTTGTTTTCTTCTGAAAACAGGCTGTCATTTCAGCCGTAAATTACAGCTAGTGTGTGAACATACCCTAACAAACACACACATCACATACACAAACATAATTTACCTGCTCCTGCCGCCGCTGCCACCTCCGCCCTGCCGCTCCTAGTCCTTGCATCTGCGCTGCCTTCAACATATGGCCGGAAGCCGCGACCGGAAGTCGTCATCTTACTATCCGACTGTGGCTTCCGGTCCACATGAAAATGGCGCTGGATGTCGCTCTACCAAAGACCTTCCTTTTGGTCTGTGTGGGAGCGGCACTTGCGCCGTTCCCACACAGATGGTGTATGCTATAGTGAATGGAACGGCACCCGTTCTCATTCTCTATGGGGATGTATGTGCGGTATTCCATCTCTGTATGTGTCGTTAATGGACAGATACAGAGTTGAAAAAAAATGGCAGCCCCCATAGAGAAGTAACAGAAACAAAAAAGTAAAAAGTACAACACAAAAACACAAATAAATACAATTTATTTTAATGACATACTAAAAGCAATATTATATATATAAAAAAAAAAATTTCATGACACCTTCCCTTTAAAGGGGTTTTCCACGTTCTGACAACTGATGACCTATCCACTGGATAGGTCATCAGTATATGATCGGCGCGTGTCCGACACCTGGACCCCGCACCGATCCGCCACTCCAGCTGCCTCCGGGCACCGGACAAAACTGCCTGAAGCAGATGGCTCCGGTCAAAGAATAGAGGCCAAGCTGCAGTTCTGCCGAACGGCCGCTATGCAGTGATCTGAGCCTTCTGCTTCAGGCAGTGTTGTCCAGTGCCCGGAGGCAGCTGGACTGGCAGATCGGTGCGGGGTCTGGTGTAGTAACGATTGTTTGCCCCCATACATTACCGATGATTGCTCCTTGTGACACGCTGTATTGTCGATTGGTGCTGGTTTTCATGGTCAGTATCGGGACGTCTAAAAGGACCTTTATTTCCTCAGACACCACCATAACTAGGCATTGGAACCAACCCTTCCACCTTAGCGGGTAAAGATTAACCCCTTAGTGACCAGCCCATTTTAGGCCTTAATGACCAAGCTATTTTATTCGTTTTTCTATAGTCGCATTCAAAGAGCTATAACGTTTTTATTTTTTAGTCTACATAGCTGTATGAGGACTTGTTTTTTGCGGGATTAGTTGTGCTTTTTAATAGCACCATTTTAGGGTACATATAATTTTTATATTAACTTTTATTAACCTTTTTGGGGGGGATTATAACAAAAACCTGAAATTCCGCCATTGTTCTAAGCGTTTTTAAATTGACGCCGTTCACTATGCGACGTAAATAACACATTACCTTTATTCTATGGGTCGGTACGATTACGGCGATACCACATATGTAGAGGTTTTTTATGTTTTACGACTTTTGCACAATAAAAACTCATTTGTTTTTGCATCGTCGCTTTCCAAGAGCCGTCATTTTTTTATTTTTCCATCAATGTAGTGATTTTTTGGGCTTGTTTTCTGCGGGACGAGACGTAGTTTTGAATGGTTCTGTTTTGGGGTGCATGGGACTTATTGATTCATTTTTATTATGACTTTTTTGGGGGGCAATGGAAAAAAATTGCAATTTCGCCATGGTTTTTTGCGTTTTTTTTTACGGTGTTCACCTTGCGGTTTAAATGACATATTAACTTTATTAATGGAGTCATTACGGTCGCGGCGATACCACATATGTGTACTTTTTTTTTTTTTTACACTTTTACTAAATAAAACCACTTTTTATGGAAAAAAATGATTTTATTTATTTTTTTACTGTACTTTTTATTAATAATCTTTATTTCACATTTATGACTTCTTTTATTAGTCCCACTAGGGGACTTTACTGTGCGATCTTCCGATCGCTGCTATAATGCTCTGGTATACTTCGTCAGTGTAAATCTGACAGGCAATCTGTTAGGACGTGCCTCCGGCGCGTCCTAACAGGCATATGTCCAGGGCAGACCTGGGGGCTTTTATCAAGGCTCCGGCTGGCATGACACCCCATCGGAGACCCGCGATTGAATTTGCGGGCCGCCGATGGGTGACAGAGGGAGCGCACTCCCTTTGTAAACAAAGTTAAATGCTGCGGTCGCTATTGACGGCGGCATTTAACGGGTTAAACGGCCGCGATCGAAGTGAACTTCGATCGCGGGCGTTGGAGCAGGAGCTCAGCTGTCATCAGACAGCTGAGCCCCGGCTCCAGCCTGCACGGGAGACCCGTGCAGGACTTAGACTAGGCTGACGTGAAAAGGTGTCAGCCTAGCCTAAAGCCCATTAGTGACTCACGTGAAAAGGCGTATTGGTGGTCACTAAGGGGTTAACCATCTAAAAGGTTCACTATATACACATAAAGGCTAAAGGTGAAAACACAGAGGTGCTCACTATATATCCAGCGTATAACTGTGTCCTCCAAATCTTACGGAGCAGGAGTTGTTCTAGATTCCTGTTTATATCCCAGACACGTTCATACCATTTTAGACAATGAATCGACATATCGCAAACTTGTGGCGAAACCAAGCACCACATGTAAGGAATCTTTAAAAAATCTGCTAGAAGAAGGAATTGGATTAGGAGTATTAGCCAAGAAACAGGCAGAATACTTACTGATAGAATTCCCTATTGTTCCCATATTTCATGGGATGCCAAAAATCCATAACTTTGATTGGTCTTGAAACTTGGGTTATCTGTGACGTAGTTGGCTAGTACCCCTGCAAACAGGCCTGCCATCAGGGTAGTACCGCTGGTACTACTGTCAGGGGCCTGGCCACAAAAGTAAAGTAAAGTGGGCAGCCACCACTCATCAAGGTTATGATCAGCGGTAATTGGTTTGTAGAAAGGAATGGGACCCATGCAGGGGCCAGAAGCAGCGGCCAGCTCCGCAACTTGGTGAGTGACTGTTTTAAAGCAGTAGATTCAGTTTAATTATTTTTTATGTTGCCCCTTCTCTCCCACCTTCCCACCGGTCTCTCTCCCCTTCTCACCGGCCTCTCTCCCCTTCCCACCGGTCTCTCTCCCCTTCCCCTCCCCAGACCCCGGTCAAGCGTCATATCCACTCTGGCCCAACTCCCGCCTCGGCCACCTCCCGTTCTCTTAGCCTACTCCTCCGCCCGCTCACAGAGTCCCTGACACTTTGCGTCCTGCTCCCATCCCACGACTTTCCGTTGCCACCTTCCAAATCCCCTAATAATGGGGGACCCAGATGTATTTCCTCAAATGGAATTCCACTGACTGTATGAGACCCAGACATTTCTGATGGCGGGCCTACCTGCATAACACATATTCCGGCAATCAAGGCAATGGAATTCCATTTGAGGAAATACACCAGGTATTCCAAATGTCTACAAGAATTTATTTTAATGTCAGTGGAGTATCTGCGCTCACATAATTACTTCTGCCTTGATAGTTTTATTTTATTGCAGATAGAAGACGCCCTGATGGGGTCAAAATTATCCCTCTCCATGGACAATTTGTTTATGACATGGTGGGAGAAGAACATTTTTTCAGCCAATAATCCCTTCTTACGAGTGGATTGTGTGGGATGGACGCTACATCAACAATCTTTTTTTGTTTAGGGGTCGTGATGTGGCGTCTGTACCACCATTTATGGAATACAATAAAACCAATACATTTAATTTAGAATGTTACAGGCTCGGCATCCATGGATTCTGTCACCTTCTTCGAGATTATGTTACAGGGGAAAGGTAATACAGAAAAGGAAACATTTTGTGAACCCTCTTCGGGCACTGCCATCCTTAATGCTAGGAGCTGTCACCCAGCTCACACCATCTAGGCAATACCTACAGGGGACCTTATAAGAAGTAGGGTAGCCTGCTCAAATGACAAGACATTTCACAACCAATGTATAAATATTGACCGTGGATTATATCTTACAGGATATTAACAATGGATGTTAAGAAGGGCATCAAAACAAAGGACACAAGAATCCATCTTGTTTAATAATACTGAACCACGAGAGATCAATTACCGGTTTCTTCAACGGCATAGAGCCAAAAGTTTGGAGAAATATCAAAACATTATTCAGAAAAAACGAACCCATGTTAAATCCGGATCCAGTCCTGACACAAATTGTGGGTAAAGGCAGCCCTTGGGTCACCTAGCGGATGAGATCTCTTAGTTACATGTTGTCACAAGTCTTTTCTACAGTGTCACTAACAACAAAACTTGACTTTCCCAAAATACGATATTGATGCGTTTATACAAATTGTACTAAGCATCATGTAATTTATGCCATTAAATGCAAACAATGTGATCGCGTGTATGTACGGATGTAGCCATCTTTATCTTGACTCAGATAACTTGCAGCAGCGTGATATCACACAACAAAAGTCGTTAAAAAGTCATTGAAAAAACACTGCCACTGTGTATTTAAAGAGGCTGTGTCACCACATTATAAGTGCCCTATCTTCTACATAATGTGATCGGCGCTGTAATGTAGAGAACAGTGGTCCTAGTAATAAAGAGGCTCTGTCACCACATTATAAGTGCCCTATCTTCTACATAATGTGATCGGCGCTGTAATGTAGATAATAGTGGTCCTAGTAATAAAGAGGCTCTGTCACCACATTATAAGTGCCCTATCTTCTACATAATGTGATCGGCGCTGTAATGTAGAGAACAGTGGTCCTAGTAATAAAGAGGCTCTGTCACCACATTATAAGCGGCCTATATTGTACGTGATGTGATCGGCGCTGTAATGTAGATAACAGTGGTCCTAGTAATAAAGAGGCTCTGTCACCACATTATAAGTGGCCTATATTGTACATGATGTGATCGGCGCTGTAATGTGGATAACAGTGGTCCTAGTAATAAAGAGGCTCTGTCACCACATTATAAGTGCCCTATCTTCTACATAATGTGATCAGCGCTGTAATGTAGATAACAGTGGTCCTAGTAATAAAGAGGCTCTGTCACCACATTATAAGTGGCCTATCTTGTACATGATGTGATTGGCGCTGTAATGTGGATAACAGTGGTCCTAGTAATAAAGAGGCTGTGTCACCACATTATAAGTGCCCTATCTTCTACATGATGTGATCGGCGCTGTAATGTGGATTTACAGCAGTGTTTTTTTATTTAGAAAAATTATCATTTTTGACGGAGTTATGACCTATTTTAGCTTTATGCTAATGAGTTTCTCAATGGACAACTGGGCGTGTTTTACTATATGGCCAAGTGGGCATTATAAAGAGAAGTGTATAACGCTGACCAATCCGCGTCATACACTTCTCTCCATTCATTTACACTGCAGATAGCGATATACTGTATCTATATCGCTATTTGCAGTCACATAAACACACTATAACGCTACTCATGTGTCATGACAATGAATATACATTACCTCCAGCCAGGACGTGACGTGTATTCCTTCTCCTGACCATTTCTGTAGCGTCTCTGTGATTTACAGCATAGCAGGGGTAGTCTCGCGAGATTACGCTGTAAACTGTCATTCACAGCGAGATCTCGCTGTGCTGTGCTGTAAATCACAGAGACGTGCAGAGAAGTGGTCAGGAGAATGAATACACATCACGTCCTGGCTGGAGGTAATGTATATTCATGGTCATGACACATGAGTAGCGTTATAGTGTGTTTATGTGACTGCAAATAGTGATATAGATATATCGCTATCTGCAGAGTAAATGAATGGAGAGAAGTGTATGACGCTGATTTGTCACTGATTGGTCAGCGTCATACACTCCTCTGTACAACGCCCAGTTGGTCATATAGTAAAACACGCCCAGTTGTCCATTGAGAATGTCATTAGCATAAAGCTAAATAAGGTCATAACTTCTAAATAAAAAAACACTGCTGTTATCTACATTACAGTGCCGATCACATCATGTACAATATAGGCCACTTCTAATGTGGTGACAGAGCCTCTTTATTACTAGGACCACTGTTATCTACATTACAGCGCCGATCACATCATGTACAATATAGGCCACTTATAATGTGGTGACAGCTTCTTTATTACTAGGACCACTGTTATCTACATTACAGTGCCGATCACATCATGTACAATATAGGGCACTTATAATGTGGTGACAGAGCCTCTTTATTACTAGGACCACTGTTATCTACATTACAGCGCCGATCACATCATGTACAATATAGGCCGCTTATAATGTGGTGACAGAGCCTCTTTATTACTAGGACCACTGTTATCTACATTACAGCGCCGATCACATCATGTACAATATAGGCCACTTATAATGTGGTGACAGAGCCTCTTTATTACTAGGACCACTGTTATCTACATTACAGCGCCGATCACATCACGTACAATATAGGCCGCTTATAATGTGGTGACAGAGCCTCTTTATTACTAGGACCACTGTTATCTACATTACAGCGCCGATCACATCATGTACAATATAGACCGCTTATAATGTGGTGACAGAGCCTGTTTAAGGCGTTGAAAGTCAAGATAAAGCCGGCTACATCTGTAGGGCGCACGATTAGAAACTTCAAAACGCGCATTGTAGGACACATTTCAGATACAAAAACAAAAAAAACACTAATGCCTCCCGGTGCAGAAAAACACTTCTTAGAAACACATAATGGTAATTTTTAAAGCTTATGGGGAAATGTATTAACCTTTCTACGCCAGTTTTCTAAAAGGGGGATCCCCAAAAGGGGGCAAGGTGACAGCAGCACAACAAATTTATAATAATTTACACCTGGCGTAAACTATAGTGGAAATCTCCGCCTGCTAATAATTGGCAAAAATGTCACTATGTGGAGCGTAGCAAGGTAGAGGCCCATGCCAGGCTCCTCTCCGTCCCCTCTATCGGGCAATTAAATAAAAAATGAATGCTCACCTCAGCACTCCTCTTCTGGTCCCCTCATGTTCTCTCCGCAGCCTGCGGCTCATACAATGCACTGATGACGTTGAGTGCTGTGTCACATATAAAGGACCTGACGCTGCTCGGTGTCAGTGCATTGTATGGGCAGCAGGGAGCCTTAGGGGATCAAGGGGGAAGAAGAGAAGCGGAGAAAAGATTATACTTATTTTTTATTTTACATTATGTCGGATGGGTAGGGGGAATGGATGGAGCATGGCCGCGGTCGCTGCATAACGATTGTGGCGCACGAACGGCCGAAAGATGTGACACATTTAATAACTGTATTTCATCTTACTCCAACTTTCTTTATATTAAGACTGGCATATGAAATGCCATCTTAATAAATTCCCCCCAATGTTTTTATGGCCTTGAAGAAGTGAAGAAACCAAAGACGGGTGGAGATTGGAGAAGACACTTCCTGAATAGGGAGGCGTTCTGCGATCTGCAGCTTCATACAAGATTCCCGAAGGGTCTTAATTGGAGGAATGATCTGTTATATGTTAACTTAAGTGGAATAACACTTAATACACAATGTATATATCAACGACATAGCATAACACTCATTTTCCTCTCATAATATGCAGTTTGACGACTTTTAGGGCATGACCACACGTGGCGGATTTCCTCCGCAACTGTCCGCATCAATGCCGCACAGAATCTGCGTTGCAGATTCTGCTGCGGATCTGCACAAAATGTGCAGTAAATTGATGCGGACTAGCTGCTGCGGACTGCGGTAAAAGTACTTCCCTTCTCCCTATCAGTGCAGGATAGAGAGAAGGGCCAGCACTTTCCCTTGTGAAAGTCAAAGAAATTCATACTTACCGCCCGTTGTCTTGGTGACGCGTCCCTCCTTCGGCATCCAGCCCGATCTCCCTGGATGACGCGGCAGTCCATGTGACCGCTGCAGCCTGTTATTAGCCTGTGATTGGCTGCAGCCGTCACTTAGACTGAAACGTCATCCTGGGAGGCCGGACTGGAGACAGAAGCAGGGAGTTCTCGATAAGTATGAACTTATATTTTTTTACAGGTTGCTGTATATTGTGATCGGATGTCACTGTCCCGGGTGCAGAAACAGTTACTGCCGATCGCTTAACTCTTTCAGCACCCTGGACAGTGACTATTTACAGACGTCTCCTAGCAACGCTCACGTCATTACGGGAGCCCCATTGACTTCCTCAGTCTGGCTGTAGACCTAGAAATACATAGGTCCAGCCAGAATGAAGAAATGTCAAGTTAAAAAAGCAAGACGCATCCGCAGCACACATAACATGTGCATGACAGCTGCGGACTTCATTGCGGAAATTAGAATCTCCATTGAAGTCAATGGAGAAATTCCGCCACTGCTCCGCAACAGACAGAGCATGCTGCGGACACCAAATTCCGCTCCGCAGCCTATGCTCCGCAGCGGAATTTTACGCCTCGTCTAAACGAACACTGCTAAATTAAAGTGTAAGTCAATGGACAAACGGCCCCGCTGCGGATTAACGCTGCGGAGCGTCCGCAGCGGAATTTAAGTGAAATTCTGCCACGTGTGGTCATGCCCTTATGGCGATTTGTTTTTTAAATATTGCATATTTAAATATGGTGCTAAACTCCTGTTAAATAAAGATTCAGCTTCTCCCCTACTTGAGTAGCTGCGCAGCACCTGCACGAACTTGAGAATGTGCCTCTCTGGTCATGTGATCACAGGTCCTGCACACAAAACACAACAGCACTACACAAACTATCTATGCAGTTTGGTCACTAGATGGCAGCAAAGCACTAAAATGATATACACATACACGTTTACATAGGCGGCATACATGTTTACATAGGCGGCACACATGTTTACATAGGTGGCATACATGTTTACATAGGCGGCATACATGTTTACATAGGCGGAATACATATTTACATAGGCGTCATACATGTTTACATAGGTGACATACATGTTTACATAGGCGGCATACATGTTTACATAGGCGGCATACATATTTACATAGACGACATACATGTTTACATAGGCGGCATACATGTTTACATAGGCGGCATACATGTTTACATAGGCGGCATACATGTTTACATAGGCACCATACATGTTTACATAGGCGGCATACATGTTTACATAGGCGGCATACATGTTTACATAGGCAACATACATGTTTACATAGGCGGCATACATGTTTACATAGGCGGCATACATGTTTACATAGGCGGCATACATGTTTACATAGACGGCATACATGTTCACATAGGCGGCATACATGTTTACATAGCCGGCATACATGTTTACATAGGCGGCACACATGTTTACATAGGCGGCATACACGTTTACATAGGCGGCATACATGTTTACACAGGCGGCATACATGTTTACATAGGCGGCATACATGTTTACATAGGCGGCACACATGTTTACATAGGCGGCATACATGTTTACATAGGCGGCATACATGTTTACATAGGCGCCATACATGTTTACATATGCGGAATACATGTTTACATAGGCGACATACATGTTTACATAGGCAACATACATGTTTACATAGGCGGCATACATGTTTACATAGGTGGCATACATGTTTATATAGGCGTCATACATGTTTACATAGGCGGCATACATGTTTACATAGGCGGCACACATGTTTACATAGGCGGCATACATGTTTACATAGCCGGCATACATATTTACATAGGCGACATACATGTTTACATAGGCGGCATACATGTTTACATAGGCAGCATACATGTTTACATAGGCGGCATACATGTTTACATAGGCGGCACACATGTTTACATAGGCGGCATACATGTTTACATAGGCGGCACGCTTGGTGCTAAACTTGTAAATAAAAACACAACAATCAAAAGTATCATCAACTATCAATTTATAATCCATGCCCACCTGCGGCGGCTGCTACGCGTAGCCTCACCATTGTGGTCGGACAGTCTGAAGGTGACAGTGGAGAGGATTATTTTCACACACTTCTACACTGGTTTGGACTGGTTCACTGGATTCCCAGTTTGATCGGCTGCTTGTCTCATTTGAATTAAGAACCTCCTGAGCTCAGGACAAGGGGCAAATAACAGAAATAGTCCCAGAAAAAGTCTCTCTCCACCTGCAGCAAAATAGACCTGCTATGGCGAAACTCCAGTTGGCGACATGTTGTCAGCAATCCTGTATTTAATAGAAGTGCATGTTCTGCGCTGTGTGACCGAGGCCTAAATCTTTTCATGCATATTTTGAGCTTTTCTCAGATTTTTCAGGGACAGATTATACGATATGTACCAACGTGGTGTTTCCTTCGAGGATTCTTACAACATATAAAAAACACAGGGGTATATGACCTGGACATCCACAGACCCTTCCCCCCTGCCCTTTACTATTGGTTACAACTTGTCAATAAATATGTCCTCCTGTATAACATTTTATATATGAGTAGGAAATGTCCCTACAAATTAGAAAAGATTTGGTCCCGATGGGTTAAGCTGAAAGAAACGGCTACGTAACATGTAGCTCAAATGTGAAGGAAATCATTATCTATCCTTACAACTAAGGCTTCCTTCACATCGGCGTTGGGACTCCGTTCATGGGTTCCGTCGGACCTTTCCGCCAGGGGAACCCATGAGCGGACTCCAAACTGAAACCATAGGTTTTTCCATTTGCATCACTATTGATTTTAATGGTGACGGATTCGGTGCAAATGGTTTCCATTTGTCACCGTTGTGTAAGGGTTCTGTTATTTTGACGGAATAAATACCGTATTCGACTGTGCTATTCATTCTGTCAAAACCCTCACACAACGGTGATAAACGGAAACCATTTGCGCCGGATCCGTCACCATTGAAATCCACGCTGAAGCAAACGGAAACCTATGGTTTCTGTTTGTTTCAGTTTGGATTCTGTTCATGGGTTCCTCTGACTGAAAGGTTTGATGGAACCCATGAACGGAGTCCTGATGCAAATGTGAATGAAGCTTTAGATGAGGAAATGGACGCCTCTGTGTGACTGGTTGGGTTTGTTGGTTAAATAGAATTCAATGTGTTATTATTTGCTTTTCATTCTTTGTAGTTTTTTTGTCCGTTTTTTTTTTGTGCAAAATTATAAATTAAACCTTTGAAAAATGAAAAGACAAATGGCAGGGAAACAGTTACCAATTTTCAGATTACTATTCAGATCACTAAAATTCTAATGCCAATTTAATAAAATGTGGTGAAAATCCACATGTGAACAGACTCTAATTGAAGCTGAAGGATCTCCGGCTCGTCTTGGTGGCCGTACATCTTATTTTTCCTTTTTGTACACAATCCCCCCCGGTACTATATTGTAAAGCTTAGACGCTGTTTTCTTATTTTCTCCTGTATGTAGTCTGTTGTATTAGGCAATTGTGTCTTTTTTATATGGTTCCCATTAGTGGAATGAAGGGAAAACGTTTCCATAAGGGAGAGATGTGGGAAGGTTTTTCCTGCTTTCCTCTGATGGGATCAGATACAACAGCGATCACACTGACCTGACAATACAAGCACGTGATACAGCCTGGAAGGGAGAACATCAGTATATTGTAAAGGTTTTTGTTTTTTTTATGTTTTGTGGCCATATAAACCCATTTAAATGTTCCTGGAAAATTCCTTGAAATATGTAGTAAATTTCATTTAGTGTTAAGTACACTGTATTATTAGGGCGCTGTACTACAGCAGTATTGTATTGTATTGTATTGTATGGCGCTAATATTGTCTGACACTTATTGTGGCTCCCTGCAGTGTGTTCGGTCCGGGACTTGTACGGACGTAATGTGCTCGTGTGAATCCAGCCTTACTCTCGTCAGACATTCCTCTATTCAAATTTAATTTCTCTAACGGCAAAAGAGAGAAAATCTCAACATATTCATCACGCCAAATACGATCTCTAATCTCCGTCTTAAGGGAGCTCTCAAAACAAACATTTGGCTAACCGAACCCCATGCAGTTGAACCGCAACAGGAGCCCCAGACCCACCAGCACTCCCACTGACTTTAGAACCTAGCGCCGCAGCCCCAGATACCGAACCGTAACACGCCGCCACAGGAAAAGGAGCAACGGGGACCACAGGTGGTGGGACCTCACGCTGCACCAAAGCCTCTCTAACACCAGCCAGTAATTGAGCCACTACCTGTCCCAAATCAGACACAGTCAAGCTGGGGGGCTCCTGACTATGGTGTGAGCAGGGCTCAGGAAGCCTTGACCTCCTAGCTAGTCTTGACTTGGGGATTAGCGGCATATCCCTGAGCACCCCTGATGGTAAGTCTATAACTTAAAGGGAACCCGTCACCAGCATTTCACCTATTGAACTTTACTTATCTCTCACTGGCCGCTGCTATCAAAATGTCATTGCCGTTACCCCCTCTCCTAAACTCCTCCTCCGACTGTAAATAACGGTCTGTAAACATGTTGCGCCTTTTATCGTAATAATTTGGTGTCCCGTTGTACGCTCACCCCAGAAGAGGACATCAATGCACAAGTGCGGGATTTTGTGTGCTGGGGGAAGGAGAGGAGCTGTCAATCAAAAGTAAAGAGGCGGGGTAAACTCGGGAAGACTTGAGGAATGAAGATAACTCAAAAACTGAATACTAAAGCTACAGAGCCGACTAAGAAGACAGTTTTAGGTTAAATAGAAATGATATTTCACCCACCACCCCCTGGTATTGCTGGTTTAATCAGTAAAATGAAGGTGACAGGTTCCCTTTAACCTTTACCTAACAATGTCCACCACCCCGGTCTCTTCTGCTCCATGGGAGGCTTCTGTCCTCCCTGAGGTCACCTCAGGAGCAGGACGTAGAAGAATATTTATCACCGCTTAACTGCAGTAACTCTGCTCAATCTTTATTACAACAAGCAATAGACAGACGACAATTACAGAGAGAGAAGAAAACAATGTAATGGTCGGGCACTACAGCGAGGTAGCAGAGTGGAGGGGGTTAGCGGTCAACTACTCAGAAAATGCCTGAGATTACTTCAACAATCGGCAGAGTTTCTGGATTCTGAATATCAGTGAATGTGGCCAAACATTTAGATTTGTACCGGGGAATTGTAGACTTCCAATGTCTAGGCACAACCTAGTCTGAATAAATGGAGGAGAACCTTCTTCTGGAAAGAAATAGATCTGGAGAGAATGGAGCGGAGAGGGCATGTTCGAAGAGAGCATTTATTACCACCCAAAATGGTGCGATGTGCCTACAATCCCATCAGATGTCAGTAAGCGTACCTACCATTCCCCCACAGCTCCAACATGTCTCCAAACACTCCATGGGTAAAGCCCACGGAGGACCACCAGGACTCCTGAACCAACATGGATGTCAAAGTTTTTCTCGTTTTGCACAATAAAAACACTTTTTAATTTTTTTACAAAATAATTTGTTTTTGTGACGCTGCATTCGAAGATGAACTGCATAGTTTTTCAACTAATCTGGTCCCCATGGCAGAAATCTGTCTTTCCATCTGGCACCTCCAGCAGACTCCTTTCAGTCTAGTTTGATTTCTTTTACCTCAGAGTTCCTCTTTTTACCTTTTTTTAATTTCTTCTTTCCCTCTCCCCTTCTTCTTCTTCTCCCCCTTTTTTTGAACTATTTCTAACAGGGGCTGTGCAGGATTAGACAAATATGGCTGCTTTCTTCCAAAAACAGCACCACACCTATCCACAGGTTGTATCTGGTATTGCAGGTTAGCTCCATTGAAGTGAATGGTAATGAGCTGTAGTACCACACACAACCTATGGACAGGTGTGGTGCTGGTTTTTGGAGAAAGCAGACAAGTTATCTCATCCTGGACAACCCTTTGTCATGGATTGTTCTTGTGCGGAGATGCTCCCTGCATTATCCCTTTTCCTTTATGGCCGCTGATATGTTCTATTCAGCTTTATGGCCTCTGTGGTAAGTACACTGCCAGTCAGTAAAGGGTTAACACTTCAGACCACTGTGGGTGACGTCACAATGTATGAGTTGTGCAGAGGTAATAAACTCCTGCAGTAATGATGATGAATGCGCTGATGTCATAAATACAAATGTTTATGACATAAAGAAGATTCCATATTAGAAGGTTTTACTGCCACATTCAGCGCCATATTGGATGGGACTGAGGACCTTGAGCTTGACTTCCCCACCAATACCGACCTGATGTAATTTGGAGGTTCTAGCAGGGAAACCCTTCACCCAAGACCACTTCTTCATCACAGTGATGCCATCCTCTTCATACGGGTTGTCTGTAATAGAGGGGGGTTTCCAGCAGGAGATCCCCCCCTATTAGCCAGAGCGGAGACAGGTGCTACAAGGAGGCATCTGGAGGACCCGTGGATCGCCCATTCATTTTAATGGGTGCCCAGGATGAGAGACATCCGCCTAGCCAACCAGATCAGCCGATTTATGTGTTTTATGTCGTTCGTTCGTTCGTTCGTTCATTGTATTGTCTTTCCTTGAAAATCGGAGAAAACGTTCAAATTCTGTTACAAATGATATTTTGGCACCTTCTAAGCCCAGAGGAAGGGCAATCCTCCAGCCATGGTTTCCCTAGAGGTTTCCCCCACAGGGGGTTTTTCCTTTCCTGCGTGCTGGAGGGTGACTCTTCGTGAGTCGGAGGTTTGCCATTTTGGGTTTGGTCATATAATATAATAAAAGTTTTGACCATTTAACTCCCAATTATAATGTTTTGTGTCTTTATTTTGCATGACTTGGGGTAAGTCGAGTGATGTATGTGTATGCAAATTACACTTACCTATATATCTGTTCCCCATTCATAACCCACACCTTTCTCTCATGAAGACTCGACTCCGAGGGTTTGGATAAAGTGGCCACAGCAGCCATTTTATTAAGAAATAAATATAAAAGTTAGTTAACTCAATTAACCATAAATAAATAATATCCATATTATTTATTAACAAAAACAATAATAAATCAATAATGCACGAACCATAAATTATAACCCAAACACGTCAGACACCACTGACAAACAAACATTAACACATAGACTAGGAGAAGTCCTTGGAGCTATCATTAACTTTTTATGTTACCGGCTATCTGCCCCACCATTTTACCCCCAGCCGTAAAAACCCGGCTCAGAGGCACCAATATTCCTGGCAGATGACGTAAGGTAACTGCCACCTCTCCCAAGGGATAACACCCTAAGGAAACCACACTATCCAACCGCCAGACAGTGTCCTTTCATCTTTAAAACCCAGGGGGATCCATACCCACGATGCATCCCCCCCATAATTATTTGTCTAACTCCAAGGACAACAAAATAGCCCTCTCAATGCCATCCTGCAAGCCCAAGCACCACAAATCCGTTCCCACATTATTCAGGTGACACCATCTGCACTCCAATACGCTCCAACTCCAGCTTCCAAGTCCCAGTGCCGAACACATATGCCACCATTCCGTGCAACAAATGCAGACACCCAGTGGCGGATTAAGAAGACCATGGACCCTGGGCTGTTATCCAAACTTGGGCCCCCCTTCTCCACCGCCACCCTGCCGTAACCATTTCTAACACTACCTTTTTGCACAAGCATTAACAAATGGGTGTTACGATTCCCCTTTCACAGGGCTGTGTCCCTACATACTGACAGTATCACACTGTGCAGGGACACAGCCCCAACCCCCCCATGTAGACAGCACCACACACACACCCCCTGTAGCTAAAGCCACACACACCCCCCTGTAGATAGAGGCACACACACACCCACCCCCTGTAGCTAGAGCCACACACACACCCCCTGTAGATAGAGCCACACACACACACACACACACACACACACACACACACACACACACAGACACACACACACACCTGTAGATAGAGCCACACACACCCCTGTAGATAGAGCCACACACACCCACCCCTGTAGCTAGAGCCACACACACACACACACACACACACACACACACACACACCCCTGTAGATAGAGCCACACACACACACACACACACACACACACACACACACCCCTGTAGATAGAGCCACACACACACACACACACACACACACACACACACACCCCTGTAGATAGAGCCACACACACCCACCCCTGTAGATAGAGCCACACACACACGCACCCCTGTAGATAGAGCCACACACACACACCCCCCCTGTAGATAGAACCACACACACACAAGCCCCTGTATAGAGCGTCACACAGCCCCCTATAGATAGCATCACACAGCCCCCTATAGATAGCATCACACAGCCCTCCCCCTTATATATAGTGCCACACAGCGCTCCCCCCCCCCCCTTGTATATAGTGCTACACAGCGTCGCTACACTGCAGCCCTGGGATGACATTTTATCCAATATGACTGCTGCAGTCTGTGATTGGCTGTAGCGGTAACAAGGGGTGAAACGTCATTCCAGGAGGCCGGCCCGGACGAAGAAACAGAATTCTGGGCAAGTATAAGATTTTTATTTTTTCTAAATTGCGTTTTTACATAACATCTGTTATCTGTTGCAGGTTTTACCTCTCCATTGAATTAAATGGGGAAAACCCGAAACAAATGAGCAGCGTTTACGCAAATACAATTGACATGCTACGGAATAAAAAAAACGCACCGCAGGTCAATTTCTGAGCTTTTTTTTCCCATTTACGCAGCGTGTGATGAGAATTGTTCACATCTAATCTACTCTGCTGCTACTGTATTACGGCTTGTCCACACCTATCGGAATTGCTGCGTATTTTCTGCCCGGAAAATATGCAGAATACAGTAGCAGCAAAGTGAGTGAGATTTACCAAATCTAATCCAGAAGCTGCGTAAAATTTCCGACCAGACATTTTGTCCTGCGGTGCGTATTTCGCGTACTGCAGCATGTCAATTCCTGCTGCGGATAGTGACTGAAATGCTGCATCACCATCTCCCAACATTGAGAAAAACGCAGCAAAATACGCAACATTTTCTGCAGCAAAAATTCAGGAAATGGTGCTTTTTATATACATACACACGCGCACGTACACACGAGTATGCACATTATACACATATAAAGTACACATGAGTATGCACATTATACACATATAAAGTACACACGAGTATGTACATTCTACACATATAAGGTACACACGAGTATGCACATTATACACATATAAAGTACACACTGTAAACACAAACGAGTACGCACATTATACACATATAAAGTACACATGAGTATGCACATTATACACATATAAAGTACACACGAGTATGCACATTATACACATATAAAGTACACACTGTAAACACAAACGAGTATGCACATTATACACATATAAAGTACACACTGTAAACACACACGAGTATGCACATTATACACATATAAAGTACACATTGTAAACACACACGAGTATGCACATTATACACATATAAAGTACACATTGTAAACACACACGAGTATGCACATTATACACATAAAAAGTACACATTGTAAACACACATGCACTTACCTTTTATGTAGGATATTTGTGAGTCTTCACTGCAGCTCTTCTCCTGCTCACAGCCCGACACAGACCCCGCCGACAGTCTCCCCTTCCCCATGTCCCGACAGCTAGCAGCAGGAGGAGAGATGTTTAGAGCAGGGAAGGGGGGCTGGAGGGGGAACTTCTAAAGCAGCACAGGGAGAGTGTAAAGGACCTGCCAGGCACAGCTTCGGGGTTAACTCCCTTAATTAATCAGTCAGCACCTGAATCTACATCCCTGAGACTGACTCCAGCTTCCACCACTCAGGCTGGCAGGCTTAGGAGTGGGAGAGCCTATCGCAGCCTGGCCAGACTCAGCTAGCTCCCGCCCTCTGTCTATTTATACCTGCATTTCCTGTTCCTCCTTGCTTGTTATTCTTTTTCGTGTGGTTTCCTGGCCCAGCTACAGCTCATTCTATTTTGTTCCTGCTCCATACAGACCCTGGCTTACTGACTACTCTTCTGCTCTTCGTTTGGTACCTCGCACACTCCTGGCTTGACTCGGCTCGTTCACCACTCTGGTTGCTCACGGTGTTGCCGTGGGCAACTGCCCCTTTCCCTTGCTTGTATTCCCTTGTATGTTTGTCGTGCACTTACTGAGTGCAGGGACCGCCGCCCAGTTGTACCCCGTCGCCTAGGGCGGGTCGTTGCAAGTAGGCAGGGACAGAGTGGCGGGTAGATTAGGGCTCACTTGTCCGTTTCCCTACCCCCCGGTCATTACAGAGAGATTGCAGCACAGACCACGGCTGCTAAGTAGAAGCGAAGCTCCGTTCGTCTGATGACAGGTGCAGTCCAGTAACCGGGGCTCCCTCCAGGGCTAGCAACGCCACTGGGCATGAGGGGGTTCGGTTGGCTATGGGCCCCCTGTGAGCCTTGGGCCCCGGGCGGCCTAACCGCCCTAATGATAATCTGCCACTGCAGACACCGCCATGTTAACTTTTACCCTGGCTTTGTTGATCCGCTCCACGGACCGTGCCAAACGGCAGGATTTTCTAGGCACAATATCCGACCACACCGTGATCAAGTTCGGGTACAACGACCACAGGTGCAACAGATAGTGTTTTATGTCCCGAACCAACTAACGGAACGGGCGGGCCCCAAGATCGTTGCGCATAAAGAAATCGTCTAAATAATGAATGATCGAATCCACCCCCGCCACAGATTTGACCATCCATTCCAAAAATGAGCTAAACGCTTCAAAGTACGCACAAGAAATGGAACAACCCATGGGGAGACACCGATCCACATAAAAACCGCCCCCCCAAAAACACCCCAGTAGACGCTGACTATCCGCATGCACCGGCAACAGCCGAAAAGCCGCCTTGACATCCGTCTTGGCCATTAACGCCCCCCTACTATGGAAACGCACCCACTGCACCGCCGCGTCGAATGATGTATACACGACCGAGCAAAGATCCCGATCTATCCCGTCATTAACCGACAAGCCCTTGGGATAAGACAAATGGTGAATCAAACAGTATTTGTTCGCCTCCTTCTTCGGAACAACCGCCGGCGGGGAGACGACAAAACCCGGGATGGGGAGAGAACTAAAGGGCCCCGCCATGCGCCCCAAATCCACCTCTTTTGCCAATTTCTCCATAACCACGTCAGGATGCTGGTAAGCTGACTTCAGATTTTTTATGGAAAAGGGGACACTGTGAGGAGGGGAGGGGATACAAAAACCCCCTTAAAAACAACAACTGCGCGCTGGCCCTGTCCGGATAACTATTTAGAAACCTGACCATCCTTTCCAGCTTCACTGGCATCACCCCCATGACTGGTGATAAAACCCCCTCCCCCACTTCGTTTTCCCTTGCGCAAGCATTTAGATGCCCCGTGGGACGCCCCATTGCATTGAGAACAAAGGTGCTTGAACTTGCAACCTGCACCAAATTTACACTGCCCCTCATTGTATTGCCAGCACAGCCCGAGCTTCACGTTGCCCCGGAGCTCGATTGACCAGATTGGCCTGCTGCCCCCCCCCCCCCCGCTCCCTGGAAAGGACTGGCCCGGTCGAACCGGAGCCGTTACCCTTAACCAGAGGGCAATATCCCTGTGGTCCCACCTAATATTGGGCCGAACCGCCTTCCGTTGTCTAAACTTCTCGTCATAACGTAGCCAAGCTACCCCCCAATATACCCTATGGGCTTCCTCGATGGCATCCATATAGCAAAACGGGGGAGCAATGTTCCGGAGCCTTTTCACCAATAACACTGGCCAAAATGGCGAACGCTTGCAACCAGTTAACAAATGTCTTAGGGATAAGGCGGGAATGATGCTTTTCCTCCTCCTCCTTCTTACTCTCATCTCGCTTCCCCTTCTCCAGATTAAATTTTTCCATGGGCAACAATGAAAAAATTTCCAGTTACTCGTCCTTCCAAATTTTTTCCTGAACTTCCTGCTTCAAGTGTGCCCCCAAAGGTCCTTCAAAACACACATAAACCTCCCCCCTGGCTTTATCGTCCAACCGAACACCATAAACCGCCGCCGCCGAGTCGGTCTGAACAGACACCGCCACCGATTCCGTATTTGCTCCTACACTCACAGCGACCACCGCCGGGGCATTAAACCCTACCCCACCAGCCCCCACCCACGCCGCCACAGACCGCCTAACAATTCCTTGACGCAACCGACCAACTCTCGCAGACTATCCCCCCCACCCCCAACATTCACAAACCCAGACCCCACATAACATACCCGCTCCTCAACCACGGAACCCTCCCCCCGAAACAGGAGACATAAGTATAGCAGAAAAAGATAAAGACGGTGAAAACGACTCACCGAGCTGCACTGGCACTGTGGACCCATCAGCTGGACCGTCCTGTCCACGAAGCTCCCCATCCTCAAGGTCTTCGGCATATCTCGTCCCCGATCCATGGCAGCACGCACAGGCGTGATCAACGGCCGGAAACGAGGTGGGGGGGGCAGGCTACCAAGCTCTCTCTCTGGCAGTCGACCGGCACCGGAGGGCAGGGAGCTCGCCGCCCGGAAGTCACCCTCGAAACGGACGACCTAGGCCTGCAGCCCAATGCAGGTCCCTTGTTTCTTCCGGATTGCCGTGGGGCTCCACCCCCAGCCGGCACATCACCAGGGGCAGCCGTCCGAACCATGGTAAGCCGGCAGAGAAATGGTGAGTGGAGGGTTGACCGGAAGTAGAGGCCGCACCCCCCCACCTCCGCTGGACTCCGCCGTGAAGCGGGATTCCTCCCGACCCTGGCACCGGCTGCAGTATCAGTGCTGCCAGACGCCCGAGCCGGAGGGTCCCTCACAAGGCTCCCTCTGCGGCGCCGAGTCCGAGGAGCCACGTCGGGGCTTAGGCTTTTTTGGAGGATGCGAGCGCCGGGCCCGGCGCGGGGGAGAGACGGCCGAAGGTACCGTTGGCCACCGCTGCAGGTTGTTCCTCCAACCAGGCGGGGCCGAATGCAGCAGCCGCCACCCGCATCTGCTCAATGAACTGCTGCGCTTACATGAGGTAAGATGGCCGCCGGATGGGAGATGCGTGGATGGATGTCTTACTCCGTGCGCTGCTCCCGACCAAAAGACCGGGAAGTCAGCGCCCTCCGGCTAACCCTCACCGGATCCCCTCCCTCTCCTGGACCCACCCCCTCCACTAACCCTCCCCTTTGGTTGTGAAACAATCCTCCCTCCTATCCCCGTCATGTCTGGCCTACCCTCCACTGTGGCAGGGTCCGTCCGGCCTGTGCTTTCTTTGGTTTGGTGCTTGGGATTTTGGGTCTATCACATATCACAAAATCATAAGGCCGGACATCTACTTCCCACACTGACATAGAATGGAGACAACAAGCGTTGCTGCACACATCCTTACATTAAGATATTGTATTACGGTCTGTAGCCTTTGGGGGGAATATATTAACCTTTCTACAACAGTTTACTAGCGTAGAAAATTCACAAAATGCGCAAATGTCAACATTTTTGGGGGCAAAAAATGGGCAGGTCTTAGCAGAAATGGGCAACAATTTTACTATCATTTACAACCAGGGCCGGCCCTAGGATAGATGGTGCCCTGTGCGAAATGATCTTTCGGCGCCCCACCCCATCATAAAAAAAAAATGCCCCATAAAACAATTATAATGCCCCTTTAGTGCCCCCATACAGTATAATAATAATATTATATAATATATTACAACCCTCTAATTGTGCCCACAGTATTATGCCCCCTGTAGTACCCCTACAAAGTATAATATCCGCTTAGTGGCCCCCACACAGTATAATGCCCCCCTGTAGATTTTGCCATATAGCCTCCCTGTAGACAGTGCCATAATCCCCCACCTCCTTTTTGTAGATCGTGCCATACAGCCCCCACATCTCCCCCTTGTAGAAAATGCCATACAGTCCCCGCACCTCCCACTTGTAGACAGTGCCCCCAAACAAAAACATAAATTGTACTCACCTAGGCCCCGTTCGAATGACGAACTGAGCTGCTCCATGACGGGATCCTGTAGCCTAGTACAGTTTCCCAACCTTTTCGGACTCGAGGCAGCACTGGAAAAACAAAATTTCCTCAGGGCCCCCCTACCAAAAATTGTTTTGAGAAAGACAGAAAACGGCTAAGAACAAGCACTCCACTCGTAGGGCATGTTCACACACGTTTTTTGTTAGGCAAAAAAAATCTGCCTCAAAATTCCTTCAGCAACAGATAGCGTTGTGTGACCTTTTTTTGTGTTTTTTCTTAAGCTGTTGAAGCGAATGCAAAAGACGCAGGAAAAAAAGCTCCAAACGAGCGCCGCAGGTATCTTCTGCCTCCTATTAATTTCAATTGGAGGTCAGAGGTGGAAACCACTTGAAGACCATCAGCCCCTCACTCACAGAAAAATTACCATCAACCCCCCACTCACAGTAAAATGACCATCAACCCCCCACTCACAGCAAAATGACCATCAGCCCACCACTCAGTAAAATGACCATCAGACCCCCACTCACAGATTCCCCCTGTAGGTAGCGCCACACAGCCCCTTGTAGGTAGCGCCAGACAGCCCCCTTGTAGGTAGCGCCACACAGCCCCCTTGTAGGTAGCGCCACACAGCCCCCTTGTAGGTAGCGCCACAAAGCCCCCTTGTAGATAGCGCCACACAGCCCCATTGTAGATAGTGCCACACAGCCCCCTTGTAGATAACGCCACACAGCCCCCTTGTAGATAGCGCCACACAGCCCCCTTGTAGATAGCGCCACACAGCCCCATTGTAGATAGTGCCACACAGCCCCCTTGTAGATAACGCCACACAGCCCCCTTGTAGATAGCGCCACACAGCCCCCATTGTAGATAACGCCACACAGCCCCCTTGTAGATAGCGCCACATCCCCCTTGTAGATAGCGTCACACAGCCCCCTGTTGAGTGTGCCACACAGCCCCCTGTAGGGAGGGCCACACAGCCCCCTGTAGGGAGGGCCGCACAGCCCCCTGTAGGGTAGGGAGGGCCGCAGAGCCCCCTGTAGGGAGTGCCGCACAGCCCCCTGTAGGGAGTGCCGCGCAGCCCCCTGGTAGGAAGTGTCGCAAAGACACCTGGTAGGGAGTGCCACACAACCCAGAGCCCCCTGGTAGGGAGTGCCACACAGCCCCCTGGTTGGTAGTGCCCACAGCCCCCTTGTTGGTAGTGCCCCACAGCCCCCTGGTTGGTAGTGCCACACAGCCCACAGCCCCCTGGGAGGTAGTGCCACACAGCCCCCTAGTAGGTAGTGCCACACAGCCCACTGGTTGGTAGTGCCACACAGCCCACAGCCCCCTGGTTGGTAGTGCCACACAGCCCACAGCCCCCTTGTAGTTAGTGCAAGGACTACGAAATGACCGATAGCTGGTGGGCAATAGACATTCAAAAAAGGACAACTGTGCAGGAGCACACAGAATGCCCAGCTTTCCCAGCTATCAAATAAATGTCTGGAAATAAACTAAGTTATAACTTTTATTTAGTCTGAGTAAAGGATTAATCCTTTTAGCTAAATTAAATAAAAGTTGTATCTTAGTTTATTTCCACACTTTTTTTTTTGATACCCAGGAAAGCTGGGTATTTTGTGTGCTCCTGCACAGTTGTCCTTTGTAGGTAGTGCCACACAGCCCACAGCCCCCCTGTAGATAGCAACCCCCACTCCTTCCAGTAAAGATAGTGCCACCGTAGCTCCCTGAAGGAGCGGAATCCCCGTGTGGCCGGGGATTCCGGTCCTGGAGCGCTGCTTGATGCCTCTGTCCATATATGGACAGTGACATCAGGGAAAACTCCTGAAGCGGAATCCCCGGTCACAGCGTTGCAGACGCTATGACCGTTGATTCCACTCCAGGAGATGCTCCTGACATCTGTGTCCATGACGTCATTGGCTTCTCCTGGAGTGGAATCCCCGATCATAGAGTCTGCAATGCTGTGACCGGGGATTCCGCTTCAGTAGTTTTCCCTGATGTCACTGTCCATATATGACAGAGGCATCAAGCAGCGCCCTAGGACCGTAATCCCCGGCCACACGGTGATTCCGCTCTTTCAGGGAGCTACGGTGGCGCTATCCTGGAAGGGAGGGGGTTTGATATCTACAGGGGGGCACTACAGGGAGCTACAGTGGCGCTAGTAGACAGCAGAGCAGGGAGATATCTCCCTGCTCTGCTATAGTGCCGTCGCTACCGCTATAGCAGCCGCAGCAGCTGCTAGCGGCGCCACCGCCCTCATGCCCGGTGTCACCGCTAGCAACTGCTATGGCTGCTACAGCGGTAGCGATGGCCACTAAGTGAAGAAGTGCCCGGGTGCGACTGCAGTTAATGTGTGTATCCCCGCTGGTAGTTGCAACGGCGCGGGTATACACACACCCGCTGGCGCCCCCCTTGCCGTTTGGCGGCTGGCGCCCTGTTCGACCGCACTGGTTGAACATAGATAAGGCCGGCCATGTTTACAACAGTAACTGATGTAAATTATAGCAGAACTCTATATGTATAGTGCGGTCCAGATTTATCTCTGGGGGCGTAACAAGGCAAAGGTCCGTGCCAGACCCATACCTCCCCCCCCAATCAGACTGTTTGCCCCCCCAATCAGACAATAAAATACATTTAAAAAATGTACTTACCTCACCACTCCGATTCTCCCTTCCAGATTACAGCAGGCCGCAGCATGTAAAGAGTACTGATGACAGGCCGCGTTGCAGCTAAAAGATGCGACACATTTATTAAGAGTCGTTCGCCTGTTAATAAATGTGTTGCATCTTACTCCAGCAAACTGTTTAATAGGACTGGTGTATGAAACGCCAGTATTAAAGGGAATGTGTCGCTAGAATTATTATTTTTCTTTTTGAGTTAAACAGTTAGTATATAATTGATTACACAGTGTTTTAATTCTTTTATTTTTTTCACAAGTCAGGAAATATTATAAATTAGATTCTAATTTATAACATTTCCATGTGCTGGTCACTAGAGGGAGCAATTCCCAAAATTGCAGCATTGGCATGTGGTAAAGCAACATCATTGCCTTATGCTGCAAATTTGTAGTAGACATACTCACTCTAGTGTCCTCACAGAATCCACCCTCCTTTATCCTAGCTAGTGCCGGGAGAAAGGAGGGGGTTGAATGTTCCAACCTCCTACACTGTGTGCCGCCATTTTCTGAGTGAATGCACAGTGTAGGAGGATTAGATACAGTGCTCAGCAGACAGTATAACACTAACATACACACACATCACATACACAAACATAACTTACCTGCTCCGGCCGCCGCTGCCGCCTCCACCCTGCCGCTCGTAGTCCTTGCGTCTGCGCTGCCTTCAACATATGGCCGGAAGCCGCGACCGGAAGTCGTCATCTTACTGTCCGACCGTGGCTTCCGGTCCACATGAAAATGGCGCCGGATGTCGTTCTACCAAAGACCTTCCTTTTGGTCTGTGTGGGAGTGGCGCATGCGCCATTCCCACACAGACGGCATACACTATAGTGAGTGGACAGATACAGAGATGAAAAAAAAAATGGCAGCCCCCATAGAGAAGTAAAAGAAAGAAAAAAGTAAAAAGTACAACACAAAAACACAAATAAATACAATTTTTAAAAAATACGGCCGCTATGCAGTGATCGGAGCCATCTGCTTCCGGTATTTTTGTCCAGTGCCCGGAGGCAGCTGGACTGGCAGATCGGTGCGGGGTCTGGTGTAGTAACGATTGTTTGCCCCCATACATTACCGATGATTGCTCCTTGTGACACGCTGTATCGTCGATTGGCGCTGGTTTTCATGGTTAGTATCGGGACGTCTAAAAGGACCTTTATTTCCTCAGTCACCACCATAACTAGGCATTGGAACCAACCCTTCCACCTTAGCGGGTAAAAATTAACCATCTAAAAGGTTCACTATATACACATAAGGGCTAAAGGTAAAAACACAGAGGGGCTCACCATATATCCAGCGTATAACTGTGTCCTCCAAATATTACGAAGCAGGAGTTGTTCTAGATTCCTGTTTATGTCCCAGACACGTTCATACCATTTTAGACAATGAATTGACATATTGCAAACTTGTGGCGAAACCAAGCACTGCATGTAAAGAATCTTTAAAAAATCTGCTAGAAGAAGGAATTGCATTAGGAGTATTAGCCAAGAAACAGGCAGAATACTTACTGATAGAATTCCCTATTGTTCCCATATTCCATGGGATGCCAAAAATCCATAACTTTGCATGGTCTTGAAACTTGGGCTCTCTGTGACGTAGCTGGCTAGTACCCCTGCAAACAGGCCTGCCATCAGGGTAGTACCACTGGTACTACTGTCAGGGGCCTGGCCAAATAGTAAAATAAAGTGGGCAGCCGCCGCTCATCAAGGTTATGATCAGCGGTAATTGGTTTGTAGAAAGGAATGGGACCCATGCAGGGGCCAGAAGCAGCGGCTAGCTCTGCAACTTGGTGAGTGACAGTTTTAAAGCAGTAGATTCAGTTTAATAATTTTTTTTTTATGTTGCCCCTCTGCTCCCACCTTCCCACCTGTCTCTCTCCCCTTCCCCTTCCCAGACCCCAGTCAAGCGTCATATTCACTCTGGCCCAACTCCCGCCTCGGCCGCTTTCCGTTCTCTTAGCCTACTCCTACGCCTACATCCTGGTATAATAGCTAAAGAAAATTACCTTATGAGGTTTAGAGTTAGTTAGTTATATGTCTAAATTTTTATCTAAGGTTTGCACACCATGACGGTCGGTAGTCATGTAGACCGGACGCTTCCATGATTTGAATACGCTGTGACATGGCACATTGGGTCACGGGAACTTGGTGTAAAGGATCTGCCAGACACAGCTTCTGTGTCGACACCCTTGGTTAATCAGTCTGCACCTGCTCCTAGGTCTGATAGAGTGACGCGATCTGCTATCACTAGGGCTGGTAGGCTCAGGAGTGGGAGAACCTATCACAGCCTGGCCAGACGGTTCCAGCTCTCGCCCTCCATCTATTTATACCTTCATTTCCTGCTTGTCTTTGCCTGTGATTCTTTCCTGTTTCCTGGCTCTGCTGCTCCTGCTATTATTATTGACCTTGCTTCATTTTGACCCTGGCTTTACTGAGTACGCTCCTGCTCTGTGTTTGGTACCTCGTACACTCCTGGTTTGACTCAGCTCGTTCACTATGCCTGTTGCTCACGGTGTTGCCGTGGGCAACTGCCCCATTTCCCTTAGCTTCTGTGTACCCTTGTCTGTTTGTCTGTCGTGCACATATTGAGCGTAGGGACCGTCGCCCAGTTGTTCGCCGTCGCCTAGGACGGGCCGTGCAAGTAGGCAGATACTGAGTGGCGGGTAGATTAGGGCTCACCTTTCTGTTTCCCTACCCCGTCATTACATAATCACAGGCCCATATACCTTTTCTACCTTGGTCCCTGACACAACTATGGACCCCCTTGAGACCCTGGCTCAGCAAATGCAGGGCCTCTCCCTACAGGTCCAAGCCCTGGCTCAGAGGGGCAACCAGCGTGATGCTACCCTGGTAGTGTCCCCCACCTCACCTATTGAACCCCACCTCAAGTTGCTTGACCGGTTCTCAGGGGATCGGAAGACTTTTTTCTCCTTTCGGGAGAGTTGTAGGCTCTATTTCCGTCTAAGGCCCCACTCCTCAGGTTCTGAGAACCTGCGAGTGGGTATAATTATGTCCAGGCTCCAGGACGGGCCCCAAGAATGGGCCTTCTCCTTGGCTCCTGACGCCCCTGAACTTTCCTCTGTTGATCATTTTTTTTCTGCTCTTGGGCTCATATATGACGAGACTGACAAGACTGCCTTTGCTGAGAGTCAGCTGGTGACCTTACGTCAGGGTAAGAGACCCATTGAGGAGTACTGTTCTGACTTTAGGAAGTGGTGTGTAGCTTCTCAGTGGAATGACCCTGCCTTGAGGTGCCAGTTTAGATTGGGTCTGTCGAACGCCCTGAAAGACCTGTTAGTTAGCTATCCCTCTTCAGACTCTCTAGATCAGGTTATGACTTTAGCGGTACGTCTTGACCGACGTCTCAGGGAACGACGACTTGAATGCTTTTGTGCTTTCTCCTCTGGCTCCACATAGTGACTGAATAATACCCCCATACTGTTACTTAATAATACCACCACACCATGACCACATAGTGACTGAATAATACCCCCATACTGTTACTGAATAATACCACCACACCATAACCACATAGTGACTGATTAATACCCTCATACTGTTACTGAATAATACCCCCACACCATAACTACATTGTGACTGAATAATACCCTCATACTGTTACTGAATAATACCACCACACCATAACCACATAGTGACTGAATAATACCCCCATACTGTTACTGAATAATACCACCACACCATAACCACATAGTGACTGAATAATACCCCCATACTGTTACTGAATAACACCGCCACACCATAACCACATAGTGACTGAATAATACCCCCATACTGATACTGAATAATACCACCACACCATAACCACATAGTGACTGAATAATACCCCCATACTGTTACTGAATAATACCACCACACCATGACCACATAGCGACTGAATAATACCCCCATACTGTTACTGAATAATACCTCCACACCTCAACCACATAGTGACTGAATAATACCCCCATACTGTTACTGAATAATACCACCACACCATGACCACATAGTGACTGAATAATACCCCCATACTATTACTGAATAATACCACCACACCATAACCACATAGTGACTGATTAATACCCTCATACTGTTACTGAATAATACCCCCACACCATAACTACATTGTGACTGAATAATACCCTCATACTGTTACTGAATAATACCACCACACCATAACCACATAGTGACTGAATAATACCCCCATACTGATACTGAATAATAGCACCACACCATAACCACATAGTGACTGAATAATACCCTCATACTGTTACTGAATAATACCCCCACACCATAACTACATTGTGACTGAATAATACCCTCATACTGTTACTGAATAATACCACCACACCATAACCACATAGTGACTGAATAATACCCCCATACTGATACTGAATAACACCGCCACACCATAACCACATAGTGACTGAATAATACCCTCATACTGTTACTGAATAATACCACCACACCATAACCACATAGTGACTGAATAATACCCTCATACTGATACTGAATAATACCACCACACCATAACCACATAGTGACTGAATAATACCCCCATACAGTTACTGAATAACACCGCCACACCATAACCACATAGTGACTGAATAATATCCCCATACTGTTACTGAATAATACCACCACACCATAACCACATAGTGACTGAATAATACCCTCATACTGTTACTGAATAATACCACCACACCATAACCACATAGTGACTGAATAATACCCTCATACTGTTACTGAATAATACCACCACACCATAACCACATAGTGACTGAATAATACCCTCATACTGTTACTGAATAATACCGCCACACCATAACCACATAGTGACTGAATAATACCACCATACTGTTACTGAATAATACCACCACACCATAACCACATAGTGACTGAATAATACCCTCATACTTTTACTGAATAACACCACCACACCATAACCACATAGTGACTGAATAATACCCCCATACTGTTACTGAATAATACCGCCACACCATAACCACATAGTGACTGAATAATACCCCCATACAGTTACTGAATAATACTGCCACACCATGACCACACAGTGACTGAATAATACCCCCATACTGTTACTGAATAATACCGCCACACCATAACCACATAGTGACTGAATAATACCCCCATGTACTGTATATATATATATATATATATATATATATATATATATATAATGCTGCCATATATTGTACATATAGAGTCCAACATATGCTGCAAGTATAATTAATCAAATCACTTTATACTCTGTACATTATGTAGTGGTGTTATAGGTGTGTACACATATATTACCACTACATATCGTTTGTATAAAAAATACTGCTATAACCGTAGACATATAGTACCATTATATTCACTGCACACCTATTATACTGCTATATTCTACACTCACATATAATACCGCTATATACTGCATACACCTGTAATCAGGGGCATAGCTAAAGGCTCATGGGCCCCGATGCAAAAGTTCTTATTGGGTCCCCCCCCACCCGCAAACTTCTCATGGCCGACAGTCTGCAGCTTTCAGCTGCATCGCTGGGTCTCCTAAGTGACCCGACAATGAGCACTAGCAGCCAGGGGCGTCACTAAGGACTTAAAATGTCAGGGGAAATAGCCCCAATATATATGTGTCCACCCAAAAAAATGTGTGTGTGTGTGTGTGTGTATAGGAGACAGCAAATCTATAGAACTACGACCCTATAAACTATGGATAGGATACATTGGCTCAGAAGACAGTATCACACATGATAGGATTAGATACAGTGGCTCAGCAGACAGTATCACACATGATAGGATTAGATACAGTGGCTCAGCAGACAGTATCACACATAATGGGATTAGATACACAGCTCAGCAGACAGTATCACACATGATAGGATTAGATAGAGTAGCTCAGCAGACAGTATCACACATAATGGGATTAGATACAGTGGCTCAGCAGACAGTATCACACATGATATGATTAGATACAGTGGCTCAGCAGACAGTATCACACATGATAGGATTAGATACCGTGGCCCAGCAGACAGTATCACACATGATAGGATTAGATACACAGCTCAGCAGACAGTATTACACATGATAGGATTAGAGATAGGGCCCAGCAGACAGTATCACACATGATGGGATTAGATATAAGGCCCAGCAGAGTTTCACACATGATGGGATTAGATGCACAGCTCAGCAGACAGTATTACACATGATAGGATTAGATACAAAGGCTCAGCTGACAGTATCACACATGATAGGTTTAGATACAGTGGCTCAGCAGACAGTATCACACATGATAGGATTAGATATAAGGCCCAGCAGAGTTTCACACATGTTGGGATTAGATACACAGCTCAGCAGACAGTATCACACATGATGAGATTAGATACAGTAGCTGAGCAGACAGTATCACACATGATAGGATTAGATACACAGCTCAGCAGACAGTATCACACATGATAGGATTAGATACAGTGGCTCAGCTGACAGTATCACACATGATAGGATTAGACACAGTGGCTCAGAAGACAGTATCACACATGATAGGATTAGATAGAGTAGCTTAGCAGACAGTATCACACATAATGGGATTAGATACAGTGGCTCAGCAGACAGTATCACACATGATAGGATTAGACACTGTGGCCCAGCAGACAGTATCACACATGATAGGAATAGATACAATGGCTCAGCAGACAGTATTACACATAATAGGATTAGAGATAGGGCCCAGCAGACAGTATCACACATGATGGTATTAGATACAGTGGCTCAGCAGACAGTATCACACATGATAGGATTAGATACAGCAGCTCAGCAGACAGTATCACACATGATAGAATTAGATACAGTGGCTCAGCAGACAGTATCACACATGATAGAATTAGATACAGCGGCTCAGCAGACAGTATCACACATGATAGGATAAGGGTATGTGCACACGGTAGCAGGCTTTTACGTCTGAAATGACAGACTGTTTTCAAGGAGAAAACAGCTGCCTCGTTTCAGCCATAATTCCTCCTCCTCGCATTTTGAGAGGCTTCTCTGACAGCCGTAAATTTTGAGCTGTGCTTCATTAACTTCAATGAAGAACGGCTCAAATTACATCTGAAAGAAGTGTCCTGCATATAATGTATATAAGTGTCCTGCACTTCTTTTGACGAGGCTGTATTTTTACGCGTCGTCGTTTGACAGCTGTCAAACGATGACGCGTAAATGACAGGTTGTCTGCACAGTACGTCGGCAAACCCATACAAATGAATGGGCAGATGTTTGCCGACGTATTGTAGCCCTATTTTCAGACGTAAAACGAGGCATAATACGCCTCGTTAACGTCTGAAAATAGGTCGTGTGAACCCAGCCTTAGATACTGTGGCTGAGAAGACAGTATCACACATGATAGGATTAGATACAGTGGCTCAACAGACAATATCACACATGATTGGATTAGATACATGGCCCTGCACGCTGACATTGCGGCTCCAGCGCTGGACCCAGGAAAGGTAAGAATAATAATTGTTTTGCTTGTTTATGTGTTACTAATTATTTTTGTGTATTTGTGTTTTTTTACAAGTTCGGTTGTTGGACTACGTCGGATTCGAGGACAACTTCAATGACAGCGTTTTTTTATTCTCAATAAAATGGTTAATGGGGGTTGTGTTTTTTTGTTTCAATAAAATATTTTTTCTATGTGCTTGTACTTTTTTAAACTTTATTATTACCGCCTTAGTAATGGCCGCTGGATGATTGACAACCTCCATTACTAAGGCAGGGCTTAATGTTAGCAGGTGCAGAGGCTAACACTAACCCCCATTATTAGCCCGGTACCCACCGCCACCAGGGGTGCTGGGAAGAGCCGGGTACGAACCAGTACCCGACAATCTGCAGTGACGGTCAGACACCGGGGCGGCCGCAGGATGGTACCGTGTTTCCCCGAAAGTAAGACAGTGTCTTACTTTCTTTTTATCCCCAAAAGCCCCACTATGTCTTACTTTCGGGGTATGTCTTATATTGGAAAAAAATAGTCAAATTATTATTTTTTTTTTTTTCACAAACTTTATTTAACTGTTTTACATTTTTTTTTCTAGTCCCACCAGGGGACTTCACTATGTGATGTGCCGATCGCATATATAATGCTTTGGTATACTTAGTATACCGAAGCATTATTGCCTGTCAGTGTAAAACTGACAGGCAACCTATTAGGTCATGCCTCCGGCATCGCCTAACAGGCAGATGCTGAAGGCAGACCTGGGGGTCTTTGTTAGACCCCCGGCTGTCATGGAAACCCGACGGCGACCCGCGATTTGTTTGCGGGGGCGCCGATCGGGTGACAGAGGGAGCTCCCCCCTCTGTCAAACACATTAAATGCCGCTGTCACTATTGACAGCGGCATTTAATGGGTTAAACTGCCGGAATCGGCGCGCGCTTCGATTCCGGCAGTTGCAGCAGGAGCCAGGCTGTGTATAACAGCCGTGCTCCTGCCGCTGATCGCGTGGGTACAGTCTCAGTACCCGCGCCATCACAGGACGGCGCAGTGACGTATGGAGAGTGGGGCGGCGCGGAAGTGGGCAGGAGGCGGCAATACCCCCGTGTTTCCCCGAAAGTAAGACATATGTCTTACTTTCGGGGTACGGCTTATATTAGCCGACCCCCCTGAAACCCCCGATACGTATTACAATCGGGGGTGTCTTACTATCGGGGAAACACGGTAGTATTAGGCTGGGGAAGGCCAAAAACAGTGGCCCCTACCACCCTGGTAATGCTGCCTGCCGCTGCTGTGTTGCATTTGGCTGGTTATGAAAATTAGGGGGGACCCCACATCGTTCTTTCCAATTATTTTGTATTATTTTTTTTTTAAACCCATACAAATGAATGGGCAGATGTTTGCCGACGTATTGTAGCCCTATTTTCAGACGTAAAACGAGGCATAATACGCCTCGTTAACGTCTGAAAATAGGTCGTGTGAACCCAGCCTTAGATACTGTGGCTGAGAAGACAGTATCACACATGATAGGATTAGATACAGTGGCTCAACAGACAATATCACACATGATTGGATTAGATACATGGCCCTGCACGCTGACATTGCGGCTCCAGCGCTGGACCCAGGAAAGGTAAGAATAATAATTGTTTTGCTTGTTTATGTGTTACTAATTATTTTTGTGTATTTGTGTTTTTTTACAAGTTCGGTTGTTGGACTACGTCGGATTCGAGGACAACTTCAATGACAGCGTTTTTTTATTCTCAATAAAATGGTTAATGGGGGTTGTGTTTTTTTGTTTCAATAAAATATTTTTTCTATGTGCTTGTACTTTTTTAAACTTTATTATTACCGCCTTAGTAATGGCCGCTGGATGATTGACAACCTCCATTACTAAGGCAGGGCTTAATGTTAGCAGGTGCAGAGGCTAACACTAACCCCCATTATTAGCCCGGTACCCACCGCCACCAGGGGTGCTGGGAAGAGCCGGGTACGAACCAGTACCCGACAATCTGCAGTGACGGTCAGACACCGGGGCGGCCGCAGGATGGTACCGTGTTTCCCCGAAAGTAAGACAGTGTCTTACTTTCTTTTTATCCCCAAAAGCCCCACTATGTCTTACTTTCGGGGTATGTCTTATATTGGAAAAAAATAGTCAAATTATTATTTTTTTTTTTTTCACAAACTTTATTTAACTGTTTTACATTTTTTTTTCTAGTCCCACCAGGGGACTTCACTATGCGATGTGCCGATCGCATATATAATGCTTTGGTATACTTAGTATACCGAAGCATTATTGCCTGTCAGTGTAAAACTGACAGGCAACCTATTAGGTCATGCCTCCGGCATCGCCTAACAGGCAGATGCTGAAGGCAGACCTGGGGGTCTTTGTTAGACCCCCGGCTGTCATGGAAACCCGACGGCGACCCGCGATTTGTTTGCGGGGGCGCCGATCGGGTGACAGAGGGAGCTCCCCCCTCTGTCAAACACATTAAATGCCGCTGTCACTATTGACAGCGGCATTTAATGGGTTAAACTGCCGGAATCGGCGCGCGCTTCGATTCCGGCAGTTGCAGCAGGAGCCAGGCTGTGTATAACAGCCGTGCTCCTGCCGCTGATCGCGTGGGTACAGTCTCAGTACCCGCGCCATCACAGGACGGCGCAGTGACGTATGGAGAGTGGGGCGGCGCGGAAGTGGGCAGGAGGCGGCAATACCCCCGTGTTTCCCCGAAAGTAAGACATATGTCTTACTTTCGGGGTACGGCTTATATTAGCCGACCCCCCTGAAACCCCCGATACGTATTACAATCGGGGGTGTCTTACTATCGGGGAAACACGGTAGTATTAGGCTGGGGAAGGCCAAAAACAGTGGCCCCTACCACCCTGGTAATGCTGCCTGCCGCTGCTGTGTTGCATTTGGCTGGTTATGAAAATTAGGGGGGACCCCACATCGTTCTTTCCAATTATTTTGTATTATTTTTTTTTTAAATGACATGGGGTCCCCCCCATTTTTCATAACCAGCTAGATAAAATAAAGCAGCAGCAACCTAGCATTACCAGGGTAATAAGGCCACTGTATAAGGCTTTCCCCAGCCTGTGGCCGCCCCATTGCCCGACCATCACTACAGATGGTCAAGTACTGGATCGTATCCGGATCTTCCCAGCAACCCTGGTGGCGGTGGGTACCGGGGTAATGAAGGGGGTTAGTGTTAGCCTCTGCACCGGCTAACACTAAGGCCCGCCTTAGCAATGGACGCGGTCATTCAGCCGGCGGCCATTACGAAGGCGGTAGTAATAAAGTTTAAAAAAAAACACAAAGACATAGAAAAAATATTTTATTGAAATAAAAATAAATCACACAACCATCATTAACCTTTTTTTTGATAATAAAAAAAGCCGTCATCGAAGTAGTCCTGGAATCTAAAATCTTGTGTAAGAAAACACACAAAAAATGATTAGTAACACATGTGTTAGGCTTAGATACAGGGCCCATGTGTGATACTGTCTGTGGGATCCTGTATCTAAGCCTACCACAAGGTAGGCTTAGATACAGGGTCAAGCAGACAGTAATCTTATACAGTAATACAGGGCCCATCAGACAGGATCACACATGGGCCATGTATCTAAGCCTACAATGTGATTGGCTTAGATACAGAGCCCAGCAGACAGCATCACACAATCTGTGATCCTGTCTCATGGGCCCTCTAAGCCTGCTACATCGTAGGCTTAAAGGACTTGTCCAGTCCCTAAACATTGATGGCCATCAATAGCTGATGTGTCAGGGTTTGTCTCCCGGGACCCGCCAATCAGCTGTTTTGAAGGGGCCGCAGCACTCGTACGAGAGCTGCTTCCCCTTCATTTCCCTTACTAGCTCACACTGTGAATCGCCGACACAGATTCACTGTGTGACCTCTATCAAGTTACCGTAATGAAGGGGAAGCAGCTCTCGTACGAACACTGCGGCCCCTTCAAAACAGTTGATTGGCGGATCCCGGGTGTCGGACCCCGCCAATCAGCTTCAGCAGACAGGGATATTAATCTTACCCTCCTCTTCAGCCGCGGCGGAAGCTCTGTCATAACTCTAACCAGGATCACGATGTTGTGCGCGGCGCATAGCGCTGTGACGTCAGGACCTCCACTGCGCTCCGGAACCAGGAGGGTAAGTACTGTCAGTTATTATAGTAACAGGGGCCCGCGGCCCGAGTTACTATATTAACTTTTTATTGATGTGGTGCGGGGGGCTGCGGGCCCCCCTGGCTTCAGGGCCCGGTTGCAATTGCGACCCCTATAGCTACGCCACTGCCTATAATGTTGCAACATACACTACGCACAATACTGCTACACAGTCTACACACACAATACCAGTATATACACTATATACTCTACACATCAGTTTTCCCACTATTTACACAAAAGCACAGCAAAAACAGTTTCAAAATTATTGCTGCAAAACTACAATGTGTGAATGTCCTTACAGTATCATATGGACACAAGAATCATATATATCCAAATACACCCAGATTATATATATATATATATATATATATATATATATATATATATATATACACACACACATACACACACACACACACACACTCATTTACACACTCATACACACACTTACCTTCTATGTAGGATCTCTATTGCAGACAGTCTCATATATAGACGAGAATCATATATATATATATATATATATATATATATATACACACACACACACACACACAAACATTTACACACTCATACACACACTCTTGAAGCAGCAGGGGCTTTACAACATGCCCCATCCCAGGACAGCAGATATAACAGGCTGCAGAAGTAGCTGGTCTGTTAGAAGAATAGGGGGACACAGCACACGAGAGGAGGGGGGCAGAGGAGAGGGAAGCAAGGGGACACAGGAGAGTGACACAGGAGAGGAGGGGGCACAGGAGAGGGAAGCAAGGGGACACAGGGGAGGACTAGACACGGAGCTTCCTCTCTGCAGACGCTGAGGCTGTGAACTCTCCCCTCCCCCTCTTCTCTGCCCCGACTGCTTCAGACGAAAGGGAGAGAGAGGGAGAGGACGTAGCTTGTATTCACAGAAGTCCACCGCTCACCTCATGCATCTCGTAACTTGCTTGAGGAGAGGATAGCTCCTCCTGCAGACCTGCTCCTCTCTGGTGGCACGTGCCGCATACAGCGTCTGAGAGGAGCAGGAGTGTTCTCACAGACAGCCACGACTGCTAAGTTAAATAATCCCCTTCCCCCGGTCCAGTCTGTCTTTGGCTCAAAATTCCGCCCCCCACTTTCAGCTAGGCTGCGCCGCCTGAGGCTGTCGGCTCACCTCGCCTCATGGTAGGTGCGGCACTGTGTGTAATGCTCCCGCGGTCTTCCAGAATTTCATAAATGAGATTTTAAGAGACTGCCTGGGGTATTTCTTGTAGTGTACCTTGATGACATACTTGTGTTTTCCAAGGACTGTTCCTCCCACATTGAGCATGTCAGGAAGGTGCTCCAGGCCCCTCGAGAAAACAAACTCTTTGCTAAAACCGAAAAATGTGTGTTTGGGGTGCAGGAGATACAATTTTTGGGTCAAATCCTCACTCCTAATGAATTCCGCATGGACCCTGCCAAGGTTCAGGCTGTGGCTGAATGGGTCCAACCTGCCTCCCTGAAGGCGTTACAGTGCTTCCTGGGGTTTGCTAATTATTACAGGATATTTATTGCTAACTTCTCGGTCATCGCTAAGCCTCTTACGGATCTTACTCGCAAAGGTGCTGATCTCCTCCACTGGCCTCCGGAGGCCGTCCAGGCTTTTGAGGTCCTTAAGAGGTGCTTTGTCTCTGTCCCAGTGCTGATTCAGCCTAACCAAATAGAGCCATTCATCGTGGAAGTTGACGCCTCCGAGGTGGGAGTGGGTGCTGTCTTGTCCCAGGGTACCAGGTCCCTCGCCCATCTCCGTCCCTGTGCCTACTTCTCCAGGAAGTTCTCGCCCACTGAGAGTAAGTATGACATTGGCAACCGCAAACTCTTAGCCATTAAATCGGCATTTGAAGAGTGGCGCCACTTCCTGGAAGGGGCTAGGCACCATGTAACGGTCCTTACCAACCACAAGAAGCTGGTTTTCCTAGAATCTGCCCGGAGGCTAAACCCGACACAAGCTCGATGGGCGTTGTTTTTTACTAGATTCAACTTTTTGGTCACCTATAGGGCTGTGTCTAAAAATATTAAAGATGATGCTCTGTCGCGTAGCTTCATGGCCAGCCCTCCTTCGGTGGAAGATCCTGCTTGTGTTTTGCCCCCAGGTATAATCATTTCCTCTGTTGATTCTGACTTAGTCTCCGAAATTGCGTCTGATCAAGGTTCAGCTCCCGGGAACCTTCCTGAGAACAAGCTGTTTGTTCCCCTGCAATTCCGGCTAAGGGTACTTAGAGAAAATCATGACTCCGCACTATCTGGGCATCCAGGCATCCTGGGTACCAAGCACCTCATTGCTAGAAACTATTGGTGGCCTGGGTTGCCTAAAGACGTTAAGGCATACGTCGCCGCTTGTGAAATTTGTGCTAAGTCCAAGACTCCCAGGTCCCGACCAGCGGGCTTACTATGCTCTTTGCCCATTCCCCAGAGACCTTGGACCCATATCTCCATAGATTTTATCACCGATCTGCCTCCATCTCAAGGCAAGTCGGTGGTGTGGGTTGTAGTAGACCGCTTCAGTAAGATGTGCCACTTTGTGCCCCTCAAGAAACTACCCAATGCTAAGACGTTAGCTACCTAGTTTGTCAAACACATCCTGCGTCTCCATGGGGTTCCTGTCAATATTCTTTCTGACAGAGGGGTACAATATGTTTCATTGTTTTGGAGAGCTTTCTGTAAAAAGTTGGAGATTGATCTGTCCTTCTCCTCGGCCTTCCATCCTGAAACGAATGGCTAGAGATGAGCGAACTTATGAAAAGTTTGGTTCGGCTAGTTCGCCGAATTTCACAAAAAAGCTTGATTCGGACCGAACTAGTTCGGACCGAACCTGTAATTTCCGTGCACCGAGCATGGTACTGTCCAGGGTGCTGATAGAGTTAATGGGCTGCAGTAACTCTTTCAGCAACCTTGACAGTACATGCTCGGCGCGCGGAAAATACAATTTTAATGTAATTAAAAAAAATAAAAAATACGTTCATACTTACATTCCTCCTGTCCGGCCTCCAGCGATGACGTTTCATCCATGTCGCCAATCACAGGCTGTAGTGGCGGTCACGCACGTCAGGATGACGTCAGAAGGCCGGCCTCCAGGGATGACGCTTCATCCCACGTGACCGCCTCTGCAGCCAATCACAGGCTGCAGCGGCCTCTGCAGCCAATCACACGCTCCTCTCCTGAAATACTCTGTGCTGCGCTGCCTTAAAATCTGTGGACAGGTCAGGAAAAAGATAGAACATGTTCTATTTTTTTATTTTACGGGCCATGCTCCTATAATTTATAATGGGAGTAGGGCTCGGAAAAACGGCCGGCCGTGCTCATCTCCTGAAATAATCTGTGCTGCCTTAAACTCTGTGGACAGGTCAGGATCCTGTTTCTTTTAAATGCTGCTGGGGAAAACGCTCGATCCACTATATAAGGCTGCGCTACAGTGCAGCATTTAAAAGAAACAGGATCCTGACCTGTCCATAGAGTTTAAAGCAGCACAGAGTATTTCAGGAGATGAGCGTGCAGATTTAGTGCTGCTGTGAACTCTGCTCTTACCATTACGTAGCTCTCAGTCTGTTACCTCTCCTCCACTCCTGTCCTCTATAACACCTTCATATGATTGGCAAGTCACCACGTAATGGTAAAAGCAGAGTTCACAGCAGCACAGAGTATTTCAGGAGATGAGCGTGCGGATCTCGTGCGGGGTGGTGACTTGCCAATCATGTGAAGGTGTTATTGAGGACAGGAGTGGAGGAGAGGTAACAGACTGAGCTACGTAATGGTAAGAGCAGAGTTCACAGCAGCACAGAGTATTTCAGGAGAGGAGCATGCAGATTCTGTGCTGCTGTGAACTCTGCTCTTACCATTACGTAGCTCTCAGTCTGTTACCTCTCCTCCACTCCTGTCCTCAATAACACCTTCACATGATTGGCAAGTCACCACCCCGCAAAAGATCTGCACGCTCATCTCCTGAAATACTCTGTGCTGCTGTGAACTCTGCTCTTACCATTACGTGGTGACTTGCCAATTATGAAGGTGTTATAGAGGACAGGAGTGGAGGAGAGGTAACAGACTGAGAGCTACGTAATGGTAAGAGCAGAGTTCACAGCAGCACTAAATCTGCACGCTCATCTCCTGAAATAATCTGTGCTGCCTTAAACTCTGTGGACAGGTCAGGATCCTGTTTCTTTTAAATGCTGCACTGTAGCGCAGCCTTATATAGTGGATCGAGCGGGTTCCCTAGCAGCATTTAAAAGAAACAGGATCCTGACCTGTCCACAGAGTTTAAGGCAGCACAGATTATTTCAGGAGATGAGCACGGCCGGCCGTTTTTCCGAGCCCTACTCACATTATAAATTATAGGAGCACGGCCCGTAAAATAAAAAAATAGAACATGTTCTATCTTTTTAACGGCACGGGCACCTTCCCGTGCGAAAACGGGAAGGTACCCGTGGCTAACAGAAGTCTTAGGGCCCGCTATTTCGGGTCGTAATTACGACCCGTAATAACGGGTGTTTTTACGGTCGTGTGCATGAGGCCCCGTAATGACGGGTGGCTACATGTGTGCACCCGTCATTACGGCAGCGTTGCTAGGCGACGTCAGTAAATAGTCACTGTCCAGGGTGCTGAAAGAGTTAACTGATCGGCAGTAACTGTTTCAGCACCCTGGACAGTGACTACCGATCACAATATAGAGTAACCTGTAAAAAAAAAAGACGTTCATACTTACCGAGAACTTTCTGCTTCCTCCAGTCCGGTCTCCTGGCCGTTGCCTTGGTGACGCGTCCCTCTCGACATCCGGCCCGACATTCCTGGGTGACGTTACAGCCCATGTGACCGCTGCAGCCAATCACAGGCTGCAGAGGCCTCTGCAGCCAATCACAGGCTGCAGAGGCTTCTGCAGCCAATCACAGGCTGCCGCGTCAGAAAAGAAGGTCGGACTGGAGGAAGAAGAGGGACTCATCACCAAGACAAACGACCGGGTACGTAGAAAATGCTTTTTATTTTATTTTTAATCAGCAGCCTCTTTTCTTTATCAGTGATTGATAGAGAAAAGTGGCTGCCGATTTGTATAATATTTTTGACCGGGTTCGGTCAAAACGAGTTCGGCCGAACCCGGTGAAGTTCGGATTCGCTACGAACCAAACTTTTCCCGATGTTCGGACCGATACCGGGTTCGGTTGTCCCGTTTCGCTCATCTCTACTAATGGCCAAACCGAGAGGACTAATCAGTCTCTAGAACAATATTTAAGGTGTTTTATCTACGACTGTCAATATGATTGGGTCTCCTTCATTTCCCTCGCCGAATTTTCCCTTAATAACCGGGTCTGTAACTTGTGAGGGGTCTCCCCCTTTTTCTGTAATTTTGGGTTTAATCCACGGTTCTCCTCCGTTTCACCTGGTGGTTCCAACAATCCCGAGGTAGATATCGCACAGTCTGGGCCCAGGTTCAGAAGAACCTAGAGGCGTTCCAGAGCATACAAAAGACTCAGGCAGATAGAAGACGTTCTGCTAACCCCTTGTTTGTGGTCGGGGATCTGGTGTGGCTGTCTTCAAAAAATTTGCGCCTTAATGTTCCGTCCCAAAAATTTTCTCTCCGGTATATAGGGCCGTACAAGGTCATTGAGGTCCTTAACCCTGTCTCCTTCCGACTGGAGTTACCCCCGTCTTTTCGAATACACGATGTGTTTCATGCCTCCCTCCTGAAACGCTGCTCCCCATCCTTGGCTACCTCGAGGAAACCTCTGGTCCCTGTTCTCACCACTGAAGGGGTAGAATTCGAGGTGGCCAAGATTGTGGACAGCAGGATGGTCCAAGGCTCCCTCCAGTACCTGGTCCACTGGAGAGAATATGGGCCTGAGGAGAGCACTTGGGTACCCGCCCGGGATGTTCACGCTGGGGTATTGCTCAGGAGGTTCCATCTTCGGTTCTCCAATAAGCCAGGTCCACCTAGAAAGGGTCCAGTGGCCCCTCATAAAAGGGGGGTACTGTAAAGGATCTGCCAGACACAGCTTCTGTGTCGACGCCCGTGGTTAATCAGTCTGCACCTGCTCCTAGGTCTGATAGAGTGACTCGATCTGCTACCACTAGGGGTGGTAGGCTCAGGAGTGGGAGAACCTATCACAGCCTGGCCAGATGGTTCTAGCTCCCGCCCTCAGTCTATTTATACCCTCATTTCCTGCTTGTCTTTGCCTGTGATTCTTTCCTGTTTCCTGGCTCTGCTGCTCCTGCTATTATTATTGACCTTGCTTCATTTTGACCCTGGCTTTACTGACTACGCTCCTGCTCTGCGTTTGGTACCTCGTACACTCCTGGTTTGACTTGGCTCGTTCACTACGCCTGTTGCTCACTGTCTTGCCGTGGGCCTTGTCTGTTTGTCTGTCGTGCACATATTGAGCGTAGAGACCGTCGCCCAGTTGTACGCCGTCGCCTAGGACGCGCCATGCAAGTAGGCAGGGACTGAGTGGCGGGTAGATTAGGGCTCACCTGTCTGTCTCCCTACCCCGTCATTACACGTGGTATCTAGGTTACATCAACACTTTCATGATGTAACTTGTGGTTCGCGCTTGGGCATTGGAGATGAAGAAGACTGGAAGAAGTCATCATGGCGTTCTGGGCCGGATGAAGAAGAAAAGAGAACGTGAACGACTCCAATCTGAGAAGAGGTCACCTGTGAGTCACTGAATTTCATTGCACTGTATTCACTTATATGGTCTGCAGAGTGCCTGTGTAGGACTGATATCTGTCACAATATGGTGGGAATATTGGTCTTTGTTTTACTACACACGTTTTTAGCACACAATCAAGAGTGTTCAAATTATTTCTATATAGTTGAACGGTAGACCCCCAAGAATTATTTCCTTTGGTGGGTCCAAGGTACCTCAGTCAAACACTGAGTGTACAGATCCTTGCATTAAGATATTGTATTACTGTCTGTAGCCTTAGAGGAGAATTTATTACCCTTGCGAAGCCTCTTATCTGGCATAGAAAAGTCCCAAAAGTGCGGGAAAGTTTTTGGGCAGTTTATGCTGCGCTTGGCACTTTTTGAAAAGTGTGTAAAGCTTGGCAGAAAGGGCAGACAATTTTACTATCATTTACGCCAGTAACGGGCGTAATGTAAGGCTGGGTTCACACAACCTATTTTCAGACGTAAACGAGGCGTATTATGCCTCGTTTTACGTCTGAAAATAGGGCTGCAATACGTCGGCAAACATCTGCCCATTCATTTGAATGGGTTTGCCGACGTACTGTGCAGACAACATGTAATTTACGCGTCGTCGTTTGACAGCTGTCAAACGACGACACGTAAATGGACTGCCTCGGCAAAGAAGTGCAGGGCACTTCTTTGCCACGTAATTTGAGCCGTTCTTCATTGAACTCAATGAAGCACAGCTCAAGATTTACGAGCGTCTCAGAGCGTCTCAGACGCCTCGTAAATTACGAGGAGGAGTATTTACGTGTAAAACGAGGCAGCTGTAAACAGTCTGTCTTTTCACACGTAAATGCCTCTCATCGTGTGAACATACCCTTAAGCAGAAATCAACGTCAGCTCCGAGCTAGTGTACAATTTTACATTGAGTGTGTAACAAAAGGCCAAAGCCAGACTCCGTATCTCCCCCACTAATCAGACTGTCTTGTTCCACAAGACATGTGTTTTGCTCACCCCCCTAAAAAAAAAAAAAAAGATATATATATCTGTGCAGCGTATCTATAAGGGTATATTCACACGCTGTGTTTTCAGGCGTATTTTGGGGCGTAAACGCCTTCAAATACGACTGAAAAATCGGTAGACCAATGCCTACAAACATCTGCCTATTGTATTTTAAAAAGGCACGTAAAAAGAAGGAGCATGTCACTTCTTGAGCCGTTTTTGGAGATGTTTTTCATTGTGTCAATGGAAAAACAGCTCCAAAAACATCTAGAAAAAAACACCTCAAAAAACGTTTCCAGCTTCAAAAACGTCTGTAAATCAAAGGCTGTGTTCTCTGAAAACAGCTCTGTAATCTTCAGCCATATTTTACTTTGCGTGTGAACCCTAAGACTATGGCACCTGATAGCTCTGCTACTTGATAGGAGACAGCGGCTCAGCAGACAGTATCACATATAATATGCTTAGATACAATGGCTTAGCAGACAGTATCACATATAATATGCTTAGATACAACGGCTTAGCAGACAGTATCACACATGCTAGGCCCAATTAGAAGGTTAATTGTGAAAACATTTCTTATGGTGTTTTTCGAAAAAAGTCACTTGAACTGGTATCATTTAAACAGTTAACCGATGAATGGCGCTGTTTATGTGTAATTTACCCTGCGGCCTAATGTACCATATAATGTATTAATTTTTTTTTTTTTTTTAAAAACCTACATTTTGTGGGGTGAATTGAAAAAAAAACCTTTAATTCCGCCATTTCTGTTTTTATTTTACAGTGATCAACGAGCGGCATGAATTGCATGATAACTTGATTCTGCGGGTCGTTACGATTATGGCGATACCAAATTTATATAGTTTTATTTTTTACAAAATAATTTGTTTTTGTGACGCTGCATTCGAAGATGAACTGCATAGTTTTTCAATGCAACAGCACTTCATAGGGCAGGAAGGGGTTAAAACCCACTCTCTGAAGCCCCCCTTCAAGATACATTTCAACTAATCTGGTCCCCATGGCAGAAATCTGTCTTTCCATCTGGCACCTCCAGCAGACTCCTTTCAGTCTAGTTTGATTTCTTTTACCTCAGAGTTCCTCTTTTTCCCCTTTTTTTAATTTCTTCTCTCCCCCTTTTTTTGAACTATTTCTAACAGGGGCTGTGCAGAATTAGAAAAATATGGCTGCTTTCTTCCAAAAACAGCACCACACCTATCCACAGGTTGTATTTGGTATTGCAGGTTTGCTCCATTGAAGTGAATGGTAATGAGCTGTAGTACCACACACAACCTATGGACAGGTGTGGTGCTGGTTTTTGGAGAAAGCAGACAAGTTATCTTATCCTGGACAACCCTTTGTCATGGATTGTTCTTGTGCGGAGATGCTCCCTGCATTATCCCTTTTCCTTTATGGCCGCTGATATGTTCTATTCAGCTTTATGGCCTCTGTGGTAAGTACACTGCCAGTCATTAAAGGGTTAACACTTCAGACCACTGTGTGTGACGTCACAATGTATGAGTTGTGCAGTGGTAATAAACTCCTGCAGTAATGATGATGAAGGTGCTGATGTCATAAATACAAATGTTTATGACATAAAGAAGATTCCATATTAGAAGGTTTTACTGCCACATTCAGCGCCATATTGGATGGGACTGAGGACCTTGAGCTTGACTTCCCCACCAATGCCGACCTGATGTAATTTGGAGGTTCTAGCAGGGAAACCGTTCACCCCAGACCACTTCTTCATCACAGTGATGCCATCCTCTTCATACGGGTTGTCTGTAGTAGAGGGGGGTTTCCAGCAGGAGATCACCCCCTATTAGCCAGAGCGGAGACAGGTGCTACAAGGAGGCATCTGGAGGACCCATCTCATCCGTGGATCACCCATTCATTTTAATGGGTGCCCAGGAAGAGAGACATCCGCCTAGCCAACCAGATCAGCCGATTTATGTGTTTTATGTCGTTCGTTCATTTTAATGTCTTTCCTTGAAAATCTGAGAAAACGTACAAATTCTGTTACAAATGATATTTTGGCACCTTCTAAGCCCAGAGGAAGGGCAATCCTCCAGCCATGGTTTCCCTAGAGGTTTCCCCCACAGGGGGTTTTTCCTTTCCTGCGTGCTGGAGGGTGACTCTTCGTGAGTCGGAGGTTTGCCATTTTGGGTTTGGTCATATAATATAATAAAAGTTTTGACCATTTAACACCCAATTATAATGTTTTGTGTCTTTATTTTGCATTCTTTGGTTTGGTGATTGGGATTCTGGGTCTATCACATATCACAAAATCATAAGGCCGGACATCTACTTCTCACACTGACATAGAATGGAGACAACAAGCGTTGCTGCACAATTAAGTGTACACATCCTTAGGCCTCATTTACACGAGTGTGTGCGTTTTGCGCACGCAAAAAAATGCAGCGTTTTGCGTGCGCAAAAGGCACTTGACAGCTCCGTGTGTCATCAGTGTATGATGTGCGGCTGCGTGATTTTCGCACAGCCACCATCATAGAGATGAGGCTAGTCGACGTCAGTCACTGTCCAGGGTGCTGAAAGAGTTAACTGATCGGCAGTAACTCTTTCAGCACCCTCGACAGTGAATTCCGATCACCATATCGAGTAACCTGTTTAAAAAAAAAGAGGTTCGTATTTACCGAGAACTTCCCGGCCGTTGCCTTGGTGACGCGTCCTTGGTGACGTGTCCTTGGTGACGCGCCTCTCTTGACATCTGGCCCCACCTCCCTGGATCACGCGGCAGTCCATGTGACCGCTGCAGCCTGTGCTTGGCTTGTGATTGGCTGCAGCTGTCACTTGGACTGAATTGTCATCCCGGGAGGTCAGACTGGAGGAAGAAGCCGGGAGTTATCGGTAAGTCAGAACTTTTTTTTTTTTACACGTTCACGTATATTGGGATCGGAAGTCACTGTCCAGGGTGCTGAACCAGTTTAACTCTTTCAGCACCCTGGACAGTGACTGTCTCCTGCCGGGTTCGGTCAAAACGAGTTCGGCCGAACCCGGTGAAGTTCGGTTCGCTCATCTCTAAGACACTCCATTCGGATGTTTGTAAACAGAAAAGCACGTGGTGCTTTTCTGTTTACATTCAGTTTGACAGCTCTTGCGCGCATCACGCAGTTCGCACGGAAGTGCTTCCGTGCGACCTTCGTGGTTTTCACGCACCCATTGACTTCAATGGGTGCGTGATGCGCGAAAAACGCACGATTATAGAACATGTCGTGAGTTTTACGCAACGCACTCGCGCTGCGCAAAATTCACGCATTGTCTGCACTGCCCCATAGAATAATATAGGTGCGTACGACACGCGTGAAAAGCACGCGCGTATATTACACTCGTGTAAATGAGGCCTTACATTAACCCCTTCTCGACATTTGCCGTATGGGTACGCCATGGAAAGCTATGACTTCCCACAAATTGCCGTATCCATACGCCAAATGTTTGGCACCGGCTCTGAAGCTGATCTGAAGTCATCATCGCCGGATCTCAGCTGTATCTTACAGCTGACATCCGGCTGTAATGGCGGGGACCGAAATTAGCTTCGGTCCCCACCATTAACCCCTTAAGTGCAGCGTTCAAACGCGAGTGCTGCACTTAAGGTGTTTGCAGCTCATCGGAACCCCGGCAATGAAATTGCCAGGGTTCCGGTGGCTGCAATGGAAACCGGAGGCCTAATACTGGCCTCCCTGTCTGCCTAGCACGGAAACATGTCAAGATCCGCCCGGCGGCGGAGCCTGATCGGTTTCCGTAGCCGCCGGCAAGATGGCGCCGGCTCAGGAGCTGATCCGGCGTCAACAGCGGTGGAAGTCAGCTGGATGTTACAGCTGACATCCACCTGTAATGGCAGGAACCAGAGCTAGCTCCGATCCCTGTCATTAACTCCTTCAATGCAGCAATCGAAAGCAATTGCTGCATCGTAGTGTTTACTAGCAGATCACCAGCCCTGACAGGCAATCATGACTGGCGACTGCTGTTATGGCAATGGGAGACACAATGGCCTACTGCTCTGCCATTACGGAAGCCGATTAGGCCCCACCAGAAGGCGAAGCTGTCAGTAAATAACTTTCCGAACAAATACATTGCACTACGTAGGTAAAAAAGTGTAAAAGAAAGTATTAAAAAGTGTAAAAAAAAGTGAAAAGTTTGAAAACAATAAAAGTTTCAAGTAATAAAATAAAACACAATCGCCCTTTTTCACTTATCAAGTCCTTTATTATTGAAAAAAAATAATAAACCATACGTATTTGGTATCGGCGCGACCGTAGCGACCGGAGGTATCAAAATATTATATTAGTTATTGCACGCGGGGAACAGCGTAAATTAAACCCGGAAAAAACTATACCTGAGTTTCTGTTTTTTGGTCACTTTGCCCTACAAATATTGGAATAAAAAGTGATCAAAAAGTCGCACGTATCCAAAAATGGTACCTATAAAAACTATAGCTTGTCTCGCAAAAAACAAGCCCTCATACAGCTCCGGCGACAAAAAAATTAAAAAGTTATGGTTCTCACAACTTGGCGACAGAAAAAATACATTCGTTTTACAAAAGTAATTTTATTGTGCAAAAAGTTGTAAAACATAAAAAAGTTCTGTAAATTAGGTATCGCCGGAATCGTACTGACCCGCAGAATAAAGGTAACATGTAATTTATAACGCATGGTGAACGCTGTATAAAAAAAACAAAAAAAGCTGTGCCAGAATTGCGTTTTTTTGTTTACCTGGCCTCCCAAAAAATAGGAAAAAAGGTGATCAAAAAGTTGCATGTACCCCAAAATGGTACCAATAATCGCTACAGCGCGTCCCGCAAAAAAACAGCCCTCATACCACTACATCTATGAAAAAATAAAATTAGTTATGGCTCCAATAAGTCAGGAAATAAAAAATATGCAGTTGTGCCCGAGGGGAACATTTCTTCTGTTTCAAGAGGCGATTTATCAAGGATCTAAAATTAGGGAACCAGGAAGGGGAGGGCCCAAACATATCTGCTGGAAGTGAGGGTGCCCGTATTATACCAGGTCAACACTTCACAGCAAAATTCCCCAAACTACAAAGGTCCGGAGTGTGGACCAAAAGGGGCATAAGAAAGGACGCCATATATCAGTGCGATACTGGCCTGTGCAGTTTGCTTCACAGCGTAACACATATCTATGGATTATTTTATTGTTTTTTTACCCCATTATTATACCCCCTGACTATGCCCCTGATGTACTCTGCCCAGCTCACATATGCCCCACATTATAAACGGAAACACCAGTAAGACTCCAAACAAAACTATTACCAACCAAATTCCACGCTCCAAAAGCCAAATGGCGCTCCCACCCATCTGAACCCTACAGTGTGCCCAAACAACAGTTTCCTTCCACATATATGGCATCATCATACCCGGGAGAACACTTTTAATAATTTTTGGGGTGTGTGTCTCCAGTGGCATAAGCTGGGCATTACATATTTGCAACTGAAATGGCATATCTAGGGAAAAATATAAATTTTTACTTTGCACCATCCGAAAGCACAATAATTTATGGAAAAGACCTGTGGGGTGAAAATGCTCACTACACCCCTTAATAAATGCCTTGAGGGGTACAGTTTCCAAATGGGGTCACTTCTCAGGGGTTTCTTTTTATTATTTCACATCTGAGACTTTGCAATTGTGATCCAATACTTTATAAATCACCAAATTAGGCCTCAATTTGGCATTGGTACGCTTTCACTCCTGAGCCTGGTCGAATGTCCAGGCAAAAGATTAGGGCCACATGAAGGGTGTTTTAAAACCAGGAAACCCAGCATAATAATTAGAGAGCTGTCTTGTTATGGTGGCACAAGCTGGGCACCACATATTGGCATATCTATGGAAAAAAAAATCAAATTTTCACTCTGCAACATCAAGTGCACACTAATTTCTACAAAACACCTGCAGGGTTAACATGCTTATTACACCCCTAGGTAAATGCATTGAGGGATGTAGTTTCCAAAATGTGGTCACTTTTGGGCGGTTTCCACAGTTTTGGTCCCACAGGCGCCCAGAAACCAATCCAGCAAAATCTTCACTCCAAATTGCGCTCCTTCCTTTCTGAGCCTTGCCGTGTGCCCAAACAGCAGTTTATGACCACAAATTGCCGGGTATTGCCGTACTCGGGAGAAATTGCTTTACAAATGTTGGGATCTTTTTTTCCTTTATTTGTTGAGAAAACAAAAAAAATTTGTGGTAAAGCTACATCTTTTTGAAGAAAAAGGATTGTTTTTATTTTCACTGCCCAATTATAATAAATTCTATGAAACATCTATGGTGTAAAAAAGCTCACAATACTCCTAGATGGATTCCTCAAGGGGTGTAGTTTCCTAAATGGAGTCATTTTTTGGGCGTTTTCATTGTTTTGTCCCCTCAGGGGCATTGCAAATGCGACATTGCCTCCTCAAATCATTCCTGCTAAATGTGATCTCCAAAAGCCAAATAGCGCTCTTTCCATTCTAAGCCCTGCCGTGTGTCCAAACAGCCGTTTATTACCACATGTGGTGTACTGTTTAATTCGGGAGATATTGCTTTACAAATTTTTCTCCTTCAGTCTTTGTGGAAATGAGAAAAAATTAGCTAAAACTACATTTTCTTTGAAAAAATGTACGTTTTTATTTTCAGGGCCTACTTCCAATAATTTCTGCAAAAAACCTGTGGGGTCAAAACGCTCAGTATACCCCTAGATAATTTCCTCAATGGGTATAGTTTCCAAAATGGGGTCACGTGTGGGTGGTTTCCACTGTTTTATCCCCTCAGGGGCTTTGTAAATGTGACATGGCCTCCGCAAGCCATTCCTGCTAAATGTGACCTCCAAAAGCCAAATGGTGCTCCATCCCTTCTAAGCCCTGCCGTGTGTCCAAACAGCCACTTATTACCACATGTGGGGTATTGTTTTACTCGGGAGAAATTGCTTTACAAATATTGTGGTGCTTTTTCTCAAGTTTCTGTAGTTTCCCAAATGGGATCACTTTTGGGGGATTTCCCCTGTTTTGGCACCGCAAGAGCCCTTCAAACCTGACATGGTGCCTAAAATATATTCGAATAAAAATAAGGCCCCAAAATCCACTAGGTGCTCCTTTGCTTCTGAGGCCGGTGCTTTAGTCCAGTAGCACGCTAAGGCCACATGTGGGATATTTCCTAAAACTGCAGAATCTGGGCAATAAACATTGAGTTGCATTTCTATGGTAAAAGTTTCTGTGTTATAAAGAAAATTGGATTAAAAATTAATTTCTGTAAAAAATATGAAATTTGTAAATTTCACCCCTACTTTGCTTTAATTCCTGTGAAAAGTTTAAAGGGTTAAGAAATTTTCTAAATGCTGTTATGAATACTTTGAGGGGTGAAGTTTTTAAAATGGGGTGACTTTTTTTGGGTTTCTAATATATAAGGCCCTCAAAGCCACTTCACAAGTGAACTGGCCCCTGTAAAAATAGCTTTTTGACATTTTCTTGAAAATGTGAGAAATTGCTGCTAAAGTTCAAAGCCTTGTAACATCCTAGAAAAATAAAAGGATGTTCAAAAAACGATGCAAACATAAAGTAGACATGTGGGTGATGTTAACTAGTAACAATTTTGTTTGTTATAACTGCCTGTCTTACAAGCAGATACATTTAAGTTGAGAAGAATGCAAATGTTTGCAGTTTTTCACAATTAAATACTGAACATATCGAGCAAATTTTGCCAGTAACATCAAGTCCAATGTGTCACGAGAAAACAATCTCAGAATCGCTTGGATAGCTAAAAGCATTCCGACGTTATTACCACATAAAGTGACACATGTCAGATTTGAAAAATGAGGCTCTGTCAGGAAGGTCAAAAGTGGCTAAAGAGGGAAGGGGTTAAGATATTGTATTACGGTCTGTAGCCTTTGGGGGAAATATATTAACCTTTCTACAACAGTTTACTAGCGTAGAAAATTCACAAAATGCACAAATGTCAACATTTTTGGGGGCAAAAAATGGGCGGGGCTTAGCAGAAATGGCCAACAATTTTACTATAATTTATGCCAGTAACTGATGTAAATTATAGCAGAAATCTATATGTATAATGCGGCCCAGATTTATCTCTGGGGGGCGTAACAAGGCAAAGGTCCATGCCAGACCCATACCTCCCCCCAATCAGACTGTATGCCCCCCCCCAATCAGACAATAAAATACATTTTAAAAATGTACTTACCTCACCACTCCGATTCTCCCTCCCGGATTCCCTCAGGCTCTTACAGCAGGCCGCAGCACGTAGAAAGTACTGATGACAGGCCACGTTGCAGCTAAAAGATGCAACACATTTATTAAGAGTCGTTTGCCTGTTTATAAATGTGTTGCATCTTACTCTAGCAAACTGTTTAATAGGACTGGTGTATGAAACGCCAGTATTAAAGAGGTTTTCCACGTTATAACAATTAATGACCTATCCACTGGATAGGTCATCAGTATATGATCAGTGCGCGCACGACACCTGGACCTCGCACCGATCCACCACTCCAGCTGCCTCCGGGCACCGAACAACACTGCCGGAAGCAGATGGCTCAGGTCAAAGAATAGAGGCCGAGGTGCAGTTCTGCCGAACGGCCGCTATGCAGTAGTCGGAGCCATCTGCTTCTGGCAATATTGTCCAGTGCCCGGAGGCAGCTGGACTGGCGTATCGGTGCAATCAAGGCAGTGGAATTCCATTTGAGGAAATACACCAGGTACTCCAAATGTCTACAATAATTTATTTTAATGTCAGTGGAGTATCTGCGCTCACATAATTTTTTCTGCCTTGATAGTTTTATTTTATTGCAGACAGAAGACGCCCTGATGGGGTCAAAATTCTCCCTCTCCATGGACAATTTGTTTATGACATGGTGGGAGAACAACATTTTTTCAGCCAATAATCCCTTTTAGAAGTGGATTGTGTGGGATGGACGCTACATCGACGATCTTTTTTTTTGTTTAGGGGTCATGATGTGGTGTCTGTACCACCATTTATGAAATACAATAATACCAATACATTTAATTTACAATGTTACAGGCTCGGCATCCATGGATTCTGTTACCTTCTTCGAGATTACATTACAGGGAAATTGTAATACAGAAAAGGAAACATTTTGTGAACCCTCTTCGGGCACTACAGTCACCCAGCTCACACCATCTAGGCAATACCTACAAGGGAATTTATAATCATCTAGGATAGCCTGCTCAAATGACAAGACATTTCACAACCAATGTATAAATATTGACCGTGGATTACATTTTACAGGATATTAACAATTGATGTTAACCCCTTAATGACCAGGCCATTTTGCGCGTTAATGACCAAGGATTATTTCTTGTTTTTTCACGGTCGCATTCCAAGAGTCGTAATTTTTTTTTATTCCGTCGACATAGCCGTATATGGGCTTGTTTTTTGTGGGACGAGTTGTATTTTGTAATTGTACCATTTTTATATGCTTATAATATATTGATTAACTTTTATTAACTTTATTTTAGGAGAGAATTGAAAATAAGCAGCTATTCCAGCATTGATTTTCACGTTATAAATGTATGCCGTTTACTATGCAGCGTAAATAACATGTTACCTTTATTCTATGGGTTTGCACGATTACGGGGATACCAAATATGTAAAGCTTTTATATGTTTTTCTACGTTTGCACAATGAAAAGCCTTTTAGAAAAAAAATTACTTGTTTTTGCATCACCGCATTCGAGGAGACGTAATTATTTTTTTTTTCCTTCAATGTGGCCGTATGTAGGCTTGATTTTTGCGGGCCAATGTGTAGTTTTCATTAGTACTATTTTGGAGTACATAGGACTTATAGATTAACTTTTATTTAATTTTTTTTATGGGGGGAATGGGAGAAAAGAGAGAAATTTGCCGTTGTTTTTTGCGTTTTTTTTGGACGCCGTTCATCCGGTGGTTTAATTAATGTGTTCATTTTATTGTTCAAGTCGTTACGATCGCGGGGATCACATATATGTGCATGTGTTGTTTGTTTTGACACTTTTACTAAATAAAACCACTTTTTGGTTTTATTTGATTTTGACTGTAATTTTTTTTTTTCACAAACTTTATTTCACTGATTCACTTTTTTTTTAGTCCCACCAGGGGACTTCACTATGCGATCTGTATACTTAGTATACCAAAGCATTTTTGCCTTTCAGTGTAAAACTGACAGGCAATCTATTAGGTCATGCCTCCGGCATGGCCTAACAGGCATTTGCTGAAGGCAGACCTGGGGGTCTTTGTTAGGCCCCCGGCTGCCATGGAAACCCGATGGCGACCTGCGATTTCTTTGCGGGGGCGCCGATTGGGTGACAGAGGGAGCTCCCTCCCTCTGTCAAACACATTACATGTCGCTGTCACTATTGACAGCGACATTTAATGGGTTAAACTGCCTGAATTGGAGCGCGCTTCAATCCCGGAAGTTGCAGCAGAAGCCAGGCTGTGTATAACGGCCGTGCTCCTGCCGCTGATCGCGTGGGTACGCTGTCAGTACCCGAGCGATCACAGGACGGATATATCCGTCCTCCTGCGCGAACTACCAGCTGCAGAGGACGGATATATCTGTCCTTCGGCGTTAAGAGGTTAAGAAGGGCATCAAAACAAAGGACACAAGAATCCATCTTGTTTAATAATAAATACTGAAGCACGAGAGATCAATTACCAGTTTCTTCAACGGCATAGAGCCAAAAGTTTGGAGAAATTGTGGGTAAAGGCTGCCCTTGGGTCACCTAGAGGATGAGATCTCTTAGTTACATCATACCTCCCAACAAAAAGGGGCAATATTTTTCTTTTAAGCCACGCCTCTAATCCCACCAAATCCCCGCCCATACACACCCGATTCAGCTCACACAGTATCATGCTCCCATAGTGCCTCCCACACAGTATAATACCAAATAGCTGCACCTACACAGTATAATGCCCTCTACCTGCCACCATACAGTATAATGCCCATACAGATGCTCCCATGCAGTATAATGCCCAAACAAATTTCTCCATACAGCAGAGGCGTAGCTAGGTTCTCCAGCACCCGGGGCAAAGATTCAGTTTGGCGCCCCCCCCCCCCAACCTCTTTCCCGACATCTCCTTCCCCCTCACCGTGTTTGTTTTCTCTACCAATCGAAGTGTCATTTATTTTTATGTAACGCGAGCATAAAAACATTTGTACATTTTACAAGCAATATGGTTTTATACACAACACCAGAACCAAGCTCAGTACATATATACAGCCCCAGAAGCAAGCTCACTACATATATACTACACCAGCACAAATACAGCTCAATTTAGTGCAACCCCTGCCGTATAGGTGTGTACGGCGTAAAACTACAGCTCCCAGCATGGCCCGAACAATGATAAGGATATGCTGGGAGATGCTGTTTCACAAAAAATAAATCCTATCATAATCATATCACCCATCATCTCGCTGCAGATCATACAGTGACTACAGTGCTGATTAGAGGCAGAATAAACATTTACATTAACCCCTTTAGGACACAGCCTGTTTTGGCCTTCAGGACACAGCCTATTTTTTCAAATCTGACATGTGTCACTTTATGTGGTAATAACTCCGGAATGCTTTTACCTATCCAAGCGATTCTGAGATTGTTTTCTCGTGACATATTGTACTTTATGTTAGTGAAAAAATTTGGTCGATAAATTCAATATTTATTTGTGAAAAACTTCAAATTTTAGCAAAAATTTGCAAAAATTTGCATTTTTCTAAACTTAAATGTATTTGCTTGTGAAACAGATAGTAATACCACACAAAATAGTTACTAGTTACCATTTCCTATATGTCTACTTTATGTTTGCATCATTTTTTTTCACGTACTTTTATTTTTCGAGGACGTTACGAGGCTTAGAACTTTAGCAGCAATTTCTCATATTTTCAATAAAATTTCAAAAGGCTATTTTTTCAGGGACCAGTTCAGTTCTGAAGTTGCTTTGAGGGCCTTATATATTAGAAAGTCCCCATAAATCACCCCATTTTGAAAACTGTACCCCTCAAGGTATTCAAAACCACATTCAGAAAATATTTTAACCCTTTAGGCGTTTCACAGGAATTAAGGCAAAGTAGAGGTGAAATTTACAAATTTCATTTTTTTTGCCGAAATTCATTTGTAATAAAAAAAAATCTGTAACACAGAAGGTTTTACCAGAGAAACGCAACTCAATATTTATTGCCCAGATTCTGCAGATTTTAGAAATATCCAACATGTGGCCCTAGTATGGTAATGGACTGAAACACAGGCCTCAGAAGCAAAGGAGCACCTAGTGGATTTCGGGGCCTCCTTTTTTTAGGAATATATTTTAGGCACCATGTCAGGTTTGAGGAGGTCTTGTGGTACCTAAACAGCCGAAACCCCCCCAAAGTGACCCCATTTTGGAAACTACACCCCTCAAGGCATTTTTCTAGGGGTATAGTTAGCATTTTGACCCCACAGTTTTTTTGCAGACTTTAGTGGAATTAGTCTGTGAAGATGAAAATCACCTATTTTTCTGTGGAAACATAGAATTTTTTCATTTTTACAAGGAATAAAGGAGAAAAAGCCGCCCAACATTTGTAAAGCAATTTCTCCCGATTACGCCAATACCCCATATGTGGTCGTAAACTGATGTTTGGACCCACAGCAGGGCTCAGAAGGGAGGGAGCGCCTTTTGGATTTTTTGAAGCAGATTTTGCTGGATTGGTTTTCAGTGCCATGTCGGGTTTGCAACGCCCCGGAGGGACCAAAACAGTGGAAACCCCCCAAAAGTCACCCTATTTTGGAAACTACACCCCTCAAGGAATTTTTCTAGGGGTATAGTGAGCATTTTGGCCCCTCAGGATCTTTTTTAGAGCTAGGGTGACCAAAAAACAGCGATTTTGGCGCTTTAAATTCTTTATTTATTACAGCGTTCACCGTGCGCAATAAATTACGTTTTAATTTATTCTGCCGGTCGGTACGATTACGCCGATACCATATGTGTATAGTTTTTTTTAAGTTTTGCAGCGTTTGCACAATAAAATGAAGTTTCTATAAAATAATTTATTTTCTGGGACACGCTATTCTGAGCCGTAACTTTTTTATTTTTTCGTCAAAAAAGCTGTGGGAGGTCTTGTTTTTTGCGGGACGGGTTGTAGTTTTCATTGGTACCATTTTGGGGTAAATGCAACTTTTTGATCACTTTTTATTCTATATCTTGGGAGGGGTGGTGACCAAAAAATAGCGATGCTGACCGTTTTCAGTTTATTTTGTTTGCGGCGTTCACCGTGCGGAAAAATTAACATTATAGTTTCATAGATTGGGTCGTTACGAACGCGGCGATACCAAATATGTGTACTTTTTTTTAACGTTTTCATTTTTTCCCTATAATAAATGACTTATTATAGGAAAACAAAACCTTTTATTTTTACACTTTTATAAAACATTTTTCTTAACTTTTTTTTACTTTTTACACTTTATATTTTTGTTTATTAACTTTTTTTTTTACTTTTTACACTTTCTTTTTTTGACCTGCAGCTCTGATCGCTGCTAGAATACATTATACTACCTAGGTAGTGTAATGTATTCCAACTGTCAGTGTGACGTCACAGTCACTCTGACAGTTGGTCTGCGAGGATCAGCAGAGGCTAATCCTCATAGGCTGACATACATGGCAGACCTGGGGGCCGTTGTCTGGCCCCCAGGTGCCATCACAAGCATCAGAAGCCCCCACGATTGCATGGGGGCTGCTGATGCGCTACAAACCCGCTACATGCGGAGATCGCAATCGAGCCCCGCATGTAACGGGTTAATTGCCGAAATCAGCGGCGATGAGCCGCTGATCGGCAACACTGGAGAGTGTCAGCTGTCGGGGACAGCTGATCTCCAAGTTCCCGATGCACACTGTCGCCGACAGTGTGCATCGGGAACGGCACAGTGACTTTCTGTCACTCTGACAGGAAGCCTATCAGGACCAGCCGAAGGTTGGTCCTGATGGGCTTCTGTCCATGGCAGACCCGGAAGCCATTGTTTGGCTTCCGTTTGCCATACTAACTATCGGCAGACCCCGCGATTTCGGACGGGGGTCTGCCGATATGTTAGAAACCCCTAAAATTCGGCGATTGCACCCGATCGCCGAATTTAAGGGGTTAATGCGCCGAAATCAGCGGCAAAGGACCGCTGGCCGGCAAGAGGGGAGTGTCAGCTGTCGGCGACAGCTGACCTCCTGGTTCCCGGTGCACACTGTCGCCGACAGTGTGCACCGGGATTAACTCAGTAACTGTACGTCCTCGTGCGGGAAGTAACTTCCTGCAACGACGTACAGTTACGTCCTGGTGCGGATAGGGGTTAAGTGACTCACCGGTGACGTCTCAGATTCTAGTTCTTTCTATCCATCCGGTCCAGACCTCTATGATGACTTCTCCCGGTCACAGACCATTTCTGCAGTTTGCCGCTCACATGTCTTCAGCTTCTCACTTTTCCAACATTTCTGCACCTATAAATAAATATAAAGTTATCATTTTACCACACACTACACCCCTAAATATAATAGCGCCATACACTGCACCTCTAATTATAATAGCACCATACACCGTGTCCTACACACACACACTGTGCCCCCTGTAGATAGTGCCTGCCATAGAGCCCCCTGTAGATAGTGCCTGCCATATAGCCCACCCCTGTATATAGTGCTCCACTAGATAGTCCACCCCTGTATATAGTGCTCCACAGATAGCCCACCCCTGTATATACTATATACAAGGATGGGCTATCTGTGGAGCACTATATACAGGGGTGGACTATATGTACAAGGGGGCTATATACAGGGGTGGGCTTTCTGTGGAGCACTATAGGGGGAGCTATTTGTGGGATACTATATACAGGGGTGGGCTATATCTACAGGGGGACTATATCTACAGGGGGACTATATCTACAGGGGTGGGCTATATCTACAGGGGTGGGCTATATCTACAGGGCTGGGCTATATCTACAGGGGTGGGTTATATCTACAGGGCTGGGCTATATCTACAGGGGTGGGCTATATCTACAGGGGTGGGCTATATCTACAGGGGTGGGCTATAGCTACAGGGGTGGGCTATAGCTACAGGGGTGGGCTATATCTACAGGGGTGGGCTATATCTACAGGGGTGGGCTATATCTACAGGGGGCAATATACTATATAGGCCCCTCTGCAGCTATAGCCCACCCCTGTATATGGTGCTCCATAGATAGCCCACCCCAGTAAATAGCCCCCCTGTAGATATAGTCCCCCTGTATATAGCCCACCCCCTGTAGATATAGTCCAACTGTATATAGCCCACCCCCTGTAGATATGGTCCCCCTGTAGATAGCCCACCCCAGTATATAGCCCCCTGTAGATATAGTCCCCTGTATATAGCCCACCCCCTGTAGATATAGTCCCCCTGTATATAGCCCACCCCCTGTAGATATAGCCCCGCTGTAGATATAGTCCCCCTGTATATAGCCCACCCCCTGTAGATATAGTCCACCTGTATATAGCCCACCCCCTGTAGATATGGTCCCCCTGTAGATAGCCCACCCCAGTATATAGCCCCCTGTAGATATAGTCCCCCTGTATATAGCCCACCCCCTGTAGATATAGTCCCCCTGTATATAGCCCACCCCCTGTAGATATAGCCCCCCTGTAGATATAGTCCACCTGTATATAGCCCACCCCCTGTAGATATAGCCCCCCTGTAGATATATTCCCCCTGTATATAGCCCACCCCCTGTAGATATAGTCCACCTGTATATAGCCCACCCCCTGTAGATATAGTCCCCTTGTATATAGCCCACCCCCTATAGATATAGTCCCCCTGTAGATATAGCACCCCCCTGTAGATATAGTCCGTCCCCCCGCAGATACAGACACACACTTCTATTACAATAAAAAAAAAAATATTCAAACTCACCTTATTCCCGCTCCCACGCCGTCCGGCAGCCATGGAGACCTGCTCTCTTCTGCGCAGGTCTCTAGGGGGTTTAACACAGCGTCTATGAAAGGCGCTGATTGGCTGGGCAGGATGACTTTCCCTGCCAGTCAGTCAGCGCCTTTCATCGACGGAAGCGTCACTGGTACAAAAGGTACCAGTCGCTTCATTCGTGGAGAGGCGCTGAATGGCCGGGCACGGAACGTGCCCGGTCATTCATTGCTTCTAATTGTACCTGTGTCCTTGCGACACAGGTACAATTATAGTGCAGGAGGAGGTGGCGCTGGTGCCCCCCTCTGAGCTGCGCCCGGGGCACGTGCCCCGCCTGCCCCCCCCCTAGCTACGCCCCTGCATACAGCATAACGCCACATAGCTTCCCCCATACAGCATAAAGCCCCCCTACAGCATAATGCCTCAATAGCCTCCCCATACAGTATAATGACCCCATAGCTGCTTCATAGAGTATAATGCCCCCCTAGCTGCCCTTATACAGTATAATACCCCCATAGCTGCCCCTAGGGCCAGTGCCCATATATAAAGTGCCAGTGACCTCTCAATAGTGCCACAGTGCCCATGTAGATAGTGCCCCTATATAGTGCCACAGTTTCCATGTTGATAGTGCCACCACCCTGTAGAAAGGTAGACAGCGCCATTGCGACTACCTCTAGAAGCGGAATCCCCAGCCAGAGCATAGGCCGGGGATTCAGCTCCTAGAGGGAAGCCCTGATGTTACTGTCCATATATGGACAATAACGTCAGTGGATACTCCTTGAGCGAACCCCCGTTGCCGACTCTGGCCAGGGATTCTGCTCCAGGAGGAGCCACTAATGTCAATCGGCAACTGATCATTGGCAACGGGGATTCTGCTCAAGGAGTAGCCACTAATTCTGAAGCAGGAAACTATCAGCTCCCTGCTTTAGAATTAGTTCAGAGCGGAGGGAGCTCCTCCGCTCGCCGATGACTCCCCAGCATCGTTGCCAACCTCCACTTCAGAAATTTCTGGACTACTGAGCTAAACATCATGAACAGACCAAAAGTTTTACGGACACATTACAAAATCAAGAGTAAGGCCCCATGCTCACGACCGTAGATTTCGTCCGTAATTACGGACCCATTCCTTTCTATGGCCATAGAAACCTTCCGTAAAAAATAGGACATGTCCTATTTTTTTTACTTTATGGGCCACGGTCCTATACTTTATAATGGGAACATGGTCCGCAAATGCGGATGACTGTCCGCAGCCGTGCGTGGGCGTAATCACGGGAACGGTCGTGTGCATGGGGCCTCAGTGATAATAAAGAGCATAACTAACACCTTTTATAAGTGATCACACGAGTGGGATAATAGGAAGAAGAGTACGGTCACAACTGAAGTTGAATTCAAAAACGATTAAAGTAAGGGCCTGTTCACATCAGTATTGGCTTTCCATTCCGGGGTCCGTCGGAGGTTTCAGTTGGGTGAACCCCGCAACGGAAAGTCAAACTGAAATTACAGCTTACGTTTCAGTTGACTGCGCTATTGATTCCGTTGAAAAAACAGAAACCTGCCATAATTGTGACGAACGGAAACCATTAGCAATGTTTCCATCACCATCAATATCAATGGGGACGGAAACTGAAACTGTGGTTTACGTTTGACTTTCCATTGCGGTGTTCACCCAACGGAAACCTCAGACGGAACTCCGGAACGGAAAGCCAACGCTGATGTGAACAGGCCCTAAGGCTTCTTTCACACTAGCGTTTCTATACGTTTACCTCTCTTCCGTCAGAGGAAGAGAGGATCGATATGTTAAACGGAAAGCAACGGTTCCATTAGAATTACCATTGCTTTTAATGGTAATTATTTTATATCAGTTGCTTTCCGTTTGTCTCCGTTCTCTAAGTTTCCGTTTTTTTTAAAGGAAACAAAAGTGCAGTCTGCCGAACTTTTATTTCCGTTCAAAAGAATGGAACCTAGCGAACGGAGACAAACGGAAAGCAACTGATACAAAAGAATTAACATTGAAAGCAATGGTAATTCTAATGGAACCGTTGCTTTCCGTTTAACATATCGATCCTCTCTTCCTCTGACGGAAGAGAGGTAAACGTATAGAAACGCTAGTGTGAAAGAAGCCTTAGGGCCTGTTCACATCAGCGTTGGCTTTCCGTTCCGGGGTTCCTTCGGAGGTTTCCGTCGGGTGAACTCCGCAATGGAAAGTCAAACGGAAACCACAATTTCCGTTTCCGTCACCATTGATATCAATGGTGATGGAAACATTGCCAATGGTTTCCGTGTAACGTATTGATCCTCTCTTCCTCTGACGGAAGAGAGGTAAACGTATATTAATGCTAGTGTGAACTTAGCCTAATGCAACTACGATATTAATAATATTAAAAAAAAATCCCTACTGAGCTTTGAACCAGCAACCTTCCTAATGTAAGGCAGCCAAGTTGACCACTACACTATAAAAGCCATCATATATAATACCTGCAAAACAGTTGTAGTTGAGGGTTCATTCAATATTGACAGGCACTTTGTCAGTCCATCCTGCCGGCACTATCTGTCTGCTGCGTGTGGGTGGTGACTGGTCAGAGACTCACAGTCAGACTGGCTGCCGCTGCTGCCGCATGCACTGGGAGTGACTGTGAGACTCACCAGTCACAGCCCCGCTTGTAGCTTTCCCACGATAATTAAGCACATGAAAGCTACAAGCGCGGCTGTGGCTGGTGAGTCGGATACTCAATCCACCCGCAAAGTAGCACTGTGCCCGGGGAGCCCTCAGCGAGCGGAGGAGCTCCCTCTGCTCCTCCGCTATGAACCAATTCTAAAGCAGGGAGCTGATGGTTCCCTGCTTTAGAATTATTTTGACAGCGGGACATACCCCCGGCCGCCCGGGACAGCAGGACACCGCCCGGAATTCGGGACTGTCCCGCTGAATCCGGGACGGTTGGGAGGTATGGTTATATGATGTCACCAAGTCTTTTCTACAGTGTCACTAACAACATAACTTGACTTTCCCAAAAAGTTTTTTATTTTTTAAAAAGTACTTACGATATCGATGCGTTTATAAAAATTGTACTAAGCATCATGTCATTTATGCCATTAAATGCAAACATTGTGATCGCGTGTATGTACGGATGTAGCCATCTTTATCTTGACTCGGATAACTTGCTGCAGCGTGATATCACACAACAAAAGTCATTAAAAAGTCATTGAAAAAACACTGCCACTGTGTATTTAATGCGTTGAAAGTCAAGATAAAGCTGGCTACATCTGAAGGGCGCACGATTAGAAAGTTCAAAACGCGCATTGTAGAACACATTTCAGATACAAAAAACCACTAATGCCTGCCGGTGCAGAAAAACACTTCTTAGAAACACATAATGGTAATTTTTAAAGCTTATGGGGAAATGTATTAACCTTTCTACGCCAGTTTTCTAAAAGGGGGCTTCCCAAAAGTGGGGGGGTGACAGCACCCCAACAAATTTATAATAATTTACACCTGGCGTAAACTATAGTGGAAATCTACGCCTGCTAATAATTGTCAAAAATGTCACTATGTGGAGCGTAGCACGGTAGAGGCCCATGCCAGGCTCCTCTCCGTCCCCTCTATCGGGCAATTAAATAAAAAATGAATGCTCACCTCAGCACTCCTCTTCTGGTCCCCTCATGTTCTCTCCGCAGCCTGCGGCTCATACAATGCACTGATGACGTTGAGTGCTGTGTCACATATAAAGGACCTGACGCTGCTCGGTGTCAGTGCATTGTATGGGCAGCAGGGAGCCTTAGGGGATCAAGGGGGAAGAAGAGAAGCGGAGAAAAGATTATACTTATTTTTTATTTTACATTATGTCGGATGGGTAGGGGGAATGGATGGAGCATGGCCGCGGTCGCTGCATAACGATTGTGGCGCAAGAACGGCCAAAAGATGTGACACATTTAATAACTGTATTTCATCTTACTCCAACTTTCTTTATATTAAGACTGGCATATGAAATGCCATCTTAACCCCTTAGTGACCAAGCTTGTTTGGACCTTAATGACCAAGCCAAATTTGTCAAATCTGGTATGTGTGACTTTATCAGAGAATAACTCTGTGAAAGTTTTGAATATCCAAGTAATTCTGACATTGTTTTTTCGTCACATGTTGTACTTTATTTTAGTGGTAAAAGTAGACTGATACGATTTGCGGAAATAACTTAAAAAATAGAAAAATTGAAGAAATTTTGTAAAAATTATCATTTTTCCCTATTTTTAACTGCAATATGTCACATATGTACACACATACTGTACAATTTTTTTTATTAAATATATATTTCCATCTCTTTACTCTATTTTGGCAGCACTTTTGAAAAAAAAAAATAATTTTTGAGCAATTTAGAAGACTTACAAGTTAAGTAATAATTTTATAAATTTTGTAGTACATTTTGTTTTCCTGCACCAAGCCAGGTTTTCATAGGCTCATAGGTGTCAGAATGGTGGAAACCCCCACAAGTGACCCCATTTTGAAAACTAGACCCCTTAAGGTATTTATTAAGGGGTGTTGTAAGTATTTTGACCCCACAGTTTTTTTGTAAGAATTCATGCAAAGCAGGCATAAAAAAATATAATTTAACTTTTTTCATAAAAGTATCACTTTGAAGACCGATTTCTTTGTAAAGCGACCATGAGAATGAAGAAACACACCCAAAAATCTATCACCCTGTTTCTCCTGTTTTCAAAAATGCCCCCATTGTGACCCTAATGCGTTGCCTGGACACACGACAGGGCCCGAAAGGGAGGGAGCACCCGGAGGCTTTCAGGACTCATATTTTGATTGAAAATGTTTTAGGCCCCACTGTACATTTGGAGAGGTTTTGAACTACCAGAACGATAGAAACTCCCCATAAACGACCCCATTTAGAAAACTAAACCCCTTAAGGTATTTATCTAGGGGTGTAGTGAGTATTTTGACCCCACAGTTTTTTGCTAAATTTAATGCATAGCAGGTGAAAAAAAATAAAAATTCACTTTTGTAATAAAAGTATCACTTTGAAGACCGATTTCTGTGTAAAGCGACTATAAGAATGAAGAAACACACGCCAAAATCTATCACCCTGTTTCTCCTGTTTTTAAAAATGCCCCCATTGTGACCCTAATGCGTTGCCTGGACACACGACAGGGCCCGAAAGGGAGGGAGCACCCAGAGGCTTTCAGGACTCATATTTTGCTTGAAAATGTTTTAGGCCCACTGTACATTTGGAGAGGTTTTGAACTACCAGAACGATAGAAACTCCCCATAAACGACCCCATTTAGAAAACTAGACCCCTTAAGGTATTTATCTAGGGGTGTAGTGAGTATTTTGACCCCACAGTTTTTTGCTAAATTTAATGCATAGCAGGTGAAAAAAAAAAAAAAATTCACTTTTTTCATAAAAGTATCACTTTGAAGACCGATTTCTGTGTAAAGCGACCATAAGAATGAAGAAACACACCCCAAAATCTATCACCCTGTTTCTCCTGTTTTCAAAAATGCCCCCATTGTGACTCTAATGCATTGCCTGGACACACAGCAGGGCTTGAAAGGAAGGGAGCACCCAGAGGCTTTCAGGACTCATATTTTGCTTGAAAATGTTTTAGGCCCCACTGTATATTTGGAGAGGTTTTGAACTACCAGAACGATAGAAACTCCCCATAAACGACCCCATTTAGAAAACTAGACCCCTTAAGGTATTTATCTAGGGGTGTAGTGAGTATTTTGACCCCACAGTGTTTTGCTAAATTTAATGCATAGCAGGTGAAAAAAAATAAAAATTCACTTTTTTAATAAAAGTATCACTTTGAAGACCGATTTCTGTGTAAAGCGACTATAAGAATGAAGAAACACACGCCAAAATCTATCACCCTGTTTCTCCTGTTTTCAAAAATTCCCCCATTGTGACCCTAATGTGTTGCCTGGACACACAGCAGGGCCCGAAAGAAAGGGAGCAACCGGAGGCTTTCAGGACTCCTATTTTGCTTGAAAATGTTTTAGGCCCCACTGTACATTTGGAGAGGTTTTGAACTACCAGAACGATAGAAACTCCCCATAAACGACCCCATTTAGAAAACTAGACCCCTTAAGGTATTTATCTAGGGGTGTAGTGAGTATTTTGACCCCACAGTTTTTTGCTAAATTTAATGCATAGCAGGTGAAAAAAAATAAAAATTCACTTTTTTCATAAAAGTATCACTTTGAAGACCGATTTCTGTGTAAAGCGACCATAAGAATGAAGAAACACACCCCAAAATCTATCACCCTGTTTCTCCTGTTTTCAAAAATGCCCCCATTGTGACTCTAATGCATTGCCTGGACACACAGCAGGGCTTGAAAGGAAGGGAGCACCCAGAGGCTTTCAGGACTCATATTTTGCTTGAAAATGTTTTAGGCCCCACTGTATATTTGGAGAGGTTTTGAACTACCAGAACGATAGAAACTCCCCATAAACGACCCCATTTAGAAAACTAGACCCCTTAAGGTATTTAGCTAGGGGTGTAGTGAGTATTTTGACCCCACAGTTTTTTGCTAAATTTAATGCATAGCAGGTGAAAAAAAATAAAAATTCACTTTTTTAATAAAAGTATCATTTTGAAGACCGATTTCTGTGTAAAGCGACTATAAGAATGAAGAAACACACCCCAAAATCTATCACCCTGTTTCTCCTGTTTTCAAAAATGCCCCCATTGTGACCCTAATGTGTTGCCTGGACACACAGCAGGGCCCGAAAGAAAGGGAGCACCCGGTGGCTTTCAGGACTCCTATTTTGCTTGAAATTGTTTTAGGCCCCACTGTACATTTGGAGAGGTTTTGAACTACCAGAACGATAGAAACTCCCCATAAACGACCCCATTTAGAAAACTAGACCCCTTAAGGTATTTATCTAGGGGTGTAGTGAGTATTTTGACCCCACAGTTTTTTGCTAAATTTAATGCATAGCTGGTGAAATAAAATAAAAAAAACACTTTTTATATAAAAGTATCACTTTGAAGACCGATTTCTTTGTAAAGCGAACATGAAAATGAAGAAACACACCCCAAAATCTATCACCCTGTTTCTCCTGTTTTCAAAAATACTCTCATTGTTGCCATAATCTGCTTATTAGACCTGTGGCTGGGCCAAAAAGAGAGGGAGCACCCTTTGGCTTTCAGGGCACAATTGAATAAATTCTAGGCCCCATATCATGCATTTAGAGGCATTGAGCTGCCTGAACAAAAAAAAACCACGCAGAAATGACCCCATTTTAAAAACTAAACCCCTAAAGGTATTCATCTAGTGGTGTAGTGGGCATGCGGACCAAAAATGTTTTAAATGAGGAAATAATGGGTATCATTTCAGACACTATGGGTATATAATGTTTTCTTCAAGCTTTTATTACGTTTCCACATGAAATAGAGGAGACGTGGTAGAAGGTTATTTTGTTAGAAATACGCCACGTTAATAAATTTGTGCGGCACAGAATAGAAGTGAAGCCGTGTATTCATAATGGATAAATGTCGCTATAGACGTATTTGCCTGTACTTATGACTATGTCTTGCTGAAGAAGCAGTTGGTGCCATTATGATGTCATTGTGGACAGAATTCTGTCCTAATATAAAATCAGTCAGAGAGGAAAAAATAAACTGTACTGGAGTGACGGGCAATATCTTCAAACAAATGGAGGAAAATGTATCCAACTATGTGGCAAACTCGAGTCTTCACTAGATAGAAGAACCTGCAGGGCTGTCATGACAAGGTTTTTTTTTTTCAGTGACTGGTTGTACAACGTCTCTTTAGCTCCATCAATCCTTATGAGGGACGAATGTGCCAAGTGACGCGGTACACCATAACAGACCCCTGCCCGGCAAGGTAGGAACCGCTATGTGCACAAAACAACCAATCACCTACAGAATATATAAAAGGACAGTGTCCAAAACCATCTATAGGAACAGTAAAGGATCACTAATCCCCAAAATGATGTCAGTATTTCCAGAAGAACCGTAACAAAGCCCATGGTGTATTGATAAGGAACAGCTCAATTATTAGAGATCCTCCAAATAAAAAAAAAAGATCATGCCCGTATCACGGTACAGAATTAGGAATGTAACAGCTGTATGTGGCAGGACATAGTCATAAGAACAGTCAAAATAAAAAAATTGTGGATGTGGGATTTTGTACTGGACAATTAATTCCAGCACTTGATCACCCACAAATAAATAAAAAAAATCATAAGGGGTAAAATTAGTTTCACGGTCTGAAAAAAATGTGCTCTACAACCTCTCCCACAAGAAATAATCCCTACTTGGAAAGCCCACGAACTAAAAAGAAAATATAAAGAAATTGACTCCCTAAAAAGGCCCCCAACCCATTATTTTTTTTTGTGTTAAATTCTAGTAATTTGCAACCGTGTGAAAGGTTTCGAAACAGGGGTAGTTACAAAGGGCTGGTTTTGATGGACACATGGGGCAATAAAAGCGGGTATCCCTCCTCCTGCCATGCTCGCTACATACCCGTCACCTTTTTTGGGGATATTTTTGGGTCTCAGTGGAGGGAATAGGGTGTAAAAAGTGGCGCTCTGAAAGCCTGCGCACATCCTCAGATTCGCAGGATTGTGCCGGTATAGTGGACTCAAAAAGGAGATGCTCAATGACCTTCTCCTGAAATTGAAGGAAAGTGAGCGTTCCTTGGGCTTTTTTGAAAATAACAAAACTGTTATAGGTCGCAACCTGGATGAGGTAGATTGCTACCTTTTTGTACCAGGCCTTATTTTTGCGCTTCACCAGGTAAGGCTGAAGCACCTGGTCGGAAAGGTCTACACCCCCCATAAATTTGTTGTAGTCTGTTACACAGACAGGTTTCTGCTTTGCAGTGGTAGCCCCCCTCTCCGTAATTGCCACAGTGGTGTCCGTGTGTACGGTGGACAGCATGTAGACATCCTTCTTGTCGGCCCACTTCACTGCAAGCAATTCCTGACTTGCAAGGGCCATGGATGTTCCCTTTCCCAAACGCCTGGACACCAACTGTTGTGGGAGTCCCACTCTGTTCTTCCGTACTGTCCCACAGGCCCCTGTATTTGCAGCATGGAGGGCTTTATAAAGGGCAACGCTGGTATAAAAATTGTCTGTATAGACGTGGTACCCCTTGTGCAGAAATGGCTCCATTAGGTTCCACACAATTTTGCCAGAGGTGCCAATAGTTTCTGGGCAGCCTGGGGTATAAATTTGGCAGTCCCTGCCTTCATAGATTTTGAAACCGCAGGTGTAACCCGTTGTGCTCTCGCACACTTTGTACAATTTCACCCCATATCTGGCTCGTTTGGAAGGGATGAATTGACGAAAGGAAAGACGCCCTTTGAAGCTCATGAGCGATTCATCTACTGACAAATTTTTGTCAGGGGTGTACAACTTTAAAAATAAATCATTTAGAAGGGTGATTAATGGCCTTAATTTATTAAGCCGATCATAGGCTGGGTCACGTCTTGGGGGGACTTGGGAATTATCAGTAAAATGCATGAATCGCATTAGGGCCTCATAGCGGTTTCTGGACATCACTGCTGCAAATACAGGGGTAGCGTGGACAGCACTACAAGTCCAGTAGGACCGGACAGAGGGTTTTTTAACCAAACCCATATTGAGGGTAATGCCTAAAAATTTTTTTATTTCTGGGACACTTGTGGGGCTCCACATTCTGGAGTACATAGATGCAGGCTTTTGTAGAAAAACTGCCTAGCATACAGATTAGTCTGCTGGACTATCAAGTCTAGGACCGTATCACATATAAATAAATTAAAAAAATTATAGGGGGTAAAATTTTGGACGTCGACACTAATTCCTGGGGTCGCTTCAAATTGGGGTACTTGGGGGGAAAATGATAGTGCAGGATCCCACATCACGGGAGGGACTGCAACACTCGGCCCTGCACTTGACACCTCTACAGCGACTGACGTATCCACCACCATAGGACTATGGGGTTCAGCGGTGGAATTAGAATCGTCACTGTCACTGTCACTGTCTGGAACAAATTCTAAAGCGGTGTCTGTTTCGCTTTCAGAAGTGTCGGAACATAGCAAGGCGTAGGCTTGCTCCGCGCTGTACATACGCTGAGACATATTTAGAGATGTGTATGTATATATATATATATATATATGCCCTATAAGTCCTAACCCTAAAGTAAACCTAAAATCCTAAAAACGACACAAATTTTTTTTTTTTTTATATATATATTTTTTTTATATTTTTTTTTTTTTATATAACAGACGTAAAATTAATTCTAAACGGCCCTAAACACAAACGCTAAACTAGCCCTAACCCTAAAGTAATGCTAAACTAACGCTAAACTAGAACTAACGCTAAACTAGAACTAACGCTAAACTAGAACTAACGCTAAACTAGCCCTAACCCTAAAGTAACGCTAAACTAACGGTAAACTAGCACTAACGCTAAACTAGAACTAACGCTAAACTAGAACTAACGGTAAACTAGAACTAACGCTAAACTAGCACTAACGCTAAACTAGAACTAACGCTAAACTAGCGCTAACGCTAAACTAGCGCTGACGCTAATCTAGCGCTGACGCTAATATAGATTTGATATATTATATATATATATATATATGTGTGTATAAGAACGATGATTTTTTATCACTTTTTTTCTTTCTTCACAGCACAGGACTTAGACTGATTTCTCTCTCCTCTCAGAACAACTACAATGGGAGGAGAGAGAAACACAGCCCATGTCCTGGCTGTGTTTTGAAAATAACTGTCAGTGATCTCTGTGATAGGTTTTATCACAGAGATCAACTGATCAGGGACCAGTCACAACGGTCCCTGATTGTTGCTGTGCCAGATGACGACACAGGTAAGTTATGCAAAGCGCACTCGGGCGCCATTTTGGGGGGGGGGGGAATCGGACCGTGGGGGGGGGATCGGACCGGGGGGGGGGGATCGGACCGGGGGGGGGGGGATCGGACATGAAGGGGAATCGGACGGGGGGGGGGCGCACTATTTACCCGTTCTCTCTCCTCTCTAAGGAGTTATTCCATGAGAGGAGAGAGAAATGGCGATTATCCGCCGGTTTAGCGTGAACGCCGTGAAATAGCGATTCACGGCGATCACGTGACCAGAGACCACTCGTTATGGTCTCTGGTCGTTGCCCCGAACTCTCAGCTACCTCCGGTAGCTGAGAGAACGGAGCCCCGATCTTTAATTTCGGCGCTACTTTAGGCTAATGTGATCACGTTAAAAGGCGTCGCATTAGCCTAAAGCCCATTAGTGAGGAACGTAAAAAGGCGTACTGTTGGTCACTAAGGGGTTAATAAATTCCCCCCAATGTTTTTATGGCCTTGAAGAAGTGAAGAAACCAAAGACGGGTGGAGATTGGAGAAGACACTTCCTGAATAGGGAGGCGTTCTGCGATCTGCAGCTTCATACAAGATTCCCGAAGGGTCTTAATTGGAGGAATGATCTGTTATATGTTTACTTAAGTGGAATAACACGTAATACACAATGTATATATCAACGACATAGCATAACAGTCATTTTCCTCTCATAATATGCAGTTTGACGACTTTAAGATGGCGATTTGTTTTTAAATATTGCATATTTAAATATGGTGCTGAACTCCTGTTAAATAAAGATTCAGCTTCTCCCCTACTTGAGTAGCTGCGCAGCACCTGCACGAACTTGAGAATTTGCCTCTCTGGTCATGTGATCACAGGTCCTGCACACATAACACAACAGCACTACACAAACTATCTATGCAGTTTGGTCACTAGATGGCAGCAAGCACTAAAATGATATACACATACATGTTTACATAGGCGGCATACATATTTACATAGGCGGCATACATGTTTACATAGGCGGCATACATGTTTACATATGCGGTATACATGTTTACATAGGCGGCATACATGTTTACATAGGCGGCATACATGTTTACATAGGCGGCATATATGTTTACATAGGCGGTATACATGTTTACATAGGCGGCATACATGTTTGCATAGGCGGCATACATGTTTACATAGGCGGCATACATATTTACATAGGCGGCATACATGTTTACATAGGCGGCATACATATTTACATAGGTGGCATACATGTTTACATAGGCGGCATACATGTTTACATAGGCGGCATACATATTTACATAGGCGGCATACATGTTTACATAGACGGCATACATGTTTACATAGGCGGCATACATGTTTACATAGGCGGCATACATATTTACATAGGCGGCATACATGTTTACATAGGCGGCATACATGTTTACATAGGCGGCATACATGTTTACATAGGCGGCGCGCTTGGTGCTAAATTTCTAAATAAAAACACATCAAAAGAAACATAAACACATCAACTATAAATGTATAATTCATGCCCACCTGTGGCGGCTCCTACGCATAGCCTCACCATTGTGGTCGGACAGTCTGAAGGTGACAGTGGAGAGGATTATTTTCAGACACTTCTACACTGGTTTGGACTGGTTCACTGGTTTCCCAGTTTGATCGGCTGCTTGTCTCATTTGAATTAAGAACCTCCTGAGCTCAGGACAAGGGACAAATAACAGAAATAGTCCCAGAAAAAGTCTCTCTCCACCTGCAGCAAAATAGACAAAGTGGTTCCCCCCATTCCTCACACTGGCCCCAGATGAAACTGCTATGGCGAAACTCCACTGACTTTAGAACCTAGCGCAACAGCCCCAGATACCGAACCATACCACGCCGCCACAGGAGAAGGAGCAACGGGCACCTGTGGGACCTCACGCTGCACCAAAGCCTCTCTAACACCAGCCAGTAATTGAGCCACTACCTGTCCCAAATCAGACACAGTCAAGCTGGGGGGCTCCTGACTATGGTGTGAACAGGGCTCAGGAAGCCTTGACCTCCTAGCTAGTCTTGACTTAGGGATTAGCGGCATATCCCTGAGCACCCCTGATGGTAAGTCTATAACTTAACCTTTACCTAACAATGTCCACCACTCCAGTCTCTTCTGTTCCATGGGAGGTTTCTGTCCTCCCTGAGGTCACCTCAGGAGCAGGACGTATGTTACGTCCATGGCCGGGGGTCGTCGTTCTGACTTACCTCTTGACGATCCCGGCCATGGATGCTTCTCTTCTCGGCGTGTACTCCCTCAAGGGTGACGCCGGCACTCTCTTCCGGGTCCTCGGACTGTGTACCGCAGGGCGCCCACGCGTGCACGGCCTTAAAGGGCCAGTATGCGTCATGCTGCCTTACATCAATTATCAGCCCAAATGGCTGCTGGACTATAATAAGGGGACAAAAAATAGAAGAGAATATCCAGAATCCCAGAATATTGTGGTTGGGGGGCCACACGGTGCCGTCCTAGTAACTAAACCAAAAACAATGAACCAAAAAACTATCCAGGACAAAACAAGCACTCATCTGGGTAAGAGAATTCAGATATTGATATATAAAAAATAAATATATCTATAGATATTGTGATATAAAATTAGTTTAATTTGTAGAAAAAAGGGAAAAGTAGCAAACAAATTCCCACAAAATTCATATACAATAATAGAATACAATTTAAAAACGACCTGGCCAGGGATAATTATGGGTATATATCGATATAAGCATAAATATGCTAAATGAGATACAAAAAGATATATCGGCAAGGTACATATAACAAGTTACAGCCTAGGAGGGACAGCCAATTCAAACCTGTCAGAACGGCAAAATTGTTAAGCACATCCTGGAACCAATATAAGTACGGTAAAGTAGAGTGAGCAAAGAGAATAGAAATGATCCACAATGATTTTCCGCATACTCATCTATTGTGTGCACATCAGTCCATAGATGGGCTTTATCATTCTTGAAGTTTCAGTGCAACTTAACAGCCACCTGTATCTGACCTTAGAATCGTATTCTTGGTCACTTTGATTCCTTCAAGCAGGCGGATTCCTGATTATACACAGAGTGGATTTCTCCCTTGCTTCCTTGTCCGTAACAGGATGGGTTAATTCCCGGGTACAGGTGAATTTAAGGGCTGTTGTAGCGTGCATGCAAAGTTCTTGCTTCAAGTTTGAAACAGCCAATTGATATCCTCTAGATGTTATGTCCCATACCTCATAAGTAGTAGAGGTTAAGAATCTCAAGTCCAGGGACCCAATAAGGAGATACCAGCCAAGGTAGTAGGTAACAAACCAAGCGTGGTTTGAGGCATGGAGTTTACAGGTAACCACGCCTGAGGAAAACGGTGTGATGACGTCTCTCACCACCGTGCATACGTCTTACGCGTTTCATCCTAGCTGGGACTTCATCAGAGACAGGAAATCATGTTCACGATAGTACCTGCTTATATAGCACAGGCATTTAAAGATACATTGTCAATTTCAATAACTCGATCGTTTACAAGCAGCAGAATATTGGGAATAAACTGCAAGTACAGATTAAACAAATGTACAATACATCCTAAACCATTTTTAGAAAGGTAATCATAATAAAGAATAATTTCATTAGAAAATATTACCAGGCTTGCCAAAAGCAGATACGACGAAAAATTAGGTCCTCATTAACCCCTTAAGGACGCAGCCTAGTTTTGGCCTTAAGGCTCAGAGACCATTTTTCAAATCTGACATATTTCACTTTATGTGGTAATAACGTCGGAATTCTTAAACCTAAACACGCGATTCTGAGATTGTTTTCTCGTGACACATTGGGCTTCATGTTCGTGGTAAAATTTGGTCGATATATTCAGTGTTTATTGGTGAAAAATTGCAAAATTTAGAGAAAATTTTGGAAAAATTGCATTTTTCAGAATTTAAATGCATCTGCTTGTAAAACACACGGTTATACCACCCAAAATAGTTACTAGTTCACATTTCCTATATGTCTACTTTAGATTGGCATCGTTTTTTGAACATTATTTTATTTTTCTTGGACGTTACAAGGCTTAGAACATAAACAGCAATTTCTCATATTTTTAAGAAAATTTCAAAAGCCTTTTTTTTAAGGTACCTCTTGAGTTCTGAAGTGGCTTTGTGGGGCCTATGTATTAGAAACCCTGATAAAACACCCCATTTTAAAAACGAGACCCCTCAAAGTATTCAAAACAGTATTTAGAAAGTTTTTTAACCCTTCAGGCATTTCACAGGAATTAAAGCAAAGTGGAGGTGAAATTTGCAAATTTCATTTTTCTTGCTGAATTTCAATTTTATTCATTTTTTTTCTGTAACACAGAAGGTTTTACCAGAGAGACACTACTAAATATGTATTGTCCAGATTCTGCAGTTTTTAGAAATGTCCCACATGTGGCCCTACTGCGCTCGTGGAATAAAACACAAGCCCCAGAAGCAAAGAAGCACCTAGTGCATTTTGAGTCCTCTTTATTTATTAGAATATATTTTAGGCAGCATGCCGGGATTGAAGAGGTGTTGAGGTGCCAAAACAGTAGGAATCCCCCAATAGTGACCCCATTTTGGAAACTACACCCCTCAAGGAATTCATTTATGGTTGTTGTTACCATCTTGACCGCACAGTTTTTTCACAGCACCTATTTCAATTGGGCTGTGACATTAAAAAAATGACATTTTTTCCAATAAGATGTAATTTTTTATCAAAATTTCTTATTTTCACAGGGAACAAAATACTCAATTTTGTTGCCCAATTTGTCCTGAGTGCAGCAATACCCCATTTGTGGCAAAAAATTGCCGTTTGGGCCCATGGGAGGCCTCAGAAGTGAAGGAGCGCTGTGTGTTCTTTGGAGTCCAGATTTTGCTGGATTGGTTTTCGGGTGCCATGTCGCATTTGCAGAGCCCCAGAGGTATCAAAGCAATGGAAACCCACCAGAAGTGACCCCATTTTGGAAACTACACCCCTCAATGAATTCATTTATGGGTGTTGTGACCATTTAGACACCATAGTTTTTTCACAGAACTTATTGGAATTGGGCTGGGAATGAAAACCAAATTATTTTTTTCAAATAATATGTCGTTTTGGCTGAAAAATTCTTATTTTCACAAGAAACAAAATACCCCATTCTGTTGCACAATTTGTTCTGAGTGCCGCAATACCCCATTTGTTGTGATAAACTGCTGTTTGGGCCCATGGGAGGGCTCAGAAGGAAAGGACCACCATTTGGCCTACTGGGGATTTTCTAGTGCGAAGTCATGTACGCAGAAGCCCCTGAGGTCCCAGTACAGTTGAAACCCGCAAGAAGTGACCCCGTTTTAATAACTACACCCTTAAGGCATTCATCTAGAGGTGTAGTGAGCATTTTGACCGGAGACCTACACCCCATAAACTGTAATGTGGGTTCTCCCGGGTATGGCAATACCCTACATGTGGCTGTTATCAACTGCCTGGGCACACAGCAGGGCTCAGAAGGGAAATACGAGGGGGGATAAGCTGTGCGGAGGGCATCAGGGTAAGTAAAATTGGGGTAAATTATAAACCAAGGGATGTATGATAAATTTTAAAACTGACTTTCATACAGAGCTCTGGTTATTCGGGACACGTGTCACATTGATATATTGTGTCCTCCCTTATCCCCCTCTTATAGCAGACTTTGCACCTCTTTTGAGTTTTTCCCTTCTTGCCAGTTTGGGGAACTTCTCCTGGACCGTGTTGCCCTGGTACGATGCGTGTGGCCCCGCTTCCAGAAGTACTGGGTGCCCCCCTTTCTTGGTCCCTAAAGATTAGGTTCTTGATAATCACCTCTTGAAATTCCAGGAAAGTTCCCGTCTGGCCTGCACATCGACGTAGCATGTACGCATTGTACAAAGCCATCTGTATCATGTGCCCGGCCAGCTTCTTATACCACACCGCATGGCGCTGTAGGGCTTCAGGGCTTGATCTGACAAGTCCATCCCTCCCATGTACCTATTGTAGTCCAGGATGCAGTCTGGTTTGGGGGTGGCCTTTCCTTCATATATCCTAAACCTGTAGGTATACCCTGATGCACCCTAGCACTGTTTATACATCTTCACGCCATACCTTGCCCTCTTACCCGGCAGGTACTCGCGGAATTGAACCCTCCCTTTAAAATGTACCAGGGACTCATCAATAGAAATACACTTCTAGGGGGTATATGATTGGGAAAACCGGGCACTGGAACGGTCTAATAGGGGTCTCCGTTTATACAAACGGTCAAAACTGGGGTCACCTCGGGGTGGGCACTGCTCATTATCAGTATAATGTAAGAAGCGAAGTATTGCCTCATTTATTTATTGTTTTAGGTTCCAGTTCAGTTCTGAAGTTGCTTTGAGGGGCCCATATATTAGAAACCAATATCAAATACCCCATTTTAGAAACTAGACCCCTCAAAGTATTTACAACAGCGTTTAGAAAGTTTATGAACCCTTTAGGTGTTTCACAGAAATTTAGAGCAAAGTAGAGGTGAAATTGAAATTATTTTTTTGTCAGAAAATCCTCTTTATACCATTTTTTTTATAACACAAAAGGTTTTACCAGATAAACGCAACTTAGTACGTATTGCCCAGATTCTGCAGTTTTGAGAAATATCCCACATGTGGCCCTAGTGCGGTAATGGACTGAAGCGCCGGCCTCCGAAGCAAAGGAGCACCTAGCGGATTTTGAGCCCTCTTTTTTATTAGGCACCATGTCCGGTTTGAAGAGGTCTTGTGGTGCCAAAACATTGGGAACCCACCAAAAGTGACCCCCATTTGGAAACTAGACCCCTTGAGGAATCCATTGTAGTTTTCTTGGGGTGCATGCGGCTTTTTGATCAGTTTTTATTCTATTTTTAGGTGGCGTGGTGACTAATAAACAGCAATTCTACTATTGTTTTTTTATTCTTTTTTTTTTTCCAGCGTTCACCGTGCGCTATAAATGACACATTCACTTTATTCTGCGGGGCGATACGATTACGGCGATACCAGATGTTTATAGTTTCTGCAGCGTTCACCGTGCGCTATAAATGACATATTCACTTTATTCTGCGGGGCGATACGATTACGGCGATACCAGATGTTTATAGTTTCTGCAGCGTTCACCGTGCGCTATAAATGACACATTCACTTTATTCTGCGGCGATACGATTACGGCGATACCAGATGTTTATAGTTTCTGCAGCGTTCACCGTGCGCTATAAATGACACATTCACTTTATTCTGCGGGGCGATACGATTACGGCGATACCAGATGTTTATAGTTTCTGCAGCGTTCACCGTGCGCTATAAATGACATATTCACTTTATTCTGCGGGGTGATACGATTACGGCGATACCAGATGTTTATAGTTTCTGCAGCGTTCACCGTGCGCTATAAATGACACATTCACTTTATTCTGCGGGGCGATACGATTACGGCGATACCAGATGTTTATAGTTTCTGCAGCGTTCACCGTGCGCTATAAATGACATATTCACTTTATTCTGCGGGGCGATACGATTACGGCGATACCAGATGTTTATAGTTTCTGCAGCGTTCACCGTGCGCTATAAATGACACATTCACTTTATTCTGCGGGGCGATACGATTACGGCGATACCAGATGTTTATAGTTTCTGCAGCGTTCACCGTGTGCTATAAATGACACATTCACTTTATTCTGCGGGGCGATACGATTACAGCGATACCAGATGTTTATAGTTTTTACAGCGTTCACCGTGCGCTATAAATGACATATTCACTTTATTCTGCGGGGCGATACGATTACGGCGATACCAGATGTTTATAGTTTCTGCAGCGTTCACCGTGCGCTATAAATGACATATTCACTTTATTCTGCGGGGCGATACGATGACGGCGATACCAGATGTTTATAGTTTCTGCAGCGTTCACCGTGCTCTATAAATGACATATTCACTTTATTCTGCGGGGCGATACGATTACGGCGATACCAGATGTTTATAGTTTCTGCAGCGTTCACCGTGCGCTATAAATGACATATTCACTTTATTCTGCGTGGCGATACGATTACGGCGATACCAGATGTTTATAGTTTCTGCAGCGTTCACCGTGCGCTATAAATGACATATTCACTTTATTCTGCGGGGCGATACGATTACGGCGATACCAGATGTTTACAGTTTTTACAGCGTTCACCGTGCGCTATAAATGACATATTCACTTTATTCTGCGGAGCGATACGATTACGGCGATACCAGATGTTTATAGTTTCTGCAGCGTTCACCGTGCGCTATAAATGACATATTCACTTTATTCTGCGGGGCGATACGATTACGGCGATACCAGATGTTTATAGTTTCTGCAGCGTTCACCGTGCGCTATAAATGACATACTCACTTTATTCTGCGGGGCGATACGATTACGGCGATACCAGATGTTTATAGTTTCTGCAGCGTTCACCGTGCGCTATAAATGACATATTCACTTTATTCTGCGGGGCGATACGATTACGGCGATACCAGATGTTTATAGTTATTACAGCGTTCACCGTGCGCTATAAATGACATATTCACTTTATTCTGCGGGGCGATACGATTACAGCGATACCAGATGTTTATAGTTTCTGCAGCGTTCACCGTGCGCTATAAATGACATATTCACTTTATTCTGCGGGGCGATACGATTACGGCGATACCAGATGTTTATAGTTTCTGCAGCGTTCACAGTGTGCTATAAATGACATATTCACTTTATTCTGCGGGGCGATACGATTACGGCGATACCAGATGTTTATAGTTTCTGCAGCGTTCACCGTGCGCTATAAATGACATATTCACTTTATTCTGCGGGGCGATACGATTACGGCGATACCAGATGTTTGTAGTTATTACAGCGTTCACCGTGCGCTATAAATGACATATTCACTTTATTCTGCGCGGCGATACGATTACGGCGATACCAGATGTTTATAGTTTCTGCAGCGTTCACCGTGCTCTATAAATGACATATTCACTTTATTCTGCGGGGCGATACGATTACGGCGATACCAGATGTTTATAGTTTCTGCAGCGTTCACCGTGCGCTATAAATGACATATTCACTTTATTCTGCGGGGCGATACGATTACGGCGATACCAGATGTTTATAGTTTCTGCAGCGTTCACCGTGCGCTATAAATGACATATTCACTTTATTCTGCGGGGCGATACGATTATGGCGATACCAGATGTTTATAGTTTTTTATGTCTTATGGCGTTTGCACAATAAAATACGTTTTGTAAACAATCATTCACTTTTTGTGTTACCTTATTCTAAGAGCCAGAACGGTTTTATTTTTCAATCAATAAAGCCGTGCGAGGACTTATTTTTTGCGTAACGAACTGTAGTTTCGATCAGGAACATTTTTCGGTACATGCGACTTTTTGATCTCTTTTTATTCCATTTTTTGGGAGGTGAAGTGACCAAACAATTGTGATTGTGGTTCGGTTTATTATTATTTTCTTTTACAGCGTTCACTGCGCGGGATAAATAATGAAATAATTTTGTAGTTCAGGCCGTTACGGACGCGGCGATACCAATTATGTATAGTTTATTTGTTTGTTTATATATTTTTATTAATAATAAAGGACTTATAAGGGAAAAAGGGGGACTTTTACTTTTAATACTTTTAAATCTTTTATTTTCTTATTTTGACACAACTTCTTTTAACTTTTTTTTTACTTTATTAATTTGTCCCACTAGGGGACTTGAGGGCAGGAGGCCCTGATCGCTATTCTAATACACTGCACTACATGCGTAGTGCAGTGTATTAGAACTGTCAGCTACTCACTGACAGCAAGCATAGTGGGTCCTGACGTTGTCAGGACCCACTAGGCTTCCGTCTATGGCATAGCCGGACGCCATTGTTTGGTGTCCGGTTGCCATAGTCACCATCGCCGGCCGCTATGGCGTAGCAGGCCGGCGATGGCAGCTTAACCCCTAAAAAGCAGCGATCTCTATAGAACGCGGCTTTTAAGGGGTTAATCAGCGGGGACACAGCGATCGGTCCCCGCTGTAGGAGCTGTGACAGCTGCTGAACAAGACAGCAGCGTCACAGCTCCTGTATCTGTCGGGAGGACGGCCGAAACGGCCGTTAATCCCGAGACGTACTATTACGGCATGGAGCGCGAACGATACAGCTGCCATGACGTAATAGTACGTCCAGGAGCGGGAAGGGGTTAATGACTTTAATTAAGATGCTAATGTCATTATCCTGGAGAGAGAGGCATCACTCTCCCTGCAAAATAATAAAAAGATAAAGAAAGAAACAAGAAAAAGAAAACAAAAGGGGAGGGAAAGAAAAAATATGAGAAAGAGGCAATAAAGAAAGAAAGAAAAAAATCCCAAACATATTGCGAGTAGCGATATTCTGTTCCCTTTATAGCTCACAGAGATTTATATATTACACAGAGTGTCACAAATTGGTCAGACATCAACTAGATCCAAAGAATAATATTGTAAGTGAGAGACGGAGATGTGTCCTGAGATGGTTAATACATCTGAGAAAAGAAGGGGGCAGATACACATTATGAGCCGGCTATAGGGAAGAGGATCTCTTTTCTCTCCATTTCCATATATCTAGAAATCCATCCATTGAATATGCTCAAGAGTGAACATTTCATTCCATCCATTTCAATGTATGAATAAGGTCATTAGTTCAATATAGGGAAGAACTGAGGAGGTAAAGAGTGTATCTCCATCTTTACAGTTTCAGAATAGAAATAAGGTTATTTCTATAGTATGGATAAGGATGAGTGAGTGCAAGACCACTCAGCTGCTGGTAAACAGCCCACCGAGCGGATATCGAACCCACCCATACAAAGTCCAGGAAAGAACCAAGAAAGAGATACAGTATACTACGCAATGATGGCAAAAGGGGACCGGGCAGGTCGGCAGGGAGTAGGTCAAGGGCCAAAAAATGACCATCCACCGAGTCCCCACCGTCCTGAGCAGGGATCCAAGAAAGAAAAAGAACCTCGGAGAAAGAAGAATCCATAACAGATACATAAGCCCAATCATTTCAGAGGAACATGTTACATTTGATCTCATTATTTAGCCCCCTAGGGGATAGAGTCCCCAGGGTGTATATCCACATGGTTTCTTTTTGGAGTAATAGTTTATTTCTATCTCCACCCCTCCAGTCTTCATGTAGCTGGTATATCCTCATAAAGAGTAAACCCTTTGGGGATTGTTGATGATGGGACTTAAAATGGACTGCCCACTGGTTCCTTGCCTGAGCGTTGTTGTATACCCTAGTTTGTCTTGCTAAAGGTCTCCCAGTGTTTTCCAGTTCCCAGTGTTACCCGTTCCTGCTGCCTGTACCCTGTATCCCGTGCTATCGTTACCTGCTGTGAAAGTCAAGTCGTGTCTTCCTGCTGCATCCGCGACGTCACCTGCTGTGAAAGTCAAGTCGTGTCTTCCTGCTGCATCCGCGACGTCACCTGCTGTGAAAGTCAAGTCGTGTCCCTGCCACGGTCTACATTGCCTCAGGTACCCGTTCAGAACTATAGACATGGTTTTGTACCTTGTTTGCCAGCTGCTACCCCGCTACGCGGTACGGCCCTGTGGGTCCACGCCCCGCGCCGTGACAACTTAGAAGAATATTTATCACCGCTTAACTGCAGTAACTCTGCTCAATCTTTATTAACACCATAAAGCAGTACAAAATGTAAAATAAAAATGCAGCTCACCAAAAGACAATTAGGAAACAATGTAAGCGTCGTCTTTACCAAATCTGTACTTTTATCAATGAGAAAGGTTAAAACAACAAGCAATAGACAGACGACAATTACAGAGAGAGAAGAAAACAATGTAATGGTCGGGCACTACAGCGAGGTAGCAGAGTGGAGGGGGTTAGCGGTCAACTACTCAGAAAATGCCTGAGATTACTTCAACAATCGGCAGAGTTGCTGGATTCTGAATATCAGTGAATGTGGCCAAACATTTAGATTTGTACCGGGGAATTGTAGACTTCCAATGTCTAGGCACAACCTAGTCTGAATAAATGGAGGAGAACCTTCTTCTGGAAAGAAATAGATCTGGAGAGAATGGAGCGGAGAGGGCATGTTCAAAGAGAGCATTTATTGCCACCCAAAATGGTGTGATGTGCCTACAATCCCATCAGATGTCAGTAAGTGGACCTACCATTCCCCCACAGCTCCAACATGTCTCCAAACACTCCATGGGTAAAGCCCACGGAGGACCACCAGGACTCCTGAACCAACATGGATGTCAAAGTTTTTCTCGTTTTGCACAATAAAAACAATTTTTTATTTTTTTACAAAATAATTTGTTTTTGTGACGCTGCATTCGAAGATGAACTGCATAGTTTTTCAACTAATCTGGTCCCCATGGCAGAAATCTGTCTTTCCATCTGGCACCTCCAGCAGACTCCTTTCAGTCTAGTTTGATTTATTTTACCTCAGAGTTCCTCTTTTTACCTTTTTTTTATTTCTTCTCTCCCCCTTTTTTTGAACTATTTCTAACAGGGGCTGTGCAGGATTAGAGAAATATGGCTGCTTTCTTCCAAAAACAGCACCACACCTATCCACAGGTTGTATCTGGTATTGCAGGTTTGCTCCATTGAAGTGAATGGTAATGAGCTGTAATACCACACACAACCTATGGACAGGTGTGGTGCTGGTGTTTGGAGAAAGCAGACAAGTTCTCTCATCCTGGACAACCCTTTGTCATGGATAGTTCTTGTGCGGAGATGCTCCCTGCATTATCCCTTTTCCTTTATGACCGCTGATATGTTCTATTCAGCTTTATGGCCTCTGTGGTAAGTACACTGCCAGTCAGTAAAGGGTTAACACTTCAGACCACTGTGGGTGACGTCACAATGAACGAGGCGGCAGTGGTAATAAACTCCTGCAGTAATGATGATGAAGGTGCTGATGTCATAAATACAAATGTTTATGACATAAAGAAGATTCCACATTAGAAGGTTTTACTGCCACATTCAGCGCCATATTGGATGGGACTGAGGACCTTGAGCTTGACTTCCCCACCAATACCGACCTGATGTAATTTGTAGGTTCTAGCAGGGAAACCGTTCACCCCAGACCACTTCTTCATCACAGTGATGCCATCCTCTTCATACGGGTTGTCTGTAATAGAGGGGGGTTTCCAGCAGGAGATCCCCCTCTATTAGCCAGAGCGGAGACAGGTGCTACAAGGAGGCATCTGGAGGACCCGTCTCATCCGTGGATCACCCATTCATTTTAATGGGTGCCCAGGAAGAGAGACATCCGCCTAGCCAACCAGATCAGCCGATTTATGTGTTTTATGTCGTTCGTTCGTTCATTGTATTGTTTTTCCTTGAAAATCTGAGAAAATGTACAAATTCTGTTACAAATGATATTTTGGCACCTTCTAAGCCCAGAGGAAGGGCAATCCTCCAGCCATGGTTTCCCTAGAGGTTTCCCCCACAGGGGGTTTTTCCTTTCCTGCGTGCTGGAGGGTGACTCTTCGTGAGTCGGAGGTTTGCCATTTTGGGTTTGGTCATATAATATAATAAACGTTTTGACCATTTAACACCCAATTATAATGTTTTGTGTCTTTATTTTGCATGACTTGGGGTAAGTCGAGTGATGTATGTGTATGCAAATTACACTTACCTATATATCTGTTCCCCATTCATAACCCACACCTTTCTCTCAAGAAGACTCGACACCGAGGGTTTGGATAAAGTGGCCACAGCAGCCATTTTATTAAGAAATAAATATAAAAGTTAGTTAACCCAATTAACCATAAATAAATAATATCCATATTATTTATTAACAAAAACAATAATAAATCAATAATGCACGAACCATAAATTATAACCCAAACACGTCAGACACCACTGACAAACAAACATTAACACATAGACTAGGAGAAGTCCTTGGAGCTATCATTAATTTTTTATGTTACCGGCTATCTGCCCCACCATTTTACCCCCAGCCGTAAAAACCCGGCTCAGAGGCACCAATATTCCTGGCAGATGCCGTAAGGTAACTGCCACCTCTCCCAAGGGATAACACCCTAAGGAAACCACACTATCCATCCACCAGATAGTGTCCTTTCATCTTTAAAACCCAGGGGGATCCATACCCACGATGCATCCCCCCCATAATTATTTGTCTAACTCCAAGGACTCCCCAGCCACAGCGAACAGGCCTTGACCCCCTCAAGCCTGAGAGTCCCGCCACAACTAAATAGCCCTCTCAATGCCATCCTGCAATCCCAAGCACCACAAATCTGTTCTCACATCATTCAGGTGAACACCATCTGCACTCCAATACGCTCCAACTCCAGCTTCCAAGTCCCAGTGCCGAACACATATGCCACCATTCCGCGCAACAAATGCAGACACCCAGTGGCGGATTAAGAAGACCATGGGCCCTGGGCTGTTATCCAAACTTGGGCCCCCCTTCTCCACCGCCACCCTGCCGCGCCGTAACTATTTCTAACACTACCTTTTTGCACAAGCATTAACAAATGGGTGTTACGATTCCCCTTTCACAGGGCTGTGTCCCTACATACTGACAGTATCACACTGTGCAGGGACACAGCCCCAACCCCCCATGTAGACAGCACCACACACACACCCCCTGTAGCTTGAGCCACACACACACCCCCCTGTAGATAGAGCCACACACACACACACACACACACACACACACACACACACACACACACACACACACACACACACCCCTGTAGATAGAGCCACACACACACACCCCTGTAGATAGAGCCACACACACCCCCCTGTAGATAGAGCCACACACACCCCCCCTGTAGATAGAGCCACACACACACACACACACACACACACACACACACACACACACACACACACACACCTGTAGATAGAGCCACACACACACACACACCCCTGTAGATAGAGCCACACCCCCCCCCTGTAGCTAGAGGCACACACACCCCCCCTGTAGATAGAACCACACACACACAACCCCCTGTATAGAGCGTCACACAGCCCCCTATAGATATCATCACACAGCCCCCTATAGATAGCATCACACAGCACTCCCCCTTATATATAGTGCCACACAGCGCTCCCCCCCCCTTGTATATAGTGCTACACAGCGTCGCTACACTGCAGCCCTGGGATGACATTTTATCCAATATGACTGCTGCAGTCTGTGATTGGCTGTAGCGGTCACAAGGGGTGAAACGTCATCCCAGGAGGCCGGCCCGGACGAAGAAACAGAATTCTAGGCAAGTATAAGATTTTTATTTTTTCTAAATTGCGTTTTTACATAACATCTGTTATCTGTTGCAGGTTTTACCTCCCATTGAATTAAATGGGGAAAACCCGAAACAAATGAGCAGCGTTTACGCAAATACAATTGACATGCTGCGGAATAAAAAAACGCACCGCAGGTCAATTTCTGAGCTTTTTTTTCCCCCACTTATCATTTACGCAGCGTGTGATGAGAATTGTTCACATCTAATCTACTCTGCTGCTACTGTATTAGGGCTTGTCCACACCTATCGGAACTGCTGCGTATTTTCTGCCCGGAAAATACGCAGAATACGGTAGCAGCAAAGTGAGTGAGATTTACCAAATCTCATCCAGAAGCTGCGTAAAATTTCCGACCAGACATTTTGTCCTGCGGTGCGTATTTCGCGTACTGCAGCATGTCAATTCCTGCTGCGGATAGTGACTGAAATGCTGCGTCACCATCTCCCAACATTGAGAAAAACGCAGCAAAATACGCAACATTTTCTGCAGCAAAAATTCAGGAAATGGTGCTTTTTATATACATACACACGCGCACGTACACACGAGTATGCACATTATACACATATAAAGTACACATGAGTATGCACATTATACACATATAAAGTACACACTGTAAACACAAACTAGTATGCACATTATACACATATAAAGTACACACTGTAAACACACACGAGTATGCACATTATACACATATAAAGTACACACTGTAAACACACACGAGTATGCACATTATACACATATAAAGTACACACTGTAAACACACACGAGTATGCACATTATACACATATAAATTACACATTGTAAACACACATGCACTTACCTTTTATGTAGGATATTTGTGAGTCTTCACTGCAGCTCTTCTCCTGCTCACAGCCCGACACAGACCCCGCCGACAGTCTCCCCTCCCCCATGTCCCGACAGCTAGCAGCAGGAGGAGAGATGTTTAGAGCAGGGAAGGGGGGCTGGAGGGGTAACTTCTAAAGCAGCACAGGGAGAGATTGCAGCACAGACCACGGCTGCTAAGTAGAAGCGAAGCTCCATTCGTCTGATGACAGGTGCAGTCCAGTAACTGGGGCTCCCTCCAGGGCTAGCGACGCCACTGGGCATGAGGGGGTTCGGTTGGCTATGGGCCCCCTGTGACCCTTGGGCCCCGGGCGGCCTAACCGCCCTAATGATAATCCGCCACTGCAGACACCGCCCTGTTAACTTTTACCCTGGCTTTGTTGATCTACTCCACCGACCGTGCCAAACGGCAGGATTTTCTAGGCACAATATCCGACCACACCGTGATCAAGTTCGGGTACAACGACCACAGGTGCAACAGATCGTGTTTTATGTCCCGAACCAACTAACGGAACGGGCGGGCCCCAAGATCGTTACGCACAAGAAATTGTCTAAATAATGAATGATCGAATCCACCCCCGCCACAGATTTGACCACCCATTCCAAAAATGAGCTAAACGCTTCAAAGTTCGCACAAGAAATGGAACAACCCATGGGGAGACACCGATCCACATAAAAACCGCCCCCCCAAAAACACCCCTGTAAACGCTGACTATCCGCATGCACCGGCAACAGCCGAAAAGCCGCCTTGACATCCGTCTTGGCCATTAACGCCCCCCTACTATGGAAACGCACCCACTGCACCGCCGCGTCGAATGATGTATACACGACCGAGCAAAGATCCCGATCTATCCCGTCATTAACCGACAAGCCCTTGGGATAAGACAAATGGTGAATCAAACAGTATTTGTTCGCCTCCTTCTTCGGAACAACCGCCGGCGGGGAGACGACAAAACCCGGGATGGGGAGAGAACTAAAGGGCCCCGCCATGCGCCCCAAATCCACCTCTTTTGCCAATTTCTCCATAACCACGTCAGGATGCTGGTAAGCTGACTTCAGATTTTTTATGGAAAAGGGGACACTGTGAGGAGGGGAGGGGATACAAAAACCCACATTAAAACCATCAAACAACAACTGCCCGCTGGCCCTGTCCGGATAACTATTTAGAAACCTGACCATCCTTTCCAGCTTCACTGGCGTCACCCCCATGACTGGCATTAAAACCCCCTCCCCCACCTCGTTTTCCCTTGCACAAGCATTTAGATGCCCCGTGGGACGCCCCATTGCATTGAGAACAAAGGTGCTTGAACTTGGAACCTGCACCAAATTTACACTGCCCCTCATTGTATTGCCAGCACAGCCCGAGCTTCACGTTGCCTCTGAGCTCGATTGACCAGATTGGCCTGCTGCCCCCCCCCCCCCCCCCCCGCTCCCGGGAGAGGACTGGCCCGGTCGAACCGGAGCCGTTACCCTTAACCAGAGGGCAATATCCTTGTGGTCCCACCTAATATTGGGCCGAACCGCCTTCCGTTGTCTAAACTTCTCGTCATAACGTAGCCAAGCTACCCCCCCATATACCCTATGGGCTTCCTCGATGGCATCCATATAGCAAAACAGGGGGGAGCAATGTTCCGGAGCCTTTTCACCAATAACACTGGCCAAAATGGCGAACGCTTGCAACCAGTTAACAAATGTCTTGGGGATAAGGCGGTAATGATGCTTTTCCTCCTCCTCCTTCTTACTCTCATCTCGCTTCCCCTTCTCCAGATTAAATTTTTCCAGGGGCAACAATGAAAACATTTCCAGGTACTCGTCCTTCCAAATTTTTTCCCGAACTTCCTGCTTCAAGTGTGCCCCCAAAGGTCCTTCAAAACACACATAAACCTCCCCCCTGGCTTTATCGTCCAACCGAACACCATAAACCGCCGCCGCCGAGTCGGTCTGAACAGACACCGCCACCGATTCCGTATTTGCTCCTACACTCACAGCGACCGCCGCCGGGGCATTTAACCCTACCCCACCAGCCCCCACCCACGCCGCCACAGGAGACCGCCTAACAATTCCTTGACGCAACCGACCAACTCTCGCAGACTATCCCCCCCACCCCCAACATTCACAAACCCAGATCCCACATAACATACCCGCTCCTCAACCACGGAACCCTCCCCCGAAACAGGAGACATAAGTATAGCAGAAAAAGGTAAAGACGGTGAAAACGACTGGCACTGTGGACCCATCAGCTGGACCGTCCTGTCCACGAAGCTCCCCATCCTCAAGGTCTTCGGCAGATCTGGTCCCCGATCCATGGCAGCACGCACAGGCGTGATCAACGGCCGGAACCGAGGTGGGGGGGGGCAGGCTACCAAGCTCTCTCTCTCGCAGTCGACCGGCACCGGAGGGCCGGCAGCTCGCCGCCCGGAAGTCACCCTCGAAACGGACGACCTAGGCCTGCAGCCCAATGCAGGTCCCTTGTTTCTTCCGGATTGCCGTGGGGCTCCACCCCCAGCCGGCACATCACCAGCGGCAGCCGTCCGAACCATGGTAAGCCGGCGTAGAACTGGTGAGTGGAGGGGTGACCGGAAGTAGAGGCCGCACCCCCCCCACCTCCGCTGGACTCCGCCGCGAAGCGGGATTCCTCCCGACCCTGGCACCGGCTGCAGTATCAGTGCTGCCAGACGCCCGAGCCGGAGGGTCCCTCACAAGGCTCCCTCTGCGGCGCCGAGTCCGAGGAGCCACGTCGGGGCTTAGGCTTTTTTGGAGGATGCGAGCGCCGGGCCCGGCGCGGGGGAGAGACAGCCGAAGGTACCGTTGGCCACCGCTGCAGGTTGTTCGTCCAACCAGGCGGGGCCGAATGCAGCAGCCGCCACCCGCATCTGCTCAATGAACTGCTGCGCTGACATGAGGTAAGATGGCCGCCGGATGGGAGATGCGTGGATGGATCTCTTACTCCGTGCGCTGCTCCCGACCGAAAGACCGGGAAGTCAGCGCCCTCCGGCTAACCCTCACCGGATCGCCTCCCTCTCCTAGACCCACCCCCTCCACTAACCCTCCCCTTTGGCTGTGACACGATCCTCCCTCCTATCCCCGTCATGTCTGGCCTACCCTCCACTGTGGCAGGGTCCGTCCGGTCTGTGCTTTCTTTGGTTTGGTGCTTGGGATTTTGGGTCTATCACATATCACAAAATCATAAGGCCGGACATCTACTTCCCACACTGACATAGAATGGAGACAACAAGCGTTGCTGCACACATCCTTACATTAAGATATTGTATTACGGTCTGTAGCCTTTGGGGGGAATATATTAACCTTTCTACAACAGTTTACTAGCGTAGAAAATTCACAAAATGCGCAAATGTCAACATTTTTGGGGGCAAAAAATGGGCAGGGCTTAGCAGAAATGGGCAACAATTTTACTATAATTTACAACCAGGGCCGTCCCTAGGATAGATGGCGCCCTGTGCGAAATGATCTTTCGGCGCCCCACCCCATCATTAAAAAAAAATTCCCCATAAAACAATTATAATGCCCCTTTAGTGCCCCCATACAGTATAATAATAATATTATATAATATATTGCAACCCTCTAATTGTGCCCACATTATTATGCCCCCTGTAGTACCCCTACACAGTATAATATCCGCTTAGTGGCCCCCACACAGTATAATGCCCCCCTGTAGATTTTGCCATATAGCCTCCCTGTAGACAGTGCCATAATCCCCCACCTCCTTTTTGTAGATCGTGCCATACAGCCCCCACATCTCCCCCTTGTAGACAATGCCATACAGTCCCCCACCTCCCCCTTGTAGATCGTGCCATACAGTCCCCGCACCTCCCACTTGTAGACAGTGCCCCCAAACAAAAACATAAATTGTACTCACCTAGGCCCCGTTCGAATGACGAACTGAGCTGCTCCATGACGGGACCCTAGTACAGAGTTTCCCAACCTTTTCGGACTCGAGGCAGCACTGGAAAAACAAAATTTCCTCAGGGCCCCCCAACAAAAATTGTTTTGAGAAAGACAGAAAACGGCTAAGAACAAGCACTCCACTCGTAGGGCATGTTCACACACGTTTTTTGTTAGGCAAAAAAAATCTGCCTCAAAATTCCTTCAGCAACTGATAGCGTTGTGTGACCTTTTTTTTGTGTTTTTTCTTAAGCTGTTGAAGCGAATGCAAAAGACGCAGGAAAAATATCTCCAAACGAGCGCCGCAGGTATCTTCTGCCTCCTATTAATTTCAATTGGAGGTCAGAGGTGGAAACCACTTGAAGACCATCAGCCCCTCACTCACAGAAAAATGACCATCAACCCCCCACTCACAGCAAAATGACCATCAGCCCACCACTCAGTAAAATGACCATCAGACCCCCCACTCACAGATTTCCCCTGTAGGTAGCGCCACACAGCCCCTTGTAGGTAGCGCCACACAGCCCCTTGTAGGTAGAACCACACAGCCCCTTGTGGGTAGCGCCAGACAGCCCACTTGTAGGTAGCGCCACACAGCCCCCTTGTAGGTATCGCCACACAGCTCCCTTGTAGGTAGCGCCACAAAGCCCCCTTGTAGATAGCGCCACAAAGCCCCCTTGTAGATTGTGCCACACAGCCCCCTTGTAGATAGCGCCACACAGCCCCCTTGTAGATAGCGCCACACAGCCCCCTTGTAGATAGCGTCACACAGCCCACTGTTGAGTGTGCCACACAGCCCCCTGTAGGGAGGGCCACACAGCCCCCTGTAGGGAGGGCCGCACAGCCCCCTGTAGGGAGGGCCGCACAGCCCCCTGGTAGGAAGTGTCGCAAAGACACCTGGTAGGGAGTGCCACACAACCCAGAGCCCCCTGGTAGGGAGTGCCACACAGCCCCCTGGTTGGTAGTGCCCACAGCCCCCTGGTTGGTAGTGCCCCACAGCCCCCTGGTTGGTAGTGCCACACAGCCCACAGCTCCCTGGTTGGTAGTGCCACACAGCCCACTGGTTGGTAGTGCCACACAGCCCCCTGGTTGGTAAAGCCACACAGCCCACAGCCCCCTGGTTGGTAGAGCCACACAGCCCACAGCCCCCTGGTAGGTAGTGCCACACAGCCCCCTAGTAGGTAGTGCCACACAGCCCACTGGTTGGTAGTGTCACACAGTCCACAGCCCCCTTGTTGGTAGTGCCACACAGCCCACAGCCCCCTGGTAGGTAGTGTCACACAGCCCCCTAGTAGGTAGTGCCACACAGCCCACTGGTTGGTAGTGCCACACAGCCCACAGCCCCCTGGTTGGTAGTGCCACACAGCCCACAGCCCCCTTGTAGGTAGTGAAAGGACTACGAAATGACCGATAGCTGGCGGGCAATAGACATTCAAAAAAGGACAACTGTGCAGGAGCACACAGAATACCCAGCTTTCCCAGCTATCAAATAAATGTCTGGAAATAAACTAAGTTATAACTTTTATTTAGTCTGAGTAAAGGATTAATCCTTTTAGCTAGATTAAATAAAAGTTATATCTTAGTTTATTTCCACACTTTTTTTTTGATACCCAGGAAAGCTGGGTATTTTGTGTGCTCCTGCACAGTTGTCCTTTGTAGGTAGTGCCACACAGCCCACAGCCCCCCTGTAGATAGCAACCCCCCTCCTTGCAGTAAAGATAGCGCCACCGTAGCTCCCTGTAGGAGCGGAATCCCCGTGTGGCCGGGGATTCCGGTCCGGGAGTGCTGCTTGATGCCTCTGTCCATATATGGACAGTGACATCAGGGAAAACTCCTGAAGCGGAATCCCCGGTCACAGCGTTGCAGACGCTATGACCGTCGATTCCACTCCAGGAGATGCTCCTGACATCTGTGTCCATGATGTCATTGGCTTCTCCTGGAGTGGAATCCCCGATCATAGAGTCTGCAATGCTGTGACCGGGGATTCCGCTTCAGGAGTTTTCCCTGATGTCACTGTCCATATATGGACAGAGGCATCAAGCAGCGCCCTAGGACCGTAATCCCCGGCCACACGGTGATTCCGCTCCTTCAGGGAGCTACGGTGACGCTATCCTGGAAGGGGGGGGTTTGATATCTACAGGGGGGCACTATAGCAGAGCAAGGGAGGTATCTCCCTGCTCTGCTGTCTACTAGCGCCGCTGTAGCTGAAGGGAGCTACAGTGGCGCTAGTAGACAGCAGAGCAGGGAGATATCTCCCTGCTCTGCTATAGTGCCGCGCTACCGCTATAGCAGCCACAGCAGCTGCTAGCGGCGCAACCGCCCTCATGCCCGATGTCACCGCTAGCAACCGCTATGGCTGCTACAGCGGTAGCGTTGGCCACTAAGTGAAGAAGTGCCCGGGTGCGACTGCAGTTAATGTGTGTATCCCCGCTGGTAGTTGCAACGGTGCGGGTATACACACACCCGCTGGCGCCCCCCTTGCCGTTTGGCGGCTGGCGCCCTGTGCGACCGCACTGGTTGAACATAGCTAAGGCCGGCCATGTTTACAACAGTAACTGATGTAAATTATAGCAGAACTCTATATGTATAGTGCGGCCCAGATTTATCTCTGGGGGCGTAACAAGGCAAAGGTCCGTGCCAGACCCATACCTCACCCCCAATCAGACTGTTTGCCCCCCCAATCAGACAATAAAATACATTTTAAAAATGTACTTACCTCACCACTCCGATTCTCCCTCCCGGATTCCCTCAGGCTCTTACAGCAGGCCGCAGCATGTAGAAAATACTGACGACAGGCCGCGTTGCAGCTAAAAGATGCGACACATTTATTAAGAGTCGTTCGCCTGTTAATAAATGTGTTGCATCTTACTCCAGCAAACTATTTAATAGAACTGGTGTATGAAACGCCAGTATTAAAGGGAATGTGTCGCTAGAATTATTATATATTTTTTTCAGTTAAACAGTTAGTATATAAATGATTACACAGTGTTTTAATTCGTTTAATTTTTTCACAAGTCAGGAAATATTATAAATTAGATTCTAATTTATAACATTTCCATGTGCTGGTCACTAGAGGGAGCAATTCCCAAAATTGCAGCATTGGCATGTGGTAAAGCAACATCATTGCCTTATGCTGCAAATTTGTAGTAGACACACTCGCTCTAGTGTCCTCACAGAATCCACCCTCCTTTATCCTAGCTAGTGCCGGGAGAAAGGAGGGGGTTGAATGTTCCAACCTCCTACACTGTGTGCCGCCATTTTCTGAGTGAATGCACAGTGTAGGAGGATTAGATACAGTGCTCAGCAGACAGTATAACACTAACATACACACACATCACATACACAAACATAACTTACCTGCTCCGGCCGCCGCTGCCGCCTCCACCCTGCCACTCGTAGTCCTTGCGTCTGCGCTGCCTTCAAGATATGGCCGGAAGCCGCGACCGGAAGTCGTCATCTTACTGTCCGACCGTGGCTTCCGGTCCACATGAAAATGGCGCCGGATGTCGTTCTACCAAAGACCTTCCTTTTGGTCTGTGTGGGAGTGGTGCATGCACCATTCCCACACAGAAGGCATATGCTATAGTGAGTGGACAGATACAGAGATAAAAAAAAAATGGCAGCCCCCATAGAGAAGTAAAAGAAAGAAAAAAGTAAAAAGTACAACACAAAAACACAAATATATACAATTTATTTGAATGACATACTAAAAGCAATATTATATATATAAAAAAAAAATAAAATCCGTGACACCTTCCCTTCAAAACGGGTTTTCCACGTTCTGACAACTGATCACCTATCCACTGGATAGGTCAACAGTATATGATGGGTGCATGTCCGACACCTGGACCCCGCACCGATCCGCCACTACAGCTGCCTCCGGGCACCGGACAAAACTGCCGGAAGCAGATGGCTCCAGTCAAAGAATAGAGGCCGAGCTGCAGTTCTGCCGAACGGCCGCTATGCAGTGATCGGAGCCATCTGCTTCCGGCAGTGTTGTCCAGTGCCCGGAGGCAGCTGGACTGGCAGATCGGTGCGGGGTCTGGTGTAGTAACGATTGTTTGCCCCGTACATTACCGATGATTGCTCCTTGTGACACGCTGTATCGTCGATTGGCGCTGGTTTTCATGGTCAGTACCGGGACGTCTAAAAGGACCTTTATTTCGTCAGACACCACCATAACTAGGCATTGGAACCAACCCTTCCACCTTAGCGGGTAAAGATTAACCATCTAAAAGGTTCACTATATACACATAAGGGCTAAAGGTAAAAACACAGAGGTGCTCACCATATATCCAGCGTATAACTGTGTCCTCCAAATCCTACTGAGCAGGAGTTGTTCTAGATTCCTCTTTATATCCCAGACACGTTCATACCATTTTATACAATGAATCGACATATCGCAAACTTGTGGCGAAACCAAGCACCGCATGTAAATAATCTTTAAAAAATCTGCTAGAAGAAGGAATTGCATTAGGAGTATTAGCTAAGAAACAGGCAGAATACTTACTGATAGAATTCCCTATTGTTCCCATATTCCATGGGATGCCAAAAATCCATAACTTTGCATGGTCTTGAAACTTGGGTTATCTGTGTCGTAGTTGGTTAGTACCCCTGAAAACAGGCCTGCCATCAGGGTGGTACCACTGGTACTACTGTCAGGGGCCTGGCCAAATAGTAAAATAAAGTGGGCAGCCGGCGCTCATCAAGGTTATGATCAGCGGTAATTGGTTTGTAGAAAGGAATGGGACCCATGCAGGGGCCAGAAGCAGCGGCCAGCTCTGCAACTTGGTGAGTGACAGTTTTAAAGCAGTAGATTCAGTTTAATAATTTTTTTTATGTTGCCCCTCTGCTCCCATTTTCCCACCTGTCTCTCTCCCCTTCCCCTTCCCAGACCCCAGTCAAGCATCATATTCACTCTGGCCCAACTCCCGCCTCGGCCGCTTTCCGTTCTCTTAGCCTACACCTCCGCCTACATCCTGGTATAATAGCTAAAGAAAATTACCTTATGAGGTTTAGAGTTAGTTAGTTAGTTATATGTCGAAATTTTTATCTAAGGTTTGCACACCATGACGGTCGGTAGTCATGTAGACCGGACGCTTCCATAATTTGAATACACTGTGACATGGCACATTGTGTCACGGGAACGTGGTGTAAAGGATCTGCCAGACACAGCTTCTGTGTCGACACCCGTGGTTAATCAGTCTGCACCTGCTCCTAGGTCTGATAGAGTGACTCGATCTGCTACCACTCTGGCTGGTAGGTTCAGGAGTGGGAGAACCTATCACAGCCTGGCCAGATGGTTCTAGCTCCCGCCCTCAGTCTATTTATACCTTAATTTCCTGCTTGTCTTTGCCTGTGATTCTTTCCTGTTTCCTGGCTCTGCTGCTCCTGCTATTATTATTGACCTTGCTTCATTTTGACCCTGGCTTTACTGAGTACGCTCCTGCTCTGTGTTTGGTACCTCGTACACTCCTGGTTTGACTCAGCTCGTTCACTACGCCTGTTGCTCACGGTGTTGCCGTGGGCAACTGCCCCATTTCCCTTAGCTTCTGTGTACCCTTGTCTGTTTGTCTGTCGTGCACATATTGAGCGTAAGGACCGTCGCCCAGTTGTACGCCGTCACCTAGGACGGGCCGTGCAAGTAGGCAGATACTGAGTGGCGGGTAGATTAGGGCTCACCTGTCTGTTTCCCTACCCCGTCATTACATAATCACAGGCCCATATACCTTTTCTACCCTGGTCCCTGACACAACTATGGACCCCCTTGAGACCCTGGCTCAGCAAATGCAGGGCCTCTCCATACAGGTCCAAGCCCTGGCTCAGAGGGGCAACCAGCGTGATGCTACCCTGGTAGTGCCCCCCACCTCACCTATTGAACCCCACCTCAAGATGCTTGACCGGTTCTCAGGGGATCGGAAGACTTTTTTCTCCTTTTGGGAGAGTTGTAGGCTCTATTTCCGTCTAAGGCCCCACTCCTCAGGTTCTAAGAACCTGCGAGTGGGTATAATTATGTCCAGGCTCCAGGACGGGCCCCAAGAATGGGCCTTCTCCTTGGCTCCTGACACCCCTGAACTTTCCTCTGTTGATCATTTTTTTTCTACTCTCGGGCTCATATATGACGAGACTGACAAGACTGCCTTTGCTGAGAGTCAGCTGGTGACCTTACGTCAGGGTAAGAGACCCGTTGAGGAGTACTTTTCTGACTTTAGGAAGTGGTGTGTAGCTTCTCGGTGGAATGACCCTGCCTTGAGGTGCCAGTTTAGATTGGGTCTGTCGAACGCCCTGAAAGACCTGTTAGTTAGCTATCCCTCTTCAGACTCTCTAGATCAGGTTATGGCTTTAGCGGTACGTCTTGACCGACGTCTCAGGGAACGACGACTTGAATGCTTTTGTGCTTTCTCCTCTGGCTCCCCCATGATGGCACCCGAGGTTCCGTTGCTTCGCTCTTCCATGGAAAACTTGGATGAAGCAATGCAACTCGGGGTCTCCGTGTCTCCCCAAAAACGTAGAGAGCTCCGCAGGAAGAATGGTCTCTGCTTCTACTGTGGGTATGACAAACAACTGTCCTAGGCGTAAGAATAAGCAGCCAGAAGAACTTCCGCGCCTAAGTGACCATCGGGGAGGTTACTGGGGCGCACAGGTATTTCCCGTAAATATGAAACCTAATAAGATCTTGCTTCCCTTTCTTTTGAGAGTAGGTCTGTTACCGGCAGTGCCTTCGTGGATTCAGGGTCTTCTGCTAATATTATGTCTGTGGAATTTGCTATTTCTCTAGCTATGCCATTGATTGATTTGCCTAAATCTGTCCCGGTATTTGGTATCGACTCCACTCCACTTGCTAATGGTTATTTTACGCAGCATACCCCTGTTTTTGAACTCATTGTTGGCTCCATGCATTTGGAGCAGTGCTCTGTACTGGTAATGCAGGGATTATCGTCCGATTTGGTTTTAGGCCTTCCCTGGTTGCAGATGCATAATCCCACGTTTAACTGGAATACTGGGGATCTTACCAAATGGGGTAATGAATGCATGACGTCATGTTTTTCTGTTAATTTTATTTCTCTCTCTGAGGAGGTGAACACTCTACCTGAGTTTATTTAGGACTTCGCTGATGTTTTTTCTAAAAAGGCCTCATAGAGAATACGATTGCGCAATCGATTTGGTACCAGGAGCTAAGCTCCCTAAGGGTAGGATATTGAATCTCTCTTGTCCCGAACGTGAAGCAATGAAAGAGTATATCCAGGAATGCCTAGCCAAGGGTTACATTCGCCCCTCTACTTCTCCGGTAGGTGCTGGCTTCTTCTTCGTAGGGAAGAAGGATGGTGGTCTTAGGCCACCACCACACCATAACCACATAGTGACTGAATAATACCCCCATACTGTTACTGAATAGTACCACCACACCATAACCACATAGTGACTGAATAATACCCCCATACTGTTACTGAATAATACCCCCACACCATAACCACATAGTGACTGAATAATACCCCCATACTGATACTGAATAATGCCTCCATACTGTTACTGAATACCTCCATACTGTTACTAAATAATACCCCCATACTGTTACTGAGTAATACCACCACAGCATAACCACATAGTGACTGAATAATACCCCCATACTGTTACTGAATAATACCCCCACACCATAACCACATAGTGACTGAATAATACCCCCATACTGTTACTGAATAATACCTCCACACCATAACCACATAGTGACTGAATAATACCCCCATACAGTTACTGAATAATACCGCCACACCATAACCACATATTGACTGAATAATACCACCATACTGTTACTGAATAATACCACCACACCATAACCATATAGTGACTGAATAATAATATCATACTGTTACTGAATAATACCACCACACCATAACCACATAGTGACTGAATAATACCACCATACTGTTACTGAATAATACCGCCACACCATAACCACATAGTGACTGAATAATACCACCATACTGTTACTGAATAATGCCGCCACACCATAACCACATAGTGACGGAATAATACCCCCATACTGTTACTGAATAATACCTCCACACCATAACCACATAGTGACTGAATAATAATATCATACTGTTACTGAATAATACCACCACACCATAACCACATATTGACTGAATAATACCACCATACTGTTACTGAATAATACCACCACACCATAACCACATAGTGACTGAATAATAATAGCATACTGTTACTGAATAATACCACCACACCATAACCACATAGTGACTGAATAATACCACTATACTGTTACTGAATAATACCACCACAGCATAACCACATAGTGACTGAATAATGCCACCATACTGTTACTGAATAATACTGCCACACCATAACCACATAGTGACTGAATAATAATATCATACTGTTACTGAATAATACCACCACCACACCATAACCACATAGTGACTGAATAATACCCCCATACTGTTACTGAATAATACCTCCACACCATAACCACATAGTGACTGAATAATACCATCATACTGTTACTGAATAATACCTCCACACCATAACCACATAGTGACTGAATAATACCCCCATACTCATACTGAATAATACTGCCACACCATAACAACATAGACTGAATAATACCCCCATACTGTTACTGAATAACACCGCCACACCATAACCACATAGTGACTGAATAATACCCCCAAACTGATACTGAATAATGCCTCCACACCATAACCACATAGTGACTGAATAATACCACCATACTGTTACTGAATAATACCACCACACCATAACCACATAGTGACTGAATAATACCCCATACTGTTACTGAATAACACCACCACACCATAACCACATAGTGACTGAATAATACCCCCATACTGATACTGAATAACACCGCCACACCCTAACCACATAGTGACTGAATAATACCCCCATACTGATACTGAATAATACCACCACACCATAACCACATAGTGACTGAATAATACCCCCATACTGTTACTGAATAATACCACCATACTGTTACTGAATAATACCACCACACCATAACCACATAGTGACTGAATAATAATATCATACTGTTACTGAATAATACCACCACCACACCATAACCACATAGTGACTGAATAATACCCCCATACTGTTACTGAATAATACCTCCACACCATAACCACATAGTGACTGAATAATACCATCATACTGTTACTGAATAATACCTCCACACCATAACCACATAGTGACTGAATAATACCCCCATACTGATACTGAATAATACTGCCACACCATAACAACATAGACTGAATAATACCCCCATACTGTTACTGAATAACACCGCCACACCATAACCACATAGTGACTGAATAATACCCCCATACTGTTACTGAATAATACCACCACACCATAACCACATAGTGACTGAATAATACCCCATACTGTTACTGAATAACACCACCACACCATAACCACATAGTGACTGAATAATACCTCCATACTGTTACTGAATAATACCACCACACCATAACCACATAGTGACTGAATAATACCCCCATACTGATACTGAATAACACCGCCACACCCTAACCACATAGTGACTGAATAATACCCCCATACTGATACTGAATAATACCACCACACCATAACCACATAGTGACTGAATAATACCCCCATACTGTTACTGAATAATACCACCATACTGTTACTGAATAATACCACCACACCATAACCACATAGTGACTGAATAATACCCCCATACTGTTACTGAATAATACCTTCACACCATAACCACATAGTGACTGAATAATACCTCCATACTGTTACTGAATAATACCACCACACCATAACCACATAGTGACTGAATAATACCCCCATACTGTTACTGAATAATACCCCCACACCATAACTACATAGTGACTGAATAATACCCCCATACTGTTACTGAATAATACCAACACACCATAACCACATAGTGACTGAATAATACCCCCATACTGATACTGAATAACACCGCCACACCATAACCACATAGTGACTGAATAATACCCCCGTACTGATACTGAATAATACCACCACACCATAACCACATAGTGACTGAATAATACCCCCATACTGTTACTGAATAACACCGCCACACCATAACCACATAGTGACTGAATAATACCCCCATACTGATACTGAATAATACCCCCACACCATAACCACATAGTGACTGAATAATACCCCCATACTGTTACTGAATAATACCTCTACACCATAACCACATAGTAACTGAATAATACCCCCGTACTGATACTGAATAATACCACCACACCATAACCACATAGTGACTGAATAATACCCCCATACTGTTACTGAATAATACCTCTACACCATAACTACATAGTGACTGAATAATACCCTCATACTGTTACTGAATAATACCACCATACTGTTACTAAATAATACCACCACACCATAACCACATAGTGACTGAATAATACCCCCATACTGTTACTGAATAATACCTCCACACCATAACCACATAGTGACTGAATAATACCACCATACTGTTACTGAATAATACCGCCACACCATAACTACATAGTGACTGAATAATACCCCCATACTGTTACTGAATAATACCTCCACACCATAACCACATAGTGACTGAATAATACCACCATACTGTTACTGAATAATACCGCCACACCATAACCACATAGTGACGGAATAATACCCCCATACTGTTACTGAATAATACCCCCATACTGTTACTGAATAATACCCCCATACTGTTACTGAATACCTCCATACTGTTACTGAATAACACCCCCACACCATAACCACATAGTGACTGAATAATACCCCCATGTACTGTATATATATATATATATATATATATATATATATATATATATAATGCTGCCATATATTGTACATATAGAGTCCAACATATGCTGCAAGTATAACTAATCAAATCACTTTATACTCTGTACATTATGTAGCAGTGTTATAGGTGTGTACACATATAATACCACTACATATTGTTTGTATAAAAAATACTGCTATAACCGTAGACATATAGTACCATTATATTCACTGCACACCTATTATACTGCTATATTCTACACTCACATATAATACCGCTATATACTGCATACACCTGTAATCAGGGGCATAGCTAAAGGCTCATGGGCCCCGATGCAAAAGTTCTTATTGGGTCCCCCCCCACCCGCAAACTTCTCATGGCCGACACTCTGCAGCTTTCAGCTGCATCGCTGGGTCTCCTAAGTGACCCGACAATGCGCACTAGCAGCCGGGGGCGTCACTAAGGACTTAAAATGTCAGGGGAAATAGCCCCAATATATATGTGTCCACCCAAAAAAATGTGTGTGTGTGTGTGTATAGGAGACAGCAAATCTATAGAACTATGACACTATAAACTATGGATAGGATACATTGGCTCAGAAGACAGTATCACACATGATAGGATTAGATACAGTGGCTCAGCAGACAGTATCACACATGATAGGATTAGATACAGTGGCTCAGCAGACAGTATCACACATGATAGGATTAGATAGAGTAGCTCAGCAGACAGTATCACACATAATGGGATTAGATACAGTGGCTCAGCAGACAGTATCATACATGATATGATTAGATACAGTGGCTCAGCAGACAGTATCACACATGATAGGATTAGATACTGTGGCCCAGCAGACAGTATCACACATGATAGGATTAGATACAATGGCTCAGCAGACAGTATTACACATAATAGGATTAGATACAGTGGCTCAGCAGACAGTATCACACATGATAGGATTAGATACAGTGGCCCAGCAGAGTTTCACACATGATGGGATTAGATGCACAGCTCAGCAGACAGTATTACACATGATAGGATTAGATATAAAGGCTCAGCTGACAGTATCACACATGATAAGTTTAGATACAGTGGCTCAGCAGACAGTATCACACATGATAGGATTAGATATAAAGCCCAGCAAAGTTTCACACATGTTGGGATTAGATACACAGCTCAGCAGACAGTATCACACATGATGGGATTAGATACAGTAGCTGAGCAGACAGTATCACACATGATAGGATTAGATACACAGCTCAGCAGACAGTATCACACATGATAGGATTAGATACAGTGGCTCAGCAGACAGTATCACACATGATAGGATTAGATACAGCGGCTCAGCAGACAGTATCACACATGATAGGATTAGATACACAGGTCAGCAGACAGTATCACACATGTTAGGATTAGATACACAGCTCAGCAGACAGTATCACACATGATAGGATTAGATACAGTGGCTCAGCAGACAGTATCACACATGATAGGATTAGATACAGTAGCTCAGCAGACAGTATCACACATGATAGGAATAGATACAGTAGCTCAGCAGACAGTATCACACATGATAGGATTAGATATAGGGCCCAGCAGACAGTATCACACATGATAGGATTAGATACAGCAGCTCAGCAGACAGTATCACACATGATAGAATTAGATACAGCGGCTCAGCAGACAGTATCACACATGATAGGATAAGGGTATGTGCACACGGTAGCAGGCTTTTACGTCTGAAATGACAGACTGTATTCAAGGAGAAAACAGCTGCCTCGTTTCAGCCATAATTGCTCCTCCTCGCATTTTGCGAGGCTTCTCTGACAGCCGTAAATTTTGAGCTGTGCTTCATTAACTTCAATGAAGAACGGCTCAAATTACATCTGAAAGAAGTGTCCTGCATATAATGTATATAAGTGTCCTGCACTTCTTTTGACGAGGCTGTATTTTTATGCGTCGTCGTTTGACAGCTGTCAAACGATGACGCGTAAATGACAGGTTGTCTGCACAGTACGTCGGCAAACCCATTCAAATGAATGGGCAGATGTTTGCCGACGTATTGTAGCCCTATTTCCAGACGTAAAACGAGGCATAATATGCCTCGTTAACGTCTGAAAATAGGTCGTGTGAACCCAGCCTTAGATACTGTGGCTGAGCAGACAGTATCACACATGATAGGATTAGATACAGTGGCTCAACAGACAATATCACACATGATTGGATTAGATACATGGCCCTGCACGCTGACAATGCGGCTCCAGCGCTGGACCCAGGAAAGGTAAGAATAATAATTGTTTTGCTTTTTTATGTGTTACTAATTATTTTTGTGTGTTTGTGTTTTTTTACAAGTTCGGTTGTTGGACTACGTCGGATTCGAGGACAACTTCAATGACAGCGTTTTTTTATTCTCAATAAAATGGTTAATGGGGGTTGTGTTTTTTTGTCTCAATAAAATATTTTTTCTATGTGCTTGTACTTTTTTAAACTTTATTATTACCGCCTTAGTAATGGCCGCTGGATGATTGACCAAGTCCATTACTAAGGTGGGGCTTAATGTTAGCAGGTGCAGAGGCTAACACTAACCCCCATTATTAGCCCGGTACCCACAGCCACCAGGGGTGCTGGGAAGAGCCGGGTACGAACCAGTACCCGACAATCTGCAGTGACGGTCAGACACCGGGGCGGCCGCAGGCTGGTAGTATTAGGCTGGGGAAGGCCAAAAACAGTGGCCCCTACCACCCTGGTAATGCTGCCTGCCGCTGCTGTGTTGCATTTGGCTGGTTATGAAAATTAGGGGGGACCCCACATCGTTCTTTCCAATTATTTTGTATTTTTTTTTTTTAAATGACATGGGGTCCCCCCCATTTTCCATAACCAGCTAGATACAATAAAGCAGCAGCAGCCTAGCATTACCAGGGTAATAAGGCCACTGTATAAGGCCTTCCCCAGCCTGTGGCCGCCCCATTGCCCGACCATCACTACAGATGGTCAAGTACTGGATCGTATCCGGATCTTCCCAGCACCCCTGGTGGCGGTGGGTACCGGGGTAATAAAGGGGGTTAGTGTTAGCCTCTGCACCGGCTAACACTAAGCCCCGCCTTAGCAATGGACGCGGTCATTCAGCCGGCGGCCATTACGAAGGCGGTAGTAATAAAGTTTAAAAAAAAACACAAAGACATAGAAAAAATATTTTATTGAAATAAAAATAAATCACACAACCATCATTAACCATTTTATTGATAATAAAAAAAGCCGTCATCGAAGTAGTCCTGGAATCTAAAATCTTGTGTAAGAAAACACACAAAAAATGATTAGTAACACATGTGTTAGGCTTAGATACAGGGCCCATGTGTGATACTGTCTGTGGGACCCTGTATCTAAGCCTACCACAAGGTAGGCTTAGATACAGGGTCAGGCAGACAGTAATCTTATACAGTAATACAGGGCCCATCAGACAGGATCACACATGGGCCATGTATCTAAGCCTACAATGTGATTGGTTTAGATACAGAGCCCAGCAGACAGCATCACACAATCTGTGATCCTGTCTCATGGGCCCTCTAAGCCTGCTACATCGTAGGCTTAAAGGACTTGTCCAGTCCCTAAACATTGATGGCCTATCCTCAGGATAGGCCATCAATAGCTGATGTGTCAGGGTTTGTCTCCCGGGACCCGCCAATCAGCTGTTTTGAAGGGGCCGCAGCACTCGTACGAGAGCTGCTTCCCCTTCATTTCCCTTACTCGCTCACACTGTGAATCGCCGACACAGATTCACTGTGTGACCTGAATCAAGTGACCGTAATGAAGGGGAAGCAGCTCTCGTACGAACACTGCGGCCCCTTCAAAACAGTTGATTGGCGGATCCCGGGTGTCGGACCCCGCCAATCAGCTTCAGCAGACAGGGATATTAATCTTACCCTCCTCTTCAGCCGCGGCGGAAGCTCTGTCCTAACTCTATCCAGGATCACGATGTTGTGCGCGGCGCATAGCGCTGTGACGTCAGGACCTCCACTGCGCTCCGGAACCAGGAGGGTAAGTACTGTCAGTTATTATAGTAACAGGGGCCCGCGGCCCGAGTTACTATAGTAACTTTTTATTGATGTGGTGCGCGGGGCTGCGGGCCCCCCTGGCTTCAGGGCCCGGTCGCAATTGCGACCCCTATAGCTACGCCACTGCCTATAATGTTGCAACATACACTACGCACAATACTGCTACACAGTCTACACACACAATACCAGTATATACACTATATACTCTACACATCAGTTTTCCCACTATTTACACAAAAGCACAGCAAAAACAGTTTCTAAATTATTGCTGCAAAACTACAATGTGTGAATGTCCTTACAGTATCATATGGACACAAGAATCATATATATCCAAATACACCCAGATTATATATATATATATATATATATATATATATACACACACACACACACACACACACACACACACACACACTCATTTACACACTCATACACACACTTACCTTCTATGTAGGATCTCTATTGCAGACAGTCTCATATATAGACGAGAATCATATATATATATATATATATATATATATATATATATATACACACACACACACACAAACATTTACACACTCATACACACACTCTTGAAGCAGCAGGGGCTTTACAACATGCCCCATCCCAGGACAGCAGATATAACAGGCTGCAGAAGTAGCTGGTCTGTTAGAAGAATAGGGGGACACAGCACTCGAGAGGAGGGGGGCAGAGGAGAGGGAAGCAAGGGGACACAGGAGAGTGACGCAGGAGAGGAGGAGGGCACAGCAGAGGGAAGCAAGGGGACACAGGGAAGGACTAGACACGGAGCTTACTCTCTGCAGACGCTGAGGCTGTGAACTCTCCCCTCCCCCTCTTCTCTGCCCCGACTGCTTCAGACGAAAGGGAGAGAGAGGGAGAGGACTAGCTTGTATTCACAGCAGTCCACCGCTCACCTGATGCATCTCGTAACTTGCTTGAGGAGAGGATAGCTCCTCCTGCAGGCCTGCTCCTCTCTGGTGGCGCGTGCTGCATACAGCGTCAGAGTAAGTTAAATAATCCCCTTCCCCCGGTCCAGTCCGTCTTTGGCTCAAAATGCCGCCCCCCACTTTTAGCTAGGCTGCGCCGCCTGAGGCTGTCGGCTCACCTCGCCTCATGGTAGGTGCGGCACTGTGTGTAATGCTCCCGCGGTCTTCCAGAATTTCATAAATGAGATTTTAAGACACTACCTGGGGTATTTCTTTTAGTGTACCTTGATGACATACTTGTGTTTTCCAAGGACTGTTCCTCCCACATTGAGCATGTCAGGAAGGTGCTCCAGGCCCTTCGGGAAAACAAACTCTTTGCTAAAACCGAAAAATGTGTGTTTGGGGTGCAGGAGATACCATTTTTGGGTCAAATCCTCACTCCTAATGAATTCCGCATGGACCCTGCCAAGGTTCAGGCTGTGGCTGAATGGGTTCAACCTGCCTCCCTGAAGGCGTTACAGTGCTTCCTGGGGTTTGCTAATTATTACAGGATATTTATTGATAACTTCTCGGTCATCGCTAAGCCTCTTACGGATCTTACTCGCAAAGGTGCTGATCTCCTCCACTGGCCTCCGGAGGCCGTCCAGGCTTTTGAGGTCCTTAAGAAGAGCTTTATGTCGGCCCCAGTGCTGATTCAGCCTAACCAAATTGAGCCATTCATCGTGACGCCTCCGAGGTGGGAGTGGGTGCTGTCTTGTCCCAGGGTACCAGGTCCCTCACCCATCTCCGTCCCTGTGCCTACTTCTCCAGGAAGTTCTCGCCCACTGAGAGTAAGTATGACATTGGCAACCGCAAACTCTTAGCCATTAAATGGGCATTTGAAGAGTGGCGCCACTTCCTGGAAGGGGCTAGGCACCATGTAACGGTCCTTACCGACCACAAGAAGCTGGTTTTCCTAGAATCTGCCCGGAGGCTAAACCCGACACAAGCTCGATGGGCATTGTTTTTTACTAGATTCAACTTTTTGGTCACCTATAGGGCTGGGTCTAAAAATATTAAAGATGATGCTCTGTCGCGTAGCTTCATGGCCAGCCCTCCTTCGGAGGAAGATCCTGCTTGTGTTTTGCCCCCAGGTATAATCATTTCCTCTGTTGATTCTGACTTAGTCTCCGAAATTGCGGCTGATCAAGGTTCAGCTCCCGGGAACCTTCCTGAGAAGAAGCTGTTTGTTCCCCTGCAATTCCGGCTAAGTGTACTCAGGGCTCATGACTCTGCACTATCTGGGCATCCAGGCATCCTGGCTACCAAGCACCTCATTGCCAGAAACTATTGGTGGCCTGGGTTGCCTAAAGACGTTAAGGCATACGTCGCCGCTTGTGAAATTTGTGCTAAGTCCAAGACTCCCAGGTCCCGACCAGCGGGACTATGCTCTTTGCCCATTCCCCAGAGACCTTGGACCCATATCTCCATGGATTTTATCACCGATCTGCCTCCATCTCAAGGCAAGTCGGTGGTGTGGGTTGTAGTAGACTGCTTCAGTAAGATGTGCCACTTTGTGCCCCTCAAGAAACTACCCAATGCTAAGACGTTAGCTACCTTGTTTGTCAAACACATCCTGTGTCTCCATGGGGTTCCTGTCAATATTGTTTCTGACAGAGGGGTACAATATGTTTCATTGTTTTGGAGAGCTTTCTGTAAAAAGTTGGAGATTGATCTGTCCTTCTCCTCGGCCTTCCATCCTGAAACGAATGGCTAGAGATGAGCGAACTTATGAAAAGTTCGGTTCGGCTAGTTCGCCGAATTTCACAAAAAAGCTCGATTCGGACCGAACTAGTTCGGACCGAACCTGTAATTTCCGTGCACCGAGCATGGTACTGTCCAGGGTGCTGATAGATTTAATGGGCTGCACTAACTCTTTCAGCAACCTTGACAGTACATGCTCGGCGCGCGGAAAATACCATTTTAATGTAATAAAAAAAAATAAAAAATACGTTCATACTTACATTCCTCCTGTCCGGCCTCCAGCGATGACGTTTCATCCATGTCGCCGCTGCAGCCAATCACAGGCTGTAGTGGCGGTCACGCACGTCAGGATGACGACAGAAGGCCGGCCTCCAGGGATGACGCTTCATCCCACGTGACCGCCTCTGCAGCCAATCACAGGCTGCAGCGGCCTCTGCAGCCAATCACACGCTCCTCTCCTGAAATCCTCTGTGCTGCGCTGCCTTAAACTCTGTGGACAGGTCAGGATCCTGTTTCTTTTAAATGCTTCTGGGGAACACGCTCGATCCACTATATAAGGCTGTGCTACAGTGCAGCATTTAAAAGAAACAGGATCCTGACCTGTCCATAGAGTTTAAGGCAGCACAGAGTATTTCAGGAGATGAGCGTGCAGATTTAGTGCTGCTGTGAACTCTGCTCTTACCATTACGTAGCTCTCAGTCTGTTACCTCTCCCCCACTCCTGTCCTCTATAACACCTTCATATGAATGGCAAGTCACCACGTAATGGTAAGAGCAGAGTTCACAGCAGCACAGAGTATTTTATCTTGTGCGGGGTGGTGACTTGCCAATCATGTGAAGGTGTTATTGAGGACAGGAGTGGAGGAGAGGTAACAGACTGAGCTACGTAATGGTAAGAGCAGAGTTCACAGCAGCACAGAGTATTTCAGGAGAGAAGCATGCAGATTCTGTGCTGCAGTGAACTCTGCTCTTACCATTACGTAGCTCTCAGTCTGTTACCTCTCCTCCACTCCTGTCCTCAATAACACCTTCACATGATTGGCAAGTCACCACCCCGCAAAAGATCTGCACGCTCATCTCCTGAAATACTCTGTGCTGCTGTGAACTCTGCTCTTACCATTACGTGGTGACTTGCCAATCATGAAGGTGTTATAGAGGACAGGAGTGGAGGAGAGGTAACAGACTGAGAGCTACGTAATGGTAAGAGCAGAGTTCACAGCAGCACTAAATCTGCACGCTCATCTCCTGAAATACTCTGTGCTGCCTTAAACTCTGTGGACAGGTCAGGATCCTGTTTCTTTTAAATGCTGCACTGTAGCGCAGCCTTATATAGTGGATCGAGCGGGTTCCCCAGAAGCATTTAAAAGAAACAGGATCCTGACTTGTCCACAGAGTTTAAGGCAGCACAGATTATTTCAGGAGATGAGCACGGCCGGACACGGGCAGCCGGTCGTTTTTCCGAGCCCTACTCCCATTATAAATTATAGGAGCACGGCCCATAAAATAAAAAAATAGAACATGTTCTATCTTTTTAACGGCACGGGCACTTTCCCGTGCGAAAACGGGAAGGTACCCGTGGCTAACAGAAGTCTTAGGGCCCGCTATTTCGGGTCGTAATTACGACCCGTAATAACGGGTGTTTTTACGGTCGTGTGCATGAGGCCCCGTAATGACGGGTGGCTACATGTGTGCACCCATCATTACGGCAGCGTTGCTAGGCGACGTCAGTAAATAGTCACTGTCCAGGGTGCTGAAAGAGTTAACTGATCGGCAGTAACTGTTTCAGCACCCTGGACAGTGACTACCGATCACAATATAGAGTAACCTGTGAAAAAAAAAGACGTTCATACTTACCGAGAACTTTCTGCTTCCTCCAGTCCGGTCTCCTGGCCGTTGCCTTGGTGACGCGTCCCTCTCGACATCCGGCCCGACATTCCTGGGTGACGTTACAGCCCATGTGACCGCTGCAGCCAATCACAGGCTGCAGAGGCCTCTGCAGCCAATCACAGGCTGCAGAGGCCTCTGCAGCCAATCACAGGCTGCCGCGTCAGAAAAGAAGGTCGGACTGGAGGAAGAAGAGGGACTCGTCACCAAGACAACGACCGGGTACATATAAAATGCTTTTTATTTTATTTTTAATCAGCAGCCTCTTTTCTCTATCAGTGATTGATAGAGACAAGTGGCTGCCGATTTGTATAATATTTTTGACCGGGTTCGGTCAAAACGGGTTCGAACCCGGTGAAGTTCGGATTCGCTGCAAACCGAACTTTTCCGGATGTTCGGACCGAAACCGGGTTCGGTTGTCCCGGTTCGCTCATCTCTACTAATGGTCAAACCGAGAGGACTAATCAGTCTCTAGAACAATATTTAAGGTGTTTTATCTCTGACTGTCTATATGATTGGGTCTCCTTCATTTCCCTCGCCAAATTTTCCCTTAATAACCGGGTCTGTAACTTGTGAGGGGTCTCCACCTTTTTCTGTAATTTTGGGTTTAATCCACGGTTCTCCTCCGTTTCACCTGGTGGTTCCAACAATCCCGAGGTAGATGTCGTTCATCGGGAACTGTGCACAGTCTAGGCCCAGGTTCAGAAGAACCTAGAGGCGTTCCAGAGCATACAAAAGACTAAGGCAGATAGAAGACGTTCTGCTAACCCCTTGTTTGTGGTCGGGGATCTGGTGTGGCTGTCTTTAAAAAATTTGCGCCTTAAAGGAAAAGTGTCATCACAAATTATTTTTTTATATGTTAAAGATGTTAGTGCTTTATTAAAAACGTTTATATTTATTTGTGTGTTTGTGTGTTACTTTTTTCTATTTTTACACTTTTTCTTCCCTATGGGGGCTGCCATTTTTTGATCCATTTCTGTGTGTGTCGATTAACGACACATACAGACATGGAATACGGCAGCCACAGTCCCATAGGGACTGCGAACGGCTCCCGTCCCATTGACTTCAGTGTACGGCGTCTGTGTGGGAACTGCGCATGCGCCGCTCCCACACAGTCCAATTCGAAATTGGCGCCGTCCGGCGGCATTTTCCTGTGGACCGGAAGTCGCGGCCGGACAGTAATATTACTACTTCCGGTCGCGGCTTCCGGATTTGTGCACTTGGACCAGCGGCAGCAAACGGAGCGGACGGGCCGGAGGGAGCCGCGGCGGCAGGAGCAGGTAAGAGATTTCAATGTATGTTCGTGTTTGTGTGTGTTTACTACTGTATGTAAACCTACTACACTGTGTGTTAGCTCAAAAAATGGCGACGCACAGTGTAGGAGGTTACACCGTTCAAACCCCTTGTTTATCCCGGCACTAGCCAGGATAAAGGAGGGGGGGATGCTGAGATCTCACTAGAGCGAGGGCTTTTTACCCAATTTTGCAAAGCTGCAATTTTGGGGATAGCTCCATCTAGTGACCAAAAATGGGTAGTATTATAAATTAAAATTAATTTATAATATTTCCTGACTCGTGCAAAAAAATAAAAAAAATTTGAACAATGTTTAATCACCCACACACTAAATGTTTAATTTTTTTTAAAAAAACATGTTTTTCTGGCAACACATTCCCTTTAAAGTTCCGTCCCAAAAATTTGCTCCCCGGTATATAGGGCCGTACAAGGTCATTGAGGTCCTTAACCCTGTCTCCTTCCGACTGGAGTTACCCCGTCTTTTCGAATACACGATGTGTTTCATGCCTCCCTCCTGAAATGCTGCTCCCCATCCTTGGCTACCTCGAGGAAACCTCCGGTCCCTGTTCTCACCCCTGAAGGGGTAGAATTCGAGGTGGCCAAGATTGTGGACAGCAGGATGGTCCAAGGCTCCCTCCAGTACCTGGTCCACTGGAGAGAATATGGGCCTGGGGAGAGCACTTGGGTACCCGCTCGGGATGTTCACGCTGGGGTATTGCTCAGGAGGTTCCATCTTCGGTTCTCCAATAAGCCAGGTCCACTTAGAAAGGGTCCAGTGGCCCCTCATAAAAGGGGGGTACTGTAAAGGATCTGCCAGACATAGCTTCTGTGTCGACGCCCGTGGTTAATCAGTCTGCACCTGCTCCTAGGTCTGATAGAGTGACTCGATCTGCTACCACTAGGGGTGGTAGGCTCAGGAGTGGGAGAACCTATCACAGCCTGGCCAGATGGTTCTAGCTCCCGCCCTCAGTCTATTTATACCTTAATTTCCTGCTTGTCTTTGCCTGTGATTCTTTCCTGTTTCCTGGCTCTGCTGCTCCTGCTATTATTATTGACCTTGCTTCATTTTGACCCTGGCTTTACTGACTACGCTCCTGCTCTGCGTTTGGTACCTCGTACACTCCTGGTTTGACTCGGCTCGTTCACTACGCCTGTTGCTCACTGTGTTGCCGTGGGCCTTGTCTGTTTGTCTGTCGTGCACATATTGAGCGTAGGGACCGTCGCCCAGTTGTACGCCGTCGCCTAGGAAGCGCCATGCAAGTAGGCAGGGACTGAGTGGCGGGTAGATTAGGGCTCACCTGTCTGTCTCCCTACCCCGTCATTACACGTGGTATCTAGGTTACATCAACATTTTCATGACGTAACTTGTGGTTCGCGCTTGGGCATTGGAGATGAAGAAGACTGGAAGAAGTCATCATGGCAATCTGGGCCGGATGAAGAAGAAAAGAGAACGTGAACGACTCCAATCTGAGAAGAGGTCACCTGTGAGTCACTGAATTTCATTGCACTGTATTCACTTATATGGTCTGCAGAATGCCTGTGTAGGAGTGATATCTGTCACAATATGGTGGGAATATTGGTCTTTGTTTTACTACACATGTTTTAGTACACAATCTAGAGTGTTCAAATTATTTCTATATAGTTGAACGGTAGACCCCCAAGAATTATTTCCTTTGGTGGGTCCAAGGTACATCAGTCAAACACTGAGTGTACAGATCCTTGCATTAAGATATTGTATTACTGTCTGTAGCCCTAGAGGAGAATTTATTACCCTTGCGAAGCCTCTTATCTGGCATAGAAAAGTCCCAAAAGTGCGGGAAAGTTTTTGGGCAGTTTATGCTGCGCTTGGCACTTTTTGAAAAGTGTGTAAAGCTTGGCAGAAAGGGCCGACAATTTTACTATCATTTACGCCAGTAACGGGCGTAATGTAAGGCTGGGTTCACACGACCTATTTTCAGACGTAAACGAGGCGTATTATGCCTCGTTTTACGTCTGAAAATAGGGCTGCAATACGTCGGCAAACATCTGCCCATTTATTTCAATGGTTTGCCGACGTACTGTGCAGACAACATGTAATTTACGCGTCGTCGTTTGACAGCTGTCAAACGACGACACGTAAATGGACTGCCTCGGCAAAGAAGTGCAGGGCACTTCTTTGCCATGTAATTTGAGCTGTTCTTCATTGAACTAAATGAAGCACAGCTCAAGATTTACGAGCGTCTCAGAGCGTCTCAGACGCCTCGTAAATTACGAGGAGGAGCATTTACGTGTAAAACGAGGCAGCTGTAAACAGTCTGTCTTTTTACACGTAAATGCCTCTCATCGTGTGAACATACCCTTAAGCAGAAATCAACGTCAGCTCCGAGTTAGTGTACAATTTTACATTGAGTGTGTAACAAAAGGCCTAAGCCAGACCCCGTATCTCCCCCACTAATCAGACTGTCTTGTTCCACAAGACATGTGTTTTGCTCACCCCCCTAAAAAAAAAAAAAAGATATATATATCTGTGCAGCGTATCTATAAGGGTATATTCACATGCTGTGTTTTCAGGCGTATTTCGGGGCGTAAACGCCTTCAAATACGACTGAAAAATCGGTAGCCCAATGCCTACAAACATCTGCCTATTGTATTTTAAAACGGCACGTAAAAAGAAGGAGCATGTCACTTCTTGAGCCGTTTTTGGAGATTTTTTCATTGTGTCAATGGAAAAACAGCTCCAAAAACATCTAGAAATAAACACCTCAAAAAACGTTTCCAGCTTCAAAAACGGCTGTAAATCAAAGTCTGTGTTCTCTGAAAACAGCTCTGTAATCTTCAGCCATTTTTGACTTTGCGTGTGATCCCTAAGACTATGACACCTGATAGCTCTGCTACTTGATAGGAGACAGCGGCTCAGCAGACAGTATCACATATAACATGCTTAGATACAACGGCTTAGCAGACAGTATCACATATAATATGCTTAGATACAACGGCTTAGCAGACAGTACCACACATGCTAGGCCCAATTAGAAGGTTAATTGGGAAAAAATGCCTTATAGTGTTTTTCGATAAAGGTCACTTGAACTGGTATCATTTAAACAGTTAACCGATGAATGGCGCTGTTTACGTGGAATTTACCCTGCGGCCTAATGTACCATATAATGTATTAAAAAAAATGTAAAAAAAACCTACATTTTGTGGGGTGAATTGAATTTTTTTTTTTAATTCCGCCATTTCTGTTTTGATTCTACAATGTTCATCGGGCGGCATGAATTGCATGATAACTTGATTCTGCGGGTCGCTACGATTACGGCGATACCAAATTTATATAGTTTTATTTTTTACTTAATAATTTGTTTTTGTGACGCTGCATTCGAAGATGAACTGCATAGTTTTTCAATGCAACAGCACTTCATAGGGCGGGAAGGGGTTAAAACCCACTCTCTGAAGCCCCCCTTCAAGATACATTCCAACTAATCCGGTCCCCATGGCAGAAATCTGTCTTTCCATCTGGCACCTCCAGCAGACTCCTTTCAGTCTAGTTTGATTTATTTTACCTCAGAGTTCCTCTTTTCCCCTTTTTTTAATTTCTTCTTTCCCTCTCCCCTTCTTCTCCTTCTCCCCCATTTTTTTGAACTATTTCTAACAGGGGCTGTGCAGGATTAGAAAAATATGGCTGCTTTCTTCCAAAAACAGCACCACACCTATCCACAGGTTGTATCTGGTATTGCAGGTTAGCTCCATTGAAGTGAATGGTAATGAGCTTTAATACCACACACAACCTATGGACAGGTGTGGTGCTGGTTTTTGGAGAAAGCAGACAAGTTATCTCATCCTGGAGAACCCTTTGTCATGGATTGTTCTTGTGCGGAGATGCTCCCTGCATTATCCCTTTTCCTTTATGGCCGCTGATATGTTCTATTCAGCTTTATGGCCTCTGTGGTAAGTACACTGCCAGTCAGTAAAGGGTTAACACTTCAGACCACTGTGGGTGACGTCACAATGAATGAGGCGGCAGTGTTAATAAACTCCTGCAGTAATGATGATGAAGGCGCTGATGTCATAAATACAAATGTTTATGACATAAAGAAGATTCCATATTAGAAGGTTTTACTGCCACATTCAGCGCCATATTGGATGGGACTGAGGACCTTGAGCTTGACTTCCCCACCAATGCCGACCTGATGTAATTTGGAGGTTCTAGCAGGGAAACCCTTCACCCCAGACCACTTCTTCATCACAGTGATGCCATCCTCTTCATACGGGTTGTCTGTAATAGAGGGGGGTTTCCAGCAGGAGATCCCCCTCTATTAGCCAGAGCGGAGACAGGTGCTGCAAGGAGGCATCTGGAGGACCCCTCTGGAGGACCCGTCTCATCCGTGGATCACCCATTTATTTTAATGGGTGCCCAGGAAGAGAGACATCCGCCTAGCCAACCAGATCAGCCGATTTATGTGTTTTATGTCGTTCGTTCGTTCGTTGTAATGTCTTTCCTTGAAAATCTGAGAAAACGTACAAATTCTGTTACAAATGATATTTTGGCACCTTCTAAGCCCAGAGGAAGGGCAATCCTCCAGCCATGGTTTCCCTAGAGGTTTCCCCCACAGGGGGTTTTTCCTTTCCTGCGTGCTGGAGGGTGACTCTTCGTGAGTCGGAGGTTTGCCATTTTGGGTTTGGTCATATAATATAATAAAAGTTGTGACCATTTAACACCCAATTATAATGTTTTGTGTCTTTATTTTGCATTCTTTGGTTTGGTGATTGGGATTCTGGGTCTATCACATATCACAAAATCATAAGGCCGGACATCTACTTCCCACACTGACATAGAATGGAGAGAACAAGCGTTGCTGCACAATTAAGTGTACACATCCTTACATTAAGATATTGTATTACGGTCTGTAGCCTTTGGGGGGAATATATTAACCTTTCTACAACAGTTTACTAGCGTAGAAAATTCACAAAATGCGCAAATGTCGATATTTTTGGGGGCAAAAAATGAGCGGGGCTTAGCAGAAATGGCCAACAATTTTACTATAATTTACGCCAGTAACTGATGTAAATTATAGCAGAAATCTATATGTATAGTGCGGCCCAGATTTATCTCTGGGGGGCGTAACAAGGCAAAGCTCCGTGCCAGACCCATACCTCCCCCCCAATCAGACTGTATGCCCCCCCAATCAGACAATAAAATACATTTTAAAAATGTACTTTAAATGTACAGCAGGCCGCAGCACGTAGAAAGTACTGATGACAGGCCGCGTTGCAGCTAAAAGATACGACACATTTATTAAGAGTCGTTCGCCTGTTAATAAATGTGCTGCATCTTACTCCAGCAAACTGTTTAATAGGACTGGTGTATGAAACGCCAGTATTAAAGGGAATGTGTCGCTAGAAATATTATATATTTTTTTCAGTTAAACAGTTAGTATATAAGTGATTACACATTGTTTTAATTTATTTTTATTTTTTCACAAGTCAGGAAATATTATAAATTAGATTCTAATTTATAACATTTTCATGTGCTGGTCACTAGAGGGAGCAAATCCCAAAATTGCAGCATTGGCATGTGGTAAAGCAACCTCATTGCCTGATGCTGCAAATTTGGAGTAGGCACACTCGCTCTGCCCCAGCACACACCAGTAAACATACCTACCAACTTTCAAGTATCTAATCTAAGTAATCTCCGCCCACACATACCCGGTTCAGCCCACTCATTATTATGTTCCCATAGGACCCCCACACAGTGTAATGACAAATAGCTGCCCCCATACAGTTTAATGCCCCCTTAGCTACCCCTAGTACCAGTGTGTACATATAAAGCGCCAGTGCCCATATAGATATACAGTGAAGGAAATAAGTATTTGATCCCTTGCTGATTTTGTAAGTTTGCCCACTGTCAAAGTCATGAACAGTCTAGAATTTTTAGGCTAGGTTAATTTTACCAGTGAGAGATAGATTATATAAAAAAAAACAAAAGAAAATCACATTGTCAAAATGATATATATTTATTTGCATTGTGCACAGAGAAATAAGTATTTGATCCCCTACCAACCATTAAGAGTTCAGCCTCCTCCAGACCAGTTACACGCTCCAAATCAACTTGGTGCCTGCATTAAAGACAGCGGTCTTACATGGTCACCTGTATAAAAGACTCCTGTCCACAGACTCAATTAATCAGTCTGACTCTAACCTCTACAACATGGGCAAGACCAAAGAGCTTTCTAAGGATGTCAGGGACAAGATCATAGACCTGCACAAGGCTGGAATGGGCTACAAAACCATAAGTAAGACGCTGGGTGAGAAGGAGACAACTGTTGGTGCAATAGTAAGAAAATGGAAGACATACAAAATGACTGTCAATCGACATCGATCTGGGGCTCCATGCAAAATCTCACCTCGTGGGGTATCCTTGATCCTGAGGAAGGTGAGAGCTCAGCCGAAAACTACACGGAGGGAACTTGTTAATGATCTCAAGGCAGCTGGGACCACAGTCACCAAGAAAACCATTGGTAACACATTACACTGTAATGGATTAAAATCCTGCAGTGCCCGCAAGGTCCCCCTGCTCAAGAAGGCACATGTACAGGCCCGTCTGAAGTTTGCAAATGAACATCTTGATGATTCTGAGAGTGATTGGGAGAAGGTGCTGTGGTCAGATGAGACTAAAATTGAGCTTTTTGGCATTAACTCAACTCGCTGTGTTTGGAGGAAGAGAAATGCTGCCTATGACCCAAAGAACACTGTCCCCACTGTCAAGCATGGAGGTGGAAACATTATGTTTTGGGGGTGTTTCTCTGCTAAGGGCACAGGACTACTTCACCGCATCAATAGGAGAATGGATGGAGCCATGTACTGTCAAATCCTGAGTGACAACCTCCTTCCCTCCACCAGGACATTAAAAATGGCTTGTGGCTGGGTTTTCCAGCACGACAATGACCTGAAACATAAAGCCAAGGCAACAAAGGAGTGGCTCAAAAAGAAGCACATTAAGGTCATGGAGTGGCCTAGCCAGTCTCCAGACCTTAATCCCATCGAAAACTTATGGAGGGAGCTGAAGATCCGAGTTGCCAAACGACAGCCTCGAAATCTTAATGATTTACAGATGATCTGCAAAGAGGAGTGGGCCAAAATTTCATCTAACATGTGTGCAAACCTCATCATCAACTACAAAAAAACGTCTGACTGCTGTGCTTGCCAACAAGGGTTTTGCCACCAAGTATTAAGTCTTGTTTGCCAAAGGGATCAAATACTTATTTCTCTGTGCACAGTGCAAATAAATATATATAATTTTGACTATGTGATTTTCTTTTTTTTTTTTTTATATAATCTATCTCTCACTGGTAAAATTAACCTAGCCTAAAAATTCTAGACTGTTCATGTCTTTGACAGTGGGCAAACTTACAAAATCAGCAAGGGATCAAATACTTATTTCCTTCACTTTAGATAGGGTGTGCCCCAAAGCGACTTATGTATATATGTTAAGTACCTAATTTTATGTTATGCATCTGTATTTGTATTAGGAGAACAGGTTCGCTTCTATAGAGAACTATGTATTTTGTACGGATGGGACTCTCTGAAGGCACAGTAGTGACAGGGATCAGTTGTGGCATGTGGCCCCTTTAAAAAAATAGAAGGAGCCTAGTCTTTAACCCCTAGGCGAACCAGGACGCAACTGTACGTTGTGGCGGGAGGTTACTTCGCGCACCACGATGTACAGTTACTGTGCGGTTCAGTTACTGCGAGGTCAGCTGTCTCCGAAAGTTGACACTCCACTCTTGCCGGCCAGCGGTCCTTTGCCGCTGATTTTGTGTATTAACACCTTAAATGTGCCAATCGTTTCTAGCACATTGGCAGACCTCTTCGATAAATTTACGGGGTTTGCCAATGGTTGGCATGGCAACCGTAGGCCAAACAATGGCCTCCGTGTCTGCCATGGACGGAAGCCTATCAGGACCAGCCACTTCCTTTCAGAGTGGCAGGATGTCACTGAGTCGTACCCGATGCACACAGTCGGTGAATAGAAGAGTAAAGTAAAAATGTTACTAATAGTGTTTTAGAAAAGTGTAAAAAAAAAAGTTATACGTTAAAAAAACAAATACTGCTTTTTTTCCAATAATAAGTGTTTTTTACTAGGAAAAAATGAAAATATTAAAAAAGTACACATATTTGGTATCACCGCATTCGTAACGACCCAAACTATAAAACTATAATGTTAGTTTTCCTGCACGGTGAACACCGCAAAAAAAAAAAAAAACAGCGAAAAACAATGCCAGAATCACTATTTTTGATCTCCACCCCTCCCAAAATATGGAATAAAAAGAAGCCAAAAAGTTGCATGTACCCCAAAATAGTACCAATAAAATTAAAACCCGTCCCGCAAAAAAAAAGCCCTTACACAGCTCTTTGGACTGAAAAATTAAAACATTATGGCTCTCAGAATATGGTGACACAGAAAATTAATTATTTTATAAAAAAGTGATTTTATTGTGCAGACGCTGCAAAACATAAAAAAAACTATATACATATGGTATCGCCGTAATAGCACCGACCCGCAGAATAAAGTCAATTGTAATTTATAGCGCACGGTGAACGCTGTAAGAAATAAAGAATGTAAAATGCCAAAATCTTTGTTGTTTGGTCACCTTAGCTCCAAAGAAAATGCAATAAAAAGTGATCAAGAAGCTGTATGTACCATAAAATGGCACCATTTAAAACTACAGCTCGTCCCGGGGCGTGGCTTGGACCTGCATGAGGACGGACGTGTGACCGGGAGCTCCGAGGCTAAGAAGCTCAAACCGGCTTAAATAAACCTACCCGACAAAAAAAATAGAAGTTCTCCCGGTAGCTGAACTTGCCCTGTGCTTGGTGGGTGACGTGAAGAAAGGAGGTCGGCTAACAAATGGAACAGGTTCGGCTCTGAAATTGGAACATCGTGGAGGAGGAGAGACACGAGGCACGGCTTCCCGGGCTCAGGCGCCTCTACAATCACCTCGTGTAACAACACCGCAGCTGCTCAGCAGCAGCTCAGCAGTCGCAGTCTGCCGGATTCCGGGAGAGCAGCGAGGGATCTGTGGACTAAGGTGAGGAGGGGAGTCATCGCAGCTTACGGAGGGTCAGTGGCTTTAAAGGAGAGAGGTGGAACGGCGAGGAGCGGCCTAGAGGGGAGGAATCGCCATCTTGCTAGTCCTGGTCTCTGGAGGTATGCAGTGGCGGATTATCATATGGGCGATTCGGGCGGCCGCCCGGGGCCCGAGGCTCCCAGGGGGCCCATGGCAGCCCGAACCGCACATCATTTTGCAAACCTATTCAGCGCGCTAGCGCTGCTACAAGCCGAAGATGAGGAGGGGAGGAGCAGAGAATTGGCCGGGATCCAGGGGTAGGACACGCCTCCCTGACAAGTGCGGGCGCCGCCATTGAGTAACAGAACAGCGACGGACGGCTGTTCTGTTACTCCAAAGCTGCAAGAAGAGCCGGGCGGGCGGTCACCGGCGCTGAGGTCAGTACAGGCTTATCCTCCTGCCCAACTGGTTCCCGACCGCTGGCTGTATTTTTACGGCCAGCGGTCAGGGACGGGTCCTTAAAACCCGAGCCATAGACTTTCTACGGCTCGGGTTTTAACTTGCTGCCCGCGCGATCGGGCAGCTGAATGTCGGGTCTCCGGCTGTCAGTGACTGCCGGGGACCCTGAGGAGAAGACAGAAGCAGCTATTCTGCTTCTGTCTTCTCCGATGTCTTACACAGCGTTCAATGAACGCTGTGTATAGGAATAGAGACAGCAGCAGCGGCGCTGTCTCTATTCCTCCCGGTGATCATGTGACTGGTCACATGATCGCCGGGTGCCGTTAGTGGCAGACTGTTGCTGGGTCTAACTAGACCCAGCACAGCCCTATTAGTGACAATCGTCACTATGAGAGGGCTGATTTTCCCTGTAACTGGGGCTGCTGTGCAGCTCCAGTTACAGTGGAAAAACATGGTGTAAAAGAAAGAAAAAGTATATATAAAGTTCCCCAAAGGTCTTTTTTGACCTTTGGGGGACAGACCACAGTAATAAAAAAATAATAAAGTAAAGTGCAAAAAAAAATTAAATAATAAATACACATAAAATACCCACCCCCAAAAAAAACGTTCCCCCCGCCAATCATTGTTGTAACGCTAGCGCTGACCCAATTACCCTAATATAGACATGTAATATATTAAAATTTACGGTAGACAATGGCGATCACAAATAAAAGGTCTATTTTAGGGTAAAACTATGTTGTTACCAAAAAAAATAGCTGAAACGTAAAAAAGCTTATTTTTTTTACTATTATTTTCAAACTTTATGAATAAAAATTCTAAAATAGCAAAAAAGGTGTGTATAAAAACGATAAAAAACGAAACCTGCATTGTCTACGGAAAAAACGTCGCAAAAATCACGTCGTTTTAATTTATTTTTTATAAAAATGTGTGTTTGGTGCAACTTTGTAATTATGTTTTATTAAAAAATATTTTCACTTTTTGAGATACAGCTGCTTTGTATCCTGTATCCGTCAGGTCAGCAGGACTGACGGGATCAGTGACACGGGCCCTGCGCTAAATTATAATCTTAGATGTGATAGATTTGAGGTGGATCCTGCGTGTCACTGAACCTGTCAGTCCTGCTGACCTGACGGATACAGGATACAAAGCAGCTGTATCTCAAAAAGTAAAAATATTTTTTAATAAAATCAATCAATCACACACATACTAATATATATATATATATATATATATATATATATATATATAAAATTATGATATAAAGTTTTTAAATGTGTACATAACATTGTGGCACTATATACAAGGGGGAGCGCTGTGAGGCACTATATACAAGGGGGAGCGCTGTGTGCCACTATATACAAGGGGGAGCGCTGTGTGCCACTATATACAAGGGGGAGCGCTGTGTGCCACTATATACAAGGGGAGTGCTGTGTGGCACTACATACAAGGGGGGGGCGCTGTGTGGCACTATATACAAGGGGGAGCGCTGTGTAGCACTATATACAAGGGGGGGCTGTGTAGTGCTATCCACAGTGGTATGTGTGTGGCGCTCTTTATAGGGGGGGGGGCTTTTTGGTGCTATTTACAAGAGGGGGAGGGCTGTGTGGCGCTCTCTACAGGGGGCTGTATGGCACTATCTATATGGGGCTGTGTGTAACGCTCTCTACGGGGGGAATGTGTGATATATAGAGGGGGCTGTGTATGGCGATATCTATGGGGGTGTGTAATATCTACAGGGGCTGTGTGTGGCACTATGTACAGGGGGCTGTGTGTGGCACTATGTACAGGGGGCTGTGTGTGTATGTGGCGTTTTACAGTGTGTGGTATTATATTCAGGCACGCAGTGTTTAGTGCTATTATATTTAGGGGCACAGTATGTGGCACCATAATAACTTTATTTTCGTTTATAGGTGTGGAAATGTTGGAAAAGTGAGGAGACGTCTGAGTGGCAAATTCTGCAGAAATGAGTCATGGCCGGGAGAAGTCGTCATGAGCGCTGGACCGGATGGAGAAGAAAAGAGGAAGAAAACTACTAGAATCTGAGACGTCGTCACCTGTGAGTCACTAGATTTATAGAGAATCTGTCACCTCTCCTGACATGTTTATTATAGGAATCCTTGTATTTCACAAAAAGTCTTTCTGTAGTCCAGGACTGATAGACAATTCCCCTTGTCAGGAGGATGTGTCCCTGCACAGTGTGATACTCTCAGTATGTATGGACACAGCCCTGTGACAAGGGAAATCGTAACACTGTTAATGCTTGCCCAGAAAGGTAGTGTTAAAAATAGTTACGGCGCGGCAGGGCGGCGGTGAGGAAGGGGGGCCCAAGTTTGGGTAACAGCCCAGGGCCCATGGTCTACTTAATCCGCCACTGGAGGTATGTGACAGGGCTTTGCACACACTTAAAGGGAGGTTGAGCACAATCACAGACTTCCATAAGCTCTCCTCCATATTGATTCATTTCCACCGCAATACAGAGAGTATAGAAGGAAAAGAGGAGAGCCTACAATTGGCAGGAACAGTCGCCATTTCCCCTTTCCCTCCCCTCTGGCTACAAGACGGTACATAGTACGGTACAAGGCCATAACTACAGTAGCTGGCAGAGATAAATAAAATCACAGATACCTACCTTGGAATTTTATTATTATTTCTTTGCTTACCTTGTGCATCATACTTCACAATGGGCGGCACTACAAAGAAGAAAGACCAAAAATCTGAACCTACTAAACTCACAGAGTTTTTCGCCACCTCTCCCTCTAGACAGGCTGGAGCAAAGAGACGTCTGTCACTCCCTCCTTCGTCTCTTGCATCTTCCTCCTGAGCAGATTCATTAAACAATGATATGGGGGATGATTCCGATCTACACCCAGTTTCGGAAACTACAATCAAAAAATTACTGAATTCCTTGAGAGACTCTCTACAGTCCGATTTCAAAAGCATTGTTGGGGAGCTGAAAACTGATATTCTGGCTATAGCGTCGCGCACGGATCATATTGAACATAAATTTGAAACCTTTGCTAAATCGCATAATTTGTTAATTGATGCGAACTCAACGCTAGAGGAGATGGTTCAGAGGTTATCAAACAAAGTGTTAGACCTTGAGGACAGATCGTGCAGGAACAATGTAAGAATCAGGGGTATCCCGGAATCAGTGACACCGGACCAACTTTCTCCATATCTAACAGAACTCCTGAATGCGGTACTACCTCAAAAATCCACCTTGGATATGATTATAGACAGGATCCATAGAATTCCTAAACCGCGGCATATTGCGCCACATCTCCCGAGAGACTCTATTGCTAGGATCCACTTTTATCATATTAAAGAGGAGTTCCTCCGGGCTTTGAAAAGCTCTCCAGAATTACCGGAACGCTTTAAAGATATTGCGATTTACCCAGACTTGTCAGCAGCTACTATGTTACGACGCAGAGAGTATATGCCTCTAACAAAAATCTTGAGAGATAAAGGAGTACTTTACAAATGGGGATTTCTTATTGTCTCCAGGAACGGTAGTGTACACGTGTGCAATTCCCCTGAAGCAGCGAAGGAATTGCTTCAGGAATGGGGACTTATTACCTCACCGTCTCAAAGCCCTCGACGCCGGGAAGAGATACGTCCAGAGGTGATCACCCCATTGTGGTCAGAAAAAATAAGCAGATCCAGGAAGAAAACGGGAGACTGATATATATGTATAAGAATATTGTGCTACATATATAAATGCTTCAAATGTCTTAGTCATTCTGGGAGGTAGATTGGGGAGGTAGTTCATGGATACTTTGGGAAAGGCAGGTCCTACTGACGTTGCCTCCTTTTCTTCCCTGAAAGAGGGAAATAGCATGTTGTTGGGTTATTCAAGCAATCCGTTGATTTGGAAAGCGGTTTGCTGTTATGATAAAGTTTGCTTTGTTTTAAGGTTAATTTATGACCTCCCCCCTGTTAGGAATAATGCTACACGAAAGATGATTCTACGAAGTCAAGATGGGTCTTAAATTTGTATCTCTCAATGTAAACGGTTTGAATTCACCTTATAAACGGTCTATGTTGTGGAAGGAAGCTAACAAATCTGGGTGTGATGTATTATGCATTCAAGAATCACATTTACGTACAAAAGATGCCCATCTTCTTAAACATCCAAAATTTTCAAATATTATTTCAGCTACTACCAATGTGAAAAAAGCACTCAATAATTCAGTATTGTTCGAAAAAATTCCGTCTTTAATAGACCCTCATGGTAGATATATAATTCTGGTCTGCAAATTGGATTCAGTTCTGTACACTATTGTCTCTCTATATGCACCTAATAAACGGCAAATTCCGTTTATCACTAAAATTCTTACTAAAGCTAAAAAGATGCAGCAAGGGGGCTTGCTGATTTGTGGAGACTTTAATACGGTTATGTATAACAGATTGGATAGATCTAATCCAGGAAGGGGCAGAGGTTTAGACATAGAATCTTTGATAGCAGGGGAATATTTACATGATGTATGGCGTTATCAACACGCATCTGAAAGAGATTTCACATTTTTCTCTGCACCTCATATAGCATATTCCAGGATAGATTTTTTTTTGGGTTGACAGAGAGATCCTCTTAAATTCTGAGAATTCGGAAATTGGGGTTAGTACATGGTCGGATCACGCCCCCATATCCTTAATTTTGAAGGCAAAATATAGTTTACCTCCAAGAGCCCCTTGGAAATTAAATACGTTTCTTTTGAAGTCTCAGCCCATTCAAGACTCCATACGAGCAGCTTTAGAGGAATTATTTTAAATCAATTCCCCATCGGCTACTCCAGAAATGGTGTGGTGCTCCCACAAAGCTTTCGTGAGGGGTCTTTTCATTCAACAGGCGGCTAGGGCAAAGCGAATTAGGAACAAAGAAATGGATGAGTTATTGTTGGCAATTAAAGTTAAGGAATCCTTAATGAAATCAACTCCTACGTGGGCTACAGGGGAGATTCTCAGAGAGCTGCGGGATAAACTACAGGTTTTGAACTTAGTCAAATATGATAAAAATTTGAAACGTCTTGAATTGAACTTTTACATACAAGGGGATAGGCCAGGCAAACTCTTAGCGAAAAGGGTGAAAGTTCAAACAGCTAGGTCTAAAATACAATATTTATATCGACCAAAGGTGTTTGAACCCCAAAAGATTGCAGATTCCTTTGCAGATTATTATAGCCAATTATACAACCTGAAGGGAGACTCCTCTCTAACCCACGCTTCTTCAGATCGAATGAAAGAGTTTTTATCTGAAATAAAGCTCCCACAACTATCTGATTCTCAATTAACTAGCTTAACCCCTTCCCGCTCCTTGACGTACTATTACGTCATGGCAGCTGTATCGTTCGCGCTCCATGCCGTAATAGTACGTCTCGGGAGTAACGGCCGTTTCGGCCGTCCTCCCGACACATACAGGAGCTGTGACGCTGCTGTCTTGTTCAGCAGCTGTCACAGCTCCTACAGCGGGGACCGATCGCTGTGTCCCCGCTGATTAACCCCTTAAAAGCCGCGTTCTATAGAGATCGCGGCTTTTTAGGGGTTAAGCTGCCATCGCCGGCCTGCTACGCGATAGCGGCCGGCGATGGTGACTATGGCAACCGGACACCAAACAATGGCGTCCGGCTATGCCATAGACGGAAGCCTAGTCAACGTCAGGACCCACTATGCTTGCTGTCAGTGAGTAGCTGACAGTTCTAATACACTGCACTACGCATGTAGTGCAGTGTATTAGAATAGCGATCAGGGCCTCCTGCCCTCAAGTCCCCTAGTGGGACAAAGTAATAAAGTAAAAAAAAAGTTAAAAAAAGATGTGTAAAAATAAGAAAATAAAAGTTTTAAAAGTAATAAAAGTAAAAGTCCCACTTTTTCCCTTATCAGTCCTTTATTATTAATAAAAATATATAAACAAACAAATAAACTATACATAATTGGTATCGCCGCGTCCGCAACGGCCTGAACTACAAAATTATTTTGTTATTTATCCCGCACGGTGAACGCCGTAAAAAAAAATATTAATAAACCATACCACAATCACAATTGTTTGGTCACTTCACCTCCCAAAAAATGGAATAAAAAGAGATCAAAAAGTCGCATGTACCTACAAATGGTGCTGATGGAAAATACAGTTCGTTACGCAAAAAATAAGTCCTCGCACGGCTTTATTGATGGAAAAATAAAAACGTTCTGGTTCTTAGAATAAGATAACACAAAAAGTGAATGATTGTTTACAAAACGTATTTTATTGTGCAAACGCCATAAGACATAAAAAAAAACTCTAAACATCTGGTATCGCCGTAATCGTATCGCCCCGCAGAATAAAGTTAATATATCATTTATAGCGCACGGTGAACGCTGTAAAACAAAAAGTATACAAAAACAATAGTAGAATTGCTGTTTATTAGTCACCACGCCACCTAAAAATGGAATAAAAACTGATCAAAAAGCCGCATGCACCCCAAGAAAACTACAATGGATTCCTCAAGGGGTCTAGTTTCCAAATTGGGGTCACTTTTGGGGGGTTTCCAATGTTTTGGCACCACAAGACCTCTTCAAACCGGACATGGTGCCTAATAAAAAAGAGGGCTCAAAATCCGCTAGGTGCTCCTTTGCTTCGGAGGCCGGTGCTTCAGTCCATTACCGCCCGAGGGCCACATGTGGGATATTTCTCAAACCTGCAGAATCTGGGCAATACGTATTAATTTGTGTTTCTCTGATAAATCCTTTTGTGTTATAAAAAAAATGGTATAAAAAGAGTAAATTTCACCTCTACTTTGCTCTAAATTCCTGTGAAACACCTAAAGGGTTCATAAACTTTCTAAATGCTGTTGTGAATACTTTGAGGGGTCTAGTTTCTAAAATGGGGTGTTTGATAGGGGTTTCTAATATATGGGCCCCTCAAAGCAACTTCAGAAATGAACTGGAACCTAAAAAAATAAATAAATGAGGCAATACTTCGCTTCTTACATTATACTGATAATGAGCCGTGCCCACTCCGAGATGACCCCAGTTTTGACCGTTTGTATAAACGGAGACCCCTATTAGACCGTTCCAGTGCCCGGTTTTCCCAAGCATACACCCCCGAGAAGTGTTTTTCTATTGATGAGTCCCTGGTACATTTTAAAGGGAGGGTTCAATTCCGCCAGTACCTGCCAGGTAAGAGGGCAAGGTATGGCGTGAAGATGTATAAGCTGTGCGAGAGTGTATCAGGGTATACCTACAGGTTTAGGATATATGAAGGAAAGGCCACCCCCAAACCAGACTGCATCCTGGACTACAATAGGTACATGGGAGGGATGGACTTGTCAAATCAAGTCCTGAAGCCCTACAATGCCATGCGGTGAGGTATGAGAAGCTGGCCGGGCACATCATACAGATGGCTTTGTACAATGCGTATGTGCTACGTCGATGTGCAGGCCAGAGGGGAACTTTCCTGGAATTTCAAGATCTAATCTTTAGGGACCAGGAAGGGGGGGCACCCAGTACTTCTGGAAGCGAGGCCACACGCATCGTACCAGGGCAACACTTTCCAGGAGAAGTTCCCCAAACCGGTGGAAAGGGAAAGAGTCAAAAGAGGTGCAGAGTCTGCTATAAGAGGGGGATAAGGAAGAACACAATATACCAATGTGACACGTGTCCCGAAAAACCAGGGCTCTGTATAAAAGATTGTTTTAAAATGTATCATACATCCCTTGATTTTTAATTTACCCTGATGCACTCCGCACAGCTTACCCCCCTCATTTTTCCCTTCTGAGCCCTGCCGTATGCCCAGGCAGCTGATAACAGCCACATGTAGGGTATTGTCGTACCCAGGAGAACCCACATTACAATTTAAGGGGTGTATATCTCCGGTGGCGCATGCTGGGCACACTATATTGGACACTGAAATGGCATACACATATATAAAATTGCAAATCTCACACTGCACCATCTGCTGCGCATTATCTTTTACACAGTACCTGTGGGGTCAAAATGCTCACTACACCTCTAGATGAATGTCTTAAGGGGTGTAGTTTTTAAAATGGGGTCACTTCTCGGGGGTTTCAACTGTACTGGTACCTCAGGGGCTTCTGCACACATGACTTAGCACCAGAAAAGCTCCAGTAGGCCAAATGGTGGTCCTTTCCTTCTGAGCCCTCCCATGGGCCCAAAGGGCAGTTTATCACCACAAATGGGGTATTGCCGCACTAAGGACAAATTGGGCAACAAAATGGGGTATGTTGTTCCTTGTGAAAATAAGAAATTTTGATCAAAAATGACATCTTATTGGAAAAAATATCATTTTTTTCATTTCACAGCCCAATTCAAATAGGTGCTGTGAAAAAACTGTGCGGTCAAAATGATAACAAAAACCATAAATGAATTCCTTGAGGGGTGTAGTTTCCAAAATGGGGTCACTTCTGGTGGGTTTCCATTGCTTTGATACCTCTGGGGCTCTGCAAATGCAACATGGCACCCGAAAACCAATCCAGCAAAATCTGGACTCCAACAAACACATAGCGCTCCTTTCCGTCTGAGCCCTCCCATGGGCCCAAACGGCAGTTTATCACCACAAATGGGGTATTGCCGCACTAAGGACAAATTGGGCAACAAAATGGGGTATGTTGTTCCCTGTGAAAATAAGAAATTTTGATCAAAAATGACATCTTATTGGAAAAAATATAATTTTTTTCATTTCACAGCCCAATTCAAATAGGTGCTGTGAAAAACCTGTGCGGTCAAAATGATAACGAAAACCATAAATGAATTCCTTGAGGGGTGTAGTTTCCAAAATGGGGTCACTTCTGGTGGGTTTCCATTGCTTTGATACCTCTGGGGCTCTGCAAATGCGACATGGCACCCGAAAACCAATCCAGCAAAATCTGGACTCCAACAAACACATAGCGCTCCTTTCCTTCTGAGCCCTCCCATGGGCCCAAACGGCAGTTTATCACCACAAATGGGGTATTGCCGCACTAAGGACAAATTGGGCAACAAAATGGGGTATGTTGTTCCCTGTGAAAATAAGAAAATGTGATCAAAAATGACATTTTATTGGAAAAAATATCATTTTTTTCATTTCACAGCCCAATTCAAATAGGTGCTGTGAAAAAACTGTGCGGTCAAAATGATAACAAAAACCATAAATGAATTCCTTGAGGGGTGTAATTTCCAAAATGGGGTCACTTCTGGTGGGTTTCCATTGTTTTGATACCTCAACGCCTCTTCAAACCTGGCATGCTGCCTAAAATATATTCTAATAAAAAAGAGGCCTCAAAATGCACTAGGTGCTTCTTTGCTTCTAGGGCTTGTGTTTTAGTCCACGAGCGCAGTAGGGCCACATGTGGGACATTTCTAAAAACTGCAGAATCTGGACAATACATATTTAGTAGTGTTTCTCTGGTAAAACCTTCTCTGTTACTAAAAAAAAATTGAATAAAATTGAAATTCAGCAGAAAAAATGAAATTTGCAAATTTCATTTCCACTTTGCTTTAATTCCTGTGAAATGCCTGAAGGGTTAAAAAACTTTCTATATGCTGTTTTGAATACTTTGAGGGGTCTAGTTTTTAAAATGGGGTGTTTTATGGGGGTTTCTAATACATAGGCCCCTCAAATCCACTTCAGAACTGAACTGGCACCTTCAAAAAAAGGCTTTTGAAATTTTCTTAAGAATTTGAGAAATTGCTGTTTATGTTCTAAACCTTGTAACGTCCAAGAAAAATAAAATAATGTTCAAAAAACGATGCCAATCTAAAGTAGACATATGGGAAATGTGAACTAGTAACTATTTTGGGTGGTATAACCGTCTGTTTTTCAAGCAGATGCATTTAAATTCTGAAAAATGCTATTTTTTGTAAATTTTCTCTAAATTTTGCAATTTTTCACAAATAAAGACTGAATATATCGACCAAATTTTACCACGAACATGAAGCCCAAAGTGTCACGAGAAAACAATCTCAGAATCGCTTGGATAGGTTTAAGCATTCCGACGTTATTACCACATAAAGTGAAATATGTCAGATTTGAAAAATGGGCTCTGAGCCTTAAGGCCCAAACTAGGCTGCGTCCTTAAGGGGTTAAATGCTCCAATTTCAGAGATCGAATTACGAAAAACAATGAAGGGTTTAAAACTAAACAAAGCTCCGGGACCAGACGGGCTCCCAAATGAGTATTTTAAAATATTTGAAGAAGTACTTATTCCATTTATGACGAATACATATAATGAGCTAGTAGCCAAACAATCTCCTCCATCGGAAATGTTACAGGCGATCCTGATAACTCTCCCTAAACCTGGTAAATCGGCGGATAGACCAGAGAATTTTCGTCCGATCTCGCTACTAAATAGTGATATTAAAATCTTCTCAAAATGATTAGCAATGCGAATAAATGAGTGCCTACCTTCCTTGATTTCACTGGATCAAGTGGGATTTGTGAAAGGTCGTCAGGCCAGAGATGGCACCAGAAGAATGTTAGATTTGATTCAGATTGCATATGACTCGTTAGAACCCACAGTAGTCCTCTCTTTGGACGCGGAAAAAGCTTTCGACCGGGTACATTGGCGTTTTTTAGAAGCGGTATTAGATAAATTCGGCTTTCACTCCTTTATTAAAAAAGCGGTCCTTTCCCTGTATTCAACCCCTTCAGCTCTGGTATATACATCTGGGTTTTTGTCCAAAACATTTTTTATAAGCAATGGAACTCGCCATGGCTGCCCTCTCTCCCCCCTAATTTTTGATTTGTGTATGGAACCATTTGCGGAAATGATTAGAACATCTCCACATATTTCAGGAATTAACGTAGGGGGAAGAGAACATAAAATTGGTCTTTATGCAGATGATGTGGTACTAATTTGTCAGTCACCCATGTCTTCCTTAGTTGAAATAACTAGGATTATAGCTTGTTACTCTGAAATGTCATATTACAAGCTGAACGTAGCAAAATCCCTGATAATGCCCATTCATATTCCTCCAATAATGAAACCACTTCTCTCTAGCTTTAATTTTATATGGGCAATTGAGGGGCTAACATATCTGGGTATAATGTTGACTCCTCATCCATCTATGGTTATGAATAAAAATTACATGACGCTCATATCTCAAATAACGAAGGATTGCAATAGATTGGACAAGTTTCAATTGTCTTGGATGGCCAGGATTAATATAGTAAAAATGTTACTTCTGCCCAAATACTTATACTATTGCAGGACATTACCCTATTTAATATCGCCCTCATTATTGTCCAGACTACAAACAGTGCTTATGAGATTCATTTGGAACAATAAGAGAGCAAGAGTAGCTAAACATCTACTGTTCCAAAGAGGGAAATATGGAGGACTGGGAGTTCCAAACTTAAAAGCGTACAATGTAGCGGCTATAATGGATCAGATGAAACCAAGTGGGTTTTCCGTTGACAAACCATTATGGTCTCAAATAGAGGACGCAATGTATCCTACGTTAATAATGAAGCATTTTATGGTAGCTGCATATTTGGGGGCTAAAGTACCACCTATACCTTTGCGGTCGATGGAAGATTCTCTACAGGTGTGGAGTAAATATGTATGTAAAGAAAACTGGATTCACGTGCCAAAGACTAAAATCCCAACCCAAATTATTGCAATCTTTCTTCCTCATATTTTGATCACCCCATGGTTGGAAGCTGGGACTGAGTGGATCTCGGACTTTTATGAAGGTGGTACGTTTAAATCTTTTGAGAATATTACAAATACCTATAATATCTCCTCCAGATTCTTTTTTCAATATCTTCAAATTTGACACCTCATGCAGTCCGTAAAAATCCCACCGACCCCAGACAGCTTTAGTGCCTTTCACAGGTTCATGTGGGCTGAGTCAGGACTGGTAAAAGGTATGACATGTAGTTATGATCTTATTCTTCAGATGGGGAAAGGAGGGAAGGCAGTATATATGACAAAATGGGAGGGGGAACTGGGGACTTCCTACTCTACTGAGCAGTGGATTAAAGTGTCAAGATGGTCGTCTAAATTGTCCAAATGTGTGAACCACACGGAATTAATGAAGAAAATCCATCTTAGATGGTATCTTACTCCATCTAGGGTAGCACACATTACTCAAGGGTCCTCTAGATTGTGTTGGAGAGGATGCGGACTCATGGGTTCTCTGATACATATGTGGTGGTCGTGCCCTAACATAGCTTCCATATGGTCGGACACATTTAACCTAATTTCAGAAATATCAGATTCTCAGGTTGAGATTAACCCCTGTTTAGCTATTTTAGATATCTCATTAGATGACATCCCACCGGACAAGAGAGTGGTTATACACCATATCTTAATTGCAACTAGACTAACTATAGCTCGGACATGGAAGTCTCCAGATTCTCCTAATATTGCTGAAGTTATTCGAAGGGTGAATATGCAATGTCATTATGAAATGGCATTATTATCACAAGCTCATTTACAGCAACACACTAAACGGTTATGGGACAGGTGGTTACAATCCAAATATTTCAAGTAAAGCAAAAGGTTGGATCTAATCAGGGGCAAGTTCTAGTGGAGGCACTGTTAACTTTTAGTTGCGTGTTTCCAATGTATGGATCATTGACAGATCTCGAAATGTTTAGAGATCTTCACATTTATGTTTTCTTGTGTTTGTGTTGGAAAATTCAAATAAAAATTTATTGAAAGTAAAAACTACAGCTCGTCCCGCCAAAAATAAGCCCTCACACCGCTCAATCGACCAAAAATGAAAGATGTTATGGCTCTCAGAATGTGTTGAAACAAAACAACTATATTTTTCTTCGTAAAAGTAGTAAGATATAAAAAACCTATATAAATATGGTGTTACCATAATCGTATTGAGACGAAGGAATAAAGTTAATTTGTCTTTTTACTGCATGGTGAAAGTCATAAAAATGAAACCCATAAAATAGTGGAGGAATCGCAGTTATTTCTAATTTTAGCCGCAAAGACTTTTAGTTTTAGTTTTGCGGTAATTCATATGTTTCTTTAAATGCTACCATTAGAAACTACAACTTCTCCCGCAAAAAATAAGCTCTCACACCACTCTATTTACAGAAAAATAAAAAGGTTATGGCTCTTGGAAAGCGGGGAGTGAAAAAACGAAAATGAAAAAGCAAAAAAAGTATCAGTCCTGGAAGGGTTAATTGATTTCTAATAAAAAACCATTGGGTATTGCAGTACTCGGGAGAAATGCTTTACAAATCTTGGGCGGCTTTTTCTTCTTTATCCCTTGTGAAAATTAAAAAACTTAAACATCTTACTAGACAAAAATTTTAATATTCATTTTCACAGCCTAATTCCAGTAAATTCTGCAAGAAACCTATGTGGTCAAAATGCTAACTGTACCAAGCAAAATCCGCTCTCCAAAAGCCAAATGGTGCTCCCTCGGCTCTGAACCCTACAGCGTCCCCAAACAGCAGTTTCCGTCAACATATATGGCATCGTCATACCCGGGAGAACCCTTTTAACAATTTTTGGGGTGTGTGACTCCAGCGTCATAAGCTGGGCATGACATATTTGCCACTGAATGGCATATCTAGGGAAAAATATAAATTTTTAATTTGCACCATCCACAGCGCATTCATTTATGGAAAAGACCTGTGGGGTGAAAATGCTCACTACACCCCTTAATAAATGCCTTGAGGGGTGCAGTTTCCATAGTGGGGGTCACTTATCAGGGGTTTCTTTTTATTATTTCACATCTGAGCCTCTGCAGTTGTGAACCAATACTTTGTAAATCGCCAAATTAGGCCTCCACTCCGCATGGTACTCTTCACTTCTGAGCCCTGTCATATGTCCAGACAAAAGATTAGGGCCACATGTAGGGTGTTTCTAAAACCGGGAAACACCGCACAATAATTAGAGAGCTGTCTTGTTATGGTGGCACAAGCCGGGCACCACATATTGTCATATCTATGGAAAAAAATCCCATTTTCACTCTGCAACATCGAGTGAACACTAATTTCTACAAAACACCTGCAGGGTTAAAATGCTTACTACACCCCTTGGTAAATGCATTGAGGGGTGTAGTTTCCAAAATGGGGTCACTTCTGGGGGGTTTCCACTGTTTTGGGCCCACAGGCGCCCAGAAACCAATCCAGCAACATCTGCACACCAAATGGCGGTCCTTCCCTTCTGAGCCCTGCCGTTTGCCCAAACAGCAGTTTATGACCACATATGTGGTATTGCCGTACTCGGGAGAAATTGCTTTACAAATGTTGTGTTCTTTTTTTCCTTTATTTGTTGAGAAAATGAAAACATTTGCGCTAAAGCTACGTCTTATTGAAGAAAAAGGACTGTTTTTATTTTCACTGCCTAATTCTAATAAATTCTATGAAACATCTGTGGGGTCAAAATGCTCACTACACCCCTAGATGAATTCCTCAAGAGGTGTAGTTTCCTAAATGGAGTCCCTTTTTGGGCGTTTTCATTGTTTTGTCCCCTCAGGGGCTTTGCAAATGTGACCTGGCCTCCGCAAACCATTCCTGCTAAATGTGATCTCAAAAAGCCAAATAGTGCTCTTTCCCTTCTAAGCCCTGCCGTGTGTCCAAACAGCCGTTTATTACCACATGTGGGGTATTGTTTTACTCGGGAGAAATTGCTTTACAAATTTTGGGGTGCTTTTTCTCCTTCAGTCCTTGTGGAAATTATAAAAAATTAGCTAAACCTACATTTTCTTTGAAAAAATTTAGATTGTAATTTTCAGGGCCTACTTCCAATAATTTATGCAAAAAACCTGTTGCGTCAAAACGCTCACTATACCCCTAGATAATTTCCTCAATGGGTGTAGTTTCCAAAATGGGGTCACTTGTGGGGGGTTTCCACTGTTTTATCCCCTCAGGGACTTTGTAAATGTGACATGGCCTCCGCAAACCATTCCTGCTAAACTTGAGTTCCAAAAGCCAAATGGCGCTCTTTCCCTTCTCAGCCTCGCCGTGTGTCCAAACAGCCGTTTATTACCACATGTGGGGTATTGTTTTACTCGGGAGAAATTTCTTTACAAATTTTATGGTGCTTTTTCTCCTTTAGTCTTTGTGGAAATGAAAAAAAATTTGCTAAACCTACATTTTATTTGAAAAAATGTAGATTTTCATTTTCACAGCCTACTTGCAAAAATTTCTGCAAAAAACCGGTGGGGTCAAAATGCTCACTATACCCCTAGATAATTTCGTCAAGGGGTATAGTTTCCAAAATGGGGTCACTTGTTGGGGGTTTCCACTGTTTTGTCACCTCAGGGGCTTTGTAAATGTTACATGGCCTCCGCAAACCATTCCTGCTAAATGTGAACTCTTAAAGCCAAATAGCGCTCTTTCCCTTCTCAGCCACGCCGTGTCTCCAAACAACCGTTTATTATCACATGTGAGGTATTGTTTTACTCGGGAGAAATTGTTTTACAAATGTTGTGGTGCTTTTTCTCCTTTAGTCCTTGTGGAAATGAGAAAAAAAAATCGCTAAACCTACATTTTCTTTGAAGAAATGTTGATTTTAATTTTCACGGCCTGTTCCAATAATTTCTGTAAAAAACCTGTGCGGTCAAAATGCTCACTACACCCCTAGATAATTTCCTTGAGGTGTCTAGTTTCCCAGATGGGGTCACTTTTGGGGGATTTTTACTGTTTTGTCACTGCAAGAGCACTTCAAACCTGACATGGTGCCTAAAATATATTCTAACAAAAATAAGGCCCCAAAATCCACTAGGTGCTCCTTTGCTTCTGAGGCCGGTGCTTCATTCCAGTAGCACGCTACGGCCACATAGTTACATAGTTACATAGTTAGTACGGCTGAAAAAAGACACATGTCCATCAAGTTCAACCAAGGGAAGGGAAAAGGGAAGGAAACATTTCTACACATAGGAGCTAATATTTTTTTGTTCTAGGAAATTATCTAACCCTTTTTTAAAGCCATCTACTGTCCCTGCTGTGACGGCTCCTGCGGTGTCTACTGTCCCTGCTGTGACGGCTCCTGCGGTGTCTACTGGCCCTGCTGTGACCAGCTCCTGCGGTGTCTACTGTCCCTGCTGTGACGGCTCCTGCGGTGTCTACTGTCCCTGCTGTGACGGCTCCTGCGGTGTCTACTGTCCCTGCTGTGACGGCTCCTGCGGTAGGCTATTCCATAAATTCACCGTTCTTACTGTAAAGAAGCCTTGTCGCCTCTGCAGCTTGAACCTTTTTTTCTCCAGACGGAGGGAGTGCCCCCTTGTTTTTTGAGCGGGTTTTACAAGGAACAGGATATCACCATATTTTTTGTATGTGCCATTAATATATTTATATAAGTTAATCATGTCCCCCCTTAGTCGTCTTTTTTCAAGGCTAAATAGGTTTAATTCTTTCAATCTTTCCTCATAACTTAAATTCTCCATGCCCCTTATTAGCTTCGTTGTTCTTCTTTGTATTTTTTCCAACTCCAGGGCATCCTTTCTATGAACTGGAGCCCAGAACTGAACTGCATATTCTAGATGAGGCCTCGCTAATGCTTTGTAAAGTGGCATTATTACATCCCTGTCCCGCGAGTCCATGCCTCTTTTAATACACAACAATATCCTGCTGGCCTTTGAAGCAGCTGATTGACACTGCATGCTGTTATTGAGTTTATGATTTACAAGTACACCCAGATCCTTCTCAACAAGTGAATCCGCCAGTGTAGCGCCCCCTAGGACATATGATGCATGCAGGTTGTTGGTACCCAGATGCATAACTTTACATTTATCTACATTAAACTTCATTTGCCAAGTGGACGCCCAAACACTTAGTTTGTTTAAATCTGCCTGTAATTCATGAACATCTTCCATAGTCTGAACTATATTACATAGCTTGGTGTCATCTGCAAAAATAGAAATAGTGCTATTAATCCCATCCTCTATATCATTAATAAATAAGTTGAATAATAGTGGTCCCAGCACTGAACCCTGGGGTACACCACTTATAACTGGGGACCATTCAGAGTAGGAATCATTGACCACAACTCTCTGGATACGGTCCTTGAGCCAATTCTCAATCCAATTACAAACTATATTTTCTAAACCTATAGTCCTTAATTTACCCATTAGGCGTCTATGGGGGACAGTGTCAAATGCCTTTGCAAAGTCCAAAAACACTAAATCCACAGCGGCCCCTCTGTCTAGACTTCTGCTCACCTCTCATATAAACACTATATCCACAGCGGCCCCTCTGTCTAAAAACAGATTAGGTTAGTTTGACAACTTCTGTCCTTAGTAAAACCGTGCTGGCTGTCACTTATAATGCTATTTATTGTCACATAATCCTGTATATAGTCCCTCAATAGCCCCTCAAACATTTTCCCCACGATGGATGTTAAGCTTACTGGTCTATAATTACCCGGGGAAGACCTAGAGCCCTTTTTGAAAATAGGCACCACATTTGCGCTGCGCCAGTCCCTTGGCACTATGCCAGTCACTAGAGATTCTCTGAATATTATGAAAAGGGGGACAGAAATAACTGAACTAAGCTCTTTAAGAATTCTAGGGTGTAACCCATCTGGTCCCGGAGCCTTGTGCACATTTATTTTATTTAATTTAGCTTGGACCATCTCTACATTCATCCAATTCAGTATATCAACTGATATATTAACAGCACTGGCACCGGCTACATCAGCTGCTCTTTCTTCTGTTGTATATACAGAGCTAAAGAACCCATTTAGTAACTCTGCCTTATCTTGATCCCCTGTGACCAACTCCCCATTACCATTATCTAGGGGTCCTACATGTTCAGACCTTGGCTTTTTTGCATTTATATGCTTGAAGAATTTTTTGGGATTTGTTTTACTATCCTTGGCCACCTGCCTTTCATTTTGTATTTTTGCTAATTTTATTACATTTTTACAGATTTTATTAAGCTCTTTATATTTTACAAAGGCTGCAGCTGTACCCTCAGATTTGTATTTTTTAAATGCCCTTTTTTTGTCATGTATTGCCCCTTTCACAGAAGGTGTAAGCCATGTGGGATATTTCCTAAAACTGCAGAAACTGGGCAACAAATATTGAGTTTCATTTCTCTGGTAAAACCTTCTGTGTTATAAAAAAAATTGTATTAAAAATTTATTTCTGCAGAAAAATATGAAATTTGTAAATTTCACCTCTACTTTGCTTTAATTCCTGTGAAATGTGTAAAGGGTTAAGACATTTTCTAAATGCTGTTTTGAATACTTTGAGGGGTGACGTTTTTAAAATGGGGTGACTTTTTGGGGGTTTCTAATATATAAGGCCCTCAAAACCACTTCACAAGTGAACTGGCCCCTGTAAAAATAGCCTTTTGAAATTTTCTTGAAAATGTGAGAAATTGCTGCTAAAGTTCAAAGCCTTGTGAGGTCATAGAAAAATAAAAGGATGTTCAAAAAACGATGCCAATCTAAAGTAGACATATGGGTGATGTTAATTAGCAACAATTTTGTGTGGTATAACTGCCTGTCTTACAAGCAGATACATTTAAATTGAGAAAAATGCTAATTTTTGCATTTTTTCACTAATTTTTGGTGTTTTTCACAATTAAATACTGAACATATCGAGCAAATTTTGCCAGTAACATAAAGTCCAATGTGTCACGAGAAAACAATCTCAGAATCGCTTGGATAGGTGAAAGCATTCCGGAGTTATTACCACATAAAGTGACACATGTCAGATTTGAAAAATGAGGCTCTGTCAGGAAGGTCAAAAGTGGCTAAAGAGGGAAGGGGTTAATGAGGACCTAATTTTTGGTCGTATCTGCTTTTGGCAAGCCTGGTAATATTTTCTAATGATATTATTCTTTATTATGATTACCTTTCTAAAAATGGTTTAGGATGTATTGTACATTTGTTTAATCTGTACTTGCAGTTTATTCCCAATATTCTGCTGCATGTAAACGATCGAGTTATTGAAATTGACAATGTATCTTTAAATGCCTGTGCTATATAAGCAGGTACTATCGTGAACATGATTTCCTGTCTCTGATGAAGTCCCAGCTGGGACGAAACGCGTAAGACGTATGCACGGTGGTGAGAGACGTCATCACACCGTTTTCCTCAGGCGTGGTTACCTGTAAACTCCATGCCTCAAACCACGCTTGGTTTGTTACCTACTACCTTGGCTGGTATCTCCTTATTGGGTCCCTGGACTTGAGATTCTTAACCTCTACTACTTATGAGGTATGGGACATAACATCTAGAGGATATCAATTGGCTGTTTCAAACTTAAAGCAAGAACTTTGCATGCACGCTACAACAGCCCTTAAATTCACCTGTACCCGGGAATTAACCCATCCTGTTACGGACAAGGAAGCAAGGGAGAAATCCACACTGTGTATAATCAGGAATCCGCCTGCTTGAAGGAATCAAAGTGACCAAGAATACGATTCTAAGGTCAGATACATGTGGCTGTTAAGTTGCACTGAAACTTCAAGAATGATAAAGCCCATCTATGGACTGATGTGCACACAATAGATGAGTATGCGGAAAATCATTGTGGATCATTTATATTCTCTTTGCTCACTCTACTTTACCGTACTTATATTGGTTCCAGGATGTGCTTAACAATTTTGCCGTTCTGACAGGTTTGAATTGGCTGTCCCTCCTAGGCTGTAACTTGTTATATGTACCTTGCCGAAATATCTTTTTGTATCTCATTTAGCATATTTATGCTTATATCGATATATACCCATAATTATCCCTGGCCAGGTCGTTTTTAAATTGTATTCTATTATTGTATATGAATTTTGTGGGAATTTGTTTGCTACTTTTCCCTTTTTTCTACAAATTAAACTAATTTTATATCACAATATCTATAGATATATTTATTTTTTATATATCAATATCTGAATTCTCTTACCCAGATGAGTGCTTGTTTTGTCCTGGATAGTTTTTTGGTTCATTGTTTTTGGTTTAGTTACTAGGACGGCACCGTGTGGCCCCCCAACCACAATATTCTGGGATTCTGGATATTCTCTTCTATTTTTTGTCCCCTTATTATAGTCCAGCAGCCATTTGGGCTGATAATTGATGTAAGGCAGCTTGACGCATACTGGCCCTTTAAGGCCGTGCACGCGTGGGCGCCCTGCGGTACACAATCCGAGGACCCGGAAGAGAGTGCCGGCGTCACCCTTGAGGGAGTACACGCCGAGAAGAGAAGCATCCATGGCCGGGATCGTCAAGAGGTAAGTCAGAACGACGACCCCCGGCCATGGACGTAACATACGTCCTGCTCCTGAGGTGACCTCAGGGAGGACAGAAACCTCCCATGGAACAGAAGAGACTGGGGTGGTGGACATTGTTAGGTAAAGGTTAAGTTATAGACTTACCATCAGGGGTGCTCAGGGATATGCCGCTAATCCCTAAGTCAAGACTAGCTAGGAGGTCAAGGCTTCCTGAACCCTGCTCATACCATAGTCAGGAGCCCCCCAGCTTGACTGTGTCTGATTTGGGACAGGTAGTGGCTCAATTACTGGCTGGTGTTAGAGAGGCTTTGGTGCAGTGTGAGGTCCCACCACCTGTGGTCCCCGTTGCTCCTTCTCCTGTGGCGGCGTGGTATGGTTCGGTATCTGGGGCTGTTGCGCTAGGTACAAAAGTCAGTGGAGTTTCGCCATAGCAGTTTCATCTGGGGCCAGTGTGAGGAATGGGGGGGAACCACTTTGTCTATTTTGCTGCAGGTGGAGAGAGACTTTTTCTGGGACTATTTCTGTTATTTGCCCCTTGTCCTGAGCTCAGGAGGTTCTTAATTCAAATGAGACAAGCAGCCGATCAAACTGGGAAACCAGTGAACCAGTCCAAACCAGTGTAGAAGTGTCTGAAAATAATCCTCTCCACTGTCACCTTCAGACTGTCCGACCACAATGGTGAGGATATGCGTAGGAGCCGCCACAGGTGGGCATGGATTATAATTGATAGTTGATGTGTTTATGTTTCTTTTGATGTGTTTTTATTTAGAAATTTAGCACCAAGCGCGCCGCCTATGTAAACATGTATGCTGCCTATGTAAACATGTATGCCGCCTATGTAAATATGTATGCCGCCTATGTAAATATGTATGCCGCCTATGTAAACATGTATGCCGCCTATGTAAATATGTATGCCGCCTATGTAAACATGTATGCCGCCTATGTAAATATGTATGCCGCCTATGTAAACATGTATGCCGCCTATGTAAACATGTATGCCGCCTATGTAAACATGTGTGGCGCCTATGTAAACATGTATGCTGCCTATGTAAACATGTATGCCGCCTATGTAAATATGTATGCCGCCTATGTAAACATGTATGCCGCCTATGTAAACATGTATGCCGCCTATGTAAACATGTATGCCGCCTATGTAAACATGTATGCCGCCTATGTAAACATGTATGCTGCCTATGCAAACATGTATGCCGCCTATGTAAACATGTATGCCGCCTATGTAAACATGTATGCCGTCTATGTAAACATGTATGCCGCCTATGTAAACATGTATGCCACCTATGTAAACATGTATGCCGCCTATGTAAACATGTATGCCGCCTATGTAAATATGTATGCCGCCTATGTAAACATGTATGCCGCCTATGTAAACATGTATGCCGCCTATGCAAACATGTATGCCGCCTATGTAAACATGTATGCCGCCTATGTAAATATGTATGCCGCCTATGTAAACATGTATGCCACCTATGTAAATATGTATGCCGCCTATGTAAACATGTATGCCGCCTATGTAAACATGTATGCCGCCTATGTAAACATGTATGTGTATATCATTTTAGTGCTTGCTGCCATCTAGTGACCAAACTGCATAGATAGTTTGTGTAGTGCTGTTGTGTTATGTGTGCAGGACCTGTGATCACATGACCAGAGAGGCAAATTCTCAAGTTCGTGCAGGTGCTGCGCAGCTACTCAAGTAGGGGAGAAGCTGAATCTTTATTTAACAGGAGTTCAGCACAATATTTAAATATGCAATATTTTAAAAACAAATCGACATCTTAAAGTCGTCAAACTGCATATTATGAGAGGAAAATGACTGTTATGCTATGTCGTTGATATATACATTGTGTATTACGTGTTATTCCACTTAAGTAAACATATAACAGATCATTCCTCCAATTAAGAGCCTTCGGGAATCTTGTATGAAGCTGCAGATCGCAGAACGCCTCCCTATTCAGGAAGTGTCTTCTCCAATCTCCACCCGTCTTTGGTTTCTTCACTTGTTCAAGGCCATAAAAACATTGGGGGGAATTTATTAAGATGGCATTTCATATGCCAGTCTTAATATAAAGAAAGTTGGAGTAAGATGAAATACATTTATTAAATGTGTCACATCTTTCGGCCGTTCGTGCGCCACAATCGTTATGCAGCGACCGCGGCCATGCTCCATCCATTCCCCCTACCCATCCGACATAATGTAAAATAAAAAATAAGTATAATCTTTTCTCTGCTTCTCTTCTTCCCCCTTGATCCCCTAAGGCTCCCTGCTGCCCATACAATGCACTGACACCGAGCAGCGTCAGGTCCTTTACATGTGACACAGCACTCAACGTCATCAGTGCATTGTATGAGCCGCAGGCTGCGGATGTCTGTACGGATGTAGCCATCTTTATCGTGACTCGGATAACTTGCTGCAGCGTGATATCACACAACAAAAGTCATAAAAAAGTAATTGAAAAAACACTGCCACTGTGTATTTAATGTGTTGAAAGTCAAGATAAAGCCGGCTACATCTGTAAGGCGCACGATTAGAAAGTTCAAAACGCGCATTGTAGAACACATTTCAGATACAAAAACAACGGAAATAAAAGTTCGTCAGACTGCACTTTTGTTTCCTTTAAAAAAAACGGAAACTTAGAGAACGGAGACAAACGGAAAGCAACTGATACAAAAGAATTACCATTAAAAGCAATGGTAATTCTAATGGAACCGTTGCTTTCCGTTTAACATATCGATCCTCTCTTCCTCTGACGGAAGAGAGGTAAACGTATAGAAACGCTAGTGTGAAAGAAGCCTTAGGGCCTGTTCACATCAGCGTTGGCTTTCCGTTCCGGGGTTCCGTCTGAGGTTTCCGTTGGGTGAACCCCGCAATGGAAAGTCAAACTAAAACACAGTTTCCGTTTCCGTCCCCATTGATATCGATGGTGATGTAAACATTGCTAATGGTTTCCGTTCGTCACAATTATGGCAGGTTTCTGTTTTTCCAACGGAATCAATAGCGCAGTCAACTGAAACGTAAGCTGTAATTTCAGTTTGACTTTCCGTTGCGGGGTTCACCCGACTGAAACCTCCGACGGACCCCGGAATGGAAAGCCAATACTGATGTGAACAGGCCCTTACTTTAATCGTTTTTGAATTCAACTTCAGTTGTGACCGTACTTGTGATCACTTATAAAAGGTGTTAGTTATGCTCTTTATTATCACTGAGGCCCCATGCACATGACCGTTCCCGTGATTACGCCCACGCACGGCTGCGGACAGTCATCCGCATTTGCGGACCATGTTCCCATTATAAAGTATAGGACCGTGGCCCATAAAGTAAAAAAAATAGGACATGTCCTATTTTTTACGGAAGGTTTCTATGGCCATAGAAAGGAATGGGTCCGTAATTACGGACGAAATCTACGGTTGTGAGCATGGGGCCTTACTCTTGATTTTGTAATGTGTCCGTAAAACTTTTGGTCTGTTCATGATGTTTAGCTCAGTAGTCCAGAAATTTCTGAAGTGGAGGTTGGCAACGATGCTGGGGAGTCATCGGCGAGCGGAGGAGCTCCCTCCGCTCTGAACTAATTCTAAAGCAGGGAGCTGATAGTTTCCTGCTTCAGAATTAGTGGCTACTCCTTGAGCAGAATCCCCGTTGCCAATGATCAGTTGCCGATTGACATTAGTGGCTCCTCCTGGAGCGGAATCCCTGGCCAGAGTCGGCAACGGGGGTTCGCTCAAGGAGTATCCACTGACGTTATTGTCCATATATGGACAGTAACATCAGGGCTTCCCTCTAGGAGCTGAATCCCCGGCCTATGCTCTGGCTGGGGATTCCGCTTCTAGAGGTAGTCGCAATGGCGCTGTCTACCTTTCTACAGGGTGGTGGCACTATCAACATGGAAACTGTGGAACTATACAGGGGCACTATCTACATGGGCACTGTGGCACTATTGAGAGGTCACTGGCACTTTATATATGGGCACTGGCCCTAGGGGCAGCTATGGGGGTATTATACTGTATAAGGGCAGCTAGGGGGGCATTATACTGTATGAAGCAGCTATGGGGTCATTATACTGTATGGGGAGGCTATTGAGGCATTATGCTGTAGGGGGGCTTTATGCTGTATGGGGGAAGCTATGTGGCGTTATGCTGTATGCAGGGGCGTAGCTAGGGGGGGGCAGGCGGGGCACGTGCCCTGGGCGCAGCTCAGAGGGGGGCACCAGCGCCACCTCCTCCTGCACTATAATTGTACCTGTGTCGCAAGGACACAGGTACAATTAGAAGCAATGAATGACCGGGCACGTTACGTGCCCGGCCATTCAGCGCCTCTCCACGAATGAAGCGACTGGTACCTTTTGTACCAGTGACGCTTCCGTCGATGAAAGGCGCTGACTGACTGGCAGGGAAAGTCATCCTGCCCAGCCAATCAGCACCTTTCATAGACGCTGTGTTCAACCCCCTGGAGACCTGTGCAGAAGAGAGCAGGTCTCCATGGCTGCCGGACGGCGTGGGAGCGGGAATAAGGTGAGTTTGAATATTATTATTTTTTTATTGTAATAGAAGTGTGTGTCTGTATCTGCGGGGGGACAGACTATATCTACAGGGGGGGGGGCTATATCTACAGGGGGACTATATCTATAGGGGGTGGGCTATATACAAGGGGACTATATCTACAGGGGGTGGGCTATATACAGGTGGACTATATCTACAGGGGGTGGGCTATATACAGGGGGCTATATCTACAGGGGGTGGGCTATATACAGGTAGACTATATCTACAGGGGGGCTATAGCTACAGGGGGTGGGCTATATACAGGGGGACTATATCTACAGGGGGTGGGCTATATACAGGGGGACTATATCTACAGGGGGCTATACACTGGGGTGGGCTATCTACAGGGGGACCATATCTACAGGGGGTGGGCTATATACAGGTGGACTATATCTACAGGGGGTGGGCTATATACAGGGGGACTATATCTACAGGGGGGCTATATCTACAGGGGGTGGGCTATATACAGGGGGACTATATCTACAGGGGGTGGGCTATATACAGGGGGACTATATCTACAGGGGGCTATATACTGGGGTGGGCTATCTACAGGGGGACCATATCTACAGGGGGTGGGCTATATACAGTTGGACTATATCTACATGGGGTGGGCTATATACAGGGGGACTATATCTACAGGGGGGCTATATACTGGGGTGGGCTATCTATGGAGCACCATATACAGGGGTGGGCTATAGCTGCAGAGGGGCCTATATAGTATATAGCCCCCTGTAGATATAGCCCACCCCTGTAGATATAGCCCACCCCTGTAGATATAGCCCACCCCTGTAGCTATAGCCCACCCCTGTAGCTATAGCCCACCCCTGTAGATATAGCCCACCCCTGTAGATATAGCCCACCCCTGTAGATATAGCCCACCCCTGTAGATATAGCCCAGCCCTGTAGATATAACCCACCCCTGTAGATATAGCCCAGCCCTGTAGATATAGCCCAGCCCTGTAGATATAGCCCACCCCTGTAGATATAGCCCACCCCTGTAGATATAGTCCCCCTGTAGATATAGTCCCCCTGTAGATATAGCCCACCCCTGTATATAGTATCCCAAAAATAGCTCCCCCTATAGTGCTCCACAGAAAGCCCACCCCTGTATATAGCCCCCTTGTACATATAGTCCACCCCTGTATATAGTGCACCACAGATAGCCCACCCTTGTATATAGTATATACAGGGGTGGGCTATCTGTGGAGCACTATATACAGGGGTGGACTCTCTAGTGGAGCACTATATACAAGGGTGGGCTATATGGCAGGCACTATCTACAGGGGACTCTATGGCAGGCACTATCTACAGGACGCACAGTGTGTGTGTGTGTGTAGGACACGGTGTATGGTGCTATTATAATTAGAGGTGCAGTGTATGGCGCTATTATATTTAGGGGCGTAGTGTGTGGTAAAATGATAACTTTATATTTATTTATAGGTGCAGAAATGTTGGAAAAGTGAGAAGCTGAAGACATGTGAGCGGCAAACTGCAGAAATGGGCTGTGACCGGGAGAAGTCATCATAGAGGTCTGGATCGGATGGAGAAAAATAACTAGAATCTGAGACGTCACCGGTGAGTCACTCAATGTAAATGTTTATTCTGCCTCTAATCAGCACTGTAGTCACTGTACGATCTGCAGCGAGATGATGGGTGGTATGATTATGATAGGATTTATTTTTTGTGAAACAGCATCTCCCAGCATATCCTTATCATTGTTCGGGCCATGCTGGGAGCTGTAGTTTTACACCGTACAAACCTATACGGCAGGGGTTGCACTAAATTGAGCTGTATTTGTGCTGGTGTAGTATATATGTAGTGAGCTTGCTTCTGGGGCTGTATATATGTAATGAGCTTGGTTCTGGTGTTGTGTATAGAACCATATTGCTTGTAAAATGTACAAATGTTTTTATGCTCGTGTTACATAAAAATAAATGACACTTCGATTGGTAGAGAAAACAAACACGGTGAGGGGGAAGGAGATGTCGGGAAAGAGGTTGGGGGGGGGGCGCCAAACTGAATCTTTGCCCCGGGTGCTGGAGAACCTAGCTACGCCTCTGCTGTATGGAGAAATTTGTTTGGGCATTATACTGCATGGGAGCATCTGTATGGGCATTATACTGTATGGTGGCAGGTAGAGGGCATTATACTGTGTAGGTGCAGCTATTTGGTATTATACTGTGTGGGAGGCACTATGGGAGCATGATACTGTGTGAGCTGAATCGGGTGTGTATGGGCGGGGATTTGGTGGGATTAGAGGCGTGGCTTAAAAGAAAAATATTGCCCCTTTTTGTTGGGAGGTATGATGTAACTAAGAGATCTCATCCTCTAGGTGACCCAAGGGCAGCCTTTACCCACAATTTCTCCAAACTTTTGGCTCTATGCCGTTGAAGAAACTGGTAATTGATCTCTTGTGCTTCAGTATTTATTATTAAACAAGATGTATTCTTGTGTCCTTTGTTTTGATGCCCTTCTTAACCTCTTAACGCCGAAGGACAGATATATCCGTCCTCTGCAGCTGGTAGTTCGCGCAGGAGGACGGATATATCCGTCCTGTGATCGCACGGGTACTGACACTGTACCCACGCGATCAGCGGCAGGAGCACGGCCATTATACACAGCCTGGCTTCTGCTACAACTGCCGGGATTGAAGCGCGCTCCAATTCAGGCAGTTTAACCCATTAAATGTCGCTGTCAATAGTGACAGCGACATGTAATGTGTTTGACAGAGGGAGGGAGCTCCCTCTGTCACCCCATCGGCGCCCCCGCAAAGAAATTGCAGGTCGCCATTGGGTTTCCATGGCAGCCGGGGGCCTAACAAAGACCCCCAGGTCTGCCTTCAGCAAATGCCTGTTAGGCCATGCCGGAGGCATGACCTAATAGATTGCCTGTCAGTTTTACACTGACAGGCAAAAATGCTTTGGTATACTAAGTATATTAAAGCATTATATATGCGATCAACAGATCGCATAGTGAAGTCCCCTGGTGGGACTTAAAAAAAAAAAGTGAATCAGTGAAATAAAGTTTGTGAAAAAAAAAAATTACAGTCAAAATCAAATAAAACCAAAAAGTGGTTTTATTTAGTAAAAGTGTCAAAACAAACAACACATGCACATATATGTGATCCCCGCGATCGTAACGACTTGAACAATAAAATGAACACATTAATTAAACCACCGGATGAACCGCGTCAAAAAAACCCGCAAAAAACAACGGCAAATTTCTCTCTTTTCTCCCATTCCCCCCATAAAAAAATTAAATAAAAGTTAATCTATAAGTCCTATGTACTCCAAAATAGTACTAATGAAAACTACACATTGGCCCGCAAAAATCAAGCCTACATACGGCCACATCGACGGAAAAATAAAAAAATTACGTCTCTTCGAATGCGGTGATGCAAAAACAAGTAATTTTTTTCTAAAAGGCTTTTTATTGTGCAAACGTAGTAAAACATATAAAAGCTTTACATATTTGGTATCCCCGTAATCGTGCTGACCCATAGAATAAAGTTAACATGTTATTTATGCTGCATAGTAAACGGCATACATTTATAACGTGAAAATCAATGCTGGAATAGCTGTTTATTTTCAATTCTCTCCTAAAATAAAGTTGATAAAAGTTAATCAATATATTATAAGCATCTAAAAATGGTACAATTACAAAATACAACTCGTCCCACAAAAAACAAGCCCATATACGGCTATGTCGACGGAATAAAAAAAAAATTACGACTCTTGGAATGCAACCGTGAAAAAACAAGAAATAATCCTTGGTCATTAACGCTCAAAATGGCCTGGTCATTAAGGGGTTAACATCAATTGTTAATATCCTGTAAAATGTAATCCACGGTCAATATTTATACATTGGTTGTGAAATGTCTTGTCATTTGAGCAGGCTATCCTAGATCTTGTAAATTCCCTTGTAGGTATTGCCTAGATGGTGTGAGCTGGGTGACTGTAGTGCCCGAAGAGGGTTCACAAAATGTTTCCTTTTCTTTATTACAATTTCCCTGTAACGTAATCTCGAAGAAGGTAACAGAATCCATGGATCCCGAGCCTGTAACATTGTAAATTAAATGTATTGGTATTATTGTATTTCATAAATGGTGGTACAGACACCACATCATGACCCCTAAACAAAAAAAAAGATCGTCGATGTAGCGTCCATCCCACACAATCCACTTGTAAAAGGGATTATTTGCTGAAAAAATGTTGTTCTCCCACCATGTCATAAACAAATTGTCCATGGAGAGGGAGAATTTTGACCCCATCAGGGCGTCTTCTGTCTGCAATAAAATAAAACTATCAAGGCAGAAAAAATTATGTAAGCGCAGATACTCCACTGACATTAAAATAAATTCTTGTAGACATTTGGAATACCTGGTGTATTTCCTCAAATGGAATTCCATTGCCTTGATTGCACCGATACGCCAGTCCAGCTGCCTCCGGGCACTGGACAATATTGCCGGAAGCAGATGGCTCCGACTACTGCATAGCGGCCGTTGGTTAGAACTGCACCTCGGCCTCTATTCTTTGACCTGAGCCATCTGCTTCCGGCAGTGTTGTTCGGTGCCCGGAGGCAGCTGGAGTGGCGGATCGGTGCGAGGTCCGGGTGTCGGGCGCGCACTGATCATATACTGATGACCTATCCAGTGGATAGGTCATTAATTGTCATAACGTGGAAAACCTCTTTAATACTGGCGTTTCATACACCAGTCCTATTAAACAGTTTGCTGGAGTAAGATGCAACACATTTATTAACAGGCAAACGACTCTTAATAAATGTGTTGCATCTTTTAGCTGCAACGTGGCCTGTCATCAGTACTTTCTACGTGCTGCGGCCTGCTGTACATTTAAAGTACATTTTTAAAATGTATTTTATTGTCTGATTGGGGGGGGCATACAGTCTGATTGGGGGGAGGTATGGGTCTGGCACGGACCTTTGCCTTGTTACGCCCCCCAGAGATAAATCTGGGCCGCACTATACATATAGATTTCTGCTATAATTTACATCAGTTATTGGTGTAAATTATAGTAAAATTGTTGGCCATTTCTGCTAAGCCCCGCCCATTTTTTTGCCCCCAAAAATGTCAACATTTGTGCATTTTGTGAATTTTCTACGCTAGTAAACTGTTGTAGAAAGGTTAATATATTCCCCCCAAAGGCTACAGACCGTAATACAATATCTTAACCCCTTCCCTCTATAGCCACTTTTGACCTTCCTGACAGAGCCTCATTTTTCAAATCTGACATGTGTCACTTTATGTGGTAATAACGTCGGAATGCTTTTAGCTATCCAAGCGATTCTGAGATTGTTTTCTCGTGACACATTGGACTTGATGTTACTGGCAAAATTTGCTCGATATGTTCAGTATTTAATTGTGAAAAACTGCAAACATTTGCATTTTTCTCAACTTAAATGTATCTGCTTGTAAGACAGGCAGTTATAACAAACAAAATTGTTGCTAATTAACATCCCCCATATGTCTACTTTAGATTGGAATCATTTTTTGAACATCCTTTTATTTTTCTAGGACGTTACAAGGCTTTGAACTTTAGCAGCAATTTCTCACATTTTCAAGAAAATGTCAAAAAGCTATTTTTACAGGGGCCAGATCACTTGTGAAGTGGCTTTGAGGGCCTTATATATTAGAAACACCAAAAAAGTCACCCCATTTTAAAAACTTCACCCCTCAAAGTATTCATAACAGCATTTAGAAAATTTCTTAACCCTTTAAACTTTTCACAGGAATTAAAGCAAAGTAGGGGTGAAATTAAAAAATGTCATATTTTTTACAGAAATTAATTTTTAATCCAATTTTCTTTATAACACAGAAACTTTTACCATAAAAATGCAACTCAATGTTTATTGCCCAGATTCTGCAGTTTTAGGAAATATCCCACATGTGGCCGTAGCTTGCTACTGGACTAAAGCACCGGCCTCAGAATCAAAGGAGCACCTAGTGGATTTTGGGGCCTTATTTTTATTCGAATATATTTTAGGCACCATGTGAGGTTTTAAAGGGCTCTTGCGGTGCCAAAACAGGGGAAATCCCCCAAAAGTGATCCCATTTGGGAAACTACACACCTCAAGGAAATTATCTAGGGGTATATTGAGCATTTTGATTGCACAGGTTTTTTACAGAAATGATTGGAAGCAGGTCGTGAAAATTAAATCTAAATTTTTTCAAAGAAAATGTGGGTTTAGCTAATTTTTTCTAATTTCCACAACGACTGAAGGAGAAAAAGCACCACAACATTTGTAAAGCAATTTCTCCCGAGTAAAACAATACCCCACATGTGGTAATAAGTGGCTGTTTGGACACACGGCAGGGCTTAGAAGGGATGGAGCACCATTTGGCTTTTGGAGTTCACATTTAGCAGGAATGGCTTGCGGAGGCCAGGTCACATTTACAAAGCCCCTGAGGGGATAAAACAGTGGAAACCACCCACACGTCACCCCATTTTGGAAACTATACCCATTGAGGAAATTATCTAGGGGTATACTGATCGTTTTGACCCCACAGGTTTTTTTGCAGAAATTATTGGAAGTAGGCCCTGAAAATAAAAACGTACATTTTTTCAAAGAAAATGTAGTTTTAGCTAATTTTTTCTCATTTCCACAAAGACTGAAGGAGAAAAATTTGTAAAGCAATATCTCCCGAATTAAACAGTACCCCACATGTGGTAATAAACGGCTGTTTGAACACACGGCAGGGCTTAGAATGGAAAGAGCGCTATTTGGCTTTTGGAGATCACATTTAGCAGGAATGATTTGAGGAGGCAATGTCGCATTTGCAAAGCCCCTGAGGGGACAAAACAATGAAAACGCCCAAAAAATGACTCCATTTAGGAAACTACACCCCTTGAGGAATCCATCTAGGAGTATTGTGAGCTTTTTTACACCATAGATGTTTCATAGAATTTATTATAATTGGGCAGTGAAAATAAAAACAATCCTTTTTCTTCAAAAAGATGTAGCTTTACCGCAAATTTTTTTGTTTTCTCAACAAATAAAGGAAAAAAAGAACCCAACATTTGAAAAAGCAATTTCTCCCGAGTACGGCAATACCCGGCAATATGTGGTCATAAACTGCTGTTTGGGCACACGGCAAGGCTCAGAAAGGAAGGAGCGCCATTTGGAGTGAAGATTTTGCTGGATTGGTTTCTGGGCGCCTGTGGGACCAAAACTGTGGAAACCGCCCAAAAGTGACCACATTTTGGAAACTACATCCCTCAATGCATTTACCTAGGGGTGTAATAAGCATGTTAACCCTGCAGGTGTTTTGTAGAAATTAGTGTGCACTTGATGTTGCAGAGTGAATATTGGATTTTTTTTTCCATAGATATGCCAATATGTGGTGCCCAGCTTGTGCCACCATAACAAGACAGCTCTCTAATTATTATGCTGGGTTTCCTGGTTTTAAAACACCCTTCATGTGGCCCTAATCTTTTGGACATTCGACCAGGCTCAGGAGTGAAAGCGTACCAATGCCAAATTGAGGCCTAATTTGGTGATTTATAAAGTATTGGATCACAATTGCAAAGTCTCAGATGTGAAATAATAAAAAGAAACCCCTGAGAAGTGACCCCATTTGGAAACTGCACCCCTCAAGGCATTTATTAAGGGGTGTCGTGAGCATTTTCACCCCACAGGTCTTTTCCATAAATTATTGTGCTTTCGGATGGTGCAAAGTAAAAATTTATATTTTTCCCTAGATATGCCATTTCAGTGGCAAATATGTCATGCCCAGCTTATGCCACTGGAGACACACACCCCAAAAATTGTTAAAAGGGTTCTCCCGGGTATGACGATGCCATATATGTGGAAGGAAACTGCTGTTTGGGCACACTGTAGGGTTCAGATGGGTGGGAGCGCCATTTGGCTTTTGGAGCGTGGAATTTGGTTGGTAATAGTTTTGTTTGGAGTCTTACTGATGTTTCCGTTTATAATGTGGGGCATATGTGAGCTGGGCAGAGTACATCAGGGGCATAGTCAGGGGGTATAATAATGGGGTAAAAAAACAATAAAATAATCCATAGATGTGTGTTACGCTGTGAAGCAATCCTTTCTACACAGGCCAGTGTCGCACTGATATATGGCGTCCTTTCTTATGCCCCTTTTGGTCCACACTCCGGACCTTTGCAGTTTGGGGAATTTTGCTGTGAAGTGTTGTCCTGGTATAATACGGGCACCCTCGCTTCCAGCAGATATGTTTGGGCCCTCCCTTTCCTGGTTCCCTAATTTTAGATCCTTGATAAATCGCCTCTTGAAACAGAAGAAATGTTCCCCTCGGGCACAACTGCATATTTTTTATTTCCTGACTTATTGGAGCCATAACTAATTTTATTTATTCACAGACGTAGTGGTATGAGGGCTGTTTTTTTGCGGGACGCGCTGTAGCGATTATTGGTACCATTTTGGGGTGCATGCAACTTTTTGATCACCTTTTATCCTATTTTTTGGGAGGCCAGGTAAACAAAAAAACGCAATTCTGGCACAGCTTTTTTAGATTTTTTTTATACAGCGTTCACCATGCGTTATAAATTACATGTTACCTTTATTCTGAGGGTCAGTACGATTCCGGCAATACCTAATTTACAGCACTTTTTTATGTTTTACAACTTTTTACTTTTGTAAAACGAATGTTTTTTTTCTGTCGCCAAGTTGTGAGAACCATAACTTTTTAATTTTTATGTCGCCAGAGCTGTATGAGGGCTTGTTTTTTGCGAGACAATCTATAGTTTTTATAGGTACCATTTTTGGTACGTGCGACTTTTTGATCACTTTTTATTCCAATATTTGTAGGGCAAAGTGACCAAAAAACAGAAACTCAGGTATAGTTTTTTCCGGGTTTAATTTACGCTGTTCCCCGCGTGCAATAAATAATATAATATTTTGATACCTCAGTTCGCTACGGTCGCGCCGATACCAAATACGTATGGTTTATTATTTTTTTCAATAATAAAGGACTTGATAAGTGAAAAAGGGCGATTGTGTTTTATTTTATTACTTGAAACTTTTATTGTTTTCAAACTTTTCACTTTTTTTTACACTTTTTAATACTTTCTTTTACACTTTTTTACCTACGTAGTGCAATGTATTTGATCGGAAAGTTATTTACTGACAGCTTCGCCTTCTGGTGGGGCCTAATCGGCTTCCGTAATGGCAGAGCAGTAGGCCATTGTGTCCCGTTGCCATAGCAGCAGTCGCCAGTCATGATTGCCTGTCAGGGCTGGTGATCTGCTAGTAACCACTACGATGAAGCAATCGCTTTCGATTGCTGCATTGAAGGAGTTAATGACAGGGATCGGAGCTAGCTCTGGTTCCTGCCATTACATCCAGCTGACTTCCACCGCTGTTGACGCCGGATCAGCTCCTGAGCCGGCGCCATCTTGCCGGCGGCTATGGAAGCCGATCAGGCTCCGCCGCCGGGCGGATCTTGACATGTTTCCGTGCTAGGCAGACAGGGAGGCCGGTATTAGGCCTCCGGTTGCCATTGCAGCCACCGGAACCCTGGCAATTTCATTGCCGGGGTTCCGATGAGCTGCAAACACCTTAAGTGCAGCACTCGCGTTTGAGCGCTGCACTTAAGGGGTTAATGGCGGGGACCGAAGCTAATTTCGGTCCCCGCCATTACAGCCGGATGTCAGCTGTAAGATACAGCTGAGATCCGGCGATGATGACTTCAGATCAGCTTCAGAGCCGGTGCCAAACATTTGGCGTATGGATACGGCAATTTGTGGGAAGTCATAGCTTTCCATGGCGTACCCATACGGCAAATGTCGGGAAGGGGTTAATATAGTAAGGCCTCATTTACACGAGCGTAATATACGCGCGTGCTTTTCACGCGTGTCGTACGCACCTATATTACTCTTTGGGGCAGTGCAGACAATGCGTGAATTTTGCGCAGCGCGAGTGCGTTGCGTAAAACTCACGACTTGTTCTATAATCGTGCGTTTTTCGCGCATCACGCACCCATTGAAGTCAATGGGTGCGGGAAAACCACGAATGTCGCACGGAAGGACTTCCGTGCGAACTGCGTGATGCGCGCAAGAGCTGTCAAACTGAATGTAAACAGAAAAGCACCACGTGCTTTTCTGTTTACAAACATCCGAACGGAGTGTCTTAGAGATGAGCGAACCGAACTTCACCGGGTTCGGCCGAACTCGTTTTGACCGAACCCGGCAGGAGACAGTCACTGTCCAGGGTGCTGAAAGAGTTAAACTGGTTCAGCACCCTGGACAGTGACTTCCGATCCCAATATACGTGAACGTGTAAAAAAAAAAAAAGTTCTGACTTACCGATAACTCCCGGCTTCTTCCTCCAGTCTGACCTCCCGGGATGACAATTCAGTCCAAGTGACAGCTGCAGCCAATCACAAGCCAAGCACAGGCTGCAGCGGTCACATGGACTGCCGCGTGATCCAGGGAGGTGGGGCCAGATGTCAAGAGAGGCGCGTCACCAAGGACACGTCACCAAGGACGCGTCACCAAGGCAACGGCCGGGAAGTTCTCGGTAAGTACGAACCTCTTTTTTTTTAAACAGGTTACTCGATATGGTGATCGGAATTCACTGTCGAGGGTGCTGAAAGAGTTACTGCCGATCAGTTAACTCTTTCAGCACCCTGGACAGTGACTGACGTCGACTAGCCTCATCTCTATGATGGCGGCTGCGCGAAAATCACGCAGCCGCACATCATACACTGATGACACACGGAGCTGTCAAGTGCCTTTTGCGCACGCAAAACGCTGCATTTTTTTGCGTGCGCACAACGCACACGCTCGTGTAAATGAGCCCTAAGGATGTGTAGACTTAATTGTGCAGCAACGCTTGTTGTCTCCATTCTATGTCAGTGTGGGAAGTAGATGTCTGGCCTTATGATTTTGTGATATGTGATAGACCCAGAATCCCAATCACCAAACCAAAGAATGCAAAATAAAGACACAAAACATTATAATTGGGTGTTAAATGGTCAAAACTTTTATTATATTATATGACCAAACCCAAAATGGCAAACCTCCGACTCACGAAGAGTCACCCTCCAGCACGCAGGAAAGGAAAAACCCCCTGTGGGGGAAACCTCTAGGGAAACCATGGCTGGAGGATTGCCCTTCCTCTGGGTTTAGCAGGTGCCAAAATAGAATTTGTAACAGAATTTGTACATTTTCTCAGATTTTCAAGGAAAGACAATACAATGAACGAACAACATAAAACACATAAATCGGCTGATCTGGTTGGCTAGGCGGATGTCTCTCTTCCTGGGCACCCATTAACATGAATGGGTGATCCACGGATGAAACGGGTCCTCCAGATGCCTCCTTGTAGCACCTGTCTCCGCTCCGGCTAATAGAGGGGGATCTCCTGCTGGAAACCCCCCTCTATTACAGACAACCCGTATGAAGAGGATGGCATCACTGTGATGAAGAAGTGGTCTTGGGTTAAGGGTTTCCCTGCTAGAACCTCCAAATTACATCAGGTCGGCATTGGTGGGGAAGTCAAGCTCCAGGTCCTCAGTCCCATCCAATATGGAGCTGAATGTGGCAGTAAAACCTTCTAATATGGAATCTTCTTTATGTCATAAACATTTGTATTTATGACATCAGCGCATTCATCATCATTACTACAGGAGTTTATTACCACTGCCGCCTCGTTCATTGTGACGTCACCCACAGTGGTCTGAAGTGTTAACCCTTTACTGACTGGCAGTGTACTTACCACAGAGGCCATAAAGCTGAATAGAACATATCAGCGGCCATAAAGGAAAAGGGATAATGCAGGGAGCATCTCCGCACAAAAACAATCCATGACAAAGGGTTCTCCAGGTTAAGATAACTTGTCTGCTTTCTCCAAAAACCAGCACCACACCTGTCCATAGGTTGTGTGTGGTACTACAGCTCATTACCATTCACTTCAATGGAGCAAACCTGCAATACCAGATACAACCTGTGGATAGGTGTGGTGCTGTTTTTGGAAGAAAGCAGCCATATTTTTCTAATCCTGCACAGCCCCTGTTAGAAATAGTTCAAAAAAAGAGGGGAGAAAATAAATTTAAAAAAGGTAAAAAGAGGAACTCTGAGGTAAAATAAATCAAACTAGACTGAAAGGAGTCTGCTGGAGGTGCCAGATGGAAAGACAGATTTCTGCCATGGGGACCAGATTAGTTGAAATGTATCTTGAAGGGGGGCTTCAGAGAGTGGGTTTTAACCCCTTCCCGCCCTATGAAGTGCTGTTGCATTGAAAAACTATGCAGTTCATCTTCGAATGCAGCGTCACAAAAACAAATTATTTTGTAAAAAATAAAACTATATAAATTTGGTATCGCCATAATCGTAACGACCCGCAGAATCAAGTTATCATGCAATTCATGCCGCCCGATGAACACTGTAAAATCAAAACAGAAATGGCGGAATTACAGGTTTTTTTTCAATTCACCCCACAAAATGTAGGTTTTTAAAAAAAAAAAATGTAATACATTATATGGTACATTAGGCCGCAGGGTAAATTCCACATAAACAGCGCCATTCATCGGTTAACTGTTTAAATGATACCAGTTCAAGTGACTTTTATCGAAAAACACCATAAGAAATTTTTTCACAATTAACCTTCTAATTGGGCCTAGCATGTGTGATACTGTCTGCTAAGCCGTTGTATCTCAGCATATTATATGTGATACTGTCTGCTGAGCCGCTGTCTCCTATCAAGTAGCAGAGCTATCAGGTGTCATAGTGTAATGAAACGGGGTAGGGAGACGGACAGGTGAGCCCTAATCTACCCGAAACTCAGTCCCTGCCTACTAGCACGGCCCGTCCTAAGTGACGGCGTACAACTGGGCGACGGTCCCTACGCTCAATAAGTGCAAGACAGACAACACAAGACAAGGGCACACAGAAGAAAAAGGGGGAGATAGGGGCAGTTGCCCATGGAAACACAGTGAGCAACAGGCAGTGGTGAACGAGAGGAGACAAACCAGGAGAGTACGAAGTAGCAAATCAGAGCAAGAGAATAGTCAGTCAAGCCAGGGTTAATAAGTAACAGCGGTCAATAAGGTAAATAGCAAGAATCGCAGAGCCAGGAAACCAGACAATCACAGGCAAGGAACATGCTGCAAGTGAGGGTAAACATAGACCAAGGGCGGGAGCTAGAACCGTCAGGCCAGGCTGTGATAGGTTCTCCCTCTCCTCAGCCTGCCAGCCTGAGTGGTGACAGATTGCCTAACTCTAGCAGACCTTGGAGCTGATGAAGGCTGATTAATCCTTGTCGTGGATTGCGAGCTTGCGTCCTTTTGGCCAAAATGATCACTAATACCCCAGGTATTTTTCATTATTACGTATATTCGCTTCTCTTGGACACAGCCGGGTCTTTGATGCTGGGAGAGCATGGTGTGTTGTTGTTTGGCATAGCAAGCAGGGTAGCCCGCTCTATGAACTATCAAGGTGTCACAAATAGGCTTCTACCTGGCTATACACGTTGTACCTCATGACGTACACACTATCCCTCCATGTTTCACACACTTGCACCCCATTATCCATTTATTTCTATCGAGGCACTTCACTCATTGCTGCCCCCTATATTTCACTTATAGTATTACACTTGCACACACACTATTCATTTATTATTTCTTACTACACATCCCATGCACCACACACACCACTCCCCTCAAGACTAGTGGGAGTGGCTATTATTATTTAAAGCACCTGCTCACTCCTTCATCAGCGTTTCTGACCTGGCTGTGTTCATTTGTAAGTATGGCCTTTTTCAGTGTTTTTGTATATGTCCCCTGGTTTTTATCGGTTCAGGCTGTGATAGGTTCTCCCTCTCCTCAGCCTGCCAGTCTGAGTGGTAACAGATCGCGTCACTCTAGCAGACCTTGGAGCTGATGATGGCTGATTAACCCCGGGTGTCGACATAGAACCTGTGTCTGGCAAACCCTTTACAGTACACCCCCTTTTATGAGGGGCAACTGGACCCTTCCGAGGTGGGCCTGGCTTGTTGGGGAAACGAAGATGGAACTTCCTGAGCAATATACCGGCGTGAACATCCCGGGCGGGTACCCAAGTCCTCTCCTCAGGCCCGTATCCTCTCCAATGGACCAGGTACTGGAGGGAGCCTTGAACCATCCTGCTGTCGACAATCTTGGCTACCTCAAATTCTACCCCATCCGGAGTTTGAACAGGGACCGGAGTTTTCCTCGATGTAGCCATTTATGGGGAGCAGCTTTTCAAAAGGGAGGCATGGAAGGAGACAGGGTTGAGGACCTCAATGATTTTGTATGGCCCTATATACCGGGGAGCAGACTTCTTGGACGGAACTTTAAGGCACAAATTTTTAGAAGACAGCCATGCTAGATCCCCGACCACAAACAGAGGGTTAGTTGAACGTCTTTTATCTGCCTGAGTCTTTTGGATGCTCTGGGACGCCTCAAGGTTCTTCTGAACATGGGCCCAGACTGTGCACAGTTCCCGATGAACGACATCTACCTTGGGATTGTTGGAACCACCAGGTGAAATGGAGGACAACCGTAGATTAAACCCAAAATTACAGAAGAAGGGGTAAACCCCCGAAGAGTTACTGACCGGGTTAGTAAGGGAAAACTCGGTGAGGGGAATGAAGGAGACCCAATCATCTTGACAGTCTGAGATAAAAACACCTTAAGTATTGTTCTAGAGACTGATTAGTCCTCTCAGTTTGGCCATTAGTTTCAGGATGTAAGGCCGAGGAAAAGGACAGATCAATCTACAGCTTCTTACAGAAAGCTCTCCAAAACAATGAAACAAATTGGACCCCTCTGTCAGAAACAATATTGACCGGAACCCCATGGAGACGCAGGATGTGTTTGACAAACAAGGTAGCTAACGTCTTGGCATTGGGTTGTTTCTTGAGGGGTACAAAGTGGCACATCTTACTGAAGCGTTCTACTACAACCCACACCACCGACTTGCCTTGGGACGGAGGCAGATCGATGATAAAATCCATGGAGGTATGGGCAGGGCCACCATCAGGGGGGTATTAGGGGTACTACTGTAGGGGGCCCGGCCAAATGTAATTGAAAGGGGGGCCCGGCAACTGCTGCGACTTGCCTTTGGTAGAAAAAAATAGGCCCCTGTTCTTTTCACCAAAACATTGTCGTGAGCTGCGGGCCCTCTAGTCAAAAACCGCCGTGAAACACCGCCCGCTTGCGCACGACCGCACAAGCGTGCACGCACGAAGGACCGCAGGCGCGCTCCCCCGCGCGAACGACCGGGTGTGCCGGCGCGCAACCCGCTCGTGCCCGCCAGCAAGAGGGAAGCGGCGGTGCGCCCGCACCACAAGAACATCGCTGAACTACTGGCAAGGACAGCCACACAGGGAGAACGGCGCACAGACTAGTTACCTGCTGGCCCGCCTCCTCCTCCGCCGCCTCCGCCTCCTCCGCCTCCGCCGCCGCCTCCTCCTCCACCGCCTCCTCCTCTACCTCCTCCTCCAGAGCGTAGCTGCGTAAGGAGAGGGGGAGGAGTCCAGATGTTGCGCGGCGGCAGGAGTTCAACGATCCCCGCCATTTTCTGGAGCCTGGAGGTGAAGGACTGGACGAGTACTGGAGTGGGAGCCAGCAGCTCTTCTGGCAGTGAGTAAAGTGTCTCAAAGTGCTGATCATGTATGGCACTGTTCACACAGAGTATTTTGCAGGCCGAAGAAATCTGCCTCAAAATTCCTTAAAGAATTTTGAGGCAGATTTTGACCTGCCCACACTATCTTGCCGCGTTTTTTGCTGCAGACTAAAAACGCAGGAACGGCATGAACACTGCGGATTTTATGCAACACATTTTATTGTGGAAAATCCACATCGTATTACAGTCACAGCCGAGTGGATGAGATATAGGTGACACGATCCTCTATTCTTAGCGCAGCCCGGCCTCCTGTCATGACGTTTCATCCCATGTGACTGCTGCAGCGGTCACATGGTCTACAGCATCATCCCAGGAGGCGGGGCTACATTCAGAAGAGAGAGATGCGTCACCTAAACTATGGCCGGGGTAAGTCTAAACTTTTTTATAAATTTAAAAAAGTGCCTTTTTTTTTTCTCATTTGTGATTTTTGCGGCAGAACCGCAGCATTGCTGCAACAGAGGAGCAGCGATTCCACAGAATAAATGGACATGCAGCAGCTTAAAAAGCCACACTGCAGGTCAATTTTTTTTGCAGCGTGTGGATGAGATTTGTTCAAATCTCATCCACTCGGCTGCGACTGTAATACGCTGCGGATTTTCCACAATAAAATGTGTTGCATAAAATCTGCAGTGTTCATGCCTAGTGTGTTCCTACCCTAAGGCTGGATTTACACAAGCGTGTGCTTTTTGCACGCGCAAAAAAGTGGCGTTTTGCGCATGCAAAAGGTCCATAACAGCTCCGTGTGGCAGCAGAGTATGATGCGCGGCTGCGTGATTTTCGCACAGCCGCCATCATTATGACACTCTGTTTGTATGTTTGTACACAGAAAAGAATGTGGTGCTTTTCTGTTTTCATTCATAGTTTATACGGCTGCGGAAATGAAGGCGTGATTCTCACGGACCCATTGACTTCAATGGGTGCATGATGCGTGAACAATGCACAAATATAGGACATGTTGTGAGTTTTACGCAGAGGACACACGGACACGCTGCGTGAAAATCACTGACAGTCTGAATGGCCCCATAGAGTAACATAGGTCCGTGCAAGACGTGTGAAAATCACGCGTGTTGCACGGACGTATTACACGTTCGTCTGAATAAGCCCAAACAATAAGGCCCAGTTCACAGAGTTTTTGGGCCTTGATATTGACTCAATACAAACAAGGGAGGACCCTTATAGTTGGTGGGCATATATTTAAATTGAGAAAAATGGTTTGCCTACCGGCAAGCAAACCCTGTTTTCCAACTATGTAGATAGAAAATAATAAAGCATTTATTAGGTTTATGCAATACTGACAAACTACATATAGATAAAAGCAAGGTCCAATGCTGACTGCAATCAGCACAGTGCAGAGTATGAGGAGCCTAGGGCCAACGGCTGCAGCACGTTGCACCCAGCTCACAATTAGATTAGGGAGTCAGCAGGACTCGTATTTAAAATGAAAGAGGAAGCCCCCCCCCGACATGTTTCGCTACGATGTAGCGTCTTCAGGGGTATCGGGGCTAATGACAGCGCACGGCGAGATGTCCGTGCTTATATGTGTATTGACGTCATTCCACGTGTTCCTCTGCTTGGTAGTGGCCAATCAGAGAGAGGGTATGAGACGAGCCCTCTAGTAAGTGATAGGCGTCCCACGCTACCAATTGCCGACTAGTTGGGACAGCCAATGGGGATGAGATAAGGCGCGCAGGCACATTAGGGTGAGAGCAGATAAGATACTGCTGACCATAAATACATGCCCTCATCGCGCATGCACAGTAGCAGCAAAAATGGTAATAGAAAAAATCCCCTTATGTTAAAGCGGCTGCATATGATAGCGATGTGGTTATGGATAATGATAACTATGGGAGCAAATGAAACAACTGTATTTAGTCTATAAGATAGAGTCTAACAAGATGACATAACGTCACTGTGTCATTTCCTGAGTATAGTTCTAAAAAGATGTAAAAGCAAGCACCAAACAACTTCCAAAACCGCCTCCCATTGATTTAATCTGAATTCAATGGAAAAAAGAAAAAGCAGCACATCCTTTCTTGCCGCTGTTCCGCCCCTGACCTCCCATCGAAATCAATGGGAGGCAGAAAATTCATTTTTTAGTGCGTTTTTTTGTCTGCTGTCCTCAATTGCCGCAGGCAAAAAACATGGCAAGATAGTGTGGGCAGGTCAAAATCTGTCTCAAAATTCGGTGCGCGGTTCCAGGCGGTCGCGGGTGCGTGCGGTTGCGGGTGCGTGCGGTCGCGGGTGCGCACGCGTGGGAGTTTGCGGGTGCGCGCGGGCAGGCAGTGTTTGACGGCCCCCATGACGAGTGGGGGGGCCCGCAGCTCACGACATTCTTTTGGTGAAAAAAACGGGCCCCATTGCAGGTGCCTGTGTTTTTTCTACCAAAGGCAAGTCGCGGCAGTTGCCGGGCCCCCCTTTCAATTTGGTTTGGCCGGGCCCCTCACATCAGTACCCTTAATACCCCCCCTGATGGCGGCCCTTGGTAGCATGATATAGTGCTGGACGGAGTACCGTTAACAGGCGGTGCCACGGTAGGGGGGCCCAGGAAATTTAGCTGTATGGGGCCCTGAAATTCCTGATGGCGGCCCTGGATATGGGTCCAAGGTCTCTGGGGAATGGGCAAAGAACATAGTAAGCCCACAGGTCGGGACCTGGGAGTCTTGGACCTAGCACAAATTTCACAAGCGGCGACGTAGGCCTTAATGTCTTTAAGCAACCCAGGCCACCAATAGGTTCTAGAAATGAGGTGCTTGGTACTCAGGATGCCTGGATGGCCAGATAGTGCGGAGTCATGTTTCTCCCTGAGCAACCTTAGCCGGAATTGCAGGTGAACAAATAGCTTGTTCTCAGGAAGGTTCTCGGGAGCAGAAGCTTGATCAGCCGCAAATTTCAGAGAATAAGTCTGAATCCACAGAGGATATGATTATACCTGGGGGCAAAATACAAACGGGATCCTCCTCAGGAGGAGGGCTGGCCATGAAGCTACGCGACAGAGCATCAGCTTTAATATTTTTTGACCCAGCCCTATAGGTAACCACAAAGTTTAATCTCGTAAAAAACAATGCCCATCGAGCTTGTCTCGGGTTTAGCCTCCGCGCAGATTCTAGGAAAACCAGATTCTTGTGGTCAGTAAGGACTGTTACCTGGTGCCTAGCCCCCTCCAGGAAGTGACGTCACTCTTCAAATGCCCATTTAATGGCTAAGAGTTCGCGGTTGAAAAACATCATAGTTTCTCTCAGTGGAGGAGAACTTCCTGCAGAAGTAGGCACAGGGACGGAGATGGGTGAGAGACCTAGTACCCTGGGACAAGACAGCACCCACTGCCAACTCGGAGGCGTCAACCTCCATGATAAATGGCTCCATTTGGTTAGGCTGAATCAGCACTGGGACAGAGACAAAATACCTCTTAAGGACCTCAAAAGGCTGGACCGCCTCCGGAGGCCAGTGGAGGAGATCAGCACCTTTACGAGTGAGGTCCGTAAGAGGCTTAGCGATGACCGAGAAGTTAGCAATAAATCTCCTGTAATAATTAGCAAATGAGAGAATCCAAATTAATAGAAAAACATGACATCATGCATTCATTACCCCATTTAGTAAGATCACCAGTATTCCAGTTAAAAGTGGGATTATGCGTCTGCAACCAAGAAGGCCTAAAATCAAATCGGACGATAACCCCTGCATCACTAACACAGAACACTGCTCCAAATGAATGGAGCCAACAATGAGTTCAAAAACAGGGGTATGCTGCATAAAATAACCATGAGCAAGCGGAGTGGAATCAATACCCACTACCTGGACAGGTTTAGGCAAATCAATTAATGGCATAGCTAGAGACATAGCAAATTCCACAGACATAATATTAGTAGCAGACCCTGAATCCACAAAGGCACTGTCGGTGGCAGACCTTCCATCAAAAGAGACCTGAAAGGGAATTGTAATGACAGGGGGGTAGGGAAACAGACAGTGAGCCCTAATCTACCCACCACTCAGTCCCTGCCTACTTGCAACGACCCGCCCTAGGCGACGGGGTACAACTGGGCGACGGTCCCTACGCTCAGTAGGTGCACGACAGACAAACGGACAAGGGGACACAAGCAAAGGGAAATGGGGCAGTTGCCCACGGCAACACCGTGAGCAACAAGAGAGGTGAACGAGCCGAGTCAAACCAGGAATGTACGAGGTACCAAACGCAAAGCAGCAGAGTAGTCAGAAAGCCGGGGTAAGTATGAAGCAAGGTCAAATAGCTAGGAGCTGCAGCAAGGCCAGGAAACTACACGAGAAGAATCACAAGCAAAGGAGGAACAGGAAAGGCAGGTATAAATAGAAAGAGGGCGGAACTAGCTCCGTCTGGCCAGGCTGCGATAGGCTCTCCCACTCCTAAGCCTGCCATCCTGAGTGGTGGAAGATGGAGTCAGTCTCAGAGACATAGAACCAGGTGCAGACTGATTACCCATGGGCGTATACACAGAAGTGCCTGGCAGATCCTTTACAGTACCCCCCTTTTATGAGGGGCCACCGGACCCTTTCTAAGTGGACCTGGTTTATTGGGGAAACGAAGGTGGAACTTCCTGACCAAAACCCCTGCATGAACATCCCGGGCGGGTACCCAAGTCCTATCCTCAGGCCAGTATCCTCTCCAATGGACCAGGTACTGGAGGGAGCCTTGGACCATCTTGCTGTCCACAATCTTGGCCACCTCGAATTCCACCCCCTCAGGGGTGAGAACGGGAACAGGAGGTTTCCTCGAGGGAGCCTAGGACGGGGAGCAGCGTTTAAGGAGGGAGGCATGAAACACGTCGTGTATACGAAAAGATGGGGGCAACTCCAGTCGGAAGGAGACAGGATTGAGGACTTTGATGACCTTATACGGCCCTATAAACCGGGGAGCCAACTTCTTGGACGGGACCTTAAGGCGCAAGTTCTTAGATGATAACCACACCAGATCCCCGACCATAAACAAGGGGCTAGCAGAACGTCTTCTATCAACCTGAGTTTTTTGTATACTCTGAGACTTCTCTAGGTTCTTCTGAACCTGGGCCCAGACTGTGCACAGTTCCCGATGAACGACCTCTACCTCGGGATTGTTGGAACTACCAGGTGAAACGGAGGAGAACCGTGGATTAAACCCAAAATTACAGAAAAAGGGGGAGACCCCTGACGAGTTACTGACCCGGTTATTAAAGGAAAATTCGGCGAGCAGAATGAATGAGACCCAATCATATTGACAGTCAGAGATAAAACACCTTAAATATTGTTCTAGAGACTGATTAGTCCTCTCAGTTTGGCCATTAGTTTCAGGATGGAAGGCAGAGGAGAAGGACAGATCAATCTCCAACTTTTTACAGAAGGCTCTCCAAAACAATGAAACAAATTGTACCCCTCTGTCCGAAACAATATTGACAGGGACCCCATGGAGACGCAGGATGTGTTTGACAAACAAGGTAGCTAACGTCTTAGCATTGGGTAGTTTCTTGAGGGGCACAAAGTGGCACATCTTACTGAAGCGGTCTACTACCACCCACACCACCGACTTGCCTTGAGATGGAGGCAAATCGGTGATAAAATTAATGGAGATATGGGTCCAATGTCTCTGGGGAATGGGCAAAGAACGTAGTAAGCCCGCTGGTCGGGACCTGGGAGTCTTGGACCCGGCACAAACCTCACAAGCGGCGACGTAGGCCTTAACGTCTTTAGGCAACCCAGGCCACCAATAGTTTCTGGCAATGAGGTGTTTGGTACCCAGGATGCCTGGATGACCAGATAGTGCGGAGTCATGATTTTCACTAAGTACCCTTAGCCGGAGTTGCAGGGGAACAAACAGCTTGTTCTCAGGAAGGTTCCCGGGAGCTGAACCTTGATCAGCCGCAATTTCAGAGACTAAATCAGAATCAATAGAAGAAATGATTATACCAGGAGGCAAAATACAAGCAGGATCTTCCTCCGAAGGAGGGCTGGCCATGAAGCTACGCGACAGTGCATCGGCCTTAATATTTTTAGACCCAGCCCTATAGGTAATCAAAAAGTTTAATCTGGTAAAAAATAGTTCCCATCGAGCTTGTCTCGGGTTTAACCTCCGGGCAGATTCTAGGAAAACCAGATTCTTGTGGTCGGTAAGGACTGTTACCTGGTGCCTAGCCCCCTCCAGGAAGTGGCGCCACTCTTCAAATGCCCATTTAATGGCTAAGAGTTTGCGGTTGCAAATATCATAGTTACTCTCAGTGGGCGAAAACTTCCTGGAGAAGTAGGCACAGGGACGGAGATGGGTGAGGGACCTGGTACCCTGGGACAAGACAGCCCCCACTCCCACCTCGGATGCGTCAACCTCCACGATAAATGGCTCCATTTGGTTGGGCTGGACCAGCACCGGGGCCGAGATAAAGACCTTCTTAAGGACCTCAAAAGCCTGGACAGCCTCAGGAGGCCAGTGGAGGAGATCAGCACCTTTGTAAGTGAGGTCCGTAAGAGGCTTAGCGATGACCGATAAGTTAGCAATAAATCTCCTGTAATAATTAGCGAACCCCAAGAAACACTGTAACGCCTTCAGGGAGGCAGGTTGGACCCATTCCGCCACAGCCTGGACCTTGGCGGGGTCCATGCGGAATTCATGAGGAGTGAGGATTTGACCCAAAAATGGTATCTCTTGCACCCCAAACACACATTTTTCGGTCTTAGCAAACAGTTTGTTTTCCCGAAGGACCTGGAGCACCTTCCTGACATGCTCAATGTGGGAGGACCAGTCCTTGGAAAACACAAGTATGTCATCAAGGTACACTACAAGAAATACCCCCAGGTAATCTCTTAAAATCTCATTTATGAAATTCTGGAAGACCGCAGGGGCATTACACAACCCAAAGGGCATGACGAGGTATTCAAAATGACCTTCGGGCGTGTTAAACGCAGTCTTCCACTCATCCCCCTCTTTGATGCGGATAAGGTTATACGCCCCCCGTAGATCAAACTTAGAGAACCATTGGGCCCCCTGAACTTGATTAAAGAGATCAGGAATCAAAGGAAGGGGATACTGGTTCCTTACAGTGACCTTATTCAAGTTACGGTAGTCAATGCATGGCCTAAGACCACCATCCTTCTTCCCTACGAAGAAGAAGCCAGCAACTACCGGAGAAGTAGAGGGGCGAATGTAACCCTTGGCCAGGCATTCCTGGATATACTCTCTCATGGCTTCACGTTCGGGACAAGAAAGGTTAAATATCCTACCCTTAGGGAGCTTAGCTCCTGGTACCAAATCGATAGCGCAATCGTATTCTCTATGAGGAGGTAACACTTCGGAGGCCTCCTTAGAGAAAACATCGGCAAAGTCCTAAACAAACTCAGGTAGCGTGTTCACCTCCTCAGGGGGAGACATAGAATTAACAGAAAAACATGACGTCAAGCATTCATTACCCCATTTGGTAAGCTCCCCAGTATTGCAGTCAAACGTGGGATTATGCAACTGCAACCAGGGAAGGCCTAAAACCAAATCGGACGATAATCCCTGCATCAACAGTACAGAGCACTGCTCCAAATGCATGGAGCCAACAAGGAGTTCAAAAACAGGGGTATGCTGAGTAAAATAACCATTAGCAAGGGGAGTGGAATCGATACCCACTACCGGGACAGGTTTAAGCAAATCAATCAAAGGCATAGCTAGAGACATAGCAAATTCCACAGACATGATATTAGCAGAAGACCCTGAATCCACGAAGGCACTGCCGGTAGCAGACCTACCACCAAAAGAGACCTGAAAGGGAAGCAAGATTTTATTACGTTTCATATTTACGGGAAATACCTGTGCGCCCAAGTGACCTCCCCGATGATCACTTAGGCGCGGAAGTTTTCCGACTGCTTATTCTTACGCCTAGGACAGGTGTTCACTTGATGTTTGTCATCCCCACAATAGAAGCAGAGACCATTCTTCCTGCGGAACTCTCTACATTGACGGGGGGACACGGAGGCCCCGAGTTGCATAGGTATCTCCGAGTCTTCCGTGGAAGAGCGAGGCAACGGGACCTCGGGAGGCATCATGGGGGAGTCAGAGGGGAAAACACAAAACCGTTCAAGTTGTCGTTCCCTGAGACGTTGGTCAAGTCGTACCGCTAAAGCCATAACCTGGTCTAAGGAGTCAGAACAGGGATAGCTAACTAGCAGGTCTTTCAGGGCGTTCGACAGACCCAACCTAAACTGGCACCTTAAGGCAGGGTCATTCCACCGAGAAGCTACGCACCAATTCCTAAAGTCAGAGCAATACTCCTCCACAGGTCTCTTACCCTGACGTAAGGTCACCAGCTGACTCTCGGCAAAGGCAGTCCTGTCAGTCTCGTCATAAATGAGTCCGAGAGCAGAAAGAAACGGTCAATGGAGGAAAGTTCAGGGGCGTCAGGGGCCAGGGAGAAGGCCCATTCTTGGGGCCCTTCCTGGAGCCGGGACATAATTATACCCACCCGCTGGCTCTCAGAACCTGAGGAGTTGCACTTTAAGCGAAAGTAGAGCTTACAACTCTCCCGAAAGGAGAGAAAAGTCCTCCGGTCCCCTGAGAACTGGTCAGGCAACTTGAGGTGGGGTTCAAGAGGTGAGGTGAGAGGTACAACCATGGCAGCGTCAGGCTGGTTGACCCTCTGACCTGGACCTGTAGGGAGAGACCCTGCATTTGCTGAGCCAGGGTCTCAAGGGGGTCCATAATAAAGTGAGGGACCAGGGTAGCCTAGGTATATGGGCTTGTGATTATGTAATGACAGGGGGGTAGGGAAACAGACAGTGAGCCCTAATCTACCCACCACTCAGTCCCTGCCTACTTGCAACGACCCGCCCTAGGCGACGGGGTACAACTGGGCGACGGTCCCTACACTCAGTAGGTGCACGACAGACAAACGGACAAGGGGACACAAGCAAAGCGAAATGGGGCAGTTGCCCACGGCAACACCGTGAGCAAGAAGAGAGGTGAACGAGCCGAGTCAAACCAGGAATGTACGAGGTACCAAACACAGAGCAGTAGAGTAGTCAGAAAGCCGGGGTCAGTATGAAGCAAGGTCAAATAGCTAGGAGCTGCAGCAAGGCCAGGAAACCACACAAGAAGAATCACAAGCAAAGGAGGAACAGGAAAGGCAGGTATAAATAGACAGAGGGCGGAACTAGCTCCGTCTGCCCAGGCTGCAATAGGCTCTCCCACTCCTAAGCCTGCCATCCTGAGTGGTGGAAGATGGAGTCAGTCTCAGAGACATAGAACCAGGTGCAGACTGATTACCCATGGGCGTATACACAGAAGTGCATGGCAGATCCTTTACAGGAAGCACGATTTTATTAGGCTTCATGTTTGCGGGATATACCTGTGCGCCCAAGCGACCTCCTCACTTAGGCGTGGAAGTTTTCCGGCTGCTTATTCTTGCGCCTGGGACAGGAGTTCAATAGATGCTTGTCATTACCACAGTAGAAGCAGAGACCATTTTTTCTGCGGAAATCTCTACGTTGTTGGGGAGACACGGAGGCCCGAGTTGCATCTGTTCATCCGAGTTCTCCGTGGAAGAACGAAGCAACGGAACCTCTGGAGCCATCATAGGGGAGCCAGAGGTAAAGGCACCAGAACGTTTAAGTCGTCGTTCCCTGAGACGTCAGTCAAGACGTACAGCTAAAGCCATAGCCTGATTTAGAGAGTCTGAAGTGGGATAGCAAACTAACAGGTCTTTCAGGGCGTTCGACAGACCCAATCTAAACTAGCACCTCAAGGCAGGGTCATTCTACTGAGAAGCTGCACACCACTTACTAAAGTCAGAACAGTACTCCTCAACGGGTCTCTTACCCTGACGTAAGGTCACCAGCTGACTCTCGGCAAAGGCAGTCTTGTCAGTCTCGTCATAGATGAGCCCGAGAGCAGAAAAAAAAAGGTCAACAGAAGAAAGTTCAGGGGCGTCAGGAGCCAAGGAGAAGGCCAATCCCTGGGGGCCGTCCTGGAGCCGGGACCTAATTATACCCACTCGCTGGCTCTCAGAACCTGAAGAGTGGGGTGTTAATTGGAAATAGAGTCTACAACTCTCCCGAAAAGAGAAAAAAGTATTCCGGTCCCCTGAGAACTGGTAAGGCAACTTGAGGTGGGGTTCAAGAGGTGAGGTGGGTAGCATCACGCTGGTTGAACCTCTGAGCCAGGTCTTGGACCTGTAGGGAGAGACCCTGCATTTGCTTAGCCAGGCCCTCAAGGGGGTCCATAGTAGAGTAAGGGACCAGGGTAAGAAAAGGTATAGGGCCTGAAATTATGTAATGAAACGGGGTAGGGAGACGGACAGGTGAGCCCTAATCTACCTGCAACTCAGTCCCTGCCTACTTGCACGGCCCGTCCTAAGTGACGGCGTACAACTGGGCGACGGTCCCTACACTCAATAAGTGCAAGACAGACAACACAAGACAAGGGCACACTGAAGAAAAAGGGGGAGGTAGGAGCAGTTGCCCATGGAAACACCGTGAGCAACAGGCAGTGGTAAACGAGCCGAGACAAACCAGGAGAGTACGAAGTAGCAAATCAGAGCAGGAGAATAGTCAGTCAAGCCAGGGTTAATAAGTAACAGCGGTAAATAAGGTAAATAGCAAGAATCGCAGAGCCAGGAAACCAGACAATCACAGGCAAGGAACATGCTGCAAGTGAGGGTAAACATAGACAAAGGGCGGGAGCTAGAACCGTCAGGCCAGGCTGTGATAGGTTATCCCTCTCCTCAGCCTGCCAGCCTGAGTGGTAACAGATCGCGTCACTCTAGCAGACCTTGGAGCTGATGAAGGCTGATTAACCCCGGGCGTCGACACAGAACCTGTGTCTGGCAAATCCTTTACACATAGTCTTAGGCTGGGTTCACACAAGCACATTACATCCGTAATGGACGGAACGTATTTCGGCCGCAAGTCCCGGACCGAACACACTGCAGGGAGTCGGGCTCCTAGCATCACAGTTATGTACGACGATAGGAGTGCCTGCCTCTCCGTGGAACTACTGTCCTGTACTGAAAACATGATTACAGTACGGGACAGTTGTCCTGCAGCGAGGCAGGGACTCCTAGCATCGTACATAACTATGATGCTAGGAGCCCGGCTAACTGCACTGTGTTCGGTCCGGGACTTGCGGTCAAAATACGTTCCATCCATTACGGATGTATCATGGTCGTGTGAACCCAGCCTTAGGGTTCACACGCAAAGTAAAAAATGGCTGAAAATTACAGAGAACACAGCCTTTGATTTACAGACGTTTTTGAAGTTGAAGACGTTTTTTGAGGTGTTTAGTTCTAGATGTTTTTGGAGCTGATTTTCCATTGACACAATGAAAAACATCTCCAAAAACGGCTCAAGAAGTGACATGCTCCTTCTTTTTACGTGCCGTTTTAAAATACAATAGGCAGATGTTTGTAGGCATTGGGCTACCGATTTTTCAGTCGTATTTGAAGGCGTTTACACCCCGAAATACGCCTGAAAACACAGAGTGTGAATATACCCTTAAAGATACACTGTCTCAGATATATATATATTTTTTGTTTGTTTTTTAGGGGGGTGGGCAAAACATGTCTTGTGGAACAAGACAGTCTGATTGGACAGTCTGATTAGTGGGGGAGATACGGGGTCTGGCTTAGGCCTTTTGTTACACACTCAATGTAAAATTGTACACTAGCTCGGAGCTGGCATTTATTTCTGCTTTACATTACGGCCGTTATTGGCGTAAATGATAGTAAAATTGTCGCCCCTTTCCGCAAAGCACCACACACTTTTCAAAAAAGCGCCAAAGGCAGCGTAAACTGCCCAAAAACTTTCCCGCAAATTGCAACTTTTGGGACTTTTCTATGCCAGATAAGCGGCTTAGCAAGGTTAATAAATTCTCCTCTAAGGCTACAGACAGTAATACAATATCTTACTGCAAGGATCTGTACACTCAGTGTCTGACTGAGGTACCTTGGACCCACCAAAGGAAATAATTCTTGGGGGTCTACCGTTCAACTATATAGAAATAATGTGAACACTCTTAATTGTGTACTAAAAACGTGTCGTGTGTAGTAAAACAAAGACCAATATTCCCACCATATAGTGACAGATATCAGTCCTACACAGGCTTTCTGCACACCATATACACTACCGTTCAAAAGTTTAGGGTCACTTAGAAATTTCCTTATTTTTGAAAGAAAAGCACAGTTTTTTTCAATGAAGATAACATTAAATTAATCAGAAATCCACTCTATACATTGTTAATGTGGTAAATGACTATTCTAGCTGTAAACGTCTGGTTTTTAATGCAATATCTACATAGGTGTATAGAGGCCCATTTCCAGCAACCATCACTCCAGTGTTCTAATGGTACATTGTGTTTGCTAACTGTGTTAGGGCGGATTTACACGAGCGTGTGCGTTTTGCGCACGCAAAAAACGCGGAGTTTTGCATGCACAAAAGGCACTTAACAGCTCCGTGTGTCATGTACATATGGTGCGCGGCTGCGTGCCATCATTGGATGTTTGTAAACAGAAAAGCATGTGGTGCTTTTCTGTTTATATTCATTATTTTACTGCGTTTGCGCGAATAACACGCGTCCCACGGAAGTGCTTCCGTGCAGCGTGCGTGATTTTCACGCACCCATTGACTTCAATGGGTGCATGATGTACGAAAAACGCCGAAATATAGGACATGTCGTGAGTTTTACGCAGCGGACTCACTCTGCGCAAAAATCACAGACAGTCTGCACTGCCCCATAGACTTGCATAGGTCCATGCCACACGCATGAAAAACACGCGGGTGGCACGGACGTATTACAAGTTTGTGTAAATCCGCCCTTAGAAGGCTAATGGATGATTAGAAACCACTTGATAACCCTTGTGCAATTATGTTAGCACCGCTGTAAACAGTTTTGCTGTTTAGAGGAGCTATAGAACTGACCTTCCTTTAAGCTAGTTGAGAATCTGGAGCATTACATTTGTGGGTTCGAATAAACTCTCCAAATGGCTAGAAAAAGAGAGCTTTCATGTGAAACTCTACAGTCTATTCTTGTTCTTAGAAATGAAGGCTATGCCATGCGAAAAATTGCCAAGAAACGGAAGATTTCCTACAATGGTGTGTACTACTCCCTTCAGAGGACAGCACAAACAGGCTCTAACCAGAGTAGAAAGAGAAGTGGGAGGCCCCGCTGCGCAACTGAGCAACAAGACAAGTACATTAGAGTCTCCAGTTTGAGAAATAGACGCCTCACAGGTCTTCAACTGGCAGCTTCATTAAAACAATGTGTAATCATTTATATACTAACTGTTTAACTGAAAAAAAATAAAAAAAATTCCTAGCGACACATTCCCTTTAATACTGGCGTTTCATACACCAGTCCTATTAAACAGTTTGCTGGAGTAAGATGCAACACATTTATTAACAGGCGAACGACTCTTAATAAATATGTTGCATCTTTTAGCTGCAACGCGTCCTGTCATCAGTACTTTCTACGTGCCGCGGCCTGCTGTACATTTAAAGTACATTTTTAAAATGTATTTTATTGTCTGATTGGGGGGGGCATACAGTCTGATTGGGGGGGAGGTATGGGTCTGGCACGGACCTTTGCCTTGTTACGCCCCCCAGAGATAAATCTAGGCCGCATTATACATATAGATTTCTGCTATAATTTATATCAGTTACTGGCGCAAATTATAGTCAAATTGTTGGCCATTTCTGCTAAGCCACGCTCATTTTTTGCCCCCAAAAATATCGACATTTGCGCATTTTGTGTATTTTCTACGCTAGTAAACTGTTGTAGAAAGGTTAATATATTCCCCCCAAAGGCTACAGACCGTAATACAATATCTTAATGTAAGGATGTGTACACTTAATTGTGCAGCAACGCTTGTTGTCTCCATTCTATGTCAGTGTGGGAAGTAGATGTCCGGCCTTATGATTTTGTGATATGTGATAGACCCAGAATCCCAATCACCAAACCAAAGAGTGCAAAATAAAGACACAAAACATTATAATTGGGTGTTAAATGGTCAAAACTTTTATTATATTATATGACCAAACCCAAAATGGCAAACCTCCGACTCACGAAGAGTCACCCTCCAGCACGCAGGAAAGGAAAAACCCCCTGTGGGGGAAACCTCTAGGGAAACCATGGCTGGAGGATTGCCCTTCCTCTGGGCTTAGAAGGTGCCAAAATATCATTTGTAACAGAATTTGTACGTTTTCTCAGATTTTCAAGGAAAGACAATACAATGAACGAACAACATAAAACACATAAATCGGCTGACCTGGTTGGCTAGGCGGATGTCTCTCTTCCTGGGCACCCATTAAAATGAATGGGCGATCCACGGATGAGACGGGTCCTCCAGATGCCTCCTTGTAGCACCTGTCTCCGCTCTGGCTAATAGGGGGGGATCTCCTGCTGGAAACCCCCCTCTACTACAGACAACCCGTATGAAGAGGATGGCATCACTGTGATGAAGAAGTGATCTGGGGTGAAGGGTTTCCCTGCTAGAACCTACAAATTACATCAGGTCGGCATTGGTGGGGAAGTCAAGCTCAAGGTCCTCAGTCCCATCCAATATGGCGCTGAACGTGGCAGTAAAACCTTCTAATATGGAATCTTCTTTATGTCATAAACATTTGTGTTTATGACATCAGCGCATTCATCATCATTACTGCAAGAGTTCATTAACGCTGCCGCCTCATTCATTGTGACGTCACCCACAGTGGTCTGAAGTGTTAACCCTTTAATGACTGGCAGTGTACTTACCACAGAGGCCATAAAGCTGAATAGAACATATCAGCGGCCATAAAGGAAAAGGGATAATGCAGGGAGCATCTCCGCACAAGAACTATCCATGACAAAGGGTTGTCCAGGATGAGATAACTTGTCTGCTTTCTCCAAAAACCAGCACCACACCTGTCCATAGGTTGTGTGTGGTACTACAGCTCATTACCATTCACTTCAATGGAGCAAACCTGCAATACCAAATACAACCTGTGGATAGGTGTGGTGCTGTTTTTGGAAGAAAGCAGCCATATTTTTCTAATCCTGCACAGCCCCTGTTAGAAATAGTTCAAAAAAAAAGTGGGGGGAGAAAGAGAAGAAATTAAAAAAAGGTAAAAAGAGGAACTCTGAGGTAAAAGAAATCAAACTAGACTGAAAGGAGTCTGCTGGAGGTGCCAGATGGAAAGACAGATTTCTGCCATGGGGACCAGATTAGTTGAAATGTATCTTGAAGGGGGGCTTCAGAGAGTGGGTTTTAACCCCTTCCCGCCCTATGAAGTGCTGTTGCATTGAAAAACTATGCAGTTCATCTTCGAATGCAGCGTCACAAAAACAAATTATTTTGTAAAAAATAAAACTATATAAATTTGGTATCGCCATAATCGTAACGACCCGCAGAATCAAGATATCATGCAATTCATGCCGCCCGATGAACACTGTAAAATCAAAACAGAAATGGCGGAATTACAGGTTTTTTTTTCAATTCACCCCACAAAATGTAGGTTTTTAAAAAAAAAAAAAATAATACATTATATGGTACATTAGGCCGCAGGGTAAATTCCACATAAACAGCGCCATTCATCGGTTAACTGTTTAAATGATACCAGTTCAAGCAACTTTTTTCAAAAAACACTATAAGACATTTTTTCCCAATTAACCTTCTAATTGGGCCTAGCATGTGTGATACTGTCTGCTAAGCCATTGTATCTAAGCATATTATATGTGATACTGTCTGCTGAGCCGCTGTCTCCTATCAAGTAGCAGAGCTATCAGGTGTCATAGTCTTAGGGTTCACACGCAAAGTCAAAAATGGCTGAAAATTACAGAGCTGTTTTCAGAGAACACCGCCTTTGATTTACAGCCGTTTTTGAAGCTGGAAACGTTTTTTGAGGTGTTTTTTTCTAGATGTTTTTGGAGCTGTTTTTCCATTGACACAATGAAAAAATCTCCAAAAACGGCTCAAGAAGTGACATGCTCCTTCTTTTTACATGCCTTTTTAAAATACAATAGGCAGATGTTTGTAGGCATTGGGCTACCGATTTTTCAGTCGTATTTGAAGGCGTTTACGCCCCAAAATACGCCTGAAAACACAGCGTGTGAATATACCCTTATAGATACGCTGCACAGATATATATATCTTTTTTTTTTTTTTAGGGGGGTGGGCAAAACACATGTCTTGTGGAACAAGACAGTCTGATTAGTGGGGGAGATACGGGGTCTGGCTTTGGCCTTTTGTTACACACTCAATGTAAAATTGTACACTAACTCAGAGCTGACGTTGATTTCTGCTTAAGGGTATGTTCACACGATGAGAGGCAGTTACGTGTGAAAAGACAGACTGTTTACAGCTGCCTCGTTTTACACGTAAATGCTCCTCCTCGTAATTTACGAGGCGTCTGAGACGCTCTGAGGCGCTCGTAAATCTTGAGCTGTGCTTCATTGAGTTCAATGAAGAACAGCTCAAATTACGTGGCAAAGAAGTTCCCTGCACTTCTTTGCCGAGGCAGTCCATTTACGCGTCGTCGTTTGACAGCTGTCAAACGACGACGCGTAAATTACATGTTGTCTGCACAGTACGTCGGCAAACCCATTCAAATGAATGGGCAGATGTTTGCCGACGTATTGCAGCCCTATTTTCAGACGTAAAACGAGGCATAATACGCCTCGTTTACGTCTGAAAATAGGTTGTGTGAACCCAGCCTTACATTACGCCCGTTACTGGCGTAAATGATAGTAAAATTGTCGGCCCTTTCTGCCAAGCTTTACACACTTTTCAAAAAGTGCCAAGCGCAGCATAAACTGCCCAAAAACTTTCCCGCACTTTTGGGACTTTTCTATGCCAGATAAGAGGCTTCGCAAGGGTAATAAATTCTCCTCTAAGGCTACAGACAGTAATACAATATCTTAATGCAAGGATCTGTACACTCAGTGTTTGACTGAGGTACCTTGGACCCACCAAAGGAAATAATTCTTGGGGGTCTACCGTTCAACTATATAGAAATAATTTGAACACTCTAGATTGTGTGCTAAAAACGTGTGTAGTAAAACAAAGACCAATATTCCCACCATATTGTGACAGATATCAGTCCTACACAGGCATTCTGCAGACCATTTAAGTGAATACAGTGCAATGAAATTCAGTGACTCACAGGTGACCTCTTCTCAGTTTGGAGTCGTTCACGTTCTCTTTTCTTCTTCATCCGGCCCAGAACGCCATGATGACTTCTTCCAGTCTTCTTCATCTCCAATGCCCAAGCGCGAACCACAAGTTACTTCATGAAAGTGTTGATGTAACCTAGATACCATGTGTAATGACGGGGTAGGGAGACAGACAGGTGAGCCCTAATCTACCCACCACTCAGTCCCTGCCTACATGCATGGCGCGTCCTAGGCGACGGCGTACAACTGGGCGACGGTCTCTACGCTCAATATGTGCATGACAGACAAACAGACAAGGCCCACGGCAAGACAGTGTGCAACAGGCGTAGTGAACGAGCCAAGTCAAACCAGGAGTGTACGAGGTACCAAACGCAGAGCAGGAGCGTAGTCAGTAAAGATAGGGTCAAAATGAAGCAAGGTCAATAATAATAGCAGGAGCAGCAGAGCCAGGAAACAGGAAAGAATCACAGGCAAAGACAAGCAGGAAATGAAGGTATAAATAGACTGAGGGCGGGAGCTAGAACCATCTGGCCAGGCTGTGATAGGTTCTCCCACTCCTGAGCCTACCACCCCTAGTGGTAGCAGATCGAGTCACTCTATCAGACCTAGGATCAGGTGCAGACTGATTAACCACGGGCGTCGACACAGAAGCTGTGTCTGGCAGATCCTTTACAGTTCCCCCCTTTTATGAGGGGCCACTGGACCCTTTCTAGGTGGACCTGGCTTATTGGAGAACCGAAGATGGAACCTCCTGAGCAATACCCCAGCGTAAACATCCCGGGCGGGTACCCAAGTGCTCTCCTCAGGCCCATATTCTCTCCAGTGGACCAGGTACTGGAGGGAGCCTTGGACCATCCTGCTGTCCACAATCTTGGCCACCTCGAATTCTACCCCTTCAGTGGTGAGAACAGGGGCCGGAGGTTTCCTCGAGGTAGCCAAGGATGGGGAGCAGCGTTTCAGGAGGGAGGCATGAAACACATCGTGTATTCGAAAAGACGGGGGTAACTCCAGTCGGAAGGAGACAGGGTTAAGGACCTCAATGACCTTGAACGACCCTATATACCGGGGAGAAAATTTTTGGGACGGAACATTAAGGCGCAAATTTTTTGAAGACAGCCACACCAGATCCCCGACCACAAACAAGGGGTTAGCAGAACGTCTTCTATCTGCCTGAGTCTTTTGTATGCTCTGGAACGCCTCTAGGTTCTTCTGAACCTGGGCCCAGACTGTGCACAGTTCCTGATGAACGACATCTACCTCGGGATTGTTGGAACCACCAGGTGAAACGGAGGAGAACCGTGGATTAAACCCAAAATTACAGAAAAAGGGGGAGACCCCTCACAAGTTACAGACCCGGTTATTAAGGGAAAATTCGGCGAGTTATAGTAGAGGGAATCCACTAGGGACTCATATGAGACTGCAGGCTCGCAGGCGCCACCTAGTGGATTCCCTCTACTATAGCTGTGTTGATATCACCAATGTATCTTCTGTTTACCTACGCTCTATGATCTATGCCATCTATACCAATGTACTTGTTTCCTCTAAGAATGGATTACCGATATGTGGTTCTCTTGTTAATCACAGACTTTCTTTCTATGTACCTCGTTCTGTTGCTCTAAGCTACATTATTCACTATCCCATTGTAACCATCACACTTGATAGAAATTGTCTTAAATTGTCTTGATATGACGATGTGATACTCGATAATATACCGCTACTGTGTATACCTTTTGTTTGTGCACTGGATTGATAGTCACCCTCTAACATACATTGGGCCATATTTAAATAAATATTCATATCTATACCTTGAGGCTTGTTCCCAATAAAATAATAGATATATTGACTATATATGAACACTGTATGTGTCTTGACAAAAGACTCTGTTCTTATTTTTTACCTTTTTTATTTTATTTTTCAAGTTTCTCTTTACTTGCTGTTTAGCACCATTGATATAATGTTATTGTTGAAATATGATGCCAATATATTCATGTGAAATATTCTGTACACCTGCAGTGCCTGACGAAGGTCGTTGAACCGAAACGTTGCACGCACATTGCCCATGGCATCGAATTTAATAAAATCGCAAAATTGAACCACATTTGTGTGCCGGATACTTTTCTATATACAATTGGGTTGGGACCCTATTCGTGCACCTCTTTCAATCTTGTGCGCTCTGAACCAACACAGAGTAGTACCAGCGGTACTACCCTGATGGCAGGCCTGTTTGCAGGGGTACTAGCCAGCTACGACACAGATAACCCAAGTTTCAAGACCATGCAAAGTTATGGATGTTTGCCATCCCATGGGATATGGGAACAATAGGGAATTCTATCAGTAAGTATTCTGCCTGTTTCTTGGCTAATACTCCTAATGCAATTCCTTCTTCTAGCAGATTTTTTAAAGATTCTTTACATGCGGTGCTTGGTTTCGCCACAAGTTTGCGATATGTCGATTCATTGTCTAAAATGGTGTGAACGTATCTGGGATATAAACAGGAATCTAGAACAACTCCTGCTTCGTAAGATTTGGAGGACACAGTTATACGCTGGATATATGGTGAGCCCCTCTGTGTTTTCACCTTTAGCCCTTATGTGTATGTATGAACCTTTTAGATGGTTAACCCCTTAGTGACCACCAATACGCCTTTTCACGTGAGTCACTAATGGGCTTTAGGCTAGGCTGACACCTTTTCACGTCAGCCTAGTCTAAGTCCTACACGGGTCTCCCGTGCAGGCAGGAGCCGGGGCTCTGCTGTTTGATGACAGCTGAGCTCCTGCTCCAACGCCCGCGATCGAAGTTCACTTCGATCGCAGCCGTTTAACCCATTAAATGCCGCCGTCAATAGCGACCGCGGCATTTAACTTTGTTTACAGAGGGAGTGCGCTCCCTCTGTCACCCATCGGCGGCCCGCAAATTCAATCGCGGGTCTCCGATGAGGTGTCATGGCAGCCGGGGGCTTGATAAAAGCCCCCAGGTCTGCCCTGGACATATTCCTGTTAGGACGCGCCGGAGTCATAAATGTGAAATAAAGATTATTAATAAAAATTACAGTAAAAAAATAAATAAAATATTTTTTTTCCATAAAAAGTGGTTTTATTTAGTAAAAGTGTAAAAAAAAAAAAAAAAGTACACATATGTGGTATCGCCGCGACCGTAATGACTCCATTAATAAAGTTAATATGTAATTTAAACCGCAAGGTGAACACCGTAAAAAAAAACGCAAAAAACAATGGCGAAATTGCAATTTTTTTCCATTGCCCCCCAAAAAAGTCATAATAAAAATGAATCAATAAGTCCCACGCACCCCAAAACAGAACCAATCAAAACTACGTCTTGTCCAGCAGAAAACAAGCCCAAAAAATCACTACATTGATGGAAAAATAAAAAAATTACGGCTCTTGGAAAGCAACGATGCAAAAACAAATAATTTTAGTTTAAAAGTGTTTTTATTGTGCAAAAGTCGTAAAACATAAAAAAACCTCCACATATGTGGTATCGACGTAATCGTACCGACCCATAGAATAAAGGTAACATGTTATTTACGTCGCACAGTGAACGGCGTCAATTTAAAAACGCATAGAACAATGGCGGAATTTCAGGTTTTTGTTATAATCCCCCCCAAAAAGGTTAATAAAAGTTAATATAAAAATTATATGTACCCAAAAATGGTGCCATTAAAAAGCACAACTAATCCCGCAAAAAACAAGTCCTCATACAGCTATGTAGACAAAAAAATAAAAAAGTTATAGCTCTTTGAATGCGACTATAGAAAAACGAATAAAATAGCTTGGTCATTAAGGCCTAAAATGGGCTGGTCACTAAGGGGTTAATCTTTACCCGCTAAGGTGGAAGGGTTGGTTCCAATGCCTAGTTATGGTGGTGTCTGAGGAAATAAAGGTCCTTTTAGACGTCCCGATACTGACCATGAAAACCAGCGCCAATCGACGATACAGCGTATCACAAGGAGCAATCATCGGTAATGTATGGGGGAAAACAATCGTTACTACACCAGACCCCGCACCGATCTGCCAGTCCAGCTGCCTCCGGGGAATGGACAACACTGCCGGAAGCAGATGGCTCAGATCACTGCATAGCGGCCGTTCGGCAGAACTGCAGCTCGGCCTCTATTCTTTGACCGGAGCCGTCTGCTTCCGGCAGTGTTGTTCGGTGCCCGGAGGCAGCTGGAGTGGCGGATCAGTGCGGGGTCCAGGTGTCGGACACGCGCCGATCATATACTGATGACCTATCCAGTGGATAGGTCATCAGTTGTCAGAACGTGGAAAACCCCTTTAAAGGGAAGGTGTCATGAATTTTTTTTTTTTTTTTTATATATATAATATTGCTTTTAGGGTGTCATTAAAATAAATTGTATTTATTTGTGTTTTTGTGTTGTACTTTTTACTTTTTTCTTTCTTTAACTTCTCTATGGGGGCTGCCATTTTTTTTCAACTCTGTATCTGTCCATTAACGACACATACAGAGATGGAATACGGCACATACATCCCCATAGAGAATGCGAACGGGTGCCGTTCCATTCACTATAGCATACACCATCTGTGTGGGAACGGCGCAAACGCCGCTCCCACACAGACCAAAAGGAAGGTCTTTGGTAGAGCGACATCCAGCGCCATTTTCATGTGGACCGGAAGCCACAGTCGGATAGTAAGATGACGACTTCCGGTCGCGGCTTCCGGCCATATGTTGAAGGCAGCGCAGATGCAAGGACTAGGAGCGGCAGGGCGGAGGCGGCAGCGGCGGCAGGAGCAGGTAAATTATGTTTGTGTATGTGATGTGTGTGTTTGTTAGGGTATGTTCACACACTAGCTGTAATTTACGGCTGAAATGACAGCCTGTTTTCAGAAGAAAACAACTGCGTCGTTTCAGCCGTAAATGCTCCTCCTCGTAATATACGAGGCGTCTGTGACGCTCGTATATCTTGAGCTGCTCTTCATTGAGTTCAATGAAGAACAGCTCAAATTACGTGGCAAAGAAGTGCCCTGCACTTCTTTGCCGAGGCAGTCAATTTACGCGTCGTCGTTTGACAGCTGTCAAACGATGACGCGTAAATGACAGGTCGTCTGCACAGTACGTCGGCAAACCCATTCAAATGAATGGGCAGATGTTTGCCGACGTATTGTAGCCTTATTTTCAGACGTAAAACGAGGCATAATACGCCTCGTTTACGCCTGAAAATAGGTCGTGTGAACCCAGCCTTAGTGTTATACTGTCTGCTGAGCACTGTATCTATTCCTTCTACACTGTGCATTAGCTCAGAAAATGGCGGCACACAGTGTAGGAAGTTTGAACATTCAACCCCCTCCTTTCTCCTGGCACTAGCCAGGATAAAGGAGGGGGGATTCTGTGAGGGCACTAAAGCGAGTGTGTCTACTCCAAATTTGCAGCATAAGGCAATGAGGTTGCTTTACCACATGCCAATGCTGCAATTTTGCTCCCTCTAGTGACCAGCACATGGAAATGTTATAAATTAGAATCTAATTTATAATATTTCCTGATTTGTGAAAAAAAATAAAAAAAAATAAAACAATGTGTAATCATTTATATACTAACTGTTTAACTGAAAAAAATAAAATAAAATTTCTAGCGACACATTCCCTTTAATACTGGCGCTTCATACACCAGTCCTATTAAACAGTTTAATAAATGTGTCGCATCTTTTAGCTGCAACGCGGCCTGTCATCAGTACTTTCTACGTGCTGCGGCCTGCTGTAAGAGCCTGAGGGAATCCGGGAGGGAGAATCGGAGCGGTGAGGTAAGTACATTTTTAAAATGTATTTTATTGTCTGATTGGGGGGGCAAACAGTCTGATTGGGGGGAGGTATGGGTCTGGCACGGACCTTTGCCTTGTTACGCCCCCCAGAGATAAATCTGGGCCGCACTATACATATAGATTTTTGCTATAATTTACATCAGTTACTGGCGTAAATTATAGTAAAATTGTTGGCCATTTCTGCTGAGCCCCGCCCATTTTTTGCCCCCAAAAATGTTGACATTTGTGCATTTTGTGCATTTTCTACGCTAGTAAACTGTTGTAGAAAGGTTAATATATTCCCCCCAAAGGCTACAGACCGTAATACAATATCTTAACCCCTTCCCTCTTTAGCCACTTTTGACCTTCCTGACAGAGCCTCATTTTTCAAATCTGACATGTGTCAGTTTATGTGGTAATAACGTCGGAATGGTTTTAGCTATCCAAGCGATTCTGAGATTGTTTTCTCGTGACACATTGGACTTGATGTTACTGGCAAAATTTGCTCGATATGTTCAGTATTTAATTGTGAAATATACCAAAATTTAGCGAAAAATTGCAAACATTTGCATTTTTCTCAACTTAAATGTATCTGCTTGTAAGGCAGGCAGTTATAACACACAAAATTGTTGATAACTAACATCCCCCATATGTCTACTTTAGATTGGCATCGTTTTTTGAACATCCTTTTATTTTTCTAGGATGTTACAAGGCTTAGAACTTTAGCAGCAATTTCTCACATTTGAAAGAAAATTTCAAAAAGCTATTTTTACAGGGGCCAGTGCACTTGTGAAGTGGCTTTGAGGGCCTTATATATTAGAAACCCCCAAAAAGTCACAACATTTTGAAAACTTCACCCCCCAAAGTATTCAAAACAGCATTTAGAAAATTTTTTAACCCTTTAAACTTTTCACAGGAATTAAAGTAAAGTAGGGGTGAAATTTACAAATGTCATATTTTTTTGCAGAAATAAATTTTTAATGCAATTTTCTTTATAACACAGAATGTTTTACCATAGAAATGCAACTCAATATTTATTGCCCAGATTCTGCAGTTTTAGGAAATATCCCACATGTGGCCGTAGCGTGCTACTGGACTGAAGCACCGGCCTCAGAAGCAAAGGAGCACCTAGTGGATTTTGGGGCCTTATTTTTATTCGAATATATTTTAGGCACCAGGTGAGGTTTGAAGGGCTCTTGCGGTGCCAAAACAGTGGAAATCCCCCAAAAGTGATCCCATTTGGGAAACTACAAACCTCAAGGAAATTATCTAGGGGTATAGTGAGCATTTTGACCCCCCAGGTTTTTTACAGAAATTATTGGAAGCAGGCCGTGAAAATTAAAATCTACATTTTTTCAAAGAAAATGTAGGTTTAGCTAATTTTTTCTCATTTCCACAAGGACTAAAGGAGAAAAAGCACCACAAAATTTGTAAAACAATTTCTTCCGAGTAAAATGGTACCCCACATGTGGTAATAAACGTCTGTTTGGACACACGGCAGAGCTTAGAAGGGATGGAGCACCATTTGGCTTTTGGAATTCACATTTAGCAGGAATGGTTTGCGGAGGCCATGTAACATTTACAAAGCCCCTGAGGGGACAAAGCAGTGGAAATCCCCCGCAAGTGACCCCATTTTGGAAACTACACCCATTGAGGAAATTATCTAGGGGTACACTGAGCGTTTTGACCCTCCAGGTTTTTTGCAGAAATTATTGTAAGTAGGCCCTGAAAATAAAAATCGAAATTATTTCAAAGAAAATGTAATTTTAGCTAATTTTTTCTCATTTCCTCAAAGACTGAAGGAGAAAAACCACCACAAAATTTGTAAAGCAATTTCTCCCGAGTAAAACAGTACCCATGTGGTAATAAACGGCTGTTTGGACACACGGCAGGGTTTAGAATGGAAAGAGCGCTATTTGGCGTTTGGAGATCACATTTAGCAGGAAAGGTTTGTGGAGGCAATGTCGCATTTGCAAAGCCCCTGAGGGGACAAAACAATGAAAACGCCCAAAAAGTGACTCCATTTAGGAAACTACACCCCTTGAGGAATCCATCTAGGAGAATTGTGAGCATTTTGACCCCATAGATGTTTCATAGAATTTATTAGAATTGGGCAGTGAAAATAAAAACAATCCTTTTTCTTCAATAAGACGTAGCTTTACCCCAAAATTTTTTGTTTTCTCAACAAATAAAGGACAAAAAGAACCCAACATTTTTAAAGCAATTTCTCCCGAGTACGGCAATTCCCCATATGTGGTCATAAACTGCTGTTTGGGCACACGGCAAGGCTCAGAAAGGAAGGAGCGCCATTTGGAGTGCAGATTTTGCTGGATTGGTTTCTGGGCACCTGTGGGACCAAAACTGTGGAAACCCCCCAGTAGTGACCACATTTTGGAAACTACACCCCTCAATGCATTTACCTAGGGGTGTAGTAAGCATGTTAACCCTGCAGGTGTTTTGTAGAAATTAGTGTGCACTCGATGTTGCAGAGTGAAAATGGGATTTTTTTCCATAGATATGCCAATATGTGGTGCCCAGCTTGTGCCACCATAACAAGACAGTTCTCTAATAATTATGCTAGGTTTCCTGGTTTTAGAAACACCCTTTATGTGGCCCTAATCTTTTGCCTGGACATTCGACCAGGCTCAGGAGTGAAAGCGTACCATGCGAAATTGAGGCCTAATTTGGCGATTTATAAAGTATTGGATCACAATTGCAGAGTCTCAGATGTGAAATAATAAAAAGAAACCCCTGAGAAGTGACCCCATTTGGAAACTGCACCCCTCATGGCATTTATTAAGGGGTGTAGTGAGCATTTTCACCCCACAGGTATTTTCCATAAATGATTGCGCTGCGGATGGTGCAAATTAAAAATGTATATTTTTCCCTAGATAAGCCATTTCAGTGGCAAATATGTCATGCCCAGCTTATGCCACTGGAGACACACACCCCAATTTTTTTTAAAAGGGTTCTCCGGGGTATGACGATGCCATATATGTGGAAGGAAACTGTTGTTTGGGCACACTGTAGGGTTCAGATGGGTGGGAGCGCCATTTGGCTTTTGGAGCGTGGAATTTGCTTGGTAATAGTTTTGTTTGGAGGGCATGTGTGAGCTGGGAAGAGTACATCAGGGGCATAGTCAGGGGGTATAATAATGGGGTAAAAAAAACAATAAAATAATCCATAGATGTGTGTTACGCTGTGAAGCAATCCTTTCTGCACAGGCCAGTGTCACACTGATACAGTGAAGGAAATTAGTATTTGATCCCTTGCTGATTTTGTAAGTTTGCCCACTGTCAAAGACATGAACAGTCTATAATTTTTAGGCTAGGTTAATTTTACCAGTGAGAGATAGATTATATAAAAAAAAAAAACTGAAAATCACATTGTCAAAATTATATATATTTATTTGCATTGTGCACAGATAAATAAGTATTTGATCCCTTTGGCAAACAAGACTTAATGCTTGGTGGCAAAACCCTTGTTGGCAAGCACAGCAGTCAGACGGTTTTTGTAGTTGATGATGAGGTTTGCACACATGTTAGATGGAATTTTGGCCCACTCCTCTTTGCAGATCATCTGTAAATCATTAAGATTTCGAGGCTGTCGCTTGGCAACTCGGATCTTCAGCTCCCTCCATAAGTTTTCGATGGGATTAAGGTCTGGAGACTGGCTAGGCCACTCCATGACCTTAATGTGCTTCTTTTTGAGCCACTCCTTTGTTGTCTTGGCTGTATGTTTCGGGTCATTGTCGTGCTGGAAGACCCAGCCACGAGCCATTTTTAATGTCCTGGTGGAGGGAAGGAGGTTGTCACTCAGGATTTGACGGTACATGGCTCCATCCATTCTCCCATTGATGCGGTGAAGTAGTCCTGTGCCCTTAGCAGAGAAACACCCCCAAAACATAATGTTTCCACCTCCATGCTTGACAGTGGGGACGGTGTTCTTTGGGTCATAGGCAGCATTTCTCTTCCTCCAAACACGGCGAGTTGAGTTAATGCCAAAGAGCTCAATTTTAGTCTCATCTGAGCACAGCACCTTCTCCCAATCACTCTCAGAATCATCCAGATGTTCATTTGCAAACTTCAGACGGGCCTATACATGTGCCTTCTTGAGCAGGGGGACCTTGCGGGCACTGCAGGATTTTAATCCATTACGGCGTAATGTGTTACCAATGGTTTTCTTGGTGACTGTGGTCCCAGCTGCCTTGAGATCATTAACAAGTTCCCCGCATGTAGTTTTCGGCTGAGCTCTCACCTTCCTCAGGATCAAGGATACCCCACGAGGTGAGATTTTGCATGGAGCCCCAGATCGATGTCGATTGACAGTCATTTTTTATGTCTTCCATTTTCTTACTATTGCACCAACAGTTGTCTCCTTCTCACCCAGCGTCTTACTTATGGTTTTGTAGCCCATTCCAGCCTTGTGCAGGTCTATGATCTTGTCCCTGACATCCTTAGAAAGCTCTTTGGTCTTGCCCATGTTGTAGAGGTTAGAGTCAGACTGATTCATTGAGTCTGTGGACAGGAGTCTTTTATACAGGTGACCATGTAAGAGCTGTCTATAATGCAGGCACCAAGTTGATTTGGAGCGTGTAACTGGTCTGGAGGAGGCTGAACTCTTAATGGTTGGTCGGGGATCAAATACTTATTTCTCTGTGCACAATGCAAATAAATATATATCATTTTGACTAAGTGATTTTCTTTTTTTTTTTTTTATATATATAATCTGTCTCTCACTGGTAAAATTAACCTAGCCTAAAAATTCTAGACTGTTCATGTCTTTGACAGTGGGCAAACTTACAAAATCAGCAAGGGATCAAATACTTATTTCCTTCACTGTATATGGCGTCCTTTCTTATGCCCCTTTTGGTCCACACTCCGCACCTTTGCAGTTTGGGGAATTTTGCTGGGAAGTGTTGTCCTGGTATAATACGGGCACCCTCGCTTCCAGCAGATATGTTTGGGCCCTCCCCTTCCTGGTTCCCTAATTTTAGATCCTGATAAATCGCCTCTTGAAACAGAAGAAATGTTCCCCTCGGGCACAACTGCATATTTTTTATTTCCTGACTTATTGGAGCCATAACTGATTTTATTTATTCATAGACGTAGTGGTATGAGGGCTGGGTTGTTGCGGGACGAGCTGTAGCGATTATTGGTACCATTTTGGGGTACATGTGACTTTTTGATCACCTTTTATTCTATTTTTTGGAAGGCCAGGTAAACAAAAAAACGCAATTCTGGCACAGATTTTTTAGGTTTTTATATACAGTGTTCACCATGCGTTCTAAATTACCTGTTAACTTTATTCTGTGGGTCCGTACGATTCCGGCAATACCTAATTTACAGAACTTTTTTATGTTTTACAACTTTTTGCACAATAAAATTACTTTTGTAAAAATAATGTATTTTTTCTGTCGCCAAGTTGTGAGAACCATAACTTTTTAATTTTTTTGTCGACGGAGGTGTATGAGGGCTTGTTTTTTGCGGGACGAGCTATAGTTTTTATAGGTACCATTTTTGGATACGTGCGACTTTTTGATCACTTTTTATTCCAATATTTGTAGGGCAAAGTGACCAAAAAACAGAAACTCAGGTAAAGTTTTTACGGGTTTTTATTTACGCTGTTCACCGCGTGCAATAAATAATATAATATTTTGATACCTCAGGTCGTTAAGGTCGCGGTGAGACCAAATACGTATGGTTTATTATTTTTTTTCAATAATGAAGGACTTGATAAGAGAAATAGGGCGATTGTGTTTTATTTTATTACTTGAAACTTTTATTGTTTTCAAACTTCTATTTTTGTCATTTTTTTTTACACTTTTTTATACTTTCTTTTACACTTTCTTTCAAGTCCCACTAGGGGACTTGAAGTTCCAATGGTCTGATGTTTTTTTTCTGATACATTGCACTACCTACGTAGTGCAATGTATTAGATCTGTCAGTTATTCACTGACAGCAAGCCGATTAGGCCATTGTGTCTCCTGTTGCCATAGCAGCAGTCGCCAGTCCTGATTGCCTGTCAGGGCTGGTGATCTGCTAGTAACCACTACGATGCAGCAATCGCTTTCGATTGCTGCATCGAAGGGGTTAATGGCAGGGATCGGAGCTAGCTCCGGTTCCTGCCATTACAGGTGAATGTCAGCTGTAACATACAGCTGACTTCCACCGCTGATGACGCCTGATCAACTCCTGAGGTGGCGCCATCTTGCCGGCGGCTACGCCGGGCGGATCTTGACCGGCTTCCGTGCTAGGCAGACCGGGAGGCCAGTATTTGGCCTCCGGTTGCCATTGCAGCCACCGGAACCCTGGCAATTTCATTGCTGGGGTTCCGATGAGCTGCAAACACCTTAAGTGCAGCACTCGCATTTGAGCGCTGCACTTAAGGGGTTAATGGAGGGGATCAAAGCTAATTTCGGTCCCCACCATTACAGCCGGATGTCAGCTGTAAGATACAGGTGAGATCCGGCGATGATGGCACCGACTCAGCTTCAGAGCCGGTACCAAACATTTGGCGTATGGATACGGCAATTTGCGGGAAGTCATAGCTTTCCATGGCGTACCCATACGGCAAATGTCAGGAAGGGGTTAATGTAAGGATATGTACACTTAATTGTGCAGCAACGCTTGTTGTCTCCATTCTATGTCAGTGTGGGAAGTAGATGTCCGGCCTTATGATTTTGTGATATGTGATAGACCCAGAATCCCAATCACCAAACCAAAGAATGCAAAATAAAGACACAAAACATTATAATTGGGTGTTAAATGGTCAAAACTTTTATTATATTATATGACCAAACCCAAAATGGCAAACCTCCGACTCACGAAGAGTCACCCTCCAGCACGCAGGAAAGGAAAAACCCCCTGTGGGGGAAACCTCTAGGGAAACCATGGCTGGAGGATTGCCCTTCCTCTGGGCTTAGAAGGTGCCAAAATATCATTTGTAACAGAATTTGTACGTTTTCTCCGATTTTCAAGGAAAGACAATACAATGAACGAACGACATAAAACACATAAATCGGCTGATCTGGTTGGCTAGGCGGATGTCTCTCTTCCTGGGCACCCATTAAAATAAATGGGTGATCCACGGATGAGACGGGTCCTCCAGATGCCTCCTTGTAGCACCTGTCTCCGCTCTGGCTAATAGAGGGGGATCTCCTGCTGGAAACCCCCCTCTATTACAGACAACCCGTATGAAGAGGATGGCATCACTGTGATGAAGAAGTGGTCTGGGGTGAAGGGTTTCCCTGCTAGAACCTACAAATTACATCAGGTCGGCATTGGTGGGAAAGTCAAGCTCAAGGTCCTCAGTCCCATCCAATATGGCGCTGAATGTGGCAGTAAAACCTTCTAATATGGAATCTTCTTTATGTCATAAACATTTGTATTTATGACATCAGCGCATTCATCATCATTACTACAGGAGTTTATTAACACTGCCGCCTCATTCATTGTGACGTCACCCACAGTGGTCTGAAGTGTTAACCCTTTAATGACTGGCAATGTACTTACCACAGAGGCCATAAAGCGGAATAGAACATATCAGCGGCCATAAAGGAAAAGGGGTAATGCAGGGAGCATCTCCGCACAAGAACTATCCATGACAAAGGGTTCTCCAGGATAAGAGAACTTGTCTGCTTTCTCCAAAAAACAGCACCACACCTGTCCATAGGTTGTGTGTGGTATTACAGGTCATTACCATTCACTTCAATGGAGCTAACCTGCAATACCAAATACAACCTGTGGATAGGTGTGGTGCTATTCTTGGAAGAAAGCAGCCATATTTTTCTAATCCTGCACAGCCCCTGTTAGAAATAGTTCAAAAAAATGGGGGAGAAGGAGAAGAAGGGGAGAGGGAAAGAAGAAATTAAAAAAAGGGGAAAAGAGGAACTCTGAGGTAAAAGAAATCAAACTAGACTGAAAGGAGTCTGCTGGAGGTGCCAGATGGAAAGACAGATTTCTGCCATGGGGACCAGATTAGTTGAAATGTATCTTGAAGGGGGGCTTCAGAGAGTGGGTTTTAACCCCTTCCCGCCCTATGAAGTGCTGTTGCATTGAAAAACTATGCAGTTCATCTTCGAATGCAGCGGCACAAAAACAAATTATTTTGTAAAAAATAAAACTATATAAATTTGGTATCGCCATAATCGTAACGACCCGCAGAATCAAGTTATCATGCAATTCATGCCGCCCGATGAACACTGTAAAATCAAAACAGAAATGGCGGAATTACAGGGTTTTTTTCAATTCACCCCACAAAATGTAGGTTTTTTTACATTTTTAATACATTATATGGTACATTAGGCCGCAGGGTAAATTCCACATAAACAGCGCCATTCATCGGTTAACTATTTAAATGATACCAGTTCAAGTGACTTTTATCGAAAAACACCATAAGAAATGTTTTCACAATTAACCTTCTAATTGGGCCTAGCATGTGTGATACTGTCTGCTAAGCCGTTGTATCTAAGCATATTATATGTGATACTGTCTGCTGAGCCGCTGTCTCCTATCAAGTAGCAGAGCTATCAGGTGCCATAGTGTAATGAAACGGGGTAGGGAGACGGACAGGTGAGCCCTAATCTACCCGAAACTCAGTCCCTGCCTACTTGCACGGCCCGTCCTAAGTGACGGCCTACAACAGGGCGACGGTCCCTAAGCTCAATAAGTGCAAGACAGACAACACAAGACAAGGGCACACAGAAGAAAAAGGGGGAGATAGGGGCAGTTGCCCATGGAAACACCGTGAGCAACAGGCAGTGGTGAACGAGCCGAGACAAACCAGGAGAGTACGAAGTAGCAAATCAGAGCAGGAGAATAGTCAGTCAAGCCAGGGTTAATAAGTAACAGCGGTCAATAAGGTAAATAGCAAGAATCGCAGAGCCAGGAAACCAGACAATCACAGGCAAGGAACATGCTGCAAGTGAGGGTAAAAATAGACCAAGGGCGGGAGCTAGAACCGTCAGGCCAGGCTGTGATAGGTTCTCCCTCTCCTCAGCCTGCCAGACTGAGTGGTAAGAGACCACGTCACTCTAGCAGACCTTGGAGCTGATGAAGGCTGATTAACCCCGGGCGTCGGCACTGAACCTATGTCTGGCAGACCCTTTACACATAGTCTTAGGGTTCACACGCAATGTCAAAAATGGCTGAAAATTACAAAGCTGTTTTCAGAGATTTACAGCCGTTTTTGAAGGTGAAGAAGTTTTTTGAGGTCTTTAGTTTTAGATGTTTTTGGAGCTGTTTTTCCATTGACACAATGAAAAACATCTCCAAAAACGGCTCAAGAACTGACATGCTCCTTCTTTTTCCTTTTTAAAATTCAATAGGCAGTGTTTGTAGGCGCTGGGCCACCGATTTTTCAGGCGTATTTGGAGGCGTTTACGCCCCAAAATACGCCTGAAAACACAGCATGTGAATATACCCTTAAAGATACACTGTCTCAGATATATTTATCTTTTTCGTTTTTTTTTTAGGGGGGTGGGCAAAACATGTCTTGTGGCACAAGACAGTCTGATTGGACAGTCTGATTAGTGGGGGAGATACGGGGTCTGGCTTAGGCCTTTTGTTACACACTCAATGTAAAATTGTACACTAGCTCGGAGCTGCCATTGATTTCTGCTTAACATTACGCCCGTTACTGGCGTAAATGATAGTAAAATTGTCGCCCCTTTCCGCAAAGCACCACACACATCTCAAAAAAGTGCCAAAGGCAGAGTAAACTGACCAAAAACGTTCCCGCAAATTTCGACTTTTGGGACTTTTCTATGCCAGATAAGAGGCTTAGCAAGGTTAATAAATTCTCCTCTAAGGCTACAGACAGTAATAAAATATTTTAATGCAAGGATGTGTACACTCAGTGTCTGACTGAGGTACCTTGGACCCACCAAAGGAAATGATTCTTGGCGGTCTACCGTTCAACTATATAGAAATAATGTGAACACTCTTAATTGTGTACTAAGAACGTGTCGTGTGTAGTAAAACAAAGACCAATATTCCCACCATATAGTGACAGATATCAGTCCTACACAGGCTTTCTGCAGACCATATACACTACCGTTCAAAAGTTTAGGGTCACTTAGAAATTTCCTTATTTATGAAAGAAAAGCACAGTTTTTTTCAATGAAGATAACATTAAATTAATCAGAAATCCACTCTATACATTGTTAATGTGTTAAATGACTATTCTAGCTGCAAACGTCAGGTTATTAATGCAATATCTACATAGGTGTATAGAGGCCCATTTCCAGCAACCATCACTCCAGTGTTCTAATGGTACATTGTGTTTGCTAACTGTGTTAGGGCGGATTTACACGAGCGTGTGCGTTTTGCGCACGCAAAAAACGCTGCGTTTTGCGTGCGCAAAAGGCACTTAACATCTCCGTGTGTCATGTTCATATGGTGTGCGGCTGCGTGCTTTTCACGCATCCGCCATCATTATGACACTCCGTTTGGATGTTTGTATACAGAAAAGCATGTGGCGATTTTCTGTTTACATTCATTCTTTTACTGCTGTTGCGCGAATAACGTGCGTCCCACGGAAGTGCTTCCGTGTGGCGCGTGTGATTTTCACTCACCCATTGACTTCAATGGGTGCGTGATGCGCAAGAAACGCAGAAATATAGGACATGTCGTGAGTTTTACGCAGCGGATTCACGCTGCGCAAAAATCACGGAAGTCTGCACTGCCCCATAGACTTGCATAGGTCCGTGCCACACGCGTGAAAAACACGCGGGTGGCACGGACGTATTACACGTTGGTGTAAATCCGCCCTTAGAAGGCAAATGGATGATTAGAAAACACTTGAAAACCCTTGTGCAATTATGTTAGCACCGCTGTAAACAGTTTTGCTGTTTAGAGGAGCTATAAAACTGACCTTCCTTTGAGCTAGTTGAGAATCTGGAGCATTACATTTGTGGGTTCGAATAAACTCTCCAAATGGCTAGAAAAAGAGAGCTTTCATGTGAAACTCGACAGTCTATTCTTGTTCTTAGAAATGAAGGCTATTCCATGCGAGAAATTGCAAAGAAACTGAAGATTTCCTACAACGGTGTGTACTACTCCCTTCAGAGGACAGCACAAACAGGCTCTAACCAGAGTTGAAAGAGAAGTGGGAGGCCCCGCTGCACAACTGAGCAACAAGACAAGTACATTAGAGTCTCTACTTTGAGAAATAGATGCCTCACAGGTCCTCAACTGGCAGCTTCATTAAATAGAACCCGCAAAACGCCAGTGTCAACGTCTACAGTTAAGAGGCGACTCCGGGATGCTCGTCTTCAGGGCAGAGTGGCAAAGAAAAAGCCATATCTGAGACTGGCTAATAAAAGGAAAAGATTAATATGGGCAAAAGCACACAGACATTGGACAGAGGAAGATTGGAAAAAAGTGTTATGGACAGACGAATCGAAGTTTGAGGTATTTGGATCACACAGAAGAACGTTTGTGAGACGCAGAACAACTGAAAAGATGCCTGGCGCCATCTGTCAAGCATGGTGGAGGTAATGTGATGGTCTGGGGTTGCTTTGGTGCTGGTAAAGTGGGAGATTTGTACAAGGTAAAAAGGATTTTGAATAAGGAAGGATATCACTCCATTTTGCAACGCCATGCCATACCCTGTGGACAGCACTTGATTGGAGCCAATTTCATCCTACAACAATGACCCAAAGCACACCTCCAAATTATGCAAGAACTATTTAGGGAAGAAGCCGGCAGCTGGTATTCTATCTGTACAGTTACCAGATCTCAACCCCATTGAGCAGTTGTGGGAGCAGCTTGACCGTATGGTACGCAAGAAGTGCCCATCAAGCCAATCCAACTTGTGGAAGGGGCTTCTGGAAGCCTGGGGTCAAATTTCTCCTGACCTCAGCAAATTAACAGCTAGAATGACAAAGGTCTGCAATGCTGTAATTGCTGCAAATGGAGCATTCTTTGACGAAAGCAAAGTTTGAAGGAGAAAATTATTATTTCAAATAAAAATCATTATTTCTAACCTTGTGAATGTCTTGACTATATTTTCAAGTCATTTTTCAACTCATTTGATAAATATAAGTGTAGTGAAATTCAGTGACTCACAGGTGACATCTTCTCAGATTGGAGTCTTTCATGTTCTCTTTTCTTCTTCATCCGGCCCAGAACGCCATGTTGACTTCCAGTCTTCTTCATCTTCAATGCCCAAGCGTGAACCACAATATATGTCATGAAAGTGTTGATGTAACCTGTATACCACGTTCACGTGACCCAATGTGCCACGTCACAGCGTATTCAAATCATGGAAGCGTTCAGTCTACATGACTACCGCCCGTCACGGTGCGCATACCTTAGATCAAAATTTCGACATATAACCAACTCTAAACCTCATAAGCTAATTTTCTTTAGCTATTATACTAGGATGTACAATTCTATATTAAAATATTATCATATTAGTCATGTGTGCTAGTATACCCACATCCAGCGATGGGTGGGATGGGTGAAACATAAAATAGTTTTCCATGAGTTTTGGACTGCGATGTGCTGCTCATCTCTCCTTTTGGGGGTAATATACAGGGAATATGGGGGTTATATAAGGGACTCCCATCATCCCTGTATACACCAGCCATCATCCCCATACATAACCACCATTATCCGTGTATGTACCAGCCCACCATTATCTCGGGGTAAAGTAAATGGGGTGGGCATTGAGGACACTGTGGACCAATAGGATGCCTGAAATGCCGGTATATGGGAGAAGTCCAACAGAATCTGAAAATATTCCTCCTGATTTCTTAAAGGCTATGTACACCTTTGCACAGTTTTTTTTTAATTGCCTCACATGTATTTTGCTAAATAAATCACATTTCTAATTGGTCTACCATTTGTCTTCTGTACCTGCAGTGTATTTCAGTTTATGGCCAGCTGCTGTTTTCAGTTATCTCTCTAAGGTCCTGCTCACACCTGCGTTGGTGTGTTTGTTTCGTTGTTCTGCTCCGTCAGTGGTGCAGAACAAAGGAATAACGGAAGCAACGGTTCCATCGCACAACGGAAACCGCCACCTGCCGACGGAACCCATTGACTTTAGTGGGTTCCATTGGCTTGCCGTCAGGCGGTGGGCCGTGATTTTACCAGAGACAATAGTGCAGATGTGAACGAGGCCTTATCCGTCAGTCATCACCCTAATGGCAAACTGAGCAGCTCCTCCTTTGCAGGCTCATGAACAAGCATTTACTGTGGAATCTGCGCATGTGCATGGTCCTATTTACTGCATACCTCCTAACCGTCCTGGATACAGCAGGACAGTCCAGGATTCCGGGCGGTGTTACGCTGTCCCAAGCAGCCGGTGGTATGTCTTGGTGTCAACTGTATCTGCGTCCTCAGGATGCAGATACAGTTGAATCCAATGCTAATGTAAGGGATCGTCAGCTCCCTGCTTCTGTATTAGTACCACTCGCCGAGGAATTCCCGGGCACAGCGCTACTTTAAGTGCAGAGCCCCTTGTCTCACTATCCATATATGAACATTGACGTCGGGGACTACTCCTGGAGCGGAATCCACTGCCTTTGCATTGCCGATGGTCTGGCCGGGGATTCCGCTCCTAGGCGGAACCCCTGATGTCACTGTCCATATATGTACATTTACATCAAGGGCTCCTCCTGGAGTGCAATCCCCGGCCACAGTGTGGCCGACGCTCTGGACAGGGATTCTGCTCCTATAGGGAATGCCTTACGTCACTGTCCATATATGGACCGTGACGGCAGTGGCTTCTCCTGGAGTGGAATCCCTGGGGGGGGGGGGTGGCACCATCTACTTGGGCACTGTGTGTGACACTATCTATATGGGCACTGGCGCTTTATATGTGCGCACTGGTACTAGGGGTAGCTAAGGGGGCATTAAACTGTATGGGGGCAGCTATTTGTCATTATACTGTGTGGGGGGTCCTATGTGAACATAATACTGAGTGGGCTGAACCGGGTATGTGTGGGCGGAGATTACTTAGATTAGATACTTGAAATTTGGTAGGTATGTTTACTGGTGTGTGCTGGGGCAGAGCGAGTCTGTCTACTCCAAATTTGCAGCATAAGGCAATGAGGTTGCTTTACCACATGCCAATGCGGCAATTTTGGGAATTGCTCCCTCTAGTGACCAGCACATGGAAATGTTAGAAATTAGAATCTAAATTATAATATTTCCTGAATTGTGAAAAAAATAAAAAAATTAAAACAATGTGTAATCATTTATATACTAACTGTTTAACTGAAAAAAAATAAAAAAATATTTCTAGCGACACATTCCCTTTAATACTGGCGTTTCATACACCAGTCCTATTAAACAGTTTGCTGGAGTAAGATGCAACACATTTATTAACAGGCGAACGACTCTTAATAAATGTGTCGCATGTTTTAGCTGCCACGCGGCCTGTCATCAGTACTTTCCACGTGCTGCGGCCTGCTGTACATTTAACCCCTTCAGGACTGAGCCTGTTTTGGCCTTCAGGACGAAGCCGATTTTTCAAATCGGACATGTGTCCCTTTATGTGGTAATAACTCTGGAATGCTTTTACCTATCCAAGTGATTCTGAGATTGTTTCCTCGTGGCATATTGTACTTTATGTTAGGGAAAAAAATGTGGTCGATAAATTCAATATTTATTTGTAAAAAACACCAAGATTTAGAGAAAATTAGCAAAAATTAGCATTTTTCTAAATTTAAATGTATTTGCTTGTAAGACAGATAGTAATACCACACAAAATACTTACTAGTCTATATTTCCAATATGTCTACTTTATGTTTGCATCATTTTTTGAATATTATTTTATTTTTCTAGGACGTTACAAGGCTTAGAATTTTAGCAGCAATTTCTCATATTTTCAAGAAAATTTCAAAAGCCTATTTTTACAGGGACCAGTTAAGTTCTGAAGTGGCTTTGAGGGCCTTATATATTAGAAAGTCCCCATAAATCACCCCATTTTTAAAACGGCCCCCTCAAAGTATTCAAAACAGCATTCAGGAAGTGTTTTAACCCTTTAGGCATTTCACAGGAATTAAAGCAAAGTAGATGTGAAATTTACAAATTTCATTTTTTTTTTCAAAAATTCATTTAGAATCAATTTTTTCTGTACCACAGAAGTTTTTACCCAAGAAATGCAACTCAATATTTATTGCCCAGATTCTGCAGTTTTTAAAAATATCCCACATGTGGTCCTAGTGCGGTAATGGACTGAAACACCCGCCTCAGAAGCAAAGGAGCACCTAGTGGATTTTGGGGCCTCCTTTTTCTAGAATAAATTTTAGGCACCATGTCAGGTTTGAATAGGTCTTGTGGTACCAAAACAGTAAAGACCCCCCAAAAGTGACCCCATTTTGGAAACTATACCCCTCAAGGAATTTATCTATTGGTATAGTTAGCATTTTGAACCCACAGTTTTTTTTTTTTAATTTATTTGAATTAGTAGGTGAAGATGAAAATCTACTTTTTTTGTGAAAAAAACATAGAAATGTAAAATTTTTACAAGGAATAAAGTAGAAAAAACACCCCAACATATGTAAAGCAATTTCTTCCGATTATAGTAATACCCCATATGTGGTAATAAACTGCTGTTTGGACCCACAGCAGGCCTCAGAAGAGAAGGAGCACCATTTGGATTTTGGATTTCTGATTTTACTGGAATAGTTTTCAGTGCCGTGTCGCGTTTGCAATGCACTGGAGGAATGAAAACAGCGGAAACCCCCCAAAAGTGACCCCATTTTGGACCCCTCAAGGAGTTTTTCTAGGGGTAAAGTTAGCATTCTGACCCCACAGTTGTTTTGCTGAATTCATTGGACTTAGTCTGTAAAGGTAAAAATCTACTTTTTTCTGTAAGAACTTAGACATTTTTAATTTTTACAAGGAATAAAGGAGAAAAAGCACCCCAACATTTGTAAAACAATTTCTCCTGATTACGTAAATACCCCATATGTGGTAATAAACTACTGTTTGGACCCACACCGGGGCTTAGAAGGGAAGGAGCAGTATTTGGCTTTTGGAGCTCAAATTTAGCTGGAATTTTTTTTGGGTGTTATGTCGAATTTGCAAAGCCACTGAGAGAGCGAAACAGTGGAAGCCCCCCAAAAGTAACCCCATTTGGGAAACTACACCACTTGAGGAATCTATCTAGGGTATAGTGAGCATTTAGGCCCCACACGTCTTTTGCAGAATTTATTAGAGTTAGGCCATGAAAATTAATATCAACATTATTTCTACGAAAATGTTGAATTTTTTAAATTTCACAAAGGATAAAGGAGAAAATGCCGCCCAACATTTGTAAAGCAATTTCTCCCGAGTACGGCCAAACCCCACATGTGGTCATAAATGTTTTTTCATTAGAAAGTAATTAACCCTTTCCGAACTGATCCATGTTTTGCTTTTTTCTTTTTCGTTTTTCCTCCCCGCTTTCCGAGAGCCACAACTTTTTTATTTTTCCGTCAATAGAGCGGTGTGAGGGCATATTTTTTGCGGGACGAGCTGTAGTTTTTATTGTTATCATTTTTTGGTACATAAGACTTTTTGAGCACTTTTTATTACATTTTTTGGTAGAGCCAAGGTGACCAAAAGACTGCAATTTTGCAGTTTAAAATTCTTTATTTTTCACGGCGTTCACCGTGCCAGTTCAATAATGGTATATTGTAATAGCTTGGACTTTTACGGACGCAGCGATACCAATTTTGTGTATTTTGTGTATTTTTTTACATTACTTTAGAGAAAAAATGTGAAAAGGGTTTCTTTTTGGACTTTAAATATTTAATTTTTTCCACTAATAATAACTATTTAATTTTTATTTTTACATATTTTATTAGTCCCCCTAGAAGACCTGAACCACCGATCGTTAGATCACTGGTAGAATACACCGCAATACTAATGTATTGCAGTATATTGTCATTTTTACAGGCTCCTGTAACAGCGCGATCGCTGTTTCTGTCTGTCAGTCCCGGGTATCAGCTGTAATACACAGCTGACACCCGAAGTGTATGATGGTGCGGGCTCAGCGCGTGAGACGCTCCATATATCACCCCCCACACCACGACATGCTATTAAGTCATGGTGCACCAAGGGTTTAATGCGCAGCGAATGGTGCAGAGTGAAAATTACATGTGCCATTTTAGTGCACTATATGTTATGCCCAGTTTGTGCCACAAATACCTCATAAAATATTAACCGGGTTCTCCAGGGTATGGCGATGCCATATCGGTGGACGTAAATGGCTGTTTGGGCACGTTGTAGGGCTCAGAAGGGAGGGAGCGGCATTTGGCTTTTGGAGCGCAGATTTTTCTTGGCAGTTGTTCTGTTTGGGGTTTTGCTGCCATTTCAGTTTATAATGTGGGGGCATATGTAGGCTGGGCAGAGTACATCAGGGCATAATAAGAGGGTATAATAATGGGGTAAATAAATAATAATCCGCAGATATGTGGCCAGTGTCGCACTTATAAATGGCGCCCAATCTTATCCACTTTTGGAACGCTCTGCACATTTTGCATCGCCATAATCTGTTAGCCGGAACTTTTTTTTATTTTTTCACCACCAGAGCCGTGTGAGGGCTTATTTGTTGCGGGACAATCTGTAGTTTTCATTGGTACCATTTTGGGGTACATGCGGTTTTGTTGATCACTTTTTATTCCATTTTTCAGCAAGCCAGGTGACCAAAAACCATCAATTCTGACAATGATTTTTATTTATATTTTACAGTGTTTACCCTGGGCTATAAATGACCATTATATTTTATTCTGCGGGTCGGTACGATTACGGCGATACCAGATGTATATAATATTTTTATGTTTTGCAGCGTTTGCGCAATAAAATAACTTATTTAGAAAATAAATGTATTTTCTGTGTCACCAATTCTGAGAGCCGTAAGTTTTTTATTTTTCAGTCAAAAGAGCTGTGTAAGGGCTTGTTTTTTGCGGGACGGGTTGTAGTTTGTATCGGTACTATTTTGGCGTAGATGCGACTTTTTGATCACTTTTTATTGTATATTTTGGGAGGGGTGGTGACCAAAAAATAGTGATTCTCGCATTGTTTTTCGTTTATATTTTTTGCAGTGTTCACCGTGTGGGAAAAATAATATTATATTTTTATAGTTGGGGTCGTTACGAACGCGGTGATACAATATGTGTACTTTTTTTTACGTGTTCATTTTTTTCCTATAATAAAACACTGGTCCTCATAGGCTTCTGTACATGGCAGCCCGGAAGCCATTTTCTGGCGTCCGGTTGCCATGGGTACCATCGCCAGCCCCCGTGATTTCACGTGGGGGCTGCCGATCGGCACCAAAATCCTTCGATGTGGCGATCGGAATCGACAGCCGCATCGAAGGGGTTAACTGCCGAAATAAGCGGCGATGTGCCGCTGATCGGCAACGGGGAATGCAGGGCAGACACCCTGCACAGTTAACCGCCGCTGCGGTGAAGCGGCGCGCGGCGGTTAACTGTCAAAGCACAGACGTAACTGCGTCAATGTGCGGGATGGGGTTAAAGTACATTTTTAAAATGTATTTTATTGTCTGATTGGGGGGGCATACAGTCTGATTGGGGGGAGGTATGGGTCTGGCACGGACCTTTGCCTTGTTACGCCCCTCAGAGATAAATCTGGGCCGCACTATACATATAGATTTCTGCTATAATTGACATCAGTTACTGGCGCAAATTATAGTAAAATTGTTGCCCGTTTCTGCTAAGCCCCGCCCATTTTTTGCCCCCAAAAATATCGACATTTGCGCATTTTGTGTATTTTCTACGCTAGTAAACTGTTGTAGAAAGGTTAATATATCCCCCCAAAGGCTACAGACCGTAATACAATATCTTAATGTAAGGATGTGTACACTTAATTGTGCAGCAACGCTTGTTGTCTCCATTCTATGTCAGTGTGGGAAGTAGATGTCCGGCCTTATGATTTTGTGATATGTGATAGACCCAGAATCCCAATCACCAAACCAAAGAATGCAAAATAAAGACACAAAACATTATAATTGGGTGTTAAATGGTCAAAACTTTTATTATATTATATGACCAAACCCAAAATGGCAAACCTCCGACTCACGAAGAGTCACCCTCCAGCACGCAGGAAAGGAAAAACCCCCTGTGGGGGAAACCTCTAGGGAAACCATGGCTGGAGGATTGCCCTTCCTCTGGGCTTAGAAGGTGCTAAAATATCATTTGTAACAGAATTTGTACATTTTCTCAGATTTTCAAGGAAAGACATTACAATGAACGAACGACATAAAACACATAAATCGGCTGATCTGGTTGGCTAGGCGGATGTCTCTCTTCCTGGGCGCCCATTAAAATGAATGGGCGATCCACGGATGAGACGGGTCCTCCAGATGCCTCCTTGTAGCACCTGTCTCCGCTCCGGATAATAGAGGGGGATCTCCTGCTGGAAACCCCCCTCTACTACAGACAACCCGTATGAAGAGGATGGCATCACTGTGATGAAGAAGTGGTCTGGGGTGAAGGGTTTCCCTGCTAGAACCTACAAATTACATCAGGTCGGCATTGGTGGGGAAGTCAAGCTCAAGGTCCTCAGTCCCATCCAATATGGCGCTGAATGTGGCAGTAAAACCTTCTAATATGGAATCTTCTTTATGTCATAAACATTTGTATTTATGACATCAGCACCTTCATCATCATTACTACAGGAGTTTATTACCACTGCACAACTCATACATTGTGACGTCACCCACAGTGGTCTGAAGTGTTAACCCTTTACTGACTGGCAATGTACTTACCACAGAGGCCATAAAGCTGAATAGAACATATCAGCGGCCATAAAGGAAAAGGGATATTGCAGGGAACATCTCCGCACAAGAACTATCCATGACAAAGGGTTGTCCAGGATAAGATAACTTGTCTGCTTTCTCCAAAAACCAGCACCACACCTGTCCATAGGTTGTGTGTGGTATTACAGCTCATTACCATTCACTTCAATGGAGCTAACCTGCAATACCAGATACAACCTGTGGATAGGTGTGGTGCTGTTCTTGGAAGAAAGCAGCCATATTTTTCTAATCCTGCACAGCCCCTGTTAGAAATAGTTCAAAAAAAGGGGGGAGAAAATAAATTTAAAAAAGGTAAAAAGAGGAACTCTGAGGTAAAAGAAATCAAACTAGACTGAAAGGAGTCTGCTGGAGGTGCCAGATGGAAAGACAGATTTCTGCCATGGGGACCAGATGAAATGTATCTTGAAGGGGGGCTTCAGAGAGTGGGTTTTAGCACCATAATCGTAATGACCCGCAGAATCAAGTTATCATGCAATTCATGCCACCCGATGAACACTGTAAACTAAAAACAGAAATGGCGGAATTACAGGTTTTTTTTTAATTCACCCCACAAAATGTAGGTTTTTTTTTACATTTTTTTTTAATACATTATATGGTACATTAGGCCACAGGGTAAATTCCACGTAAACAGCGCATTTCATTGGTTAAATGTTTAACCCCTTAGTGACCACCAATACGCCTTTTCACGTGAGTCACTAATGGGCTTTAGGCTAGGCTGACACCTTTTCACGTCAGCCTAGTCTAAGTCCTGCACGGGTCTCCCGTGCAGGCTGGAGCCGGGGCTCAGCTGTCTGATGACAGCTGAGCTCCTGCTCCAACACCCGCGATCGAAGTTTACTTCGATCGCGGCCGTTTAACCTGTTAAATGCTGCCGTCAATAGCGACCGCGGCATTTTACTTTGTTTACAGAGGGAGTGAGCTCCCTCTGTCACCCATCGGCGGCCCGCAAATTCAATCGCGGGTCTCCGATGGGTTGTCATGGCAGCCGGGGGCTTGATAAATGCCCCCAGGTCTGCCCTGGACATATGCCTGTTAGGACGCACCGGAGCCAAAAGCCAAATGGCGCTCCCACCCATCTGAACCCTACAGTGTGCCCAAACAACAGTTTCCTAAAACTGCCGGAAGCAGATGGCTCCGGTCAAAGAATAGAGGCCGAGCTGCAGTTCTGCCGAACGGCTGCTATGCAGTGATCTGAGCCATCTGCTTCCGGCAGTGTTGTCCATTCCCCGGAGGCAGCTGGACTGGCAGACCGGTGCGGGGTCTGGTGTAGTAACGATTGTTTGCCCCCGTACATTACCGATGATTGCTCCTTGTGACACGCTGTATCGTCGATTGGCGCTGGTTTTCATGGTCAGTATCGGGACGTCTAAAAGGACCTTTATTTCCTCAGACACCACCATAACTAGGCATTGGAACCAACCCTTCCACCTTAGCGGGTAAAGATTAACCCCTTAGTGACCAGCCCATTTTAGGCCTTAATGACCAAGCTATTTTATTCGTTTTTCTATAGTCGCATTCAAAGAGCTATAACTTTTTTATTTTTTCGTCTACATAGCTGTATGTGGACTTGTTTTTTGCGGGATTAGTTGTGCTTTTTAATAGCACCATTTTAGCGTACATATAATTTTTATATTAACTTTTATTAACCTTTTTGGGGGGGATTATAACAAAAACCTGAAATTCCGCCATTGTTCTATGCGTTTTTAAATTGACGCCGTTCACTGTGCGACGTAAATAACATGTTACCTTTATTCTATGGGTCGGTACGATTACGGCGATACCACATATGTGGAGGTTTTTTATGTTTTGCGACTTTTGCACAATAAAAACACTTTTGAACTAAAATTATTTGTTTTTGCATCATCGCTTTGCAAGAGCCGTAATTTTTTTATTTTTCCATCAATGTAGTGATTTTTTTGGCTTGTTTTCTGCGGGACGAGACATAGTTTTCAATGGTACTGTTTTGGGGTGCATGGGACTTATTGATTCATTTTTATTATGACTTTTTTGGAGGGGCAATGGAAAAAAATTGCAATTTCGCCATGGTTTTTTGCGTTTTTTTTTTACGGTGTTCACCTTGCGGTTTAAATGACTTATTAACTTTATTAATGGAGTCATTACGGTCGCGGTGATACCACATATGTGTACTTTTTTTTTTTTTTTTTTACACTTTTACTAAATAAAACCACTTTTTATGGAAAAAAATGATTTTATTTATTTTTTTACTGTACTTTTTATTATTAATCTTTATTTCACTTTGATGACTTATTTTATTAGTCCCACTAGGGGACTTTACTGTGCGATCTTCCGATCGCTGCTATAATGCTCTGGTATACTTCGTATACCAGAGCATTATTGCCTGTCAGTGTAAATCTGACAGGCAATCTGTTAGGACGTGCCTCCGGCGCGTCCTAACAGGCATATATCCAGGGCAGACCTGGGGGCTTTTATCAAGCCCCCGGCTGACATGACACCCCATCGGAGACCCGTGATTCAATTTGCGGGCCACCGATGGGACCAGAGGGAGCTCACTCCATTTGTAAACAAAGTTAAATGCCGCGGTCGCTATTGACGGCAGCATTTAACGGGTTAAACGGCCGCGATTGAAGTAAACTTCAATCGCGGGCGTTGGAGCAGGAGCTCCGCTGTCATCAGACAGCTGAGCCCCGGCTCCAGCCTGCACGGGAGACCCGTGCAGGACTTAGACTAGGCTGACGTGAAAAGGTGTCAGCCTAGCCTAAAGCCCATTAGTGACTCACGTGAAAAGGCGTATTGGTGGTCACTAAGGGGTTAACCATCTAAAAGGTTCATATATACACATAAGGGCTAAAGGTGAAAACACAGAGGTGCTCACCATATATCCAGCGTATAACTGTGTCCTCCAAATCTTACGGAGCAGGAGTTGTTCTAGATTCCTGTTTATATCCCAGACACGTTCATACCATTTTAGACAATGAATCGACATATCGCAAACTTGTGGCGAAACCAAGCACCGCATGTAAAGAATCTTTAAAAAATCTGTTAGAAGAAGGAATTGGATTAGGAGTATTAGCCAAGAAACAGGCAGAATACTTACTGATAGAATTCCCTATTGTTCCCATATTTCATGGGATGCCAAAAATCCATAACTTTGCATGGTCTTGAAACTTGGGCTCTCTGTGACGTAGCTGGCTAGTACCCCTGCAAACAGGCCTGCCATCAGGGTAGTACCGCTGGTACTACTGTCAGGGGCCTGGCCAAATAGTAAAATAAAGTGGGCAGCCGCCGCTCATCAAGGTTATGATCAGCGGTAATTGGTTTGTAGAAAGGAATGGGACCCATGCAGGGGCCAGAAGCAGCGGCCAGCTCCGCAACTTGGTGAGTGACTCTGTTTTAAAGCAGTAGATTCAGTTTAATTATTTTTTTATGTTGCCCCTTCTCTCCCACCTTCCCACTGGTGTCCCTCCCCTTACCCTCCCCAGACCCCGGTCAAGCGTCATATCCACTCTGGCCCAACTCCCGCCTCGGCCACCTTCCGTTCTCTTAGCCTACTCCTCCGCCCGCTCACAGAGTCAATGGCACTTTGCGTCCTGCTCCCATCCCACGACTTTCCGTTGCCACCTTCCAAATCCCCTAATAATGGGGGACCCAGATGTATGTCCTCAAATGGAATTCCACTGACTGTATGAGACCCAGACATTTCTGATGGCGGGCCTGCCTGCATAACACATATTCCGGCAATCAAGGCAATGGAATTCCATTTGAGGAAATACACCAGGTATTCCAAATGTCTACAATAATTTATTTTAATGTCAGTGGAGTATCTGCGCTCACATAATTACTTGTGCCTTGATAGTTTTATTTTATTGCAGATAGAAGACGCCCTGATGGGGTCAAAATTCTCCCTCTCCATGGACAATTTGTTTATGACCTGGTGGGAGAACAACATTTTTTCAGACGCTACATCGACAATGTTTTTTTGTTTAGGGGTCGTGATGTGGCGTCTGTACCACCATTTATGGAATACAATAAAACCAATACATTTAATTTAGAATGTTACAGGCTCGGCATCCATGGATTCTGTTACCTTCTTCGAGATTATGTTACAGGGGAATTGTAATACAGAAAAGGAATCATTTTGTGAACCCTCTTCGGGCACTGCCATCCTTAATGCTAGGAGCTGTCACCCAGCTCACACCATCTAGGCAATACCTACAGGGGACCTTATAAGAACTAGGGTAGCCTGCTCAAATGACAAGACATTTCACAACCAATGTATAAATATTGACCGTGGATTACATCTTACAGGATATTAACAATGGATGTTAAGAAGGGCATCAAAACAAAGGACACAAGAATCCATCTTGTTTAATAATACTGAACCACGAGAGATCAATTACCGGTTTCTTCAACGGCATAGAGCCAAAAGTTTGGAGAAATATCAAAAAATTATTCAGATAAAACGAACCCATGTTAAATCCGGATCCAGTCCTGACACAAATTGTGGGTAAAGGCTGCCCTTGGGTCACCTAGAGGATGAGATCTCTTAGTTACATGTTGTCACAAGTCTTTTCTACAGTGTCGCTAACAACAAAACGTGACTTTCCCAAAATACGATATTGATGCGTTTATAAAAATTGTACTAAGAATCATGTAATTTATGCCATTAACCCCTACCCGCACCAGGACGTAACTGTACGTCGTTGCGGGAAGTTACTTCCCGCACGAGGACGTACAGTTACTGAGTTAATCCCGGTGCACACTGTCGGCGACAGTGTGCACCGGGAACCAGGAGGTCAGCTGTCGCCGACAGCTGACACTCCCCTCTTGCCGGCCAGCGGTCCTTTGCCGCTGATTTCGGCGCATTAACCCCTTAAATTCGGCGATCGGGTGCAATCGCCGAATTTTAGGGGTTTCTAACATATCGGCAGACCCCCGTCCGAAATCGCGGGGTCTGCCGATAGTTAGTATGGCAAACGGAAGCCAAACAATGGCTTCCGGGTCTGCCATGGACAGAAGCCCATCAGGACCAACCTTCGGCTGGTCCTGATAGGCTTCCTGTCAGAGTGACAGAAAGTCACTGTGCCGTTCCCGATGCACACTGTCGGCGACAGTGTGCATCGGGAACTTGGAGATCAGCTGTCCCCGACAGCTGACACTCTCCAGTGTTGCCGATCAGCGGCTCATCGCCGCTGATTTCGGCAATTAACCCGTTACATGCGGGGCTCGATTGCGATCTCCGCATGTAGCGGGTTTGTAGCGCATCAGCAGCCCCCATGCAATCGTGGGGGCTTCTGATGCTTGTGATGGCACCCGGGGGCCAGACAACGGCCCCCAGGTCTGCCATGTATGTCAGCCTATGAGGATCAGCCTCTGTTGATCCTCGTAGACCAACTGTCAGAGTGACTGTGACGTCACACTGACAGTTGGAATACGTTACACTACCTAGGTAGTGTAATGTATTCCAGCAGCGATCAGAGCTGCAGGTCAAAAAAGAAAGTGTAAAAAGTAAAAGAAAGGTTAATAAACAAAAATATAAAGTGTAAAAAGTAAAAAAAAGTTAATAAAAATGTTTTATAAAAGTGTAAAAATAAAAGGTTTTGTTTTCCTATAATAAGTCATTTATTATAGGGAAAAAATGAAAACGTTAAAAAAAAGTACACATATTTGGTATCGCCGCGTTCGTAACGACCCAATCTATGAAACTATAATGTTAATTTTTCCGCACGGTGAACGCCGCAAACAAAATAAACGGAAAACTGTCAGCATCGCTATTTTTTGGTCACCACCCCTCCCAAGATATAGAATAAAAAGTGATCAAAAAGTCGCATTTACCCCAAAATGGTACCAATAAAAACTACAACCCGTCCCGCAAAAAACAAGACCTCCCACAGCTTTTTTGCCGAAAAAATAAAAACGTTACGGCTCAAAATAGCGTGTCCCAGAAAATAAATTATTTTATAGAAACTTAATTTTATTGTGCAAACGCTGCAAAACGTAAAAAAATCTATACACATATGGTATCGCCATAATCGTACCGACCGGCAGAATAAATTAAAACGTAATTTATTGCGCACGGTGAACGCTGTAATAAATAAAGAATTTAAAGCGCCAAAATCGCTGTTTTTTGGTCACCTTAGCTCTAAAAAAGATCCTGAGGGGCCAAAATCTCACTATACCCCTAGAAAAATTCCTTGAGGGGTGTAGATTCCAAAATGGGGTCACTTTTGGGGGGTTTACACTGTTTTGGTCCCTCCGGGGCGTTGCAAACCCGACATGGCACTGAAAACCAATCCAGCAAAATCTGCGCTCCAAAATCCAAAAGGCGCTCCCTCCCTTCTGAGCCCTGCTGTGGGTTCAAACATCAGTTTACGACCACATATGGGGTATTGCCGTAATCGGGAGAAATTGCTTTACAAATTTTGGGGTGCTTTTTCTCCTTTATTCCTTGTAAAAATGAAAAAATTCTATGTTTCCACAGAAAAATAGGTGATTTTCATCTTCACAGACTAATTCCACTAAATTCTGCAAAAAAACTGTGGGGTCAATATGCTATCTATACCCCTAGAAAAATGCCTTGAGGGGTGTAGTTTCCAAAATGGGGTCACTTTGGAGGGGTTTCGGCTGTTTAGGTACCACAAGACCGCCTCAAACCTGACATGGTGCCTAAAATATATTCCTAAAAAAAGGAGGCCCCGAAATCCACTAGGTGCTCCTTTGCTTCTGAGGCCTGTGTTTCAGTCCATTAGGACACTAGGGCCACATGTTGGATATTTCTAAAATCTGCAGAATCTGGGCAATAAATATTGAGTTGCGTTTCCCTGGTAAAACCTTCTGTGTTACAGATTTTTTTTTATTACAAATGAATTTCGGCAAAAAAAATGAAATTTGTAAATTTCACCTCTACTTTGCCTTAATTCCTGTGAAACGCCTAAAGGGTTAAAATATTTTCTGAATGTGGTTTTGAATACCTTGAGGGGTGCAGTTTTCAAAATGGGGTGATTTATGGGGACTTTCTAATATATAAGGCCCTCAAAGCCACTTCAGAACTGAACTGGTCCCTGAAAAAATAGCCTTTTGAAATTTTATTGAAAATATGAGAAATTGCTGCTAAAGTTCTAAGCCTTGTAACGTCCTAGAAAAATAAAAGTACGTGAAAAAAAATGATGCAAACATAAAGTAGACATATAGGGGATGTTAACTAGTAACTATTTTGTGTGGTATTACTATCTGTTTCACAAGCAAATACATTTAAATTTAGAAAAATGCAAATTTTTGCAAATTTTTGCTAAAATTTGAAGTTTTTCACAAATAAATATTGAATTTATCGACCAAATTTTTTCACTAACATAAAGTACAATATGTCACGAGAAAACAATCTCAGAATCGCTTGGATAGGTAAAAGCATTCCGGAGTTATTACCACATAAAGTGACACATGTCAGATTTGAAAAAATAGGCTGTGTCCACAAGGCCAAAACAGGCTGTGTCCTAAAGGGGTTAAATGCAAACAATGTGATCGCGTGTATGTACGGATGTAGCCATCTTTATCTTGACTCGGATAACTTGCTGCAGCGTGATATCACACAACAAAAGTCGTTAAAAAGTCATTGGAAAAACACTGCCTCTGTGTATTTAAAGAGGCTGTGTCACCACATTATAAGTGCCCTATCTTCTACATAATGAGATCGGCGCTGTAATGTAGATAACAGTGATCCTAGTAATAAAGAGGCTCTGTCATCACATTATAAGTGCTCTATCTTCTACATGATGTGATCGGCGCTGTAATTTAGATAACAGTGGTCCTAGTAATAAAGAGGCTCTGTCACCACATTATAAGTGCCCTATCTTCTACATAATGTGATCGGCGCTGTAATGTAGAGAACAGTGGTCCTAGTAATAAAGAGGCTCTGTCACCACATTATAAGTGCTCTATCTTCTACATAATGTGATCAGCGCTGTAATGTGGATAACAGTGGTCCTAGTAATAAAGAGGCTCTGTCACCACATTATAAGTGGCCTATCTTGTACATGATGTGATCGGCGCTGTAATGTGGATAACAGTGGTCCTAGTAATAAAGAGGCTCTGTCACCACATTATAAGTGCCCTATATTGTACATGATGTGATCGGCGCTGTAATGTGGATAACAGTGATCCTAGTAATAAAGAGGCTCTGTCACCACATTATAAGTGGCCTATATTGTACATGATGTGATCGGCGCTGTAATGTAGATAACAGTGGTCCTAGTAATAAAGAGGCTCTGTCACCACATTATAAGTGGTCTATCTTCTACATGATGTGATCGGCGCTGTAATGTGGATTACAGCAGTGTTTTTTTATTTAGAAAAATGATCATTTTTGATGGAGTTATGACCTATTTTAGCTTTATGCTAATGAGTTTCTCAATGGACAACTGGGCGTGTTTTACTATATGGCCAAGTGGGCATTATAAAGAGAAGTGTATAACGCTGACCAATCAGCGCCCAATCCGCGTCATACACTTCTCTCCATTCATTTACACTGCAGATAGCGATATACTGTATCTATATCGCTATTTGCAGTCACATAAACACACTATAACGCTACTCATGTGTCATGACAATGAATATACATTACCTCCAGCCAGGACGTGACGTGTATTCATTCTCCTGACCATTTCTGTAGCGTCTCTGTGATTTACAGCATAGCAGGGGTAGTCTCGCGAGATTACGCTGTAAACTGTCATTCACAGCGAGATCTCGCTGTGCTGTGCTGTAAATCACAGAGACGTGCAGAGAAGTGGTCAGGAGAATGAATACACATCACGTCCTGGCTGGAGGTAATGTATATTCATGGTCATGACACATGAGTAGCGTTATAGTGTGTTTATGTGACTGCACATAGCGATATAGATATATCGCTATCTGCAGAGTAAATTAATGGGGAGAAGTGTATGACGCTGATTTGTCACTGATTGGTCAGCGTCATACACTCCTCTGTACAACGCCCACTTGGTCATATAGTAAAACACGCCCAGTTGTCCATTGAGAAAGTCATTAGCATAAAGCTAAATAAGGTCATAACTCTGTCAAAAATGATCGTTTTTCTAAATAAAAAAACACTGCTGTAATCTACATTACAGCGCCGATCACATCATGTACAATATAGGGCACTTATAATGTGGTGACAGAGCCTCTTTATTACTAGGACCACTGTAATCCACATTACAGCGCCGATCACATCATGTACAAGATAGGCCACTTATAATGTGGTGACAGAGCCTCTTTATTACTAGGACCACTGTTATCTACATTACAGCGCCGATCACATCACGTACAATATAGGCCACTTATAATGTGGTGACAGAGCCTCTTTATTACTAGGACCACTGTTCTCTACATTACAGCGCCGATCACATTATGTAGAAGATAGGGCACTTATAATGTGGTGACAGAGCCTGTTTATTACTAGGACCACTGTTATCTACATTACAGCGCCGATCACATCATGTACAATATAGGCAACTTATAATGTGGTGACAGAACCTCTTTATTACTAGGACCACTGTTATCTACATTACAGCGCCGATCACATCATGTACAATATAGGCCGCTTATAATGTGGTGACAGAGCCTGTTTAAGGCGTTGAAAGTCAAGATAAAGCCGGCTACATCTGTAGTGCGCACGATTAGAAACTTCAAAACGCGCATTGTAGAACACATTTCAGATACAAAAACAAAAAAACCACTAATGCCTCCCGGTGCAGAAAAACACTTCTTAGAAGCACATAATGGTAATTTTTAAAGCTTATGGGGAAATGTATTAACCTTTCTACGCCAGTTTTCTAAAAGGGGGCTTCCCAAAAGTGGGGGGGGTGACAGCAGCTCAACAAATTTATAATAATTTACACCTGGCGTAAACTATAGTGGAAATCTCCGCCTGCTAATAATTGCCAAAAATGTCACTATGTGGAGCGTAGCAAGGTAGAGGCCCATGCCAGGCTCCTCTCCGTCCCCTCTATCGGACAATTAAATAAAAAATGAATGCTCACCTCACCACTCCTCTTCTGGTCCCCTCATGTTCTCTCCGCAGCCTGCGGCTCATACAATGCACTGATGACGTTGAGTGCTGTGTCACATATAAAGGACCTGACGCTGCTCGGTGTCAGTGCATTGTATGGGCAGCAGGGAGCCTTAGGGGATCAAGGGGGAAGAAGAGAAGCAGAGAAACGATTATACTTATTTTTTATTTTACATTATGTCGGATGGGTAGGGGGAATGGATGGAGCATGGCCGCGGTCGCTGCATAACGATTGTGGCGCATGAACGGCCGAAAGATGTGACACATTTAATAACTGTATTTCATCTTACTCCAACTTTCTTTATATTAAGACTGGCATATGAAATGCCATCTTAATAAATTCCCCCCAATGTTTTTATGGCCTTGAAGAAGTGAAGAAACCAAAGATGGGTGGAGATTGGAGAAGACACTTCCTGAATAGGGAGGCGTTCTGCGATCTGCAGCTTCATACAAGATTCCCGAAGGGTCTTAATTGGAGGAATGATCTGTTATATGTTTACTTAAGTGGAATAACACGTAATACACAATGTATATATCAACGACATAGCATAACAGTCATTTTCCTCATAATATGCAGTTTGATGACTTTTATGGCGATTTGTTTTTAAAATATTGCATATTTAAATATGGTGCTAAACTCCTGTTAAATAAATAAAGATTCAGCTTCTCCCCTACTTGAGTAGCTGTGCAGCACCTGCACGAACTTGAGAATGTGCCTCTCTGGTCATGTGATCACAGGTCCTGCACACATAACACAACAGCACTACACAAACTATCTATGCAGTTTGGTCACTAGATGGCAGCAAAGCACTAAAATGATATACACATACATGTTTACATAGGCGGCATACATGTTTACATAGGTGGCATACATGTTTACATAGACACATACATGTTTACATAGGCGGCATACATATTTGCATAGGCGGCATACATGTTTACATAGGCGGCATACATGTTTACATAGACGGCATACATGTTTACATAGGCGGCATACATGTTTACATAGACGGCATACATGTTTACATAGGCGGCATACATGTTTACATAGGCGGCATACATGTTTACATAGGCGGCATACATGTTTACATAGACGGCATACATGTTTACATAGGCAGCATACATATTTACATAGGCAGCATACATGTTTACATAGGCGGCATACATGTTTACATAGGCGCCATATATGTTTGCATAGGCGGCACACATGTTTACATAGGCGGCATACATGTTTACATAGGCGGCATACATGTTTACATAGACAGCATACATGTTTACATAGGCGCCATATATGTTTGCATAGGCGGCACACATGTTTACATAGGCGGCATACATGTTTACATAGGCAGCATACATGTTTACATAGGCAGCATACATGTTTACATAGGCGCCATATATGTTTGCATAGGCGGCACACATGTTTACATAGGTGGCATACATGTTTACATAGGCGGCATACATGTTTACATAGACGGCATACATGTTTACATAGGCGCCATATATGTTTGCATAGGCGGCACACATGTTTACATAGGCGGCATACATGTTTACATAGGCAGCATACGTGTTTACATAGGCGGCATACATGTTTACATAGGCACCATATATGTTTGCATAGGCGGCACACATGTTTACATTGGCGGCATACATGTTTACATAGGCAGCATACATGTTTACATAGGCAGCATACATGTTTACATAGGCGCCATATATGTTTGCATAGGCGGCACACATGTTTACATAGGTGGCATACATGTTTACATAGGCGGCATACATGTTTACATAGACGGCATACATGTTTACATAGGCGCCATATATGTTTGCATAGGCGGCACACATGTTTACATAGGCGGCATACATGTTTACATAGGCGGCATACGTGTTTACATAGGCGGCATACATGTTTACATAGACGCCATACATGTTTACAAAGGCGGCATACATGTTTACATAGGCGGCATACATGTTTACATAGGCGGCGCGCTTGGTGCTTTAACTTGTAAATAAAAACACAACAATCAAAAGTATCATCAACTATCAATTTATAATCCATGCCCACCTGTGGCGGCTGCTACGCATAGCCTCACCATTGTGGTCGGACAGTCTGAAGGTGACAGTGGAGAGCATTATTTTCAGACACTTCTACACTGGTTTGGACTGGTTCACTGGTTTCCCAGTTTGATCGGCTGCTTGTCTCATTTGAATTAAGAACCTCCTGAGCTCAGGACAAGGGGCAAATAACAGAAATAGTCCCGGAAAAAGTCTCTCTCCACCTGCAGCAAAATAGGCAAAGTGGTTCCCCCCATTCCTCACACTGGCCCCAGATGAAACTGCTATGGCGAAACTCCAGTTGGCGACATGTTGTCAGCAATCCTGTACTTAATAGAAGTGCATGTTCTGCGCTGTGTGACCGAGGCCTAAATCTTTTCATGCATATTTTGAGCTTTTCTCATATTTTTCAGGGACAGATTATACGATATGTTTCCTTCGAGGATTCTTACAACATATAAAAAACACAGGGGTATATGACCTGGACATCCACAGACCCTTCCCCCCTGCCCTTTACTATTGGTTACAACTTGTCAATAAATATGTCCTCCTGTATAACATTTTATATATGAGTAGGAAATGTCCCTACAAATTAGAAAAGATTTGGTCCCGATGGGTTAAGCTGAAAGAAACGGCTATGTAACATGTAGCTCAAATGTGAAGGAAATCATTATCTATCCTTATAACTAAGGCTTCGTTCACATCGGCGTTGGGACTCCGTTTATGGGTTCCGTCTGACCTTTTCGCCAGGGGAACCCATGAACGGACTCCAAACTGAAACCATAGGTTTCCGTTTGCATCACTATTGATTTTAATGGTGACGGATTCGGTGCAAATGGTTTCCATTTGTCACCGTTGTGCAAGGGTTCTGTTATTTTGACGGAATAAATACCGTATTCGACTGTGCTTTTCATTCTGTCAAAACCCTCACACAACGGTGATAAACGGAAACCATTTGCGCCGGATCCGTCACCATTGAAGTCCATGGTGAAGCAAACGGAAACCTATGGTTTCTGTTTGTTTCAGTTTGGATTCTGTTCATGGGTTCCTCTGACGGAAAAGTTCGACCGAACCCCTGAACGGAGCCCATGAACAGAGTCCTGATGCAGATGTGAATGAAGCCTTAGATGAGGAAATGGACGCCTCTCTGTGTGACTGGTTGGGTTTGTTGGTTCAATACAATTGAATGTGTTATTATTTGCTTTTCATGCTTTGTAGTTTTTCTGTCCGTTTTTTTTTTTGGGGCAAAATTATAAATTAAACCTTTGAAAAATGAAAAAACAAATGGCAGGAAAACAGTTACCAATTTTCAGATTACTATTCAGATCACTAAAATTCTAATGCCAATTTAATAAAATGTGGTGAAAATCCACATGTGAACAGACTCTAATTGAAGCTGAAGGATCTCCAGCTCGTCTTGGTGGCCGTACATCTTATTTTTCCTTTTTGTACACAATCCCCCCCAGTACTATATTGTAAAGCTTAGACGCTGTTTTCTTATTTTCTCCTGTATCTAGTCTGTTGTATTAGGCAATTGTGTATTTTTTATATGGTTCCCATTAGTGGAATGAAGGGAAAACTTTTCCATAAGGGAGAGATGTGGGAAGGTTTTTCCTGCTTTCCCCTGATGGGATCAGATACACCAGCGATCACACTAACCTGACAATACAAGCACGTGATACAGCCTGGAAGGGAGAACATCAGTATATTGTAAAGGTTTTTGTTTGTTTTTTTAATGTTTTGTGGCCATATAAACCCATTTAAATGTTCCTGGAAAATTATTTGAAATATGTAGTAAATTTCATTTAGTGTTAAGTACACCGTATTATTAGGGCGCTGTACTACAGCAGTATTGTATTGTATTGTATTGTATTGTATTGTATTGCATGGTGCTAATATTGTCTGACACTTAGGGCATGACCACACGTGGCGGATTTCCTCCGCAACTGTCCGCATCAATGCCGCACAGAATCTGCGTTGCAGATTCTGCTGCGGATCTGCACAAAATGTGCAGTAAATTGATGCGGACTAGCTGCTGCGGACTGCGGTAAAAGTACTTCCCTTCTCCCTATCAGTGCAGGATAGAGAGAAGGGACAGCACTTTCCCTTGTGAAAGTCAAAGAAATTCATACTTACCGCCCGTTGTCTTGGTGACGCGTCCCTCCTTCGGCATCCAGCCTGATCTCCCTGGATGACGTGGCAGTCCATGTGACCGCTGCAGCCTGTTATTAGCCTGTGATTGGCTGCAGCCGTCACTTAGACTGAAACGTCATCCTGGGAGGCCGGACTGGAGACAGAAGCAGGGAGTTCTCGGTAAGTATGAACTTCTATTTTTTTACAGATACATGTATATTGGGATCGGTAGTCACTGTCCCGGGTGCAGAAACAGTTACTGCCGATCGCTTAACTCTTTCAGCACCCTGGACAGTGACTATTTACTGACGTCTCCTAGCAACGCTCCCGTCATTACGGGAGCCCCATTGACTTCCTCAGTCTGGCTGTAGACCTAGAAATACATAGGTCCAGCCAGAATGAAGAAATGTCAAGTTAAAAAAGCAAGACGGATCCGCAGCACACATAACATGTGCATGACAGCTGCGGACTTCATTGCGGAATGGAGAAATTCCGCCATGAGTCCGCCACTGCTCCGCAACAGACAGAGCATGCTGCGGACACCAAATTCCGCTCCGCAGCCTATGCTCCGCAGCAGAATTTTACGCCTCGTCTAAACGAACACTTCTAAATTAAAGTGTAAGTCAATGGACAAACGGCTCCGCTGCGGATTAACGCTGCGGAGTGTCCGCAGCGGAGTTTAAGTGAAATTCCGCCACGTGTGAACCCAGCCTTATTGTGGCTCCCTGCAGTGTGTTCGGTCCGGGACTTGTACGGACGTAATGTGCTCGTGTGAATCCAGCCTTACTCTCGTCAGACTTTCCTCTATTCAAATTTAATTTCTCTAACGCCAAAAGAGAGAAAATCTCAACATATTCATCACGCCAAATACGATCTCTAACCTCCGTCTTAAGGGAGCCCTCAAAACAAACATTTAGATAACCGAACTCCATGCAGTTGAACCGCAACAGGAGCGCCAGACCCACCAGCACTCCCAGTGACTTTAGAACCTAGCGCAACAGCCCCAGATACCGAACCGTACCACGTCGCCACAGGAGAAGGAGCAACGGGGACCACAGGTGGTGGGACCTCACGTTGCACCAAAGCCTCTCTAACACCAGCCAGTAATTGAGCCACTACCTGTCCCAAATCAGACACAGTCAAGCTGGGGGCTCCTGACTATGGTGTGAGCAGGGCTCAGGAAGCCTTGACCTCCTAGCTAGTCTTGACTTGGGGATTAGCGGCATATCCCTGAGCACCCCTGATGGTCAGTCTATAACTTAAAGGGAACCCGACACCAGCATTTCACCTATTGAACTTTACTTATCCCTTACTGGCCGATGCTATCAAAATGTCATTGCCGTTACCCCCTCTCCTAAACTCCTCCTCCGACTGTAAATAACGGTCTGTAAATATCTTGCGCCTTTCATCGTAATAATTCGGTGTCCCGTTGTACGCTCACCCCAGAAGAGGACATCAATGCACAAGTGCGGGATTTTGTGTGCTGGGGGAAGGAGAGGAGCTGTCAATCAAAAGTAAAGAGGCGGGGTAAACTCGGAAAGACTTGAGGAATGAATAGAACTCAAAAACTGAATACTAAAGCTACAGAGCCGACTAAGAAGACAGTTTTAGGTTAAATAGAAATGATATTTCACCCACCACCCCCCCCCCCCCCTGGTATTGCTGGTTTAATCAGTAAAGTGCTGGTGACAGGTTCCCTTTAACCTTTACCTAACAATGTCCACCACCCCGGTCCCTTCTGCTCCATGGGAGGCTTCTGTTCTCCCTGAGGTCACCTCAGGAGCAGGACGTAGAAGAATATTTATCACCGCTTAACTGCAGTAACTCTGCTCAATCTTTATTACAACAAGCAATAGACAGACGACAATTACAGAGAGAGAAGAAAACAATGTAATGGTCGGGCACTACAGCGAGGTAGCAGAGTGGAGGGGGTTAGCGGTCAAATACTCAGAAAATGCCTGAGATTACTTCAACAATCGGCAGAGTTGCTGGATTCTGAATATCAGTGAATGTGGCCAAACATTTAGATTTGTACCGGGGAATTGTAGACTTCCAATGTCTAGGCACAACCTAGTCTGAATAAATGGAGGAGAACCTTCTTCTGGAAAGAAATAGATCTGGAGAGAATGGAGCGGAGAGGACATGTTCGAAGAGAGCATTTATTGCCAACCAAAATGGTGTGATGTGCCTACAATCCCATCAGATGTCAGTAAGCGTACCTACCATTCCCCCACAGCTCCAACATGTCTCCAAACACTCCATGGGTAAAGCCCATGGAGGACCACCTGGACTACTGAACCAACATGGATGTCAAAGTTTTTCTCGTTTTGCACAATAAAAACACTTTTTAATCTGGTCCCCATGGCAGAATCTGTCTTTCCATCTGGCACCTCCAGCAGACTCCTTTCAGTCTAGTTTGATTTCTTTTACCTCAGAGTTCCTCTTTTTCCCTTTTTTTAATTTCTTCTCTCCCCCTTTTTTTGAACTATTTCTAACAGGGGCTGTGCAGGATTAGACAAATATGGCTGCTTTCGTCCAAAAACAGCACCACACCTATCCACAGGTTGTATCTGGTATTGCAGGTTAGCTCCATTGAAGTGAATGGTAATGACCTGTAGTACCACACACAACCTATGGACAGGTGTGGTGCTGGTTTTTGGAGAAACCAGACAAGTTATCTCATCCTGGACAACTCTTTGTCATGGATAGTTCTTGTGCGGAGATGCTCCCTGCATTATCCCTTTTCCTTTATGGCCGCTGATATGTTCTATTCAGCTTTATGGCCTCTGTGGTAAGTACACTGCCAGTCAGTAAAGGGTTAACACTTCAGACCACTGTGGGTGACGTCACAATGTATGAGTTGTGCAGTGGTAATAAACTCCTGCAGTAATGATGATGAAGGCGCTGATGTCATAAATACAAATGTTTATGACATAAAGAAGATTCCATATTAGAAGGTTTTACTGCCACATTCAGCGCCATATTGGATGGGACTGAGGACCTTGAGCTTGACTTCCCCACCAATGCCGACCTGATGTAATTTGGAGGTTCTAGCAGGGAAACCCTTCACCCCAGACCACTTCTTCATCACAGTGATGCCATCCTCTTCATACGGGTTGTCTGTAGTAGAGGGGGGTTTCCAGCAGGAGATCCCCCTCTATTAGCCAGAGCGGAGACAGGTGCTACAAGGAGGCATCTGGAGGACCCGTCTCATCCGTGGATCACCCATTCATTTTAATGGGTTCCCAGGAAGAGAGACATCCGCCTAGCCAACCAGATCAGCTGATTTATGTGTTTTATGTCGTTCGTTCATTGTATTGTTTTTCCTTGAAAATCTGAGAAAACGTACAAATTCTGTTACAAATGATATTTTGGCACCTTCTAAGCCCAGAGGAAGGGCAATCCTCCAGCCATGGTTTCCCTAGAGGTTTCCCCCACAGGGGGTTTTTCCTTTCCTGCGTGCTGGAGGGTGACTCTTCGTGAGTCGGAGGTTTGCCATTTTGGGTTTGGTCATATAATATAATAAAAGTTTTGACCATTTAACACCCAATTATAATGTTTTGTGTCTTTATTTTGCATTCTTTGGTTTGGTGATTGGGATTCTGGGTCTATCACATATCACAAAATCATAAGGCCGGACATCTACTTCCCACACTGACATAGAATGGAGACAACAAGCGTTGCTGCACAATTAAGTGTACACATCCTTACATTAAGATATTGTATTACGGTCTGTAGCCTTTGGGGGGAATATATTAACCTTTCTACAACAGTTTACTAGCGTAGAAAATTCACAAAATGCACAAATGTTGAAATTTTTGTGGGCAAAAAATGAGCGGGGCTTAGCAGAAATGGCCAACAATTTTACTATAATTTATGCCAGTAACTGATGTAAATTATAGCAGAAATCTATATGTATAATGCGGCCCAGATTTATCTCTGGGGGGCGTAACAAGGCAAAGGTCCGTGCCAGACCCATACCTCCCCCCAATCAGACTGTATGCCCCCCCCCAATCAGACAATAAAATACATTTTAAAAATGTACTTACCTCACCACTCCGATTCTCCCTCCCGGATCCCCTCAGGCTCTTACAGCAGGCCGCAGCATGTAGAAAGTACTGATGACAGGCCGCGTTGCAGCTAAAAGATGCGACACATTTATTAAGAGTCGTTCGCCTGTTAATAAATGTGCTGCATCTTACTCCAGCAAACTGTTTAACCCCTTCGCACTCAGCGACGTACTATTCCGTCGCACTAACCAATACGTTCGCGCTCAGCGATGGAATAGTACGTCGCGGGAGTAACGGCCATTTCGGCAGTCCTCCCAACAAATACAGGAGCTGTGACAGCTGCTGTCTCGTACAGCAGTTGCCGCAGCTCCTACAGCGGGGACCGATCGCTGTGTCCCCGCTGATTAACCCCTGAAAAGCCCTGTTCAATAGTGATCACGGCAGGCCGCGTTGCAGCTAAAAGATGCGACACATTTATTAAGAGTCATTCGCCTGTTAATAAATGTGTTGCATCTTACTCCAGCAAACTGTTTAATAGGACTGGTGTATGAAACGCCAGTATTAAAGGGAATGTGTCGCTAGAAATTATTATATATTTTTTTTTCAGTTAAACAGTTAGTATATAAATGATTACACATTGTTTTAATTTTCTAATTTTTTTCACAATTCAGGAAATATTATAAATTAGATTCTAATTTATAAAATTTCTATGTGCTGGTCACTAGAGGGAGCAAATCCCAAAATTGCAGCATTGGCATGTGGTAAAGCAACCTCATTACCTTATGCTGCAAATTTGGAGTAGACACACTCGCTCTGCCCCAGCACACACCAGTAAACATACCTACCAACTTTCAAGTATCTAATCTAAGTAGTCTCTGCCCACACATAACCGGTTCAGCCCACTCAGTATTATTTTCCCATAGGACCCCCACACAGTGTAATGACAAATAGCTGCCCCCATACAGTTTAATGCCACCTTAGCTGCCTCTAGTACCAGTGCGCTGATATAAAGCGCCAGTGCCCATATAGATAGTGTCACACACAGTGCCCATGTAGATGGTGCCACACACCCCAGGGATTCCATTCCAGGAGGAGCCCCTGCTGTCACTGTCCATATATGGACAGTGATGTAAGGCATTCCCTATAGGAGCAGAATCCCTGTCCAGAGTGTCGGCCACGCTGTGGCCAGGGATCGCACTCCAAGAGGAGACCTTGATGTAATTGTACATAGATGGACAGTGATGACAGGGGTTCCGCCTAGGAGCGGAATCCCCGCCCAGACCATCGGCAATGCTCTGGCAGTGGATTCCGCTCCAGGAGTAGTCCCTGACGTCAATGTCCATATATGGATAGTGAAACAAGGGGCTCTGCACTTAAAGTAGCTCTGTGCCCGGGAATTCCTCGACGAGTAGTACTAATACTGATGCAGGGAGCTGACTATCCCTTACATTAGCATTGGATTCAACTGTATCTGCATCCTGAGGACGCAGATACAGTTGACACCAAGACATACCACCGGCCGCTTGGGACAGCGTAACACCGCCCGGAATCCTGGACTGTCCCGCTGTATCCGGGATGGTTAGGAGGTATGCCGTAAATAGGACCATGCACATGCACAGATTCCACAGTAAATGCTTGTTCATGAGCCTGCAAAGGAGGAGCTGCTCAGTTTGCCATTAGGGTGATGACTGACGGATAAGGCCTCGTTCACATCTGCACTATTGTCTCTGGTAAAATCACGGCCCCCCGCCTGACGGAAAGCCAATAGAACCCACTAAAGTCAATGGGTTCTGTCGGCAGGTGGCGGTGTCCATTGTGCGACGGAACCATTGCTTCCGTTATTCCTTTGTTCTGCACCACTGACGGAGCAAAACAACGAAACACACCAACGCAGGTGTGAACAGGGCCTTAGAGAGATAACTGAATACAGCAGCTGCCCATAAACTGAAATACACTGCAGGTACAGAAGACAAATGGTAGACCAATTAGAAATGTGATTTATTTAGTAAAATACATACAAGGCAATTTAAAAAAAAAACAGTGCAAAGGTGTACATAGCCTTTAAGCAATCAGGAGGCATATTTTCAGATTCTGCTGGACTTCTCCCATATACCGGCGTTTCAGGCATCCTATTGGTCCACAGTATCCTCAATGCCCACCCCATTTACTTCTTGTTTAGCCACAATGCCCGCACGCCACAGCAAGCTGACAGTGCCCACCCTAATGGTATATACAGGGGTGATGGAGATTTTATACCGAGATAATGGTGTGCTGGTACATACACTGATAATGGTGGTTATATATGGTGATGATGGCTTGTGTATACAGGGATGATGGGAGTCCCTTATATAACCCCCATATTCCCTGTATATTACCCCCAAAAGGAGAGATGAGCAGCACATCGCAGTCCAAAACTCATGGAAACTATTTTATGTTTCACCCATCCCACCCATCGCTGGATGTGGGAATACTAGGACACATGACTAATATGATAATATTTTAATATAGAATTGTACATCCTAGTATAAGAGCTAAAGAAAATTAGCTTATGAGGTTTAGAGTTAGTTATATGTCGAAATTTTCATCTAAGGTATGCGCACCGTGACGGGCGGTAGTCATGTAGACTGAACGCTTCCATGATTTGAATAAGCTGTGACGTGGCACATTGGGTCACGTGAACGTGGTATCTGGGTTACATCAACACTTTCATGATGTATCTTGTGGTTCGCGCTTGGGCATTGGAGATGAAGAAGACTGGAAGTCAACATGGCGTTCTGGGCCGGATGAAGAAGAAAAGAGAACATGAACGACTCCAATCTGAGAAGATGTCACCTGCCAGTCACTGAATTTCACTGCACTGTATTCACTTATATGGTGTGCAGAATGCCTGTGTAGGACTGATATCTGTCACAATATGGTGGGAATATTGGTCTTTGTCTTACTACACAAGTTTTTAGTACACAATTAAGAGTGTTCACATTATTTCTATATAGTTGAAGGGTAGACCCCCAATAATTATTTCCTTTGGTGGGTCCAAGGTATCTCAGTCAGACACTGAGTGTACAAATCCTTGCAGTAAGATATTGTATTACTGTCTGTAGCCTTAGAGGATAATTTATTAACCTTGCTAAGCCGCTTATCTGGCATAGAAAAGTCCCAAACGTGCGGGATAGTTTTGGGCAGTTTATGCTGCCTTTGGCACTTTTTGAAAATTGTGTGGCGCTTTGCGGAAAGGGCCGACAATTTTACTATCATTAACGCCAGTAACGGGCGTAATGTAAAGCAGAAATCAACGCCAGCTCCGAGCTAGTGTACAATTTTACATTGAGTGTGTAACAAAAGGCTTAAGCCAGACCCTGTATCTCCCCCACTAATCAGACTGTCTTGTGCCACAAGACATGTGTTTTGCCCACCCCCAAAAAAAATTAAAAATATATATATATATCTGAGACAGCGTATCTATAAGGGTATATTCACACGCTGTGTTTTCAGGTGTATTTCGGGGCGTAAACGCCTTCAAATACGCCTGAAAAATCGGTAGCCCAATGCCTACAAACATCTGCCTATTGTATTTTAAAACGGCACGTAAAAACAAGGAGCATGTCACTTCTTGAGCCGTTTTTGGAGATGTTTTTCATTGTGTCAATGGAAAAACAGCTCCAAAAACATCTAGAAAAAAACACTTCAAAAAAACGTTTCCAGCTTCAAAAACGTCTGTAAATCAAAGGCTGTGTTCTCTGAAAACAGCTCTGTAATCTTCAGCCATTTTTGACTTTGCGTGTGATCCCTAAGACTATGACACCTGATAGCTCTGCTACTTGATAGGAGACAGCGGCTCAGCAGACAGTATCACATATAATATGCTTAGATACAACGGCTTAGCAGACAGTATCACATATAATATGCTGAGATACAACGGCTCAGCAGACAGTATCACATATAATATGCTTAGATACAACGGCTTAGCAGACAGTATCACACATGCTAGGCCCAATTAGAAGGTTAATGGTGAAAAAATGTCTTATGGTGTTTTTCGATAAAGGTCACTTGAACTGGTATCATTTAAACAGTTAACCGATGAATGGCGCTGTTTACGTGGAATTTACCCTGCGGCCTAATGTACCATATAATATATTAAAAATTTAAAAAAAACTACATTTTGTGGGGTGAATTGAAAAAAACCCTGTAATTCCGCCATTTCTGTTTTGATTTTACAGTGTTCATCGGGCGGCATGAATTGCATGATAACTTGATTCTGCGGGTCGTTACGATTATGGCGATACCAAATTTATATAGTTTTATTTTTTAACAAAATAATTTGTTTTTGTGACGCTGCATTCGAAGATGAACTGCATAGTTTTTCAATGCAACTACACTTCATAGGGCGGGAAGGGGTTAAAACCCACTCTCTGAAGCCCCCCTTCAAGATACATTTCAACTAATCTGGTCCCCATGGCAGAAATCTGTCTTTCCATCTGGCACCTCCAGCAGACTCCTTTCAGTCTAGTTTGATTTATTTTACCTCAGAGTTCCTCATTTCCCCTTTTTTTAATTTCTTCTCTCCCCCTTTTTTTGAACTATTTCTAACAGGGGCTGTGCAGGATTATAAAAATATGGCTGCTTTCTTCCAAAAACAGCACCACACCTATCCACAGGTTGTATCTGGTATTGCAGGTTTGCTCCATTGAAGTGAATGGTAATGAGCTGTAGTACCACACACAACCTATGGACAGGTGTGGTGCTGGTTTTTGGAGAAAGCAGACAAGTTATCTCATCCTGGAGAACTCTTTGTCATGGATTGTTCTTGTGCGGAGATGCTCTCTGCATTATCCCTTTTCCTTTATGGCCGCTGATATGTTCTATTCAGCTTTATGGCCTCTGTGGTAAGTACACTGCCAGTCAGTAAAGGGTTAACACTTCAGACCACTGTGGGTGACGTCACAATGTATGAGTTGTGCAGTGGTAATAAACTCCTGTAGTAATGATGATGAATGCGCTGATGTCATAAACACAAATGTTTATGACATAAAGAAGATTCCATATTAGAAGGTTTTACTGCCACATTCAGCGCCATATTGGATGGGACTGAGGACCTTGAGCTTGACTTCCCCACCAATGCCGACCTGATGTAATTTGTAGGTTCTAGCAGGGAAACCCTTCACCCCAGACCACTTCTTCATCACAGTGATGTCATCCTCTTCATACGGGTTGTCTGTAGTAGAGGGGGGTTTCCAGCAGGAGATCCCCCCCTATTAGCCAGAGCGGAGACAGGTGCTACAAGGAGGCATCTGGAGGACCCCTCTGGAGGACCCGTCTCAACCGAGCATCGCCCATTCATTTTAATAGGTGCCCAGGAAGAGAGACATCCGCCTAGCCAACCAGATCAGCCGATTTATGTGTTTTATGTCGTTCGTTCATTGTAATGTCTTTCTTTGAAAATCTGAGAAAACGTACAAATTCTGTTACAAATGATATTTTGGCACCTTCTAAGCCGAGAGGAAGGGCAATCCTCCAGCCATGGTTTCCCTACAGGTTTCCCCACAAGGGGGTTTTCCTTTCCTGCGTGCTGGAGGGTGACTCTTCGTGAGTCGGAGGTTTGCCATTTTGGGTTTGGTCATATAATATAATAAAAGTTTTGACCATTTAACACCCAATTATAATGTTTTGTGTCTTTATTTTGCATTCTTTGGTTTGGTGATTGGGATTCTGGGTCTATCACATATCACAAAATCATAAGGCCGGACATCTACTTCCCACACTGACATAGAATGGAGACAACAAGCGTTGCTGCACAATTAAGTGTACACATCCTTACATTAAGATATTGTATTACGGTCTGTAGCCTTTGGGGGGAATATATTAACCTTTCTACAACAGTTTACTAGCGTAGAAAATACACAAAATGCGCAAATGTAAACATTTTTGGGGCCAAAATATGAGCGGGGCTTAGCAGAAATGGCCAACAATTTTACTATAATTTACGCCAGTAACTGATGTAAATTATAGCAGAAATCTATATGTATAGTGCGGCCCAGATTTATCTCTGGGGGGCGTAACAAGGCAAAGCTCCGTGCCAGACCCATACCTCCCCCCCCCAATCAGACTGTTTGCCCCCCCAATAAGACAATAAAATACATTTTAAAAATGTACTTTAAATCTACAGCAGGCCGCAGCACGTAGAAAGTACTGATGACAGGCCGCGTTGCAGCTAAAAGATGCGACACATTTATTAAGAGTCATTCTTTCGCCTGTTAATAAATGTGTTGCATCTTACTCCAGCAAACTGTTTAATAGGACTGGTGTATGAAACGCCAGTATTAAAGGGAATGTGTCGCTAGAAATTATATATATTTTTTTTCCAGTTAAACAGTTAGTATATAAATGATTACACATTGTTTTAATTTTTTCAATTTTTTTCAAAAGTCAGGAAATATTATAAATTAGATTCTAATTTATAACATTTCCATGTGCTGGTCACTAGAGGGAGCAATTCCCAAAATTGCAGCATTGGCATGTGGTAAAGCAACCTCATTGCCTTATGCTGCAAATGTGAAGTAGACACACTCGCTCTGCCCCAGCACACACCAGTAAACATACCTACCAACTTTCAAGTATCTAATCTAAGTAATCTCCGCCCACACATACCCGGTTCAGCCCACTCAGTATTATGTTCACATAGGACCCCCCCACACAGTATACAGTTTAATGCCCCCTTAGCTACCCCTAGTACCAGTGCACACATATAAAGCGCCAGTGCCCATATAGATAGTGTCACACACAGTGCCCATGTAGATGGTGCCACCCCCCGCCCCCAGGGATTCCACTCCAGGAGGAGCTCCTTCTGTCACGGTCCATATATGGACAGTGATGTAAGGCATTCCCTATGGGAGCAGAATCCCTGTCCAGAGCGTCGGCCATGCTGACAGGAGTCCTTGATGTAATTGTACATATATGGACATTGACGTCAGGGGTTCCGCCTAGGAGCGGAATCCCCGGCCAGACCATCGGCAATGCAAAGGCAGTGGATTCCGCTGCAGGAGTAGTCCCCGACGTCAATGTTCATATATGGATAGTGAGACAAGGGGCTCCGCACTTAAAGTAGCGTTGTGCCCGGGAATTCCTCGGCGAGTGGTACTAATACTGAAGCAGGGAGCTGATGATCCCTTACATTGGCATTGGATTCAACTGTATCTGCATCCTGAGGACGCAGATACAGTTGACACCAAGACATACCACCGGCCGCTTGGGATAGCATAACACCGCCCAGAATCCTGGGCTGTCCCGCTGTATCCGGGACGGTTAGGAGGTATGCAGTAAATAGGACCATGCACATGCGCAGATTCCACAGTAAATGCTTGTTCATGAGCCTGCAAAGGAGGAGCTGCTCAGTTTGCCATTAGGGTGATGACTGACGGATAAGGCCTCGTTCACATCTGCACTATTGTCTCTGGTAAAATCACGGCCCCCCGCCTGACGGAAAGCCAATGGAACTTACTAAAGTCAATGGGTTCCGTCGACAGGTGGAGGTGTCCGTTGTGCGACAGAACCGTTGCTTCCGTTATTCCTTTTTTCTGCACCACTGACGGAGCAGAACAACGAAACAAACACACCAACGCAGGTGTAAAACAGGGCCTTAGAGAGATAACTGAATACAGCAGCTGGCCATAAATTGAAATATACTGCAGGTACAGAAGACAAATGGTAGACCAATTAGAAATGTGATTTATTTAGCAAAATACATACAAGGCAATTAAAAAAAAAACCAGTGCAAATGTTAAGGCTCTGCCAGGCTCAGCTTCTGTATCTACGCCCATAGGTAATCAGTCTGCACCTGCTTCTATGTCTGTGAGACTGACTCCATCTTCCACCACTCAGGATGGCAGGCTTAGGAGTGGGAGAGCCTATCACAGCCTGGCCAGACGGAGCTAGCTCCCGCCCTCTGTCTATTAATACCTGCCTTTCCTGTTCCTCCTTGCTTGTGATTCTTCTCGTGTGGTTTCCTGGCCCTGCTGCAGCTTCTGAACTATTTGAGCCTGCTTCATACTGACCTTGACTTACTGACTACTCTCCTGCTCTGCGTTTGGTACCTCGTACACTCCTGGTTTGACTCGGCTTGTTCACTACTCTCCTGCTCAGCGTTTGGTACCTCGTACACTCCTGCTTTGACTCGGCTCGTTCACCACTCCTGTTGCTCACGGTGTTTCCATGGGCAACTGCCCCTACCTCCCCCTTTTTCTTTTGTGTGCCCTTGTCTGTTTGTCTGTCGTGCACTTACTGAGCGTAGGGACCGTCACCCAGTTGTACCCCTTCGCCTAGGGCGGGTCGTTGCAAGTAGGCAGGGACTGAGTGGTGGGTAGATTAGGGCTCACTTGTCTGTTTCCCTAGCCCCATCATTACATAATCACAAGCCCATATACCTAGGCTACCCTGGTCCCTCACACTACTATGGACCCCCTTGAGACCCTGGCTCAGCAAATGCAGGGTCTCTCTCTACAGGTCCAGGCCCTGGCTCAGAGGGTCAACCAGCCTGACGCTACTATGGTAGTGCCCCTCACCTCACCTCTTGAACCCCACCTCAAGTTGCCTGACCGGTTCTCAGGGGACCGGAGGACTTTTCTCTCCTTTCAGGAGAATTGTAGGCTCTACTTTCGCTTAAAGCCTCACTCCTCAGGTTCTGAGAGCCAGCGGGTGGGTATAATTATGTCCCGGCTCCAGGAAGGGCCCCAAGAATGGGCCTTCTCCTTGGCTCCTGACGCCCCTGAACTTTCCTCCGTTGATCTTTTCTTTTCTGCTCTCGGACTCATTTATGACGAGACTGACAGGACTGCCTTTGCCGAGAGTCAGCTGGTGACCTTACGTCAGGGTAAGAGACCTGTTGAGGAGTATTGTTCTGACTTTAGGAAGTGGTGCGTAGCTTCTCGGTGGAATGACCCTGCCTTAAGGTGCCAGTTTAGGTTGGGTCTGTCGAACGCCCTGAAAGACCTGCTAGTTAGCTATCCCTCTTCTGACTCCCTAGACCAGGTTATGGCTTCAGCGGTACGACTTGACCGATGTCTCAGGGAACGACAACTTGAACGTTTTTGTGTTTTCCCCTCTGACTCCCCCATGATGCCTCCCGAGGTCCCGTTGCTTCGCTCTTCCACGGAAGACTCGGAGATACCTATGCAACTCGGGGCCTCTGTGTCCCCCCGACAACGTAGAGAGTTCCGCAGGAAGAATGGTCTCTGCTTCTATTGTGGGGATGACAAGCATCAAGTGAACACCTGTCCTAGGCGTAAGAATAAGAAGCCGGAAAACTTCCGCGCCTAAGTGATCATCGGGGAGGTCACTTGGGCGCACAGGTATTTCCCGTAAATATGAAACGTAATAAAATCTTGCTTCCCTTTCAGGTCTGTTTTGGTGGTAGGTCTGCTACCGGCAGTGCCTTCGTGGATTCAGGGTCTTCTGCTAATATCATGTCTGTGGAATTTTCTATGTCTCTAGCTATGCCTTTGATTGATTTGCCTAAACCTGTCCCGGTAGTGGGTATCGACTCCACTCCTCTTGCTAATGGTTATTTTACACAGCATACCCCTGTTTTTGAACTCCTTGTGGGCTCCATGCATTTGGAGCAGTGCTCTATACTGGTGATGCAGGGATTATCGTCCGATTTGGTTATTGACCTTCCCTGGTTGCAGATGCATAATCCCACGTTTTATCTGGAATATTGGGGATCTTACCAAATGGGGTAATGAATGCTTGACGTAATGTTTTTCTGTTAATTCTATTTCCCCCCCTGAGGAGGTGAACAGGACTTCGCTGATGTTTTCTCTAAGGAGGCCTCCGAAGTGTTTCCTCCTCATTGAGAATACGATTGCGCTATCGATTTGGTACCAGGAGCTAAGCTCCCTAAGGGTAGAATATTTAATCTCTCTTGTCCCGAACGTGAGCCATGAGAGAGTATATCTTTTACTGAACTCACAAAATGGCTCTGAGGAAATCCCGGTTCGGGATGAAACATGTCAGCTGATCAATTAGTCTACACCTGGCAGGTAGTGACGTCAACCTTGCCTCGTCTTGCAGTCTCCAGTGTTGCCAGAAAAAACCAACGTGGATACCAGCATATTACGATACCGACTCTCCAATGAGGAGTGTGTTCCATTGCTATAATTTGCTCACCTTGGGTGAAACCTCGGCTGCCCCCGAGTATAGGAAGATCCAAGCTATTCAACATAAGGATTGACCGTGGATGGAGTGGATATAAGGAGAACCTTCCATGTGGGAATTGTGATCTGCCAATGATGAGATTGAAGGGGTGAAAAACGCGATTGATATATTTTTTTAAAATCTGCCTTAACTCTACAATTGCTCCAGGAGGAGGAACATAGTGAAAAAGAGTGAACTTTCAGTCCACCTTGAGTTGCGAGATCAACATAAAGATGAGTATTCAACTCTTTATCTATATTTGCATGGCTATTACATAAGAGGAACTGCTCCTGTTGGTTTCGGACCAAAATTCTAAAAGAAGGAGGAAAAAGCAAAAAATGCAAGTGTGAACTGAGACCAATGGTGTCTGAATAAAAATTTAACGTGGATACCAGCATAGCAGGATTCCGACTCTTAAATGTAGGAGCGTGCTCCATTGCTTAAATTTGCTCACCTTTGGGTGAAATCTCGGCTGCCCCCGAGTATAGGAAGATTTAAAGATGAATATTTAACTCCTTATATACAATTGCATTGCTATCACACAAGAGGAACTGTTTCTGTTGGTTTCGGACCAAAATTAGAAAAGGAGTAAAAAGAAAAAAGCGCAAGTGTGAACGGAGACCAATGGTGTCTGGATAAAAAAAATCTTCAGAACCGGTTCTTATAGCTAATCTCTTATATGGGTCTGATTTTGGCTTATGTATAGAACACCTATTACCTAGATATCTCATCATGACATGTCATTGTGTTTAGAGGGGGATAAATTAATGGAAGTAATGTTATAAAAGTCTGTGTTGGTATCCTGGCCAGGAGACATTTTTTTTTTTTTTTTTTTTTTTTTTTAATTATGTACATCTAGTTTGAAACAAATGTGTTTTCTCAAACCCTTTTCTTTTCCTATAAAAAATCTTTGTATTATGGATAAAAGAGGAAAGTGATATATTTATATATGAAAAATCTTTAAAATATATTTTTATATGGAATTTAATAAAAATTTATATAAAATTATTCTTATCCCAAAGAGTGCCTGGTATGTTTTGGAAAATATTTTTTTTTTTTTTTTTTCTTTTTATATCCAGGAATGCCTGGCCAAGGGTTACATTCGCCCCTCTACTTCTCCGGTAGGTGCTAGCTTCTTCTTCGTGGGGAAGAAGGATGGTGGTCTTAGGCCATGCATTGACTACCGTATCTTGAATAAGGTCACTTTAAGGAACCAGTATCCCCTTCCTTTGATTCCTGATGTTAGGGATCTGCCAGGTACTTCATCTAGCTATACTCCTGGGATTAATCAATCCACACCTGAGGCCAGACCTGTTCGACTGACACCATCTCCCACCAACCAGGGTGGCAGGCTCAGGAGTGGGAGAGCCTATCGCGGCCTGGTCTGTCGGAGTTAGCTCCGCCCCCTGCCCTTTATTACCTGCCCTGTGCTCTCCCTCAGTGCTTGTAATTCTTTTGGATTCCTGGCCCCACTGCTGCTTGCTCCAGCCTGCTTCTGCCGTGCTTCTGCCTTGCTGCAGTTCTGCTTGACCTGCTTGCTTTGCCCCTGGCTTGCTTCTGTCTCCGTGCCCGCTCGGGTGTACTCACTTCGTCCTGGTCCTGACTGTTCGTTCGCCGCCCCGTTTCCTCATGGCGTTCCGTGGCTACTGCCCCTTCCCTTGCGTGTTCCCTGTTTGTCTTCCTGTGCACTTAGCCAGCGTAGGGACCGCCGCCCAGTTGTACCTCGTCGCCTAGGGCGGGTCGTTGCAAGTAGGCAGGGACAGGGCGGTGGGTAGATTAGGGCTCACTTTCCCTTCACCTCCTTCCTGCCATTACATAATTACAAGCCCTTACCTAGTCTACCATTTCTCCTACGCTGACGCTATCATGGACCCCCTTGAGACCCTGACCCAGCAGATGCAGGGCCTCTCCCTACAGGTCCAGGCCCTGGCCCAAAGGGTCAATCAGGGTGACGCTGCTTTAGTAGTACCCCTCACCTCACCTCTAGAACCTGACCTCAAGCTACCTGACCGGTTTTCAGGGGACCGTAAGACGTTTCTCTCCTTCCGGGAGAGTTGCAGACTGTATTTCCGCCTAAAGCCCCACTCCTCTGGTTCCGAGAACCAGCGGGTGGGTATCATCATATCCCGACTCCAGGAAGGGCCCCAAGAGTGGGCCTTCTCCTTGGCTCCTGACGCCCCTGAACTTTCCTCTGTTGATCGTTTTTTCTCTGCCCTCGGACTCATTTACGACGAGACTGACAGGACTGCTTTAGCCGAGAGTCAGCTGGTGACCTTACGTCAGGGTAGGAGACCGGTTGAGGAATACTGTTCGGATTTTAGGAAGTGGTGCGTAGCTTCTCAGTGGAACGATCCGGCCCTAAGGTGCCAGTTTAGGTTAGGATTATCTGACGCCCTGAAGGATCTGCTGGTTAGCTACCCCTCGCCTGACTCCCTTGACCAGGTTATGGCCCTAGCAGTACGACTTGACCGACGTCTCAGGGAACGTCAGCTAGAACGCTTCAGTGTGCTCCCCTCTGACTTTTCTGCGATTCCCCCCGAGGTCCCGTCTCCTCGCCCCTCCACGGAGGACTCGGAGGTACCTATGCAACTCGGGGCCTCCATGTCCCCTCGACAACGTAGGGAGTTTCGCAGAATGAATGGTCTCTGCTTCTACTGTGGGGACGACAAGCATCTACTGAACACCTGTCCCAGGCGCAAGAATAAGAAGCCGGAAAACTTCCGCGCCTAAGTGATCATCGGGGAGGTCACTTGGGCGCACAGGTATTTCCCGTTAATGTGAAACGCAATAAAATTTTGCTTCCCTTTCAGGTCTCGTTTGCTGGCCGGTCTGCCACGGGCAGTGCTTTCGTGGATTCTGGCTCATCTGCTAATATCATGTCTGTGGAATTTGCTATGTCTCTAAAGATGCCTTGTATTGATTTACCTTATCCTATCCCTGTAGTAGGAATCGACTCAACCCCCCTTGCTAATGGTTATTTTACTCAGCATACTCCTGTTTTTGAACTCCTGGTTGGCTCCATGCATTTGGAGCAGTGCTCTGTACTGGTGATGCAGGGATTATCGTCTGATCTGGTTTTAGGCCTTCCCTGGTTGCAGTTGCATAATCCCACATTTGATTGGAATACTGGGGATCTCACTAAATGGGGTAATGAATGTCTTATGTCATGTCTTTCTGTTAACTCTATTTCTCCCCGGGAGGAGGTAAACACGCTTCCTGAGTTTGTTCAGGACTTCGCCGATGTGTTTTCTAAGGAGGCCTCCGAGGTGTTGCCCCCCCATAGAGATTACGATTGCGCTATCGATTTGGTGCCTGGTGCCAAGCTTCCTAAGGGTAGGATATTTAATCTTTCATGTCCTGAACGTGAAGCGATGAGGGTGTATATCCAAGAATGCCTGGCCAAGGGTTTCATTCGCCCCTCGACTTCTCCTGTAGGTGCTGGCTTCTTCTTCGTGGGGAAGAAGGATGGTGGTCTTAGGCCGTGCATTGATTATCGTAACCTGAATAAGGTCACCGTAAGGAACCAGTACCCACTTCCTTTGATTCCGGATCTTTTTAATCAGGTTCAGGGAGCCCAATGGTTTTCTAAGTTCGATCTACGGGGGGCATATAACCTTATCCGCATCAAAGAGGGGGATGAGTGGAAAACTGCGTTCAACACACCCGAGGGTCATTTCGAATACCTGGTCATGCCCTTTGGGTTGTGTAATGCCCCTGCTGTCTTCCAGAATTTTATTAATGAAATCCTGAGAGAGTACCTGGGTAATTTTCTTGTTGTGTACCTTGATGACATACTGGTGTTTTCCAAGGACTGGTCCTCCCACGTGGAGCATGTCAGGAAGGTGCTCCAGGTCCTTCGGGAGAATAATCTGTTTGCTAAGACTGAAAAATGTGTCTTTGGGGTACAGGAGATACCATTTTTAGGGCAAATCCTCACTCCTCATGAATTCCGCATGGACCCTGCCAAGGTTCAAGCTGTGGCGGAATGGGTCCAACCTGCCTCCCTTAAGGCGTTACAGTGTTTTTTAGGGTTCGCCAACTATTACAGGAGATTTATTGCCAACTTCTCGGTCGTCGCTAAGCCTCTTACGGACCTTACCCGCAAGGGTGCCGATGTCCTCCATTGGCCCCCTGAGGCCGTCCAGGCCTTTGAGACTCTCAAGAAGTGCTTTATCTCGGCCCCCGTGCTGATTCAGCCCAACCAAGAGGAGCCATTTATTGTGGAGGTTGACGCTTCCGAGGTGGGAGTGGGGGCCGTCTTGTCCCAGGGTACCAGCTCCCTCACCCATCTCCGCCCCTGTGCTTACTTCTCTAGGAAGTTTTCGCCCACGGAGAGTAACTATGATATTGGCAACCGCGAACTTCTAGCCATTAAATGGGCTTTTGAGGAGTGGCGGCACTTCCTGGAGGGGGCCAGACACCAGGTAACGGTCCTTACGGATCACAAGAATCTGGTTTTCCTAGAATCGGCCCGGAGGCTTAATCCTAGACAAGCTCGGTGGGCACTATTCTTTACCAGATTTAATTTCTTGGTTACCTATAGGGCTGGGTCCAAGAATATTAAGGCTGACGCTCTGTCACGTAGTTTCATGGCCAATCCTCCTTCCGAGAAGGATCATGCTTGTATTTTACCCCCTGGTATAATCGTCTCTGCCACGGATTCTGATTTAGCTTCTGATATCGCGGCTGATCAGGGTACAGCCCCCGGGAACGTCCCTGGGGACAAACTGTTTGTTCCCCTGCAATACCGGCTGAGGGTACTCAGGGAAAACCATGACTCCGCTCTATCTGGTCATCCTGGCATCTTGGGCACCAAACACCTCATTACCAGAAACTATTGGTGGCCTGGGTTGCCTAAAGATGTTAGGGCTTACGTCGCCGCTTGTGAGGTTTGCGCTAGGTCCAAAACCCCTAGGTCCCGACCTGCGGGCCTACTACGTTCCTTGCCCATCCCCCAGAGACCTTGGACCCATATCTCCATGGATTTTATCACCGATTTGCCTCCATCTCAGGGCAAGTCGGTGGTGTGGGTGGTAGTCGACCGCTTCAGCAAGATGTGCCACTTTGTGCCCCTTAAGAAGCTACCTAACGCCAAGACGTTAGCTTCTTTGTTTGTGAAACACATCCTGCGTCTCCATGGGGCCCCAGTCAATATCGTTTCTGACAGAGGGGTACAATTTGTTTCCTTATTTTGGAGAGCTTTTTGTAAAAAGTTGGAGATTGATCTGTCCTTCTCCTCCGCCTTCCATCCCTAAACTAATGGCCAAACGGAAAGGACCAACCAATCCCTGGAACAATATTTAAGGTGTTTCATCTCTGACTGTCAATTCGATTGGGTCTCATTCCTTCCCCTCGCTGAATTTTCCCTGAATAACCGGGTCAGTAACTCGTCAGGGGTCTCCCCGTTTTTCTGTAATTTCGGGTTTAACCCAAGGTTCTCCTCCGTCTCCCCTGGTTGTTCCAATAATCCTGAGGTAGAGGAGGTTCATCGGGAACTGTGCACTGTCTGGGCCCAGGTTCAGAAGAACCTAGAGGCGTCCCAGAGCGCACAAAAGATTCAGGCGGATAGTAGACGTTCTGCTAACCCCCGGTTTGTCGTCGGGGATTTGGTCTGGTTGTCGTCCAGGAACTTGCGCCTTAAGGTCCCGTCCAGGAAGTTTGCTCCCCGATTTATTGGACCTTATAAGATCATTGAAGTCCTCAACCCTGTATCCTTCCGTCTGGAGCTCCCCCCATCCTTTCGCATACATGACGTCTTCCATGCCTCCCTCCTTAAACGCTGCTCCCCGTCCTGGTCCCCCTCGAGGATACCTCCTGTTCCCGTTCTCACCCCTGAGGGGGTGGAATTCGAGGTGGCCAAGATTATGGACAGTAGGATGGTCCAGGGCTCCCTCCAGTACCTGGTCCATTGGAGAGGATACGGGCCGGAGGAGAGGACTTGGGTACCTGCCCGTGATGTTCACGCTGGGGTATTGATCAGGAGGTTCCACCTCCTCTTCCCCACTAAACCGGGTCCCCTTAGTAAGGGTCCGGTGGCCCCTCATAAAAGGGGGAGTACTGTTAGGGATCTGCCAGGTACTTCATCTAGCTATACTCCTGGGATTAATCAATCCACACCTGAGGCCAGACCTGTTCGACTGACACCATCTCCCACCAACCAGGGTGGCAGGCTCAGGAGTGGGAGAGCCTATCGCGGCCTGGTCTGTCGGAGTTAGCTCCGCCCCCTGCCCTTTATTACCTGCCCTGTGCTCTCCCTCAGTGCTTGTAATTCTTTTGGATTCCTGGCCCCACTGCTGCTTGCTCCAGCCTGCTTCTGCCGTGCTTCTGCCTTGCTGCAGTTCTGCTTGACCTGCTTGCTTTGCCCCTGGCTTGCTTCTGTCTCCGTGCCCGCTCGGGTGTACTCACTTCGTCCTGGTCCTGACTGTTCGTTCGCCGCCCCGTTTCCTCGTGGCGTTCCGTGGCTACTGCCCCTTCCCTTGCGTGTTCCCTGTTTGTCTTCCTGTGCACTTAGCCAGCGTAGGGACCGCCGCCCAGTTGTACCTCGTCGCCTAGGGCGGGTCGTTGCAAGTAGGCAGGGACAGGGCGGTGGGTAGATTAGGGCTCACTTTCCCTTCACCTCCTTCCTGCCATTACATAATTACAAGCCCTTACCTAGTCTACCATTTCTCCTACGCTGACGCTATCATGGACCCCCTTGAGACCCTGACCCAGCAGATGCAGGGCCTCTCCCTACAGGTCCAGGCCCTGGCCCAAAGGGTCAATCAGGGTGACGCTGCTTTAGTAGTACCCCTCACCTCACCTCTAGAACCTGACCTCAAGCTACCTGACCGGTTTTCAGGGGACCGTAAGACGTTTCTCTCCTTCCGGGAGAGTTGCAGACTGTATTTCCGCCTAAAGCCCCACTCCTCTGGTTCCGAGAACCAGCGGGTGGGTATCATCATATCCCGACTCCAGGAAGGGCCCCAAGAGTGGGCCTTCTCCTTGGCTCCTGACGCCCCTGAACTTTCCTCTGTTGATCGTTTTTTCTCTGCCCTCGGACTCATTTACGACGAGACTGACAGGACTGCTTTAGCCGAGAGTCAGCTGGTGACCTTACGTCAGGGTAGGAGACCGGTTGAGGAATACTGTTCGGATTTTAGGAAGTGGTGCGTAGCTTCTCAGTGGAACGATCCGGCCCTAAGGTGCCAGTTTAGGTTAGGATTATCTGACGCCCTGAAGGATCTGCTGGTTAGCTACCCCTCGCCTGACTCCCTTGACCAGGTTATGGCCCTAGCAGTACGACTTGACCGACGTCTCAGGGAACGTCAGCTAGAACGCTTCAGTGTGCTCCCCTCTGACTTTTCTGCGATTCCCCCCGAGGTCCCGTCTCCTCGCCCCTCCACGGAGGACTCGGAGGTACCTATGCAACTCGGGGCCTCCATGTCCCCTCGACAACGTAGGGAGTTTCGCAGAATGAATGGTCTCTGCTTCTACTGTGGGGACGACAAGCATCTACTGAACACCTGTCCCAGGCGCAAGAATAAGAAGCCGGAAAACTTCCGCGCCTAAGTGATCATCGGGGAGGTCACTTGGGCGCACAGGTATTTCCCGTTAATGTGAAACGCAATAAAATTTTGCTTCCCTTTCAGGTCTCGTTTGCTGGCCGGTCTGCCACGGGCAGTGCTTTCGTGGATTCTGGCTCATCTGCTAATATCATGTCTGTGGAATTTGCTATGTCTCTAAAGATGCCTTGTATTGATTTACCTTATCCTATCCCTGTAGTAGGAATCGACTCAACCCCCCTTGCTAATGGTTATTTTACTCAGCATACTCCTGTTTTTGAACTCCTGGTTGGCTCCATGCATTTGGAGCAGTGCTCTGTACTGGTGATGCAGGGATTATCGTCTGATCTGGTTTTAGGCCTTCCCTGGTTGCAGTTGCATAATCCCACATTTGATTGGAATACTGGGGATCTCACTAAATGGGGTAATGAATGTCTTATGTCATGTCTTTCTGTTAACTCTATTTCTCCCCGGGAGGAGGTAAACACGCTTCCTGAGTTTGTTCAGGACTTCGCCGATGTGTTTTCTAAGGAGGCCTCCGAGGTGTTGCCCCCCCATAGAGATTACGATTGCGCTATCGATTTGGTGCCTGGTGCCAAGCTTCCTAAGGGTAGGATATTTAATCTTTCATGTCCTGAACGTGAAGCGATGAGGGTGTATATCCAAGAATGCCTGGCCAAGGGTTTCATTCGCCCCTCGACTTCTCCTGTAGGTGCTGGCTTCTTCTTCGTGGGGAAGAAGGATGGTGGTCTTAGGCCGTGCATTGATTATCGTAACCTGAATAAGGTCACCGTAAGGAACCAGTACCCACTTCCTTTGATTCCGGATCTTTTTAATCAGGTTCAGGGAGCCCAATGGTTTTCTAAGTTCGATCTACGGGGGGCATATAACCTTATCCGCATCAAAGAGGGGGATGAGTGGAAAACTGCGTTCAACACACCCGAGGGTCATTTCGAATACCTGGTCATGCCCTTTGGGTTGTGTAATGCCCCTGCTGTCTTCCAGAATTTTATTAATGAAATCCTGAGAGAGTACCTGGGTAATTTTCTTGTTGTGTACCTTGATGACATACTAGTGTTTTCCAAGGACTGGTCCTCCCACGTGGAGCATGTCAGGAAGGTGCTCCAGGTCCTTCGGGAGAATAATCTGTTTGCTAAGACTGAAAAATGTGTCTTTGGGGTACAGGAGATACCATTTTTAGGGCAAATCCTCACTCCTCATGAATTCCGCATGGACCCTGCCAAGGTTCAAGCTGTGGCGGAATGGGTCCAACCTGCCTCCCTTAAGGCGTTACAGTGTTTTTTAGGGTTCGCCAACTATTACAGGAGATTTATTGCCAACTTCTCGGTCGTCGCTAAGCCTCTTACGGACCTTACCCGCAAGGGTGCCGATGTCCTCCATTGGCCCCCTGAGGCCGTCCAGGCCTTTGAGACTCTCAAGAAGTGCTTTATCTCGGCCCCCGTGCTGATTCAGCCCAACCAAGAGGAGCCATTTATTGTGGAGGTTGACGCTTCCGAGGTGGGAGTGGGGGCCGTCTTGTCCCAGGGTACCAGCTCCCTCACCCATCTCCGCCCCTGTGCTTACTTCTCTAGGAAGTTTTCGCCCACGGAGAGTAACTATGATATTGGCAACCGCGAACTTCTAGCCATTAAATGGGCTTTTGAGGAGTGGCGGCACTTCCTGGAGGGGGCCAGACACCAGGTAACGGTCCTTACGGATCACAAGAATCTGGTTTTCCTAGAATCGGCCCGGAGGCTTAATCCTAGACAAGCTCGGTGGGCACTATTCTTTACCAGATTTAATTTCTTGGTTACCTATAGGGCTGGGTCCAAGAATATTAAGGCTGACGCTCTGTCACGTAGTTTCATGGCCAATCCTCCTTCCGAGAAGGATCATGCTTGTATTTTACCCCCTGGTATAATCGTCTCTGCCACGGATTCTGATTTAGCTTCTGATATCGCGGCTGATCAGGGTACAGCCCCCGGGAACGTCCCTGGGGACAAACTGTTTGTTCCCCTGCAATACCGGCTGAGGGTACTCAGGGAAAACCATGACTCCGCTCTATCTGGTCATCCTGGCATCTTGGGCACCAAACACCTCATTACCAGAAACTATTGGTGGCCTGGGTTGCCTAAAGATGTTAGGGCTTACGTCGCCGCTTGTGAGGTTTGCGCTAGGTCCAAAACCCCTAGGTCCCGACCTGCGGGCCTACTACGTTCCTTGCCCATCCCCCAGAGACCTTGGACCCATATCTCCATGGATTTTATCACCGATTTGCCTCCATCTCAGGGCAAGTCGGTGGTGTGGGTGGTAGTCGACCGCTTCAGCAAGATGTGCCACTTTGTGCCCCTTAAGAAGCTACCTAACGCCAAGACGTTAGCTTCTTTGTTTGTGAAACACATCCTGCGTCTCCATGGGGCCCCAGTCAATATCGTTTCTGACAGAGGGGTACAATTTGTTTCCTTATTTTGGAGAGCTTTTTGTAAAAAGTTGGAGATTGATCTGTCCTTCTCCTCCGCCTTCCATCCCTAAACTAATGGCCAAACGGAAAGGACCAACCAATCCCTGGAACAATATTTAAGGTGTTTCATCTCTGACTGTCAATTCGATTGGGTCTCATTCCTTCCCCTCGCTGAATTTTCCCTGAATAACCGGGTCAGTAACTCGTCAGGGGTCTCCCCGTTTTTCTGTAATTTCGGGTTTAACCCAAGGTTCTCCTCCGTCTCCCCTGGTTGTTCCAATAATCCTGAGGTAGAGGAGGTTCATCGGGAACTGTGCACTGTCTGGGCACAGGTTCAGAAGAACCTAGAGGCGTCCCAGAGCGCACAAAAGATTCAGGCGGATAGTAGACGTTCTGCTAACCCCCGGTTTGTCGTCGGGGATTTGGTCTGGTTGTCGTCCAGGAACTTGCGCCTTAAGGTCCCGTCCAGGAAGTTTGCTCCCCGATTTATTGGACCTTATAAGATCATTGAAGTCCTCAACCCTGTATCCTTCCGTCTGGAGCTCCCCCCATCCTTTCGCATACATGACGTCTTCCATGCCTCCCTCCTTAAACGCTGCTCCCCGTCCTGGTCCCCCTCGAGGATACCTCCTGTTCCCGTTCTCACCCCTGAGGGGGTGGAATTCGAGGTGGCCAAGATTATGGACAGTAGGATGGTCCAGGGCTCCCTCCAGTACCTGGTCCATTGGAGAGGATACGGGCCGGAGGAGAGGACTTGGGTACCTGCCCGTGATGTTCACGCTGGGGTATTGATCAGGAGGTTCCACCTCCTCTTCCCCACTAAACCGGGTCCCCTTAGTAAGGGTCCGGTGGCCCCTCATAAAAGGGGGAGTACTGTTAGGGATCTGCCAGGTACTTCATCTAGCTATACTCCTGGGATTAATCAATCCACACCTGAGGCCAGACCTGTTCGACTGACACCATCTCCCACCAACCAGGGTGGCAGGCTCAGGAGTGGGAGAGCCTATCGCGGCCTGGTCTGTCGGAGTTAGCTCCGCCCCCTGCCCTTTATTACCTGCCCTGTGCTCTCCCTCAGTGCTTGTAATTCTTTTGGATTCCTGGCCCCACTGCTGCTTGCTCCAGCCTGCTTCTGCCGTGCTTCTGCCTTGCTGCAGTTCTGCTTGACCTGCTTGCTTTGCCCCTGGCTTGCTTCTGTCTCCGTGCCCGCTCGGGTGTACTCACTTCGTCCTGGTCCTGACTGTTCGTTCGCCGCCCCGTTTCCTCGTGGCGTTCCGTGGCTACTGCCCCTTCCCTTGCGTGTTCCCTGTTTGTCTTCCTGTGCACTTAGCCAGCGTAGGGACCGCCGCCCAGTTGTACCTCGTCGCCTAGGGCGGGTCGTTGCAAGTAGGCAGGGACAGGGCGGTGGGTAGATTAGGGCTCACTTTCCCTTCACCTCCTTCCTGCCATTACACCTGATCTCTTTAATCAGGTTCAGGGGGCCCAATGGTTCTCTAAGTTTGATCTACGGGGGGCATATAACCTTATCCGCATCAAAGAGGGGGATGAGTGGAAGACTGCGTTTACCACGCCCGAAGGTCATTTCGAATACCTCGTCATGCCCTTTGGGTTGTGTAATGCTCCCGCGGTCTTCCAGAATTTCATAAATGAGATTTTAAGAGATTACCTGGGGGTATTTCTTGTAGTGTACCTTGATGACATACTTGTGTTTTCCAAGGACTGGTCCTCCCACATTGAGCATGTCAGGAAGGTGCCCCAGGTCCTTCGAGAAAACAAACTGTTTGCAAAGATGGAAAAATGTGTGTTTCGGGTGCAGGAGATACAATTTTTGGGTCAAATCCTCACTCCTCATGAATTCCGCATGGACCCCGCCAAGGTCCAGGCTGTGGCGGAATGGGTCCAACCTGCCTCCCTGAAGGCGTTACAGTGTTTCTTGGGGTTCGCTAATTATTACAGGAGATTTATTGCTAACTTCTCGGTCATCGCTAAGCCTCTTACGGACCTCACTCGCAAAGGTGCTGATCTCCTCCACTGGCCTCCTGAGGCTGTCCAGGCTTTTGAGGTCCTTAAGAAGTGCTTTATCTCGGCCCCGATGCTGGTTCAGCCCAACCAAATGGAGCCATTTATCGTGGAGGTTGACGCGTCCGAGGTGGGAGTGGGGGCTGTCTTGTCCCAGGGTACCAGGTCCCTCACCCATCTCCGTCCCTGTGCTTACTTCTCCAGGAAGTTTTCGCCCACTGAGAGTAACTATGATATTGGCAACCGCGAACTCTTAGCCATTAAATGGGCATTTGAAGAGTGGCGCCACTTCCTGGAGGGGGCTAGGCACCAGGTAACGTTCCTTACCGACCACAAGAATCTGGTCTTCCTAGAATCTGCCCGGAGGCTAAACTCGAGACAAGCTCGATGGGCGCTATTTTTTACCAGATTCAACTTTTTGGTTACCTATAGGGCTGGGTCTAAAAATATTAAGGCTGATGCAATGTCGCGTAGCTTCATAGCCAGCCCTCCTTCGGAGGAAGATCTTGCTTGTACCTTCCCTCCGGTTATAATCATTTCTTCTATTGATTCTGATTTAGTCTCTGAAATTGCGGCTGATCAAGGTTCAGCTCCCGGGAACCTTCCTGAGAACAAGCTGTTTGTTCCCCTGCAATTCCGGCTAAGGGTACTTAGAGAAAATCATGACTCCGCACTATCTGGTCATCCAGGCATCCTGGGTACCAAGCACCTCATTGCCAGAAACTATTGGTGGCCTGGGTTGCCTAAAAACGTTAAGGCCTACGTCGCCGCTTGTGAGGTTTGTGCTAGGTCCAAGACTCCCAGGTCCCGACCAGGGGGCTTACTACGTTCTTTGCCCATTCCCCAGAGACCTTGGACCCATATCTCCATGGATTTTATCACCGATGTGCCATCTCAAGGCAAGTCGGTGGTGTGGGTTGTAGTAGACCGCTTCAGTAAGATGTGCCACTTTGTGCCCCTCAAGAAACTACCCAATGCTAAGACGTTAGCTACCTTGTTTGTCAAACACATCCTGCGTCTCCATGGGGTCCCTGTCAATATTGTTTTGGACAGAGGGGTACAATTTGTTTCATTGTTTTGGAGAGCCTTCTGTAAAAAGTTGGAGATTGATCTGTCCTTCTCCTCTGCCTTCCATCCTGAAACTAATGGCCAAACCGAGAGGACTAATCAGCCTCTAGAACAATATTTAAGGTGTTTTATCTCTGACTGTCAATATGATTGGGTCTCATTCATTCCCCTCGCCGAATTTTCCCTTAATAACCGGGTCAGTAACTCGTCAGGGGTCTCCCCCTTTTTCTGTAATTTTGGGTTTAATCCATGGTTCTCCTCCGTTTCACCTGGTAGTTCCAACAATCCCGAGGTAGAGGTCGTTCATCGGGAACTGTGCACAGTCTGGGCCCAGGTTCAGAAGAACCTAGAGGCGTCCCAGAGCATACAAAAAACTCAGGCAGATAGAAGACGTTCTGCTAACCCCTTGTTTATGGTCGGGGATCTGGTGTGGCTATCGTCTAAGAACTTGCGCCTTAAGGTCCCATCCAAGAAGTTTGCTCCCAGATTTATAGGGCCGTATAAGGTAATTGAAGTCCTCAATCTTGTCTCCTTCCGACGTGTTTCATGCCTCCCTCCTTAAACGCTGCTCCCCGTCCTTGGCTCCCTCGAGGAAACCTCCTGTCCCCGTTCTCACCCCTGAGGGGGTGGAATTCGAGGTGGCCAAGATTGTGGAGAGCAAGATGGTCCAAGGCTCCCTCCAGTACCTGGTCCATTGGAGAGGATACGGGCCTGAGGAGAGGACTTGGGTACCCGCCCGGGATGTTCACGCTGGGGTATTGGTCAGGAAGTTCCACCTTCGTTTCCCCAATAAACCAGGTCCACCTAGAAAGGGTCCGGTGGCCCCTTATAAAAGGGGGGGTACTGTTAAGGATCTGCCAGGCACAGCTTCTGTATCTACGCCCATAGGTAATCAGTCTGCACCAGCTTCTATGTCTGTGAGACTGACTCCATCTTCCACCACTCAGGATGGCAGGCTTAGGAGTGGGAGAGCCTATCACAGCCTGGCCAGACGGAGCTAGCTCCCGCCCTCTGTCTATTAATACCTGCCTTTCCTGTTCCTCCTTGCTTGTAATTCTTCTCGTGTGGTTTCCTGGCCCTGCTGCAGCTTCTGAACTATTTGACCCTGCTTCATACTGACCCTGGCTTACTCACTACTCTCCTGCTCTGCGTTTGGTACCTCGTACACTCCTGGTTTGACTCGGCTTGTTCACTACTCTCCTGCTCAGCATTTGGTACCTCGTACACTCCTGGTTTGACTTGGCTCGTTCACCACTCTTGTTGCTCACGGTGTTGCCGTAGGCAACTGCCCCATTTCCCTTAGCTTTGTGTACCCTTGTCTATTTGTCTGTCGTGCACTTACTGAGCGTAGGGACTGTCGCCCAGTTGTACCCCGTCGCCTAGGGCGGGTCGTTGCAAGTAGGCAGGGACTGAGTGGCGGGTAGGTTAGGGCTCACTTGTCTGTTTCCCTACCCCCATCATTACAGCAAAGGTGTACATAGCCTTTAAGCAATCAGGAGGCATATTTTCAGATTCTGCTGTACTTCTCCCATATACCGGCGATTCAGGCATCCTATTGGTCCACAGTATCCTCAATGCTCACCCCATTTACTTCTTGTTTAGCCACAATGCCCGCACGCCACAGCAAGCTGACAGTGCCCACCCTAATGGTATATACAGGGGTGATGGAGATTTTATACCGAGATAATGGAGGGCTGGTACATACACGGATAATGGTGGTTATATATGGGGATGATGGCTGGTATATACAGGGATGATGGGAGTCCCTTATATAACCCCCATATTCCCTGTATATTACCCCCAAAAGGAGAGATCAGCAGCACATCGCAGTCCAAAACTTTTCTGTTTCACCCATCCCATCTATCGCTGGATGTGGGTATTCTAGGACACATGACTAATATGATAATATTTTAACATAGAATTGTACATCCTAGTATAATAGCTAAAGAAAATTAGTTTATGAGGTTTAGAGTTAGTTATATGTCGAAATTTTGATCTAAGGTATGCGCACCGTGACGGGCGGTAGTCATGTAGACTGAACGCTTCCATGATTTGAATAAGCTGTGACGTGGCACATTGGGTCACGTGAACGTGGTATACAGGTTACATCAACACTTTCATGACATATCCTGTGGTTTGCGCTTGGGCATTGGAGATGAAGAAGACTGGAAGTCAACATGGCATTCTGGGCCGGATGAAGAAGAAAAGAGAACATGAACGACTCCAATCTGAGTAGATGTCACCTGTGAGTCACTGAATTTCACTGCACTGTATTCACTTACACTACCGTTTAAAAGTTTGGTGTCACCCAGACAATTTTGTGTTTTCCATGAAAACTCACACTTATATTTATCAAATGAGTTGCAAAATGACTAGAAAATGTAGTCAAGACATTGACAAGGTTAGAAATAATGATTTTTATTTGAAAAAATAATTTTCTCCTCCAAACTTTGCTTTTGTCAAAGAATGCTCCATTTGCAGCAATTACAGCATTGCAGACCTTTGGCATTCTAGCTATTAATTTGCTGAGGTAATCGGGAGAAGTTGCACCCCATGCTTCCAGAAGCCCCTCCCACAAGTTGGATTGGCTTGATGGGCACTTCTTGCGTACCATACGGTCAAGCTGCTCCCACAACAGCTCTATGGGGTTGAGATCTGGTGACTGCGCTGGCCACTCCATTACAGATAGAATACCAGCTGCCTGTTTCTTCCCTAAATAGTTCTTGCATAATTTGGAGGTGTGCTTTGAGTCATTGTCCTGTTGTAGGATGAAATTGGCTCCAATCAAGCGCTGTCACAGGGTATGGCATGGCGTTGCAAAATGGAGTGATAGCCTTCCTTATTCAAAATCCCTTTTACCTTGTACAAATCTCCCACTTTACCAGCACCAAAGCAACCCCAGACCATCACATTACCTCCACCATGCTTGACAGATGGCGTCAGGCACTCTTCCAGCATCTTTTCAGTTGTTCTGCGTCTCTCAAATGTTCTTCTGTGTGATCCAAACACCTCAAACTTCGATTTGTCTGTCCATAACACTTTTTTCCAATCTTCCTCTGTCCAATGTCTGTGTGCTTTTGCCCATATTAATCTTTTCCTTTTATTAGCCAGTCTCAGATATGTTTTTTTCTTTGCCACTCTGCCCTGAAGGCCAGCATCCCGGAGTTGCCTCTTCACTCTAGACGTTGACACTGGCGTTTTGCGGGTACTATTTAATGAAGCTGCCAGTTGAAGACCTGTGAGGCGTCTATTTCTCAAACTAGAGACTCTAATGTACTTGTCTTGTTGCTCACTTGTGCAGCGGGGCCTCCCACTTCTCTTTCAACTCTGGTTAGAGCCTGTTTGTGCTGTCCTCTGAAGGGAGTAGTACACACCGTTGTAGGAAATCTTCAGTTTCTTGACAATTTCTTGCATGGAATAGCCTTCATTTCTAAGAACAAGAATAGACTGTTGAGTTTCACATGAAAGCTCTCTTTTTCTAGCCATTTGGAGAGTTCATTCCACAAATGTAATGCTCCAGATTCTCAACTAGCTCAAAGGAAGGTCCGTTCTATAGCTCCTCTAAACAGCAAAACTGTTTACAGCGGTGCTAACATAATTGCACAAGGGTTATCAAGTGTTTTCTAATCATCCATTAGCCTTCTAAGGGCGGCTTTACACAAACGTGTAATACGTCCGTGCCACCCGCGTGTTTTTCATGCGTGTGGCACGGACCTATGCAAGCCTATGGGGCAGTGCAGACTGTCAGTGATTTTTGCGCAGCGTGATCCCGCTGCGTAAAACTCACGACATGTCCTATATTTCGGCGTTTTTCGTGCATCATGCACCCATTGAAGTCAATGGGTGCGTGAAAATCACGCGCGCCGCACGGAAGCACTTCCGTGGGACGCGCGTTATTCTCGCAACCGCAGTAAAAGAATGAATGTAAACAGAAAAGCACCACAAACGGAGTGTCATAATGATGGCGGATGCGTGAAAAGCACGCAGCCGCGCACCATATGTACATGACACACGGAGCTGTTAAGTGCCTTTTGCGCACGCAAAACGCAGCGTTTTTTGCGTGCGCAAAACGCACACGCTCGTGTAAATCCGCCTTAACACAGTTAGCAAACACAATGTACCATTAGAACACTGGAGTGATGGTTGCTGGAAATGGGCCTCTATACACCTATGTAGATATTGCATTAATAACCAGACGTTTGCAGCTAGAATAGTCATTTAGCACATTAACAATGTATAGAGTGTATTTCTGATTCATTTAATGTTATCTTCATTGAAAAAAACTGTGCTTTTCTTTCATAAAAAAGGAAATTTCTAAGTGACCCTAAACTTTTGAACGGTAGTGTATATGGTGTGCAGAATGCCTGTGTAGGACTGATATCTGTCACTATATGGTGGGAATATTGGTCTTTGTTTTACTACACACGTTTTTAGTACACAATTAACCGCTTCCCGACCGCCCACTGTATATTCACGTCGGCGCTTGCTGGGCTCTGTGCAGCGCCAACGTGAATTCACGGTGGGTGTTAAAAGCGCGATCCGGGTGTCTCTGAGTAGTGCTGACACCCGGATCGCGCTGTTATCACCTGCCTCTGGTCCCGGAGATATGATCGGGACCTAATTAGTTCAGGTCCCGGTCATGTGATCGCAGGGAAAGTGTGTTGTAGCAACGAACTGGAAAGTTTGTTGCTGTAACAAACTGGAAAGTTTGTTGCTACAACAAACTTTCCCGGGGACCGATTGCGGGTGCTGCAGTCGGTTATAAGGCAGAACCGGGGGCCATATAACAGCCACCGGGTTTGCCATGCACGACAGCCTATGAGAACCAGCCGGAGGCCGGTCCTCATAAGCTTCCTGTCAGTGTGACTCTCAGCGTCACACTGACAGTTTATAATACGTTACACTGCCTAGGTAGTGTAATGTATTATAGCAGCGATCAGTGCTGCAGGTCTTCAAGTAAAACAAGTAAAAAGTAAAAAAGAAAGTAATTACAATTTTTTATAAAAGTGTAAAAACAAGTTATAAAAGCTACAAAAACAAAAAATGCTTTTTTTCCTATAATAAGAATTTTATTATAGGAAAAAAATGAAAATGTTAAAAAAAGTACACATATTTGGTATCACCGCGATCGTACGGACCCAAACTATAAACCTATAATATTATTTTTCCCGCACGGTGAACAGCGCAAAAAAAATAATTAAAAAACAATGTCAGAATCACTATTTTTTGGTCATCAACCTTCCCAAAATATAGAATAAAAAGTGATCAAAAAGTCGCATGTACCCCAAAATAGTACCAATAAAAACTACAACCCGTCCCGCAATAAACAAGCCCTTACACCGCTTTTTTGACTGAAAAATAAAAAATTATGGCTCTCAGAATACGGTGACACAGAAAATAAATAATTTTATCGAAAAGTGATTTTATTGCGCAATCGCCACAAAACATAAAAACCTATATACATCTGGTATCGCCGTAATCGTACCGACCCGCAGAATAAGGTATAATGTCATTTATAGCGCACGGTGAACACTGTAAAAAAAAATACAAAAAACATTGTCAGAATTTATGTTTCTTTGTCACTTTGCTTGCCAAAAAAATCAAATAAAGAGTGATAAAAAAAAATCACATGTACCCTAAAATGGTACCAATGAAAAGTACAAATTCTCCCGCAACAAATAAGTCCTCACACGGCTCCGTTGGAGAAAAAATCAAAAAGTTCTGGCTCTCAGAATATGGCGATGCAAAATGTGCAGTGTTTTCTAAAAGCGGATAAGATCGGGCGCCATTTATCAGTGCGACACCGGCCACATATCTGCGAATTATTATTTATTTACCCCATTATTATACCCTCTTATTATGTCCTGATGTACTCTGTCCAGTTTGCACATACCCCAACATTATAAACTGAAATACCAGCAAAACCCCAAACAGAAAAGTTACCAAGCAAAATCTGCGCTCCAAAAGCCAAATGGCGTTCCCTCCCTTCTGAACCCCACAGCGTGCCCAAGCACCAGCTTACGTCCACATATATGATATTTTATATCCGGGAGAACCCTCTCAACATTGTATGAGGTATTTGTCTTCAGTGGCACAAACTGGGCACAATATATTGTGCATTAAAATGGCATATCAGTGGAAAATTTTAATTTTCAATTTGCACCATCCGCTGCGCATTAATGCCTTCGCGCACCACAACTTAATAGCATGTCGTGGTGCGACGGGTTATATATAAAGCGGGCTCACGCACTGCGCCCGCTCCATATTATGCAGGTGTCAGCTGTGTATTACAGCTGACACCCGGGACTAATGGACAGGAACAGCGATCGCGCTGTTACAGGAGCCTGTAAAATGACATTATACTGCAATACATTAGTATTGCAGTGTATTGTACCAGCGACCTAATGATCGCTCGTTCCAGTCCCCTAAAGGGACTTTTGGGAGGTTTCCACTGTTTTGGTACCTCAGGGGCTTTGCAAATGCGACATGACACCCGAAAACCATTCCAGCTAAATTTGAGCTCCAAAAGCCAAATATTGTTCCTTCCCTTCTGAGTCCTGCCATGGGTCCAAACAGCAGTTTATTACCACATATGGTGTATTGCTGTAATCAGGACAAATTGCTTTACAAATTTTGGGATGATTTTTCTCCTTTATTCATTGTAAAAATAAAACATTTCTATGTTTTTTCAGCAAAAAGTAGATTTTCATTTTCACGGCCTAATTCTACTAAATTCAGCAAAAAAACTGTGGGGTCAAAATGCTAACTATACCCCTAGAAAAATTCCTTGAGGGGTGTAGTCTTCAAAATGGGGTCAGTTTTGGGGGGGATTCCACTGTTTTGCTTACTCCAGGGCGTTGCAAACGCGACATGGCACTGAAAACCAATCCAGCAAAATCTGCGCTTCAAAATCCAAATGGCGCTCCTTCCCTTCTGAGCTCTACCGTGGGTCCAAACAGCCGTTTAGTACCACATATGGGGTATTGGCGTAATCGGGAGAAGTAGCTTTACAAGTTTTGGGGTGTTTTTTAATCTTTATTCCTTGCAAATATATATTTTTTTTATATTTTTTAGAAAAAAAGTCGATTTTCACTTTCACAGACAAACTCCAATAAATATAGCAAAAGACCTGTGGGGTCAAGATGCTAACTATACCCCTAGATAAATTCCTTGAGGTGTGTAGTTTCCAAAACCGTCTCACTTTTGGGGGATTTCCACTGTTTTGGCACCACAAGACCTCTGGTCCACATGGTGGCTAAAATATATTCTAGAAAAAGGAGGCCCCAAAATCCACTAGGTGCTCCTTTGCTTCTGAGGCCGGTGTTTCAGTCCATTATCACACTAGAGCCACATGTGGGATATTTCTAAAAACTGCAGAATCTGGGCAATAAATATTCAGTTGCATTTCTCGTGTAAAACCTTCTGTGTTACAGAAAAAAATGTATTACAAATGAATTTCAGCAAAAAAAATAAAATTTGTAAATTTCCCCTCTACATTGCTTTAATTCCTGTGAAGCGCCTAAAGGGTTAAGAAACTTTCTGACTGCTGTTTTGAATACTTTGAGGGGTGCAGTTTTTAATATGGGGTGATTTATGGGGTCTATATAGTACATAAGGCCCTCAAAGCCACTTCAGAACTGAACTGGTCCCTGTAAAAATAGCCTTTTGACATTTTCTTGAAAATGTGAGAAATTGCTGCTAAAGTTCTAAGCCGTGTAACGTCCTAGAAAAATAAAATAATGTTCAAAAAACAATGCAAATATAAAGTTGACATATGGAATATGTAAAATAGTAACTATTTTGTGTGCTATTACTATCTGTTTTACAAGCAGATGCATTCAAAATGAGAAAAATCATAATTTTTGCAAATTTTCTCTACATTTAAGCAATAAATTTATTGACCAAATTTTTCCACTAACATAAAGTACAATATGTCACGTGAAAAAAATCTCAGAATCGCTTGAATAGGCAAAAGCATTCCAGAGTTATTGACACATAAATTGACACATGTCAGATTTGAGAAAATGGGGCTGGTCATGAAGGCCAAAATGAGCTCGGTCTTGAAAGGATTAAGAGTGTTCACATTATTTCTATATAGTTGAAGTTGGGCGTAATGTAAAGCAGAAATGCATGCCAGCTCCGAGCTAGTGTACAATTTTACATTGAGTGTGTAACAAAAGGCCTAAGCCAGACCCTGTATCTCCCCCACTAATCAGACTGTCCAATCAGACTGTCTTGTTCCACAAGACATGTTTTGCCCACGCTTCTAAAAAAAAAACTAAAAAGATATATATATCTGAGACAGTGTATCTTTAAGGGTATATTCAGACGCTGTGTTTTCAGGCGTATTTCGGGGCGTAAACACCTTCAAATACGACTGAAAAATCGGTAGCCCAATGCCTACAAACATCTGCCTATTGTATTTTAAAACGGCACGTAAAAAGAAGGAGCATGTCACTTCTTGAGACGTTTTTGGAGATGTTTTTCATTGTGTCAATGGAAAAACAGCTCCAAAAACATCTAGAACTAAACACCTCCAAAAACGTCTTCAACTTCAAAAACGTCTGTAAATCAAAGGCTGTGTTCTCTGAAAACAGCTCTGTAATTTTCAGCCATTTTTTACTTTGCGTGTGAATCCTAAGGCTGTGTTCACACGACCATGTTACATCCGTAATGGACGGAACGTATTTCGACCGCAAGTCCTGGACCGAACACAGTGCAGGGAGCCGGGCTCCTAGCATCATAGTTATGTACGATGCTAGGAGTCCATGCCTCGCTGCAGGACAACTGTCCCGTACTGTAATCAAGTTTTCAGTACGGGACAGTAGTTTCCGCGGAGAGGCAGGGACTCCTAGCGTCGCAGATAACTATGATGCTAGGAGCCTGGCTCCCTGCAGTGTGTTCGATCAGGGACTTGCGGCCGAAATACGCTCCGTCCATTACGGACGTAATGTGCTTATGTGAATCCAGACTATGTGTAAAGGATTTGCCAGACACAGGTTCTGTGTCGACGCCTGGGGTTAATCAGCCTTCATCAGCTCCAAGGTCTGCTAGAGTGACGCGATCTGTTACCACTCAGGCTGGCAGGCTGAGGAGAGGGAGAACCTATCACAGCCTGGCCTGACGGTTCTAGCTCCCGCCCTTTGTCTATGTTTACCCTCACTTGCTGCATGTTCCTTGCCTGTGATTGTCTGGTTTCCTGGCTCTGCGATTCTTGCTATTTACCTTATTGACCACTGTTGCTTATTAATCCTGGCTTGACTGACTATTCTCCTGCTCTGATTTGCTACTTTGTACTCTCCTGGTTTGTCTCGGCTGGTTCACCACTGCCTGTTGCTCACAGTGTTTCCATGGGCAACTGCCCCTACCTCCCCCTTTTTCTTTTGTGTGCCCTTGTCTTGTGTTGTCTGTCTTGCACTTATTGAGCGTAGGGACCATCGCCCAGTTGTATGCCGTCACTTAGTAAGGGGCGTGCAAGTAGGCAGGGACTGAGTTGCAGGTAGATTAGGGCTCACCTGTCTGTCTCCCTACCCCGTTTCATAATTACATAATCACAGGCCCTATACCTTTTCTTACCCTGGTCCCTGACTCTACTATGGATCCCATTGAGACCCTGGCTCAGCAAATGCAGGGTCTCTCCTTACAGGTCCAAGACCTGGCTCAGAGGTTCAACTAGCGTGATGCTACCCAGGTAGTGCCCTTCACCTCACCTTCTGAACCCCACCTCAAGTTGCCTGACCAGTTCTCTGGGGACCGGAAGACTTTTTTCTCTTTTCGGGAGAGTTGTAGACTCTATTTCCAATTAAGACCCCACTCCTCAGGTTCTGAAAGCCAGCGAGTGGGTATAATTAGGTCCCAGCTCCAGGACGGCCCCCAGGAATGGGCCTTCTCCTTGGCTCCTGACGCCCCTGAACTTTCTTCTGTTGACCTTTTTTTTTCTGCTCTCGGGCTCATCTATGACGAGACTAACAAGACTGCCTTTTCCGAGAGTCAGCTGGTGACCTTACGTCAGGGTAAGAGACCCATTGAGGAATACTGTTCTGACTTTAGTAAGTGGTGTGTAGCTTCTAGGTGGAATGACCCTGCCTTGAGGTGCTAGTTTAGATTGCGTCTGTCGAACGCCCTGAAAGACCTGTTAGTTAGCTATCCCACTTCAGACTCTCTAGATCAGGCTATGGCTTTAGCGGTACGTCTTGACTGACATCTCAGGGAACGACAACTTGAACATTCTGTTGCCTTCATCTCTGGCTCCCCTATGATGGCTCCAGAGGTTCTGTTGCTTCGTTCTTCCACGGAGAACTCGGATGAACAGATGCAACTCGGGGCCTCCATGTCTCCCCAACAACGTAGAGATTTCCGCAGAAAGAATGGTCTCTGCTTCTACTGTGGGGATGACAAGCATCTATTGAACTCCTGTCCCAGGCGCAAGAATAAGCAGCAGGAAAACTTCCGCGCCTAAGTGACCATCGGGGAGGTCGCTTGGGCGCACAGGTATTTCCCGCAAACATGAAGCCTAATAAAATCTTGCTTCCCTTTCAGGTCTCTTTTGATGGAAGGTCTGCCACCGGCAGTGCCTTTGTGGATTCAGGGTCTGCTACTAATATTATGTCTGTGGAATTTGCTGTCTCTAGCTATGCCATTAATTGATTTGCCTAAACCTGTCCCGGTAGTGGGTATTGATTCCACTCCGCTTGCTAATGGTTATTTTATGCAGCATACCCCTGTTTTTGAACTCATTGTTGGCTCCATTCATTTGGAGCAGTGTTCTGTGTTAGTGATGCAGGGGTTATCGTCCGATTTGATTTTAGGCCTTCCTTGGTTGCAGACGCATAATCCCACTTTTAACTGGAATACTGGTGATCTTACTAAATGGGGTAATGAATGCATGACGTCATGTTTTTCTATTAATTTGGTTTCTCTCGTTGAGGAGGTGAACACTCTACCTCAGTTTATTCAGGACTTCGCTGATGTCTTTTCTAAAAGGGCCTCCGAAGAGTTACCTCCTCATAGAGAATACGATTGCACAATCGATTTGGTACCAGGAGCTAAGCTCCCTAAAGGTAGAATATTTAATCTCTCTTGTCCTGAACGTGAAGCCATGGGAGAATATATCCAGGAAAGCCTGGCCAAGGGTTACATTCGCCCCTCTACTTCTCCGGTAGGTGCTGGCTTCTTCTTCGTGGGGAAGAAGGATGGTGGTCTTAGGCCGTGCATCGATTACCGAAATTTAAATAATATCCCCTTCCTTTGATTCCTGATCTCTTCAATCAGGTTCAAGGGGCCCAATGGTTCTCTAAGTTCGATCTTCAGGGGGCTTATAACCTTATCCGGATAAGAGAGGGGGATGAGTGGAAGACTGTGTTTAATACACCCGAAGGTCATTTTGAATATCTCGTAATGCCCTTTGGGTTGTGTAATGCTCCAGAATTTCATAAATGAGATTTTAAGAGACTATCTGGGGGTATTTCTTGAAGTGTACCCTGATGATATACTTGTGTTTTTTTTTCAAGGACTGGTCCTCCCACATTGAGCATGTCAGGAAGGTGCTCCAGGCCTTTCGGAAAAGCAAACTCTTTGCAAAAACCGAAAAATGTGTATTTGGGGTGCAGGAGATACCATTTTTGGGTCAAATACTCACTCCTAACGAATTCCGCATGGACCCTGCCAAGGTTCAGGCCGTGGCAGAATGGATCCGCCCTGCCTTCCTGAAGGCCTTACAGTATTTCCTGGGGTTTGCTAATTATTACAGGAGATTTTTTAATGCTAACTTCTCGGTCATCGCTAAGCCTCTTACGGACGTCACTCGTAAAGGTGCTGATCTCCTCCACTGGCCTCCGGAGGCGGTCCAGCCTTTTGAGGTCCTTAAGAGGTGCTTTGTCTCTGTCCCAGTGCTGATTTAGCCTAACCAAATGGAGCCATTTATCATGGAGGTTGACGCCTCCGAGGTGGCAGTGGGTGCTGTCTTGTCCCAGGGTACTAGGTCTCTCACCCATCTCCGTCCCTGTGCCTACTTCTCCAGGGAGTTCGCCTCCACTGAGAGAAACTATGACGTTGGCAACCGCGAACTCTTAGCCATTAAATAGGCATTTGAAGAGTGACGTCACTTCCTGGAGGGGGCTAGGCACCAGGTAACAGTCCTTACTGACCACAAGAATCTGGTTTTCCTAGAATCTGTCCGGAGGCTAAACCCGAGACAAGCTCGATGGGCGTTGTTTTTTACTAGATTCAACTTTGTGGTTACCTATAGGGCTGGGTCAAAAAATATTAAAGCTGATGCTCTGTCGCGTAGCTTCATGGCCAGCCCTCCTCCTGAGGAGGATCCCGTTTGTATTTTTCCCCCAGGTATAATCATATCCTCTGTGGATTCAGACTTAGTCTTCGAAATTGCGGCTGATCAAGGTTCTGCTCCCGAGAACCTTCCTGAGAACAAGCTATTTGTTCCCCTGCAATTCCGGCTAAGGTTGCTCAGGGAGAATCATGACTCCGCACTATCTGGCCATCCAGGCATCCTGGGTACCAAGCACCTCATTTCTAGAACCTATTGGTGGCCTGGGTTGCTTAAAGACGTCAAGGCCTACGTCTCCACTTGTGAAATTTGTGCTAGGTCCAAGACTCCCAGGTCCCGACCTGCGGGCTTACTATGTTCTTTGCCCATTCCCCAGAGACCTTGGACCCATATCTAAATGGATTTTATCATCGATCTGCCTCCGTCCCAAGGCAAGTAGGTGGTGTGGGTTAGTAGTAGACCGCTTCAGTAAGATGTGCCACTTTGTACCCCTCAAGAATTTACCCAATGCCAAGAAGTTAGCTACCTTGTTTGTCAAACACATCCTGCGTCTCCATGGGGTTCCGGTCAATATTGTTTCTGACAGAGGGGTACAATTTGTTTCATTGTTTTGGAGAGCTTTCTGTAAGAAGCTGGAGATTAATCTGTCCTTTTCCTCGGCCTTCCATCCTGAAACTAATGGCCAAACTGAGAGGACTAATCAGTCTCTAGAACAATACTTAAGGTGTTTTTATCTCAGACTGTCAAGATGATTGGGTCACCGTCTTTCCCCTCACCGAGTTTTCCCTTAATAACCGGGTCCGTAACTCTTCGGGGATTTCCCCCTTCTTATGTAATTTTGGGTTTAATCCACGGTTGTCCTCCGTTTCACCTGGGGGTTCCAACAATCCCAAGGTAGATGTCGTTCATCGGGAACTGTGCACAGTCTGGGCCCATGTTCAGAAGAACCTTGAGGCGTCCCAGAGCATCCAAAAGACTCAGGCAGATAAAAGACGTTCAACTAACCCTCTGTTTGTGCTCGGGGATCTGGTGTGGCTGTCTTCTAAAAAAAAATTTCGCCTTAAAGTTCCGTCCAAGAAGTTTGCTCCCCGGTATATAGGGCCGTACAAAATCATTGGGGTCCTCAACCCTGTCTCCTTCCGGCTGGAGTTACCCCCGTCTTTTCATATACACGTGTTCCATGCCTCCCTCTTGAAAAGCTGTTCCCCATCCTTGGCTACATCGAGGAAACCTCCGGTCCCTGTTCTCACTCCGGATGGGGTAGAATTCGAGGTAGCCAAGATTGGTCCAAGGCTCCCTCCAGTACCTGGTCCATTGGAGAGGATACGGGCCTGAGAAGAGGACTTGGGTACCCGCCCGGGATGTTCACGCCGGTATATTGCTCAGGAAGTTCCATCTTCGTTTCCCCAACAAGCCAGGGCCACCTAGGAAGGGTCCAGTTGCCCCTCATAAAAGGGGGGGGGTACTGTAAAGGGTTTGCCAGACACAGGTTCTATGTCGACGCCCGGGGTTAATCAGCCTTCATCAGCTCCAAGGTCTGCTAGAGTGACGCGATCTGTTACCGCTGCCTGGCCTGACGGTTCTAGCTCCCGCCCTTGGTCTATTTTTACCCTCACTTGCAGCATGTACATTGCCTGTGATTGTCTTGTTACCTGGCTCTGCGATTCTTGCTATTTACCTTATTGACCGCAGTTACTTATTGACCCCGGCTTGACTGACTTTTCTCCTGCTCTGGTTTGCTACTTCGTACCCTCCTGGTTTGTCTCGGTTCGCTCATCACTGCCTGTTGCTCACGGTGTTTCCGCGGGCAACTGCCCCTACCTCCCCCTTTTTCTTCTGTGTGCCCTTGTCTTGTGCTGTCTGTCTTGCACTTATTGAGCGTAGGGACCGTCGCCCAGTTGTATGCCGTCACTTAGGACGGGCCGTGCACGTAGGCAGGGACTGAGTTTCGTGTAGATTAGGACTCACCTGTCCGTCTCCCTACCCCGTTTCATTACACTATGACACCTGATAGCTCTGCTACTTGATAGGAGACAGCGGCTCAGCAGACAGTATCACATATAATATGCTTAGATACAACGGCTTAGCAGACAGTACCACACATGCTAGGCCCAATTAGAAGGTTAATTGTGAAAAAATTTCTTATGGTGTTTTTCGATAAAAGTCACTTGAACTGGTATTATTTACATAGTTAACCAATGAATGGCGCTGTTTATGTGGAATTTACCCTGCGGCCTAATGTATCATATAATGTATTAAATTACTTATTTTTTAAAAAAAACCTACATTTTGTGGGGTGAATTGAAAAAAAACCTTTAATTCCGCCATTTCTGTTTTGATTTTACAGTGTTCATCGGGCGGCATGAATTGCATGATAACTTGATTCTGCGGGTCGTTACGATTATGGCGATACCAAATTTATATAGTTTTATTTTTTACAAAATAATTTTTTTTTGTGACGCTGCACTCGAAGATGAAATGCATAGTTTTTCAATGCAACAGCACTTCATAGGGCGGGAAGGGGTTAAAACCCACTCACTGAAGCCCCCCTTCAAGATACATTTCAACTAATCTGGTCCCCATGGCAGAAATCTGTCTTTCCATCTGGCACCTCCAGCAGACTCCTTTCAGTCTAGTTTGATTTCTTTTACCTCAGAGTTCCTCTTTTTATCTTTTTAAAATTTATTTTCTGCCCCCTTTTTTTGAACTATTTCTAACAGGGGCTGTGCAGGATTAGAAAAATATGTCTGCTTTCTTCCCAAAACAGCACCACATCTATCCACAGGTTGTATCTGGTATTGCAGGTTTGCTCCATTGAAGTGAATGGTAATGAGCTGTAATACCACACACAACCTATGGACAGGTGTGGTGCTGGTTTTTGGAGAAAGCAGACAAGTTCTCTCATCCTGGACAACCCTTTGTCATGGATTGTTCTTGTGCGGAGATGCTCCCTGCATTATCCCTTTTCCTTTATGGCCGCTGATATGTTCTATTCAGCTTTATGGCCTCTGTGGTAAGTACACTGCCAGTCAGTAAAGGGTTAACACTTCAGACCACTGTGGGTGACGTCACAATGTATGAGTTGTGCAGTGGTAATAAACTCCTGTAGTAATGATGATGAATGCGCTGATGTCATAAACACAAATGTTTATGACATAAAGAAGATTCCATATTAGAAGGTTTTACTGCCACATTCAGCGCCATATTGGATGGGACTGAGGACCTTGAGCTTGACTTCCCCACCAATGCCGACCTGATGTAATTTGTAGGTTCTAGCAGGGAAACCCTTCACCCCAGACCACTTCTTCATCACAGTGATGCCATCCTCTTCATACGGGTTGTCTGTAATAGAGGGGGGTTTCCAGCAGGAGATCCCCCTCTATTAGCCGGAGCGGAGACAGGTGCTACAAGGAGGCATCTGGAGGACCCGTCTCATCCGTGGATCACCCATTCATTTTAATGGGTGCCCAGGATGAGAGACATCCGCCTAGCCAACCAGATCAGCCGATTTATGTGTTTTATGTCGTTCGTTCATTGTAATGTCTTTCCTTGAAAATCTGAGAAAACGTACAAATTCTGTTCCAAATGATATTTTGGCACCTTCTAAGCCCAGAGGAAGGGCAATCCTCCAGCCATGGTTTCCCAGAGGTTTCCCCCACAGGGGGTTTTTCCTTTCCTGCGTGCTGGAGGGTGACTCTTCGTGAGTCGGAGGTTTGCCATTTTGGGTTTGGTCATATAATATAATAAAAGTTTTGACCATTTAACACCCAATTATAATGTTTTGTGTCTTTATTTTGCATGACTTGGGGTAAGTCGAGTGATGTACGTGTATGCAAATTACACTTACCTATATATCTGTTCCCATTCATAACCCACACCTTTCTCTCATGAAGACTCGACTCCGAGGGTTTGGATAAAGTGGCCACAGCAGCCATTTTATTAAGAAATAAATATAAAAGTTAGTTAACTCAATTAACCATAAATAAATAATATCCATATTATTTATTAACAAAAACAATAATAAATCAATAATGCACGAACCATAAATTATAACCCAAACACGTCAGACACCACTGACAAACAAACATTAACACATAGACTAGGAGAAGTCCTTGGAGCTATCATTAACTTTTTATGTTACCGGCTATCTACCCCACCATTTTACCCCCAGCCGTAAAAACCCGGCTCAGAGGCACCAATATTCCTGGCAGATGCCGTAAGGTAACTGCCACCTCTCCCAAAGGATAACACCCTAAGGAAACCACACTATCCAACCGCCGGACAGTGTCCTTTCATCTTTAAAACCCAGGGGGATCCATAGCCACGATGCATCCCCCCCATAATTATTTGTCTAACTCCAAGGACTCCCCAGCCACAGCGTACAGGCCTTGACCCCCTCAAGCCTGAGAGTTCCGCCCCAACAAAATAGCCCTCTCAATGCCATCCTGCAAGCCCAAGCACCACAAATCTGTTCCCACACCATTCAGGTGAACACCATCTGCACTCCAATACGCTCCAACTCCAGCTTCCAAGTCCCAGTGCCGAACACATATGCCACCATTCCGCGCAACAAATGCAGACACCCAGTGGCGGATTAAGAAGACCATGGGCCCTGGGCTGTTATCCAAACTTGGGCCCCCCTTCTCCACCGCCACCCTGCCGCGCTGTAACTATTTCTAACACTACCTTTTTGCACAAGCATTAACAATTGGGTGTTACGATTCCACTTTCACAGGGCTGTGTCCCTACATACTGACAGTATCACACTGTGCAGGGACACAGCCCCAACCCCCCATGTAGACAGCACCACACACACACACACACACACACACACACACACACACACACACACACACACACACACACACACACCCTGTAGCTAGAGCCACACACACACCCCCCTGTAGATAGAGCCACACACACACACTCACACACACACACACACACACACACACACACACACACCTGTAGATATAGCCACACACACACACCCCTGTAGATAGAGCCACACACACCCCCTGTAGATAGAGCCACACACCCCCCCCTGTAGATAGAGCCACACACTCACACACACACACACACACACACACACACACACACCCCCCTGTAGATAGAGCCACACACACACCCCCCTGTAGATAGAGCCACACACACACACTCACACACACACACACACACACACACACACACACATCCCTGTAGATAGAGCCACCCACACCCCTGTAGATAGAGCCACACACACCCCCCTGTAGATAGAGCCACACACACCCCCCTGTAGCTAGAGCCACACACACACCCCCCTGTAGATAGAACCACACACACAACCCCCTGTAGAGAGCGTCACACAGCCCCCTATAGATAGCATCACACAGCCCCCTATAGATAGCATCACACAGCACTCCCCCTTATATATAGTGCCACACAGCCTCCCCCCCCCCTTGTATATAGTGCTACACAGCGTCGCTACAGTGCAGCCCTGGGATGACATTTTATCCAATATGACTGCTGCAGTCTGTGATTGGCTGTAGCGGTAACAAGGGTTGAAACGTCATCCCAGGAGGCCGGCCCGGACGAAGAAACAGAATTCTGGGCAAGTATAAGATTTTTATTTTTTCTAAATTGCCTTTTTACATAACATCTGTTATCTGTTGCAGGTTTTACCTCCCCATTGAATTAAATGGGGAAAACCCGAAACAAATGAGCAGCGTTTACGCAAATACAATTGACAAGCTGCGGAATAAAAAAACGCACCACAGGTCAATTTCTGAGCTTTTTTTTTCCCCACTTATCATTTACGCAGCATGTGATGAGAATTGTTCACATCTAATCTACTCTGCTGCTACTGTATTAGGGCTTGTCCACACCTATCGGAATTGCTGCGTATTTTCTGCCCAGAAAATACGCAGAATACGGTAGCAGCAAAGTGAGTGAGATTTACCAAATCTCATCCAGAAGCTGCGTAAAATTTCCGACCAGACATTTTGTCCTGCGGTGCGTATTAAGCGTACTGCAGCATGTCAATTCCTGCTGCGGATAGTGACTGAAATGCTGCATCACCATCTCCCAACATTGAGAAAAACGCAAAATACGCAACATTGGCCATTAACGCCCCCCTACTATGGAAACGCACCCACTGCACCGCCGCGTCAAATGACGTATACACGACCGAGCAAGGATCCCTATCTATCCCGTCATTAACCGACAAGCCCTTGGGATAAGACAAATGGTGAATCAAATGGTATTTGTTCGCCTCCTTCTTCGGAACAACCGCCAGCGGGGAGACGACCAAACCCGGGATGGGGAGAGAACTAAAGGGCCCCGCCATGCGCCCCAAATCCACCTCTTTTGCCAATTTCTCCATAACCACGTCAGGATGCTGGTAAGCTGACTTCAGATTTTTTATGGAAAAGGGGACCCTGTGAGGAGGGGAGGGGGATACAAAAACCCACATTAAAACCATCAAACAACGACTGCGCGCTGGCCCTGTCCGGATAAAAACTGACCATCCTTTCCTACTTCACTGGCATCACCACCATGACTGGCATTAAACCCCCCTCCCCCACCTCGTTTTCCCTTGCGCAAGCATTTAGATGCCCCGTGGGACGCCCCATTGCATTGAGAACAAAGGTGCTTGAACTTGCAACCTGCACCGAATTTACACTGCCCCTCATTGTATTGCCAGCACAGCCCGAGCTTTGCATTGACCCTGAGCTCGATTGACCAGATTGGCCTGCTGCCCCCCCCCGCTCCCGGGAAAGGACTGGCCCGGTCGAACCGGAGCCGTTACCCTTAACCAGAGGGCAATATCCTTGTGGTCCCACCTAAGGGTATGTGCACACACACTAATTACGTCCGTAATTGACGGACGTATTTCGGCCGCAAGTAGTGGACCGAACACAGTGCAGGGAGCCGGGCTCCTAGCATCATACTTATGTACGATGCTAGGAGTCCCTGCCTCTCCGTGGAACTACTGTCCCGTACTGAAAACATGATTACAGTACGGGACAGTTGTCCTGCAGAGAGGCAGGGACTCCTAGCATCGTACATAAGTATGATGCTAGGAGCCCGGCTCCCTGCACTGTGTTCGGTCCGGTACTTGCAGCCGAAATACGTCCGTCAATTACGGACGTAATTAGTGTGTGTGCACATACCCTAATATTTGGCCGAACCGCCTTCCGTTGTCTAAACTGCTCGTCATAACGTAGCCAAGATACCCCCCTATATACCCTATGGGCTTCCCCGATGGCATCCATATAGCAAAACAGGGGGGAGCAATGTTCCGGAGCCTTTTCACCAATAACACTGGCCAAAATGGCGAACGCTTGCAACTAGTTAACAAATGTCTTAGGGATAAGGCGGTAATGATGCTTTTCCTCCTCCTCCTTCTTACTCTCATCTCGCTTCCCCTTCTCCAGATTAAATTTTTCCAGGGGCAACAATGAAAAAATTTCCACGTACTCGTCCTTCCAAATTTTTTCCCGAACTTCCTGCTTCAAGTGTGCCCCCAAAGGTCCTTCAAAACACACATAAACCTCCCCCCTGGCTTTCGTCCAACCGAACACCATAAACCGCCGCCGCCGAGTCGGTCTGAACAGACACCACCACCGATTCCGTATTTGCTCCTACACTCACAGCGACCGCCGCCGGGGCATTAAACCCTACCCCACCAGCGCCCACCCACGCCGCCACAGGAGACTGCCTAACAATTCCTTGACGCAACCGACCAACTCTCGCAGACTATCCCCCCCACCCCCAACATTCACAAACCCAGACCCCACATCACATACCCACTCCTCAACCACGGAACCCTCCCACGAAACAGGAGACATAAGTATAGCAGAAAAAGGTAAAGACGGTGAAAACGACTCACCGAGCTGCACTGGCGCTGTGGACCCATCAGCTGGACCGTCCTGTCCACGAAGCTCCACATTCTCAAGGTCTTCGGCAGATCTGGTCCCCGATCCATGGCAGCACGCACAGGTGTGATCAATGGCCGGAACTGAGGTGGGGGAGGGGCAGGCTCCCAAGCTCTCTCTCTGGCAGTCGACCGGCACCGGAGGTCCGGCAGCTCGCCGCCCAGAAGTCACTCTCGAAACGGACGACCTAGGCCTGCAGCCCAATGCAGGTCCCTTGTTTCTTCCGGATTGCCGTGGGGCTCCACCCCCAGCCGGCACATCACCAGGGGCAGCCGTCCAAACCATGTTAAGCCGGCGTAGAACTGGTGAGTGGAGGGGTGACCGGAAGTAGAGACTGCACCCCCCCCCCACCTCCGCTGGACTCCGCCGCGAAGCGGGTTTCCTCCCGACCCTGGCACCGGTTGCAGTATCAGTGCTGCCAGACGCCCTAGCCAGAGGGTCCCTCACAAAGCTCCCTCTGCGGCGCCGAGTCCGAGGAGCCACGTCGGGGCTTAGGCTTTTTTGGAGGATGCGAGCGCCGGGCCCGGAGCGGAGGAGAGACAGCCGATTGTACCGTTGGCCACCGCTGCAGCTTGTTCCTCCAACCAGGCGGGGCCGAATGCAGCAGCCGCCGCCCGTATCTGCTCAATTAACTGCTGCGCTGACATGAGGTAAGATGGCCGCCGGATGGGAGATGCGTGGATGGATGTCTTACTCCGTGCGCTGCTCCCCACCAAAAGACCGGGAAGTCAGCGCACTTCTTGCTAACCCTCACCGGATCCCCTCCCTCTCCTAGACCCACCCCCTCCACTAACCCTCCCCTTTGGCTGTGACACGATCCTCCCTCCTATCCCCGTCATGTCTGGCCTACCCTCCACTGTGGCAGGGTCCGTCCGGCCTGTGCTTTCTTTGGTGCTTGGGATTTTGGGTCTATCACATATCACAAAATCATAAGGCCGGACATCTACTTCCCACACTGACATAGAATGGAGACAACAAGCGTTGCTGCAAACATCCTTACGTTAAGATATTGTTTTACGGTCTGTAGCCTTTGGGGGGAATATATTAACCTTTCTACAACAGTTTACTAGCGTAGAAAATTCACAAAATGCGCAAATGTCAAAATTTTTGGGGGCAAAAAATGGGCAGGGCTTAGCAGAAATGGGCAACAATTTTACTATCATTTACAACCAGGGCCGGTCCTAGGATAGATGGTGCCCTGTGCGAAATTATCTTTCGGTGCCCCACCCCATCATTAAAAAAAAATGCCCCATAAAACAATTATAATGCCCCTTTAGTGCCCCCATACAGTATAATAATAATATTTAATAATATATTACAACCCCTTCAAGGACACAGTATTTTGTCCTCTAATTGTGCCCACAGTATTATGCCCCCTGTAGTACCCCTACACAGTATAATATCCGCTTAGTGGCCCCCACACAGTATAATGCCCCCCTGTAGATTTTGCCATATTGCCTCCCTGTAGACAGTGCCATATTCCCCATATCCTTTTTGTAGATTGTGCCATACAGCCCCCACACCTCCCCCTTGTAGACAGTGCCATACAGTCCCCCACCTCCCCCTTGTAGATTGTGCCATACAGTCCCCGCACCTGCCACTTGTAGACAGTGCCCCCAAACAAAAACATAAATTGTACTCACCTAGGCCCCGTTCCCATGACAGGACCCTAGTACAGAGTTTCCCAACCTTTTCGGACTCGAGGCAGCACAGGAAAAACACAATTTCCTCAGGGCCCCCCTACCAAAAATTGTTTTGAGAAAGACAGAAAACGGCTAAGAACAAGCACTCCACTCATAGGGCATGTTCACACACGTTTTTTGTTAGGCAAAAAAAATCTGCCTCAAAATTCCTTCAGCAACTGACAGCGTTGTGTGACCTTTTTTTTGTGTTTTTTCTTAAGCTGCTGAAGCGAATGCAAACGACGCAGGAAAAAAAGCTCCAAACGAGCGCCGCAGGTATCTTCTGCCTCCTATTAATTTCAATTAGAGGTCAGAGGTGGAAACCACTTGAAGACCATCAGCCCCTCACTCACAGAAAAATGACCATCAACCCCCCACTCACAGTAAAATGACCATCAGCCCACCACTCAGTAAAATGACCATCAGACCCCCACTCACAAATTCCTCCTGTAGGTAGCGCCACACAGCCCCTTGTAGGTAGCGCCACACAGCCCCTTGTAGGTAGCACCACACAGCCCCTTGTGGGTAGCGCCAGACAGCCCCCTTGTAGGTAGCGCCACACAGCCCCCTTGTAGGTAGCGCCACACAGCCCCCTTATAGGTAGCGCCAAAAAGCCCCCTTGTAGATAGCGCCACACAGCCCCCTTGTAGATAGCGTCACACAGCCGAAGGTTGAATGTGCCACACAGCCCCCTGTAGGGAGGGCCACACAGCCCCCTGTAGGGAGTGCCGCACAGCCGCCTGTAGGGAGTGCCGCACAGCCCCCTGGTAGGAAGTGTCGCAAAGACACCTAGTAGGGAGTGCCACACAACCCAGAGCCCCCTGGTAGGGAGTGCCACACAGCCCCCTGGTTGGTAGTGCCCACAGCCCCCTGGTTGGTAGTGCCCCACAGCCCCCTGGTTGGTAGTGCCACACAGCCCACAGCTCCCTGGTTGGTAGTGCCACACAGCCCACTGGTTGGTAGTGCCACACAGCCCACTGGTTGGTAGTGCCACACAGCCGACAGACCCCTTGTTGGTAGTGCCACACAGCCCACAGCCCCCTGGTTGGTAGAGCCACACAGCCCACAGCCCCCTGGTAGGTAGTGCCACACAGCCCACTGGTTGGTAGTGCCACACAGTCCACAGCCCCCTGGTTGGTAGTGCCACACAGCCCACAGCCCCCTGGTAGGTAGTGCCACACAGCCCCCTAGTAGGTAGTGCCACACAGCCCACTGGTTGGTAGTGCCACACAGCCCACAGCCCCTGGTTGGTAGTGCCACACAGCCCACAGCTCCCTTGTAGGTAGTGCAAGGACTACGAAATGACCGATAGCTGGTGGGCAATAGACATTCAAAAAAGGACAACTGTGCAGGAGCACACAGAATGCCCAGCTTTCCCAGCTATCAAATAAATGTCTGGAAATAAACTAAGTTATAAATTGTATTTATTCTTAGTAAAGGATTAATCCTTTTAGCTAGATTAAATAAAAGTTATATCTTAGTTTATTTCCACACTTTTTTTTTTTTGATACCCAGGAAAGCTGGGTATTTTGTGTGCTCCTGCACAGTTGTCCTTTGTATGTAGTGCCACACAGCCCACAGCCCCCCTGTAGATAGCAACCCCCACTCCTTCCAGTAAAGATAGCGCCACCATAGCTCCCTGAAGGAGCAGAATCCCCGTGTGGCCGGGGATTCCGGTCCTGGAGCGCTGCTTGATGCCTCTGTCCATATATGGACAGTTTCATCAGGGAAAACTCCTGAAGCAGAATCCCCGGTCACAGCGTTGCAGACGCTATGAACGTCGATTCCACTCCAGGAGATGCTCCTGACATCTGTGTCCATGACGTCATTAGCTTCTCCTGGAGTGGAATCCCCGATCATAGAGTCTGCAATGCTGTGACCGGGGATTCCGCTTCAGGAGTTTTTCCTGATGTCACTGTCCATATATGGACAGAGGCATCAAGTAGCGCCCTAGGACCGTAATCCCCGGCCACACGGTGATTCCGCTCCTTCAGGGAGCTACGGTGGCGCTATCCTGGAAGGGAGGGGGTTTGATATCTACAGGGGGGCACTATAGCAGAGCAAGGGAGGTATCTCCCTGTTCTGCTGTCTACTAGTGCCACTGTAGCTGAAGGGAGCTACAGTGGCGCTAGTAGACAGCAGAGAAGGGAGATATCTCCCTGCTCTGCTATAGTGCCGTCGCTACCGCTATAGCAGCCACAGCAGCTGCTAGCGGCGCCACCGCCCTCATGCCCGGTGTCACCGCTAGCAACTGCTATGGCTGCTACAGCGGTAGCGATGGCCACTAAGTGAAGAAGTGCCCGGGTGCAACTGCAGTTAATGTGTGTATCCCCGCTGGTAGTTGCAACGGCGCAGGGATACACACACACGCTGGTGCCCCCCTTGCCGTTTGGCGGCAGGCGCCCTATGCGACCGCACTGGTCGAACATAGCTAAGGCCGGCCATGTTTACAACAGTAACCGATGTAAATTATAGCAGAACTCTATATGTATAGTGCGGCCCAGATTTATCTCTGGGGGGCGTAACAAGGCAAAGGTCCGTGCCAGACCCATACCCCCCCCCCAATCAGACTGTTTGCCCCCCCCCAATCAGACAATAAAATACATTTTATAAATGTACTTACCTCACCACTCCGATTCTCCCTCCCGGATTCCCTCAGGCTCTTACAGCAGGCCGCAGCATGTAGAAAGTACTGATGACAGGCCACGTTGCAGCTAAAAGATGCGACACATTTATTAAGAGTCGTTCTCCTGTTAATAAATGTGTTGCATCTTACTCCAGCAAACTGTTTAATAGGACTGGTGTATGAAACGGCAGTATTAAAGGGAATGTGTCGCTAGAATTTTTTATATTTTTTTCAGTTAAACAGTTAGTATATAAATGATTACACAGTGTTTTCATTATTTTCATCTTTTCACAAGTCAGGAAATATTATAAATTAGATTCTAATTTATAACATTTCCATGTGCTGGTCACTAGAGGGAGCAATTCCCAAAATTGCAGCATTGGCATGTGGTAAAGCAACATCATTGCCTTATGCTGCAAATTTGTAGTAGACACACTCGCTCTAGTGTCCTCACAGAATCCACCCTCCTTTATCCTAGCTAGTGCCGGGAGAAATGAGGGGGTTGAAATGTTCAAGCCTCCTATACTGTGTGCCGCCATTTTATGAGCGAATGCACAGTGTAGGAGGATTAGAGACAGTGCTCAGCAGACAGTATAACACTAACATACACACACATCACATACACAAACATAGCTTACCTGCTCCGGCCGCTGCTGCCGCCTCCGCCCTGCCGCTCCTAGTCTTTGCGTCTGCGCTGCCTTCAACATATGGACGGAAGCCGCGACCGGAAGTCGTCATCTTACTATCCGACCGTGGCTTCCGGTCCACATGAAAATGGCGCCGGATGTAGTTCTACCAAAGACCTTCCTTTTGGTCTGTGTGGGAGTGGCGCATGCGCCATTCCCACACAGACGGCATACGCTATAGTGAATGGACAGATACAGAGATGAAAAAAAAAATGGCAGCCCCCATAGATAAGTAAAAGAAAGAAAAAAGTACAACACAAAGACACAAAAAATACAATTTATTTTAATGACATACTAAAAGCAATATTATATATTAAAAAAAAATTTTCCGTGACACCTTCCCTTTAAAACGGGTTTTCCACGTTCTGACAACTGATCACCTATCCACTGGATAGGTCAACAGTATATGATCGGTGCGTGACCGACACCTGGACCCCGCACCGATCCGCCACTCCAGCTGCCTCCGGGCACCGGACAACACTGCCGGAAGCAGACGGCTCCGGTCAAAGAATTGAGGCCGAGCTGCAGTTCTGCCGAACGGCCGCTATGCAGTGATCGGAGCCATCTGCTTCCGGTATTTTTGTCCAGTGCCCGGAGGCAGCTGGACTGGCAGATCGGTGCGGGGTCTGGTGTAGTAACGATTGTTTGCCCCCATACATTACCGATGATTGCTCCTTGTGACACGCTGTATCGTCGATTGGCGCTGGTTTTCATGGTTAGTATCGGGACGTCTAAAAGGACCTTTATTTCCTCAGTCACCACCATAACTAGGCATTGGAACCAACCCTTCCACCTTAGCGGGTAAAGATTAACCATCTAAAAGGTTCACTATATACACATAAGGGCTAAAGGTAAAAACACAGAGGTGCTCACCATATATCCAGCGTATAACTGTGTCCTCCAAATCTTACGAAGCAGGAGTTGTTCTAGATTCCTGTTTATGTCCCAGACACGTTCATACCATTTTAGACAATGAATTGACATATCGCAAACTTGTGGCAAAACCAAGCACCGCATGTAAAGAATCTTTAAAAAATCTGCTAGAAGAAGGAATTGCATTAGGAGTATTAGCCAAGAAACAGGCAGAATACTTACTGATAGAATTCGCTATTGTTCCCATATTCCATGGGATGCCAAAAATCCATAACTTTGCATGGTCTTGAAACTTGGGCTCTCTGTGACGTAGCTGGCTAGTACCCCTGCAAACAGGCCTGCCATCAGGGTAGTACCACTGGTACTACTGTCAGGGGCCTGGCCAAATAGTAAAATAAAGTGGGCAGCCCCCGCACATCAAGGTTATGATCAGCGGTAATTGGTTTGTAGAAAGGAATGGGACCCATGCAGGGGCCAGAAGCAGCGGCCAGCTCTGCAACTTGGTGAGTGACAGTTTTAAAGCAGTAGATTCAGTTTAATATTTTTTTTTTATGTTGCCCCTCTGCTCCCACCTTCCCACCTGTCTCTCTCCCCTTCCCCTTCCCAGACCCCAGTCAAGCGTCATATTCACTCTGGCCCAACTCCCGCCTCGGCCACTTTCCGTTCTCTTAGCCTACTCCTCTGCCTACATCCTGGTATAATAGCTAAATAAAATTACCTTATGAGGTTTAGAGTTAGTTAGTTAGTTATATGTCTAAATTTTTATCTAAGGTTTGCACACCATGACGGTCGGTAGTCATGTAGACCGGACGCTTCCATGATTTGAATACGCTGTGACATGGCACATTGGGTCACGGGAACGTGGTGTAAAGGATCTGCCAGACACAGCTTCTGTGTCGACATCCGTGGTTAATCAGTCTGCACCTGCTCCTAGGTCTGATAGAGTGACTCGATCTGCTACCACTAGGGCTGGTAGGCTCAGGAGTGGGAGAACCTATCACAGCCTGGCCAGTCGGTTCTAGCTCTCGCCCTCCATCTATTTATACCTTCATTTCCTGCTTGTCTTTGCCTGTGATTCTTTCCTGTTTCCTGGCTCTGCTGATCCTGGTATTATTATTATTGACCTTGCTTCATTTTGACCCTGGCTTTACTGAGTACGCTCCTGCTCTGTGTTTGGTACCTCGTACACTCCTGGTTTGACTCAGCTCGTTCACTACACCTGCTGCTCACGGTGTTGCCTTGGTCAACTGCCCCATTTCCCTTAGCTTCTGTGTACCCTTGTCGGTTTGTCTGTCGTGCACATATTGAGCGTAGGGACCGTCGCCCAGTTGTATGCCGTCGCCTAGGACGGGCCGTGCAAGTAGGCAGATACTGAGTGGCGGATATATTAGGGCTCACTAGTCTGTTTCCCTACCCCATCATTACATAATCACAGGCCCATATACCTTTTCTACCCTGGTCCCTTGACACAACTATGGACCCCCTTGAGACCCTGACTCAGCAAATGCAGGGCCTCTCCCTACAGGTCAAAGCCCTGGCTCAGAGGCCCACCTCACCTATTGAACCCCACCTCAAGTTGCTTGACTGGTTCTCAGGGGATCGGAAGACTTTTTTCTCCTTTCGGGAGAGTTGTAGGCTCTATTTCCGTCTAAGGCCCCACTCCTCAGGTTCTGAGAGCCAGCGAGTGGGTATAATTATGTCCTGGCTCCAGGACGGGCCCCAAGAATGGGCCTTCTCCTTGGCTCCTGACGCCCCTGAACTTTCCTCTGTTGATCTTTTTTTTTCTGCTCTCGGGCTCATATATGACGAGACTGACAAGACTGCCTTTGCTGAGAGTCAGCTGGTGACCTTACGTCAGGGTAAGAGACCCGTTGAGGAGTACTGTTCTGACTTTAGGAAGTGGTGTGTAGGTTCTCGGTGGAATGACCCTGCCTTGAGGTGCCAGTTTAGATTGGGTCTGTCGACGCCCTGAAAGACCTGTTAGTTAGCTATCCCTCTTCAGACTCTTTAGATCAGGTTATGGCTTTAGCGGTACGTCTTGACCGACTTCTCAGGGAACGACGACTTGAATGCTTTTCTGCTTTCTCCTCTGGCTCCCCCATGATGGCACCCGAGGTTCCATTGCTTCGCTCTTCCACGGAAAACTTGGATGAACCAATGCAATTCGGGGCCTCCGTGTCTCCCCAACAACGTAGAGAGCTCCGCAGGAAGAATGGTCTCTGCTTCTACTGTGGGTATGACAAACAACTGTCCTAGGCGTAAGAATAAGCAGCCAGAAGAACTTCCGCGCCTAAGTGACCATCGGGGAGGTTACTTGGGCGCACAGGTATTTCCCGTAAATATGAAACCTAATAAGATCTTGCTTCCCTTTCAGCTCTCTTTTGAGAGTAGGTCTGTTACCGGCAGTGCCTTCGTGGATTCAGGGTCTTCTGCTAATATTATGTCTGTGGAATTTGCTATGTCTATAGCTATGCCTTTGATTGATTTGCCTAAACCTGTCCCGGTAGTGACTCCACTCCACTTGCTAATGGTTATTTTACGCAGCATACCCCTGTTTTTGAACTCATTGTTGGCTCCATGCATTTGGAGCAGTGCTCTGTACTGGTGATGCAGGGATTATCGTCCGATTTGGTTTTAGGCCTTCCCTGGTTGCAGATGTATAATCCCACGTTTAACTGGAATACTGGGGAGTTAATTTTATTTCTCTCCCTGAGGAGGTGAACACTCTACCTGAGTTTATTCAGGACTTCGCTGATGTTTTTTCTAAAAAAGCCTCCGAAGTGTTACCTCCTCATAGAGAATACGATTGCGCAATCGATTTGGTACCAGGAGCTAAGCTCCCTAAGGGTAGGATATTTAATCTCTCTTGTCCCGAACGTGAAGCCATGAAAGAGTATATCCAGGAATGCCTAGCCAATGTTTACATTCGCCCCTCTACTTCTCCGGTAGGTGCTGGCTTCTTCTTCGTAGGGAAGAAGGATGGTGGTCTTAGGCCACCACCACACCATAACCACATAGTGACTGAATAATACCCCCATACTGTTACTGAATAATACCACAACACCATAACCATATAGTGACTGAATAATACCCCCATACTGTTACTGAATAATACCTCCATACTGTTACTGAATACCTCCATACTGTTACTGAATAATACCCCCATACTGTTACTGAATAATACCCCCATACTGTTACTGAGTAATACCACCACAGCATAATCACATAGTGACTGAATAATACCCCCATACTGTTACTGAATAATACATCCACACCATAACCACATAGTGACTGAATAATACCCCCATACAGTTACTGAATAACACCGCCACACCATAACCACATAGTGACTGAATAATACCCCATACTGTTACTGAATAATACCACCACACCATAACCACATAGTGACTGAATAATACCCCCATACTGATACTGAATAATACCGCCACACCATAACCACATAGTGACTGAATAATACCCCCATACTGATACTGAATAATACCGCCACACCATAACCACATAGTGACTGAATAATACCCCCATACAGTTACTGAATAATACCGCCACACCATGACCACATAGTGACTGAATAATACCACTATACTGTTACTGAATAATACCACCACAGCATAACCACATAGTGACTGAATAATACCACCATACTGTTACTGAATAATACCACCACACCATAACCACATAGTGACTGAATAATACCCCCATACTGTTACCGAATAACACCGCCACACCATAACCACATAGTGACTGAATAATACCCCATACTGTTACTGAATAATACCTCCACACCATAACAACATAGTGACTGAATAATACCCCCATACTGATACTGAATAATACCACCACACCATAACCACATAGTGACTGAATAATACCACCATACTGTTACTGAATAATACCTCCACACCATAACCACATAGTGACTGAATAATACCCTCATACTGTTACTGAATAATACCACCACACCATAACCACATAGCGACTGAATAATACCCTCATACTGTTACTGAATAATACCCCCACACCATAACCACATAGTGACTGAATAATACCCCCATACTGATACTGAATAATACTTCCACACCATAACCACATAGTGACTGAATAATACCCCCATACTGATACTGAATAATACCTCCACACCATAACAACATAGTGACTGAATAATACCCCCATACTGTTACTGAATAATACCGCCACACCATAACCACATAGTGACTGAATAATACCACCATACTGTTACTGAATAATACCACCACACCATAACCACATAGTGACTGAATAATACCCTCATACTTTTACTGAATAACACCACCACACCATAACCACATAGTGACTGAATAATACCCCCATACAGTTACTGAATAACACCGCCACACCATAACCACATAGTGACTGAATAATACCCCATACTGTTACTGAATAATACCTCCACACCATAACAACATAGTGACTGAATAATACCCCCATACTGATACTGAATAATACCGCCACACCATAACCACATAGTGACTGAATAATACCCCCATACAGTTACTGAATAATACCGCCACACCATGACCACATAGTGACTGAATAATACCCCATACTGTTACTGAATAATACCTCCACACCATAACAACATAGTGACTGAATAATACCCCCATACTGATACTGAATAATACCACCACACCATAACCACATAGTGACTAAATAATACCCCCATACAGTTACTGAATAATACCGCCACACCATAACCACATAGTGACTGAATAATACCACCATACTGTTACTGAATAATACCACCACACCATAACCACATAGTGACTGAATAATACCACCATACTGTTACTGAATAATACCACCACAGCATAACCACATAGTGACTGAATAATACCCCCATACTGATACTGAATAATACCACCACACCATAACCACATAGTGACTAAATAATACCCCCATACAGTTACTGAATAATACTGCCACACCATAACCACATAGTGACTGAATAATACCACCATACTGTTACTGAATAATACCACCACACCATAACCACATAGTGACTGAATAATACCACCATACTGTTACTGAATAATACCACCACACCATAACCACATAGTGACTGAATAATACCCCCATACAGTTACTGAATAATACCGCCACACCATGACCACATAGTGACTGAATAATACCACTATACTGTTACTGAATAATACTGCCACAACATAACCACATAGTGACTGAATAATACCACCATACTGTTACTGAATAACACCACCACACCATAACTACATAGTGACTGAATAATACCCCCATACTGTTACTGAATAACACCGCCACACCATAACCACATAGTGACTGAATAATACCCCATACTGTTACTGAATAATAGCTCCACACCATAACAACATAGTGACTGAATAATACCCCCATACTGATACTGAATAATACAACCACACCATAACCACATAGTGACTGAATAATACCACCATACTGTTACTGAATAATACCACCACACCATAACCACATAGTGACTGAATAATACCACCATACTGTTACTGAATAATACCACCACACCATAACCACATAGTGACTGAATAATACCCCCATACAGTTACTGAATAATACCGCCACACCATGACCACATAGTGACTGAATAATACCACTATACTGTTACTGAATAATACTGCCACAACATAACCACATAGTGACTGAATAATACCACCATACTGTTACTGAATAACACCACCACACCATAACCACATAGTGACTGAATAATACCCCCATACTGTTACTGAATAACACCGCCACACCATAACCACATAGTGACTGAATAATACCCCATACTGTTACTGAATAATAGCTCCACACCATAACAACATAGTGACTGAATAATACCCCCATACTGATACTGAATAATACAACCACACCATAACCACATAGTGACTGAATAATACCACCATACTGTTACTGAATAATACCTCCACACCATAACCACATAGTGACTGAATAATACCCTCATACTGTTACTGAATAATACCACCACACCATAACCACATAGTGACTGAATAATACCCTCATACTGTTACTGAATAATACCGCCACACCATAACCACATAGTGACTGAATAATACCACCATACTGTTACTGAATAATACCACCACACCATAACCACATAGTGACTGAATAATACCCTCATACTGTTACTGAATAATACCACCACACCATAACCACATAGTGACTGAATAATACCCCCATACTGATACTGAATAATACCACACCATAACCACATAGTGACTGAATAATACCTCCATACTGTTACTGAATACCTCCATACTGTTACTGAATAATACCCGCATACTGTTACTGAATAATACCCCCATACTGTTACTGAGTAATACCACCACAGCATAACCACATAGTGACTGAATAATACCCCCGTACTGTTACAGAATAACACCGCCACACCATAACCACATAGTGACTGAATAATACCACTATACTGTTACTGAATAATACCACCACACCATAACCACATAGTGACTGAATAATACCCTCATACTGTTACTGAATAATACCACCACACCATAACCACATAGTGACTGAATAATACCCCCGTACTGTTACAGAATAATACTGCCACACCATAACCACATAGTGACTGAATAATACCCCCATACAGTTACTGAATAATACCAGCACACCATAACCACATAGTGACTGAATAATAATAGCATACTGTTACTGAATAATACCTCCACACCATAACCCCATAGTGACTGAATAATACCCTCATACTGTTACTGAATAATAGCACCACACCATAACCACATAGTGACGGAATAATACCCCCATACTGTTACTGAATAATACCACCACACCATAACCACATAGTGACTGAATAATACCCCCATACTGTTACTGAATAATACCTCCACACCAGAACCACATAGTGACTGAATAATACCCTCATACTGATACTGAATAATACCACCACACCATAACCACATAGTGACTGAATAATACCACCATACTGTTACTGAATAATACTTCCACACCATAACCACATAGTGACTGAATAATACCCCCATACTGATACTGAATAATAGCACCACACCATAACCACATAGTGACTGAATAATACCCCCATACTGATACTGAATAACACCCCCACACCATAACCACATAGTGACTGAATAATACCCCCATACTGTTACTGAATAATACCGCCACACCATAACCACATAGTGACTGAATAATACCCCCATACTGTTACTGAATAATACCACCACACCATAACCACATAGTGACTGAATAATACCCCCATACTGATACTGAATAATACCCCCACACCATAACCACATAGTGACTGAATAATACCCCGTACTGATACTGAATAATACCACCACACCATAACCACATAGTGACTGAATAATACCCCCATACTGTTACTGAATAATACCACCACACCATAACCACATAGTGACTGAATAATACCCCCATACTGATACTGAATAATACCGCCACACGATAACCACATAGTGACTGAATAATACCCCCATGTATTGTGTGTGTATACATATATATATTGAATGCTGCCATATATTGTACATATAGAGTCCAACATATGCGGCAAATATAATGAATCAAATCACTTTATACTCTGTACATTATGTAGCGGTGTTATAGGTGTGTACACATATATTACCACTACATATTGTTTGTATAAAAAATACTGCTATAACTGTAGACATATAGTACCATTATATTCACTGCACACCTATTATACTGCTATATACTACACTCACATATAATACCGCTATATACTGCATACACCTGTAATCAGGGGCATAGCTAAAGGCTCATGGGCCCCGATGCAAAAGTTCTTATTGGGTCCCCCCCACCCACAAACTTCTCATGGCCGACAGTCTGCAGCTTTCAGCTGCATCGCTGGGTCTCCTAAGTGACCCGACAATGCGCACTAGCAGCCGGGGGCATCACTAAGGACTTAAAATGTCAGGGGAAATATCCCCAATATATATGTGTCCACCCAAAAAAATGTGTGTGTGTGTGTATAGGAGACAGCAAATCTATAGAACTACGACCCTATAAACTATGGATAGGATACATTGGCTCAGAAGACAGTATCACACATGATAGGATTAGATACAGTGGCTCAGCAGACAGTATCACACATGATAGGATTTGATACAGTGGCTCAGCAGACAGTATCACACATGATAGGATTAGATACAGTGGCTCGGAAGGCAGTATCACACATGATAGGATTAGATACAGTGGCTCAGCAGACAGTATCACACATGATAGGATTAGATACAGTGGCTCAGCAGACAGTATCACACATGATAGGATTAGATACAGTGGCTCGGAAGGCAGTATCACACATGATAGGATTAGCTATAGGGCCCAGCAGACAGTATCACACATGATGGGATTAGATACAATGGCTCAGCAGACAGTATTACACATGATAGGATTAGAGATAGGGCCCAGCAGACAGTATCACACTTGATGGGATTAGATATAAGGCCCAGCAGAGTTTCACACATAATAGGATTAGATACACAGCTCAGCAGACATTATTACACATGATAGGATTAGATACAAAGGCTCAGCTGACAGTATCACACATGGTAGGTTTAGATACAGTGGCTCAGCAGACAGTATCACACATGATAGGATTAGATATAAGGCCCAGCAGAGTTTCACACATGTTGGGATTAGATACACAGCTCAGCAGACAGTATCACACATGATGGGATTAGATACAGTAGCTGAGCAGACAGTATCACACATGATAGGATTAGATACACAGCTCAGCAGACAGTATCACACATGATAGGATTAGATACAGTGGCTCAGCAGACAGTATCACACATGATAGGATTAGATACAGTGGCTCAGCAGACAGTATCACACATGATAGGATTAGATACAGTGGCTCAGCAGACAGTATCACACATGATAGGATTAGATACAGTGGCTCGGAAGGCAGTATCACACATGATAGGATTAGCTATAGGGCCCAGCAGACAGTATCACACATGATGGGATTAGATACAATGGCTCAGCAGACAGTATTACACATGATAGGATTAGAGATAGGGCCCAGCAGACAGTATCACACTTGATGGGATTAGATATAAGGCCCAGCAGAGTTTCACACATAATAGGATTAGATACACAGCTCAGCAGACATTATTACACATGATAGGATTAGATACAAAGGCTCAGCTGACAGTATCACACATGGTAGGTTTAGATACAGTGGCTCAGCAGACAGTATCACACATGATAGGATTAGATATAAGGCCCAGCAGAGTTTCACACATGTTGGGATTAGATACACAGCTCAGCAGACAGTATCACACATGATGGGATTAGATACAGTAGCTGAGCAGACAGTATCACACATGATAGGATTAGATACAGTGGCTCAGCAGACAGTATCACACATGATAGGATTAGATACAGCAGCTCAGCAGACAGTATCACACATGATAGAATTAGATACAGCGGCTCAGCAGACAGTATCACACATGATAGGATTAGATATAGGGCCCAGCAGACAGTATCACACATGATAGGATTAGATACAGCAGCTCAGCAGACAGTATCACACATGATAGAATTAGATACAGCGGCTCAGCAGACAGTATCACACATGATAGGATAAGGGTATGTGCACACGGTAGCAGGCTTTTACGTCTGAAATGACAGACTGTTTTCAAGGAGAAAACAGCTGCCTCGTTTCAGCCATAATTGCTCCTCCTTGCATTTTGCGAGGCTTCTCTGACAGCCGTAAATTTTGAGCTGTGCTTCATTAACTTCAATGAAGAACGGCTCAAATTACATCTGAAAGAAGTGCCCTGCATATAATGTATATAAGTGTCCTGCACTTCTTTTGACGAGGCTGTATTTTTACGCATCGTCGTTTGACAGCTGTCAAACGATGACGCGTAAATGACAGGTTGTCTGCACAGTATGTCGGCAAACCCATACAAATGAATGGGCAGATGTTTGCCGACGTATTGTAGCCCTATTTTCAGACGTAAAACGAGGCATAATACGCCTCGTTTACGTCTGAAAATAGGTCGTGTGAACCCAGCCTTAGGCTGGGTTCACACGACCATGTTACGTCCGTAATGTACGGAACGTATTTCGGCAGGAAGACCCAGACCGAACACAGTGCAGGGAGCCGGGCTCCTAGCATCATAGTTATCTACGATGCTAGGAGTCCCTGCCTCTGCGTGGAACTACTGTCCCGTACTGTAATCATGTTTTCAGTAGGAGATAGTTGTCCGGCAGCGAGGCAGGGACTCCTAGCATCGTACATCACTATGATGCTAGGAGCCCGGCTCCCTGCACTGTGTTCGGTCCGGGTCTTCCGGCCGAAATACGTTCCATACATTACGGACGTAACATGGTCGTGTGAACCCAGCCTAAGATACTGTGGCTCAGCAGACAGTATCACACATGATAGGATTAGATACAGTGGCTCAACAGACAATATCACAAATGATTGGATTAGAGACATGGCCCTGCACGCTGACATTGCGGCTCCAGCGCTGGACCCAGGAAAGGTAAGAATAATAATTGTTTTGCTTTTTTATGTGTTACTAATTATTTTTGTGTGTTTGTGTTTTTTTACAAGTTCGGTTGTTGGACTACATCGGATTCAAGGACAACTTCAATGACAGCGTTTTTTTATTCTCAATAAAATGGTTAATGGGGGTTGTGTTTTTTTGTTTCAATAAAATATTTTTTCTATGTGCTTGTACTTTTTTAAACTTTATTATTACCGCCTTAGTAATGGCCGCTGGATGATTGACAAACTCCATTACTAAGGCGGGGCTTAATGTTAGCAGGTGCAGAGGCTAACACTAACCCCCATTATTAGCCCGGTACCCACCACCACCAGGGGTGCTGGGAAGAGCCGGGTACGAACCAGTACCCGACAATCTGCAGTGACGGTCAGACACCGGGGTGGCCGCAGGCTGGTAGTATTAGGCTGGGGAAGGCCAAAAACAGTGGCCCCTACCACCCTGGTAATGCTGCCTGCTGCTGCTGTGTTGCATTTTGCTGGTTATGAAAATTAGGGGGGACCCCACATCATTCTTTCCAATTATTTTGTATTTTATTTTTTTAAATGACATGGGGTCCCCCCCATTTTTCATAACCAGCTAGATACAATAAAGCAGCAGCAACCTAGCATTACCAGGGTAATAAGGCCACTGTATAAGGCCTTCCCCAGCCTGTGGCCGCCCCATTGCCCGACCATCACTACAGATGGTCAAGTACTGGATCGTATCCGGATCTTCCCAGCACCCCTGGTGGCGGTGGGTACCGGGGTAATAAAGGGGGTTAGTGTTAGCCTCTGCACCGGCTAACACTAAGCCCCGCCTTAGCAATGGACGCGGTCATTCAGCCGGCGGCCATTACGAAGGCGGTAGTAATAAAGTTTAAAAAAAACACAAAGACATAGAATTTTTTTTTTATTGAAATAAAAATAAACCACACAACCATCATTAACCATTTTATTGATAATAAAAAAAGCCGTCATCGAAGTAGTCCTGGAATCTAAAATCTTGTGTAAGAAAACACACAAAAAATGATTAGTAACACATGTGTTAGGCTTAGATACAGAGCCCATGTGTGATACTGTCTGTGGGACCCTGTATCTAAGCCTACCACAAGGCAGGCTTAGATACAGGGTCAAGCAGACAGTAATCTTATACAGTAATACAGGGCCCATCAGACAGGATCACACATGGGCCATGTATCTAAGCCTACAATGTGATTGGCTTAGATACAGAGCCCAGCAGACAGCATCACACAATCTGTGATCCTGTCTCATGGGCCCTCTAAGCCTGCTACATCGTAGGCTTAAAGGACTTGTCCAGTCCCTAAACATTGATGGCCTATCCTCAGGATAGGCTATCAATAGCTGATGTGTCAGGGTTTGTCTCCTGGGACCCGCCAATCAGCTGTTTTGAAGGGGCCACAGCACTTGTAAGAGAGCTGCTTCCCTTTCATTTCCCTTACTCACTCACACTGTGAATCGCCGACACAGATTCACTGTGTGACCTGAATCAAGTGACCGTAATGAAGGGGAAGCAGCTCTCGTACGAACACTGCGGCCCCTTCAAAACAGTTGATTGGCGGATCCCGGGAGTCGGACCCCGCCAATCAGCTTCAGCAGACAGGGATATTAATCTTACCCTCCTCTTCAGCCGCGGCGGAAGCTCTGTCCTAACACTATCCAGGATCACGGTGTTGTGAGAGGCGCATAGCGCTGTGACGTCAGGACCTCCACTGCGCTCCGGAACCAAGAGGGTAAGTACTGTCAGTTATTATAGTAACAGGGGCCCGCGGCCCGAGTTACTATATTAACTTTTTATTGATGTGGTGCGGGGGGCTGCGGGCCCCCCTGGCTTCAGGGCCCGGTCGTAATTGCGACCCCTATAGCTACGCCACTGCCTATAATATTGCAACATACACTACGCACAATACTGCTACACAGTCTACACACACAATACCAGTATATACACTATATACTCTACACATCAGTTTTCCCACTATTTACACAAAAGCACAGCAAAATTATTGCTGCAAAACTACAATGTGTGAATGTCCTTACAGTATCATATGGACACAAGAATCATATATATCCAAATACACCCAGATTATATATATATATATATATATATATATATATATATATATATATATATATATATACACACACACACACACACACACACACACACTCATTTACACACTCATACACACACTTACCTTCTATGTAGGATCTCTATTGCAGACAGTCTCATATATAGACGAGAATCATATATATATATATATATATATATATATATATATACATACACACACACACACACACACAAACATTTACACACTCATACACACACTCTTGAAGCAGCAGGGGCTTTACAACATGCCCCATCCCAGGACAGCAGATATAACAGGCTGCAGAAGTAGCTGGTCTGTTAGAAGAATAGGGGGACACAGCACACGAGAGGAGGGGGGCAGAGGAGAGGGAAGCAAGGGGACACAGGAGAGTGACACAGGAGAGGAGGAGGGCACAGGAGAGGGAAGCAAGGGGACACAGGGGAGGACTAGACACGGAGCTTCCTCTCTGCAGACGCTGAGGCTGTGAACTCTCCCCTCCCCCTCTTCTCTGCCCCGACTGCTTCAGACAAAAGGGAGACAGAGGGAGAGGACATAGCTTGTATTCACAGCAGTCCACCGCTCACCTCATGCATCTCGTAACTTGCTTGAGGAGAGGAAAGCTCGTCCTGCAGACCTGCTCCTCTCTGGTGGCACGTGCTGCATACAGCGTCAGAGAGGAGCAGGAGTGTTCTCACAGACAGCCACGTCTGCTAAGTTAAATAATCCCCTTCCCCCGGTCCAGTCCGTCTTTGGCTCAAAATGCCGCCCCCCACTTTTAGCTAGGCTGCGCCGCCTGAGGCTGTCGGCTCACCTTGCCTCATGGTAGGTGCGGCACTGTGTGTAATGCTCCCGCGGTCTTCCAGAATTTCATAAATGAGATTTTAAGAGACTACCTGGGGTATTTCTTGTAGTGTACCTTGATGACATACTTGTGTTTTCCAAGGACTGTTCCTCCCACATTGAGCATGTCAGGAAGGTGCTCCAGGCCCTTCGAGAAAACAAACTCTTTGCTAAAACCGAAAAATGTGTGTTTGGGGTGCAGGAGATACCATTTTTGGGTCAAATCCTCACTCCTAATGAATTCTGCATGGACCCTGCCAAGGTTCAGGCTGTGGCTGAATGGGTCCAACCTGCCTCCCTGAAGGCGTTACAGTGCTTCCTGGGGTTTGCTAATTATTACAGGATATTTATTGCTTACTTCTCGGTCATCGCTAAGCCTCTTACGGATCTTACTCGCAAAGGTGCTGTTCTCCTCCACTGGCCTCCGGAGGCCGTCCAGGTTTTTGAGGTCCTTAAGAAGAGCTTTATGTCGGCCCCAGTGCTGATTCAGCCTAACCAAATGGAGCCATTCATCGTGGAAGTTGACGCCTCCGAGGTGGGAGTGGGTGCTGTCTTGTCCCAGGGTACCAGGTCCCTCACCCTTCTTCGTCCCTGTGCCTACTTCTCCAGGAAGTTCTCGCCCACTGAGAGTAAGTATGACATTGGCAACCGCAAACTCTTAGCCATTAAATGGGCATTTGAAGAGTGGCGCCACTTCCTGGAGGGGGCTAGGCACCAGGTAACGGTCCTTACTGACCACAAGAAGCTGGTTTTCCTAGAATCTGCCCGGAGGCTAAACCCGACACAAGCTCGATGGGCGTTGTTTTTTACTAGATTCAACTTTTTGGTCACCTATAGGGCTGGGTCTAAAAATATTAAAGATGATGCTTTGTCGCGTAGCTTCATGGCCAGCCCTCCTTCGGAGGAAGATCATGCTTGTGTTTTGCCCCCAGGTATAATCATTTCCTCTGTTGATTCCGACTTAGTCTCCGAAATTGCGGCTGATCAAGGTTCAACTCCCGGGAACTTTCCTGAGAACAAGCTGTTTGTTCCCCTGCAATTCCGGCTAAGGGTACTCAGGGAAAATCATGACTCTGCACTATCTGGGCATCCAGGCATCCTGGGTACCAAGCACCTCATTGCCAGAAACTATTGGTGGCCTGGGTTGCCTAAAGACGTTAAGGCATACGTCGCCGCTTGTGAAATTTGTGCTAAGTCCAAGACTCCCAGGTCCCGACCAGCGGGCTTACTATGCTCTTTGCCCATTCCCCAGAGACCTTGGACCCATATCTCCATGGATTTTATCACTGATCTGCCTCCATCTCAAGGCAAGTCGGTGGTGTGGGTTGTAGTAGACCGCTTCAGTAAGATGTGCCACTTTGTGCCCCTCAAGAAACTACCCAATGCTAAGACGTTAGCTACCTAGTTTGTCAAACACATCCTGCGTCTCCATGGGGTTCCTGTCAATATTCTTTCTGACAGAGGGGTCCAATTTGTTTCATTGTTTTGGAGAGCTTTCTGTAAAAAGTTGGAGATTGATCTGTCCTTCTCCTCGGCCTTCCATCCTGAAACGAATGGCTAGAGATGAGTGAACTTATGAAAAGTTCGGTTCGGCTAGTTCGCCGAATTTCACAAAAAAGCTCGATTCGGACCGAACTAGTTCGGACCGAACCTGTAATTTCCGTGCGCCGAGCATGGTACTGTCCAGGGTGCTTATAGAGTTAATGGGCTGCACTAACTCTTTCAGCAACCTTCACAGTACATGCTCGGCGCGCGGAAAATACAATTTTAATGTAATAAAAAAAAATAAAAAATACGTTCATACTTACATTCCTCCTGTCCGGCCTCCAGCGATGACGTTTCATCCATGTCGCCGCTGCAGCCAATCACAGGCTGTAGTGGCGGTCACACACGTCAGGATGATGTCAGAAGGCCGGCCTCCAGGGATGACGCTTCATCCCACGTGACCGCCTCTGCAGCCAATCACAGGCTGCAGCGGCCTCTGCAGCCAATCACAGGCTGCACTGGCCTCTGCAGCCAATCACACGCTCCTCTCCTGAAATACTCTGCGCTGCGCTGCCTTAAACTCTGTGGACAGGTCAGGATCCTGTTTCTTTTAAATGCTGCAGGGGAACCCGCTCGATCCACTATATAAGGCTGCGCTACAGTGCAGCATTTAAAAGAAACAGGATCCTGACCTGTCCACAGAGTTTAAGGCAGCACAGAGTATTTCAGGAGATGAGCGTGCAGATTTAGTTCTGCTGTGAACTCTGCTCTTACCATTACGTAGCTCTCAGTCTGTTCCCTCTCCTCCACTCCTGTCCTCTATAACACCTTCATATGATTGGCAAGTCACCACGTAATGGTAAGAGCAGAGTTCACAGCAGCACAGAGTACTTCAGGAGATGAGTGTGCGGATCTTGTGCGGGGTGGTGACTTGCCAATCATGTGAAGGTGTTATTGAGGACAGGAGTGGAGGAGAGGTAACAGACTGAGCTACGTAATGGTAAGAGCAGAGTGCACAGCAGCACAAAGTATTTCAAGAGAGGAGCGTGCAGATTCTGTGCTGCTGTGAACTCTGCTCTTACCATTACGTAGCTCTCAGTCTGTTACCTCTCCTCCACTCCTGTCCTCAATAACACCTTCACATGATTGGCAAGTCACCACCCCGCACAAGATCTGCATGCTCATCTCCTGAAATACTCTGTGCTGCTGTGAACTCTGCTCTTACCATTACGTGGTGACTTGCCAATCATGAAGGTGTTATAGAGGACAGGAGTGGAGGAGAGGTAACAGACTGAGAGCTACGTAATGGTAAGAGCAGAGTTCACAGCAGCACTAAATCTGCACGCTCATCTCCTGAAATACTCTGTGCTGCCTTAAACTCTGTGGACAGGTCAGGATCCTGTTTCTTTTAAATGCTGCACTGTAGCGCAGCCTTATATAGTGGATCGAGCGGTTTCCCTAGCAGCATTTAAAAGAAACAGGATCCTGACCTGTCCATAGAGTTTAAGGCAGCACAGAGTATTTCAGGAGATGATTAGACAGGATGTCTCACAGGACAAATACGTATAAAGGTGGGAAAAACACTCAACCACCCATATGGAAAATTAGAGATAAGGACTCTAACAATATATGATAAACCAGAGAAACAGAGTCCATATATATCAATGTATGAAACAACTAAATATCTTTATTAAAGAACAAGAATAAAATACATTAAATGACATAGACAGAGAATCTAAAAATAATCCTTGTACGGATCACAGATGTGTACATTGAGTCTATATATATAATTGAATACACTGATGGTATACACAGTTACTGTAACTCAATGTGACTCCAACATGGGGTGCATCAACATAAGGATAGTTACAAAGTATGAATTGTGTGAAAAGAGACAATATGCCTAACTCTGAAAAGGTCTATGGTGACTAAAGAGTAAGTAATTAATGCCTAAAAAATTGGCAAAAAAGCCAAATTTAGATCCAATGTATGCACTTACCCATGTATGGGAGGTAGCGTGTGACCCAGCGGTATAGGGGCGCTATCCCATGTTGGAGTCACATTGAGTTTCAGTAACTGTGTATACCATCAGTGTATTCAATTATATATATAGACTCAATGTACACATCTGTGATCCGTACAAGGATTATTTTTAGATTCTCTGTCTATGTCATTTAATGTATTTTATTCTTGTTCTTTAATAAAGATATTTAGTTGTTTCATACATTGATATATATGGACTCTGTTTCTCTGGTTTATCATATTTCAGGAGATGCGCACGGCCGGCTTTCCGAGCCCTACTCCCATTATAAAGTATAGGAGCACGGCCCGTAAAATAAAAAGATAGAACATGTTCTATCTTTTTAACGGCACGGGCACCTTCCCGTGAGAAAACGGGAAGGTACCCGTGGCTAACAGAAGTCTATGGGCCCGCTATTTCGGGTCATAATTACGACACGTAATAACGGGTGTTTTTACAGTCGTGTGCATGAGGCCCCGTAATGACGGGTGGCTACATGTGTGCACCCGTCATTACGGCAGCGTTGCTAGGCGACGTCAGTAAATAGTCACTGTCCAGGGTGCTGAAAGATTAAACTGATCGGCAGTAACTGTTTCAGCACCCTGGACAGTGACTACCGATCACAATATAGAGTTACCTGTAAAAAAAAAAGAGGTTCATACTTACCGAGAACTTTCTGCTTCCTCCAGTCCGGTCTCCCGGCCGTTGCCTTGGTTACGCGTCCCTCTCGACATCCGGCCCGACATTCCTGGGTGACGTTACAGCCCATGTGACCACTGCAGCCAATCACAGGCTGCAGAGGCCTCTGCAGCCAATCACAGGCTGCCGCTTCAGAAAAGAAGGTCGGACTGGCAAGCAAAATGGGGGAGCTGGAGGCCTTGATACTGGAAGAAAATATAGATATAGTTGGTGTTGCTGAAACATGGCTGGACTCTTCACATGACTGGGCTGTAAATCTACAGGGTTTTACACTGTTTCGGAAAGACAGGACAAATAGGAAAGGCGGTGGTGTATGTCTGTATGTGAGAAGTGATATTAAGGCGAGTGTGAAAGAGACAATAGTGGGTGAATACTGTGAGGAGGTTGAAACCTTGTGGTGGAACTAGAAAGGGAGGTAAACACTGAAAAAAATATTTTTGGTGTAATCTATAGACCCCCCAATATAACTGAGGAGATGGAAGTTCAGCTATATAAACAGATGGAGCGGGCTGAACAGGCGGGTACTGTAGTGATAATGGGAGATTTTAATTTCCAGGATATTAATTGGTGTCATGGTTCGGCTTCAACTGCAAAGGGGAGACATTTCCTCAACCTGTTGCAGGAAAATTTTATGGGCCAGTTTGTGGAAGACCCGACTAGAGGTGAAGCTCTGTTGGATCTGGTCATTTCTAATAATGCAGATCTTGTTGGGAACGTCAATGTTCGTGAAAACCTCGGTAACAGTGATCATAATATAGTTACATTTTACCTATACTGTAAAAAACAAACGCAGGCTGGGAGGGCAAAAACATTTAATTTTAAGAAAGCCAATTTCCCCAGGATGAGGGCTGCAATTCAGGATATGGACTGGGAAGAACTAATGTCAAATAATGGGACAAATGATAAATGGGAGATTTTCACATCTACTTTGAGTTATTATAGTGCAAAATTTATTCCTGTAGGTAACAAGTATAAACGACTCAAATTAAACCCCACATGGCTTACACATTCTGTGAAAGGGGCAATACACGACAAAAAAAGGGCATTTAAAAAATACAAATCTGAGGGTACAGCTGTAGCCTTTGTAAAATATAAAGAGCTTAATAAAATCTGTAAAAATGTAATAAAATTAGCAAAAATACAAAATGAAAGGCAGGTGGCCAAGGATAGTAAAACAAATCCCAAAAAATTCTTCAAGTATGTAAATGCTAAAAAGCCAAGGTCTGAACATGTAGGACCCCTAGATAATGGTAATGGGGAGTTGATCACAGGGGATCAAGAGAAGGCAGAGTTACTAAATGGGTTCTTTAGCTCAGTATATACAACAGAAGAAAGAGCAGCTGATGTAGCCGCTGCCGGTGCTGTTAATATATCGGCTGATATACTGAATTGGATGAATGTAGATATGGTCCAAGCTAAATTAAATAAAATAAATGTGCACAAGGCCCCGGGACCAGATGGGTTACACGCATTATAAGTGACAGCCAGCACGGTTTTACTAAGGACAGAAGTTGTCAAACCAACCTTATCTGTTTTTATGAAGAGGTGAGCAGAAGTCTAGACAGAGGGGCCGCTGTGGATTTAGTGTTTTTGGACTTTGCAAAGGCATTTGACACTGTCCCCCATAGACGCCTAATGGGTAAATTTAGGACTATAGGTTTAGAAAATATAGTTTGTAATTGGATTGAGAATTGGCTCAAGGACCGTATCCAGAGAGTTGTGGTCAATGATTCCTACTCTGAATGGTCCCCAGTTATAAGTGGTGTACCCCAGGGTTCAGTGCTGGGACCACTATTATTCAACTTTTTTATTAATGATATAGAAGATGGGATTAATAGCACTATTTCTATTTTTGCAGATGACACCAAGCTATGTAATATAGTTCAGACTATGGAAGATGTTTGTGAATTGCAGGCAGATTTAAACAAACTAAGTGTTTGGGCGTCCACTTGGCAAATGAAGTTTAATGTAGATAAATGTAAAGTTATGCACCTGGGTACCAACAACCTGCATGCATCATATGTCCTAGGGGGCGCTACACTGGCGGATTCACTTGTTGAGAAGGATCTGGGTGTACTTGTAAATCATAAACTCAATAACAGCATGCAGTGTCAATCAGCTGCTTCAAAGGCCAGCAGGATATTGTCGTGTATTAAAAGAGGCATGGACTCGCGGGACAGGGATGTAATATTACCACTTTACAAAGCATTAGTGAGGCCTCATCTAGAATATGCAGTTCAGTTCTGGGCTCCAGTTCATAGAAAGGATGCCCTGGAGTTGGAAAAAATACAAAGAAGAGCAACAAAGCTAATTAGGGGCATGGAAAATGTAAGTTATGAGGAAAGAATAAAAGAATTAAACCTATTTAGCCTTGAAAAAAGACGACTAAGGGGGGACATGATTAACTTATATAAATATATTAATGGCACATACAAAAAATATGGTGAAATCCTATTCCTTGTAAAACCCCCTCAAAAAACAAGGGGGCACTCCCTCCGTCTGGAGAAAAAAAGGTTCAACCTGCAGAGGCGACAAGCCTTCTTTACTGTGAGAACTGTGAATCTATGGAATAGTCACCGCAGGAGCCATCGCAGCAGGGACAGTAGACACCGCAGGAGCTGGTCGCAGCAGGGACAGGAGACACCGCAGGAGCCGTCACAGCAGGGACAGTAGACACCGCAGGAGCCGTCACAGCAGGGACAGTAGACACCGCAGGAGCCGTCACAGCAGGGACAGGAGATGCTGCAAAAAAGGGTTAGATAATTTCCTAGAACAAAAAAATATTAGCTCCTATGTGTAGAAATTTTTCCTTCCCTTTTCCCGTCCCTTGGTTGAACTTGATGGACATGTGTCTTTTTTCAGCCGTACTAATTATGTAACTATGTAACTATAGGAAGAAGAGGGACTCGTCACCAAGACAACGACCGGGTACGTATGAAATACTTTTTATTTTATTTTTAATCAGCAGCCTCATTTCTCTATCAGTGATTGATAGAGACAAGTGGCTGCCGATTTGTATAATATTTTTGACCGGGTTCAGTCAAAACGGGTTCGGCCGAACCCGGTGAAGTTCGGATTCGCTGCGAACCAAAATTTTCCGGATGTTCAGACCGAAACCGGGTTCGGTTGTCCCGGTTCGCTCATCTCTACTAATGGCCAAACCGAGAAGACTAATCAGTCTCTAGAACAATATTTAAGGTGTTTTATTTCTGACTGTCTATATGATTGGGTCTCCTTCATTTCCCTCGCCGAATTTTCCCTTAATAACCGGGTCTGTAACTTGTGAGGGGTCTCCCCCTTTTTCTGTAATTTTGGGTTTAATCCATGGTTCTCCTCCGTTTCAACAGTGGTTCCAACAATCCCGAGGTAGATGTCATTCATCGGGAACTGTGCACAGTCTGGGCCCAGGTTCAGAAGAACCTAGAGGCGTTCCAGAGCATACAAAAGACTCAGGCAGATAGAAGACGTTCTGCTAACCCCTTGTTTGTGGTCGGGGATCTGGTGTGGCTGTCTTCAAAAAATTTGCGCCTTAAAGTTCAGTCCCAAAAATTTGCTCCCCGGTATATAGGGCCGTACAAGGTCATTGAGGTCCTTAACCCTGTCTCCTTCCGACTGAAGTTACCCCCGTCTTTTCGAATACACGATGTGTTTCATGCCTCCCTCCTGAAACGCTGCTCCCCATCCTTGGCTACCTCGAGGAAACCTCCGGTCCCTGCTCTCACCCCTGAAGGGGTAGAATTCGAGGTGGCCAAGATTGTGGACAGCAGGATAGTCCAAGGCTCCCTCCAGTACCTGGTCCACTGGAAAGAATATGGACCTGAGGAGAGCACTTGGGTACCCGCCCGGGATGTTCACGCTGGGGTATTGCTCAGGAGGTTCCATCTTCGGTTCTCCAATAAGCCAGGTCCACCTAGAAAGGGTCCAGTGGCCCCTCATAAAAGGGGGGTACTGTAAAGGATCTGCCAGACACAGCTTCTGTGTCGACGCCCGTGGTTAATCAGTCTGCACCTGCTCCTAGGTCTGATAGAGTGACTCGATCTGCTACCACTAGGGGTGGTAGCCACAGGAGTGGGAGAAACCAATCACAGCCTGGCCAGATGGTTCTAGCTCCCGCCCTCCATCTATTTATACCTTCATTTCCTGCTTGTCTTTGCCTGTGATTCTTTCCTGTTTCCTGGCTCTGCTGCTTCTGCTATTATTATTGACCTTGCTTCATTTTGTCCCTGGCTTTACTGACTACGCTCCTGCTCTGCGTTTGGTACCTCGTACACTCCTGGTTTGACTCGGCTCGTTCACTACGCCTGTTGCTCACTGTGTTGCCATGGGCCTTGTCTGTTTGTCTGTCGTGCACATATTGAGCGTAGGGACCCTCGACCAGTTGTACGCCGTCGCCTAGGATGCGCCGTGCAAGTAGGCAGGGACTGAGTGGCGGGTAGATTAGGGCTCACCTGTCTGTCTCCCTACCCCGTCATTACACGTGGTATCTAGTTTACATCAACACTTTCATGACGTAACTTGTGGTTTGCGCTTGGGCATTGGAGATGAAGAAGACTGGAAGAAGTCATCATGGCGTTCTGGGCCGGATGAAGAAGAAAAGAGAACGTGAACGACTCCAATCTGAGAAGATGTCACCTGTGAGTCACTGAATTTCATTGCACTGTATTCACTTATACGGTCTGCAGAATGCCTGTTTACTACTGATATCTGTCACAATATGGTGGGCATATTGGTCTTTGTTTTACTACACACGTTTTTAGTACACAATCTAGAGTGTTCAAATTATTTCTATATAGTTGAACGGTAGACCCCCAAGAATTATTTCCTTTGGTGGGTCCAAGGTACCTCAGTCAGACACTGAGTGTACAGATCCTTGCATTAAGATATTGTATTACTGTCTGTAGCCCTAGAGGAGAATTTATTACCCTTGCTAAGCCTCTTATCTGGCATAGAAAAGTCCCAAAAGTGCGGGAAAGTTTTTGGGCAGTTTATGCTGCACTTGGCACTTTTTGAAAAGTGTGTGGCGCTTTGCGGAAAGGGCCGACAATTTTACTATCATTTACACCAGTAACGGGCGTAATGTAAAGCAGAAATCAACGCCAGCTCCGAGCTAGTGTACAATTTTATATTGAGTGTGTAACAAAAGGCCAAAGCCAGACTCCGTGTCTCCCCCACTAATCAGACTGTCTTGTTCCACAAGACATGGTTTGCCCACCCCCTAAAAAAAAAAAAAGATATATATATCTGAGACATCGTATCTATAAGGGTATATTCACACCCTGTGTTTTCAGGCGTATTTCGGGGCGTAAACGTCTTCAAATACGACTGAAAAATCGGTAGCCCAATGCCTACAAACATCTGCCTATTGTATTTTAAAAAGGCACGTAAAAAGAAGGAGCATGTCACTTCTTGAGCCGTTTTTGGAGATTTTTTCATTGTGTCAATGGAAAAACAGCTCCAAAAACATCTAGAACTAAACACCTCAAAAAACGTCTTCAACTTCAAAAACGTCTGTAAATCAAAGGCTGTGTTCTCTGAAAACAGCTCTGTAATCTTCAGCCATTTTTGACTTTGCGTGTGAACCCGAAGACTATGTCACCTGAGAGCTCTGCTACTTGATAGGAGACAGCGGCTCAGCAGACAGTATCACATATAATATGCTTAGATACAACGGCTTAGCAGACAGTATCACACATGCTAGGCCCAATTAGAAGGTGAATTGTGAAAACATTTCTTATGGTGTTTTTCGATAAAGATCACTTGAACTGGTATCATTTAAACAGTTAACCGATGAATGGCGCTGTTTACGTGGAATTTACCCTGCGGCCTAATGTATCATATAATGTATTTTTTATTTTTTTTTAAAAACCTACATTTTGTGGGGTGAATTGAAAAAAAAACCTGTAATTCCGCCATTTCTGTTTTGATTTTACAGTGTTCATCGGGCGGCATGAATTGCATGATAACTTGATTCTGCGTGTCGTTACGATTATGGCGATACCAAATTTATATAGTTTTATTTTTTACAAAATAATTTGTTTTTGTGACGCTGCATTCGAAGATGAACTGCATAGTTTTTCAATGCAACAGCACTTCATAGGACGGAAGGGGTTAAAACCCACTCTCTGAAGCCCCCCTTCAAGATACATTTCAACTAATCTGGTCCCCATGGCAGAAATCTGTCTTTCCATCTGGCACCTCCAGCAGAATCCTTTCATTCTAGTTTGGTTTCTTTTACCTCAGAGTTCCTCTTTTTCCCTTTTTTTAATTTCTTCTTTCCCTCCCCCCTTCTTCTCCTTCTCCCCCCACATTTTTTTTGAACTATTTCTAACAGGGGCTGTGCAGGATTAGAAAAATATGTCTGCTTTCTTCCAAAAACAGCACCACACCTATCCACAGGTTGTATCTGGTATTGCAGGTTAGCTCCATTGAAGTGAATGGTAATGAGCTGTAGTACCACACACAACCTATGGGCAGGTGTGGTGCTGGTTTTTGGAGAAAGCAGACAAGTTATCTTATCCTGGAGAACCCTTTGTCATGGATAGTTCTTGTGCGGAGATGCTCCCTGCATTATCCCTTTTCCTTTATGGCCGCTGATATGTTCAATTCAGCTTTATGGCCTCTGTGGTAAGTACACTGCCAGTCAGTAAAGGGTTAACACTTCAGACCACTGTGGGTGACGTCACAATGTATGAGTTGTGCAGAGGTAATAAACTCCTGTAGTAATGATGATGAATGCGCTGATGTCATAAATACAAATGTTTATGACATAAAGAAGATTCCATATTAGAAGGTTTTACTGCCACGTTCAGCGCCATATTGGATGGGACTGAGGACCTTGAGCTTGACTTCCCCACCAATGCCGACCTGATGTAATTTGTAGGTTCTAGCAGGGAAACCCTTCACCCCAGACCACTTCTTCATCACAGTGATGCCATCCTCTTCATACGGGTTGTCTGTAATAGAGGGGGGTTTCCAGGAGGAGATCCCTCTCTATTAGCCAGAGCGGAGACAGGTGCTACAAGGAGGCATCTGGAGGACCCGTCTCATCCGTGGATCGCCCATTCATTTTAATGGGTGCCCAGGAAGAGAGACATCCGCCTAGCCAACCAGATCAGCCGATTTATGTGTTTTATGTCGTTCGTTCATTGTATTGTCTTTCGTTGAAAATCTGAGAAAACGTACAAATTCTGTTACAAATGATATTTTGGCACCTTCTAAGCCCAGAGGAAGGGCAATCCTCCAGCCATGGTTTCCCTAGAGGTTTCCCCCACAGGGGGTTTTTCCTTTCCTGCGTGCTGGAGGGTGACTCTTCGTGAGTCGGAGGTTTGCCATTTTGGGTTTGGTCATATAATATAATAAAAGTTTTGACCATTTAACACCCAATTATAATGTTTTGTGTCTTTATTTTGCATTCTTTGGTTTGGTGATTGGGATTCTGGGTCTATCACATATCACAAAATCATAAGGCCGGACATCTACTTCCCACACTGACATAGAATGGAGACAACAAGCGTTGCTGCACAATTAAGTGTACACATCCTTACATTAAGATATTGCATTACGGTCTGTAGCCTTTGGGGGGAATATATTAACCTTTCTACAAAAAATGAGCGGGGCTTAGCAGAAATGTCCATCAATTTTACTATAATTTACACCAGTAACTGATGTAAATTATAGCAGAAATCTATATGTATAATGCGGCCCAGATTTATCTCTGGGGGGCGTAACAAGGCAAAGGTCCGTGCCAGACCCATACCTCCCCCCCCAATCAGACTGTTTGCCCCCCCAATCAGACAATAAAATACATTTTAAAAATTTACTTACCTCACCACTCCGATTCTCCCTCCCGGACTCCCTCAGACTCTTACAGCAGGCCGCAGCACGTAGAAAGTACTGATGACAGGCCGCGTTGCAGCTAAAAGATGCGACACATTTATTAAGAGTCGTTCGCCTGTTAATAAATGTGTTGCATCTTACTCCAGCAAACTGTTTAATAGGACTGGTGTATGAAACGCCAGTATTAAAGGGAATGTGTCGCTAGAATTTTATTTTATTTTTCTCAGTTAAACAGTTAGTATATAAATTATTAATTTTGTTTTAATTTTTTTTTATTTTTTCATAAGTCTGGAAATATTATAAATTAGATTCTAATTTATAACATTTCCATGTGCTGGTCACTAGAGGGAGCAATTCCCAAAATTGCAGCATTGGCATGTGGTAAAGCAACCTCATTGCCTGATGCTGCAAATTTGGAGTAGACACACTCGCTCTGCCCCAGCACACACCAGTAAACATACCTACCAACTTTCAATTATCTAATCTAAGTAATCTCCGCCCACACATACCCGGTTCAGCCCACTCAGTATTATGTTCCCATAGGACCCACCACACAGTATAATGACAAATAGCTGCCCCCATACAGTTTAATGCTTCCTTAGCTACCCCTAGTACCAGTGCGCACATATAAAGCGCCAGTGCCCATATAGATAGTGTGACACACAGTGCCCATGTAGATGGTGCCAACCCCCCCAGGGATTCCACTCCAGGAGGAGCACCTGCCGTCACTGTCCATATATGGACAGTGACATAAGGCACTCCCTATAGGAGCAGAATCCCTGTCCAGAGCGTTGGCCACGCTGTGGCAAGGGATTGCACTCCAGGAGGAGCCCTTCATGTAATTTTACATATATGGACAGTGACATCAGGGGTTCCGCCTAGGAGCGGAATTCCCGGCCAGACCATCGGCAATGCAAAGGCAGTGGATTTCGGCTCCAGGAGTAGTCCCCGATGTCAATCTTCATATATGGATAGTGAGACAAGGGGCTCCGCACTTAAAGTAGCGCTGTGCCCGGGAATTCCTCGGCGAGTGGTACTAATACAGAAGCAGGGAGCTGACGATCCCTTACATTAGCATTGGATTCAACTGTATCTGCATCCTGAGGACGCAGATACAGTTGACACCAAGACATACCACCGGCCGCTTGGGACAGCGTAACACCGCCCGGAATACTGGATTGCTTAATATAGAATTGTACATCCTAGTATAATAGCTAAAGAAAATTAGCTAATGAGGTTTAGAGTTAGTTATATGTCGAAATTTTGATCTAAGGTATGTGCACCGTGACGGGCGGTAGTCATGTAGACTGAACGCTTCCATGATTTGAATACGCTGTGACGTGGCACATTGGGTCACGTGAACATGATATACAGGTTACATCAACACTTTCATGATGTATCTTGTGGTTCGCGCTTGGGCATTGGAGATGAAGAAGACTGGAAGTCAACATGGCGTTCTGGGCCGGATGAAGAAGAAAAGAGAACGTGAACGACTCCAATCTAAGAAGATGTCACCTGTGAGTCACTGAATTTCACTGCACTGTATTCACTTACACTACCGTTCAAAAGTTTGGGATCACCCAGACAATTTTGTGTTTTCCATGAAAACTCACACTTATATTTATCAAATGAGTTGCAAAATGACTAGAAAATATAGTCAAGACATTGACAAGGTTATAAATAATGATTTTTATTTATAATAATAATAATAATAATAATAATAATTTTCTCCTTCAAACTTGGCTTTTGTCAAAGAAGGCTCAATTTGCAGCAATTACAGCATTGCAGACCTTTGGCATTCTAGCTGTTAATTTGCTGAGGTAATCGAGAGAAATTTCACCCCATGCTTCCAGAAACCCCTCCCACAAGTTGGATTGGCTTGATGGGCACTTCTTGCGTACCATACGGTCAAGCTGCTCCCACAACAGCTCTATGGGGTTGAGATCTGATGACTGCGCTGGCCACTCCATTACAGATAGAATACCAGCTGCCTGCTTCTTCCCTAAATAGTTCTTGCATAATTTGGAGGTGCTTTGGGTCATTGTCCTGTTGTAGGATGAAATTGGCTCCAATCAAGCGCTGTCCACAGGGTATGGCATGGCGTTGCAAAATGGAGTGATAGCCTTCCTTATTCAAAATCCCTTTTACCTTGTACAAATCTCCCACTTTACCAGCACCAAAGCAACCCCAGACCATCACATTACCTCCACCATGCTTGACAGATGGCGTCAGGCACTCTTCCAGCATCTTTTCAGTTGTTCTGCGTCTCACAAATGTTCTTCTGTGTGATCCAAACACCTCAAACTTCGATTTGTCAGTCCATAACACTTTTTTCCAATCTTCCTCTGTCCAATGTCTGTGTGCTTTTGCCCATATTAATCTTTTCCTTTTATTAGCCAGTCTCAGATATGGCTTTTTCTTTGCCACTCTGCCCTGAAGGCCAGCATCCCGGAGTCGCCTCTTCACTGTAGACGTTCACACTGGCGTTTTGCGGGTACTATTTATTGAAGCTGCCAGTTGAGAACCTGTGAGGTGTCTATTTCTCAAACTAGAGACTCTAATGTACTTGTCTTGTTGCTCAGTTGTGCAGCGGGGCCTCCCACTTCTTTTTCTACTCTGGTTAGAGCCTGTTTGTGCTGTCCTCTGAAGGGAGTAGTACACACCGTTGTAGGAAATCTTCAGATTCTTGGCAATTTCTCGCATGGAATAGCCTTCATTTCTAAGAACAAGAATAGACTGTCGAGTTTCACATGAAAGCTCTCTTTTTCTAGCCATTTGGAGAGTTTAATCGAACCCACAAATGTAATGCTCCAGATTCTCAACTAGCTCAAAGGAAGGTCAGTTTTATAGCTCCTCTAAACAGCAAAACTGTTTACAGCGGTGCTAACATAATTGCACAAGGGTTTTCAAGTGTTTTCTAATCATCCATTAGCCTTCTAACATAGTTAGCAAACACAATGTACCATTAGAACACTGGAGTGATGGTTGCTGGAAATGGGCCTCTATACACCTATGTAGATATTGCATTAAAAACCAGACGTTTGCAGCTAGAATAGTCATTTAGCACATTAACAATGTATAGAGTGTATTTCTGATTAATTGAATGTTATCTTCATTGAAAAAAAACCTGTGCTTTTCTTTCAAAAATAAGGACATTTCTAAGTGACCCTAAACTTTTCAACGGTAGTGTATATGGTCTGCAGAATGCCTGTGTAGGACTGATATCTGTCACTATATGGTGGGAATATTGGTCTTTGTTTTACTACACACGACACGTTCTTAGTACACAATTAAGATTGTTTATATTATTTCTATATAGTTGAAGTGTAGACCCCCAAGAATTATTTCCTTTGGTGGGTCCAAGGTACCTCAGTCAGACACTGAGTGTACACATCCTTGCATTAAAATATTGTATTACTGTCTATAGCCTTAGAGGATAATTTATTAACCTTGCTAAGCTGCTTATCTGGCATAGAAAAGTCCCAAAAGTCGCAATTTGCGGGAAAGTTTTCGGTCAGTTTACGCTGCATTTGGCACTTTTTTGAAAAGGAGCGACAATTTTACTATCATTTACGCCAGTAACGGGCGTAATGTAAAGCAGAAATCAACGCCAGCTCCGAGCTAGTGTACAATTTTACATTGAGTGTGTAACAAAAGGCCTAAGCCAGACCCTGTATCTCCCCCACTAATCAGACTGTCTTGTGCCACAAGACAAGTTTTGCAACCCCCCTAAAAAAAAAATATATATATATATCTGAGACAGCGTATCTTTAAGGGTATATTCACGCGCTGTGTTTTCAGGCGTATTTCAGGGGGTAAACGCCTCCAAATAGGCCTGAAAAATCGGTAGCCCAATGCCTACAAACACTGCCTAATGAATTTTAAAAAGGCACGTAAAAAGAAGGAGCATGTCACTTCTTGAGCCGTTTTTGGAGATGTTTTTCATTGTGTCAATGGAAAATCAGCTCCAAAAACATCTAGAACTAAACACCTCAAAAAATGTCTTCAACTTCAAAAACGGCTGTAAATCAAAGGCTGTGTTCTCTGAAAACAGCTCTGTAATTTTCAGCCATTTTTGACTTTGCGTGTGAACCCTAAGACTATGTGTAATGGGTTTGCCAGACACAGGTGCTGTGTCGACACCCGGGGTTAATCAGCCTTCATCAGCTCCAAGGTCTGCTAGAGTTACGCAATATGTCACCACTCAGGCTGGCAGGCTGAGGAGAGGGAGAACCTATCACAGCCTGGCCTGACAGTTCTAGCTCCCGCCCTTGGTCTATTTTTACCCTCACTTGCTGCATGTTCCTTGCCTGTGATTGTCTGGTTTCCTGGCTCTGCGATTCTTGCTATTTACCTTATTGACCACTGTTGCTTATTAATCCTGGCTTGACTGACTATTCTCCTGCTCTGATTTGCTACTTCGTACTCTCCTGGTTTGTCTCGGTTCGTTCACCACTGCCTGTTGCTCACGGTGTTTCCGTGGGCAACTGCCCGTACCTCCCCCTTTTTCTTCTGTGTGCCCTTGTCTTGTGTTGTCTGTCTTGCACTTATTGAGCGTAGGGACCGTCGCCCAGTTGTATGCCGTCACTTAGGACAGGCCGTGAAAGTAGGCAGGGACTGAGTTGCGGGTAGATTAGGGCTCACCTGTGCGTCTCCCTACCCCGTTTTATTACATAATCACAGGCCCTATACCTTTTCTTACCCTGGTCCCTGACTCTACTATGGACCCCCTTGAGGCCCTGGCTCAGCAAATGCAGGGTCTCTCACTACAGGTCCAAGACCTAGCTCAGAGGTTCAACCAGCGTGATGCTACCCAGGTAGTGCCCTTGACCTCACCTCTTGAACCCCACCTCAAGTTGCGCGACCGGTTCTCAGGGGACCGGAAGACTTTTTTCTCTTTTCGGGAGAGTTGTAGACTCTATTTCCAATTAAGACCCCACTCCTCAGGTTCTGAGAGCCAGGACAGCAGCCAGGAATGGGCCCTCTCTTTGGCTCCTGACGCCCCTGAACTTTCTTCTGTTGACCTTTTTTTATCTGCTCTCGGGCTCATCTATGACGATACTGACAAGACTGCCTTTGCCGAGAGTCAGCTGGTGACCTTATGTCAGGGTATGAGACCCATTGAGGAGTACTGTTCTGACTTTAGGAAGTGGTGTGTAGCTTCTCGGTGGAATGACCCTGCCCTGAGGTGCTAGATTAGATTGGGTCTGTCGAATGCCCTGAAAGATCTGTTAGTTAGTTAGCCAACTTCAGACTCTCTAAATTAAGCTATGGCTTTATCGGTACGTCTTGACCGACGTCTCAGGGAATGACGACTTGAACGTTCTAGGGCTTCACCTCTGGCTCCCCTATGATGGTTCCAGAGGTTCCGTTGCTTCGTTCTTCCACGGAGAACTCGGATGAACAGATGCAACTCGGGGCCTCCGTGTCTCCCCAACAACGAGGAGATTTCCGCAGGAAGAATGGTCTCTGCTTCTACTGTGGGGATGACAAGCATCTTTTGAACTCCTGTCCCAGGCGCAAGAATAAGCAGCCGGAAAACTTCCGCGCCTAAGTGACCATCGTGTAGGTCGCTTGGGCGCCCAGGTATTTCCCGCAAAATTGAAGCCTTATAAAGCCTTGCTTCCCTTTCAGGTCTCTTTTGATGGAAGGTCTGCCACCGACAGTGCCTTTGTGGATTCAGGGTCTGCTACTAATATTATGTCTGTGGAATTTGCTATGTCTCTAGCTATGCCATTAATTGGTTTGCCTAAACCTGTCCCGGTAGTGGGTATTGATTCCACACCACTTGCTAATGGTTATTTTATGTAGCATACCCCTGTTTATGAACTCATTGTTGGCTCCATTCATTTGGAGCAGTGTTCTGTGTTAGTGATGCAGGGGTTATCGTCCGATTTTATTTTAGGCCTTCCTTGGTTGCAGACGCATAATCCCACTTTTAACTGGAATACTGGTGATCTTACTAAATGGGGTAATGAATGCATGACGTCATGTTTTTCTATTAATTTGGTTTCTCTCGTTGAGGAGGTGAACACTCTACCTGAGTTTATTCAGGACTTCGCTGATGTCTTTTCTAAAAGGGCCTCCGAAGTGTTACCTCCTCATAGAGAGTACGATTGCACAATCGATTTGGTACCAGTAGCTAAGCTCCCTAAATGTAGAATATTTAATCTCTCTTGTCCTGAACGTGAAGCCATAAGAGAATATTTCCAGGAAAGCCTGGCCAAGGGTTACATTCGCCCCTCTACTTCTCCGGTAGGTGCTGGCTTCTTCTTAGTAGGGAAGAAGAATGGTGGTCTTAGGCCGTGCATCGATTACTGAAATTTAAATAAGATAGGGAAAGGGCTAAAGGAAATGGGGCAGTTGCCCACGGCAACACCGTGAGCAACAAGAGTAGTGAAAGAGTCGAGTCAAACCAGGAGTGCACGTGGTGCCAAACGCAGAGCAGGAGAGTAGTCAGTAAAGCCAGGTTCAATATGAAGCAGAGGTCAATAGGAAAAGCAGGAACAGCAGAGCCAGGAAGAAAGAGAATCATAGGCAAAGGACAAGCAGCAAATGAAGGTATAAGTAGACAAAGGGTGTGAGCTAGGACCGTCTGGCCAGGCTGTGATAGGTTCTCCCACTCCTCAGCCTACCAGCCTGAGTGGTAGCATAACGAGTCACTCTAGCAGACCTAGGCACAGATGCAGGCTGATTAACCACGGGTGTTGACACAGATGCTGTGTCTGGCAAATCTTTTACACTTAGCCATTAAATGGGCATTTGAAGAGTGGCTCCACTTCCTGGAGGGGGCTAGGCACCAGGTAACGGTCCTTACTGACCACAAGAATCTGGTTTTCCTAGAATCTGCCCAGAGGCTAAACCCGAGACAAGCTCGATGGGCATTGTTTTTTACGAGATTCAACTTTGTGGTTACCTATAGGGCCGGGTCAAAAAATATTAAAGCTGATTCTCTGTTGCGTAGCTTTATGGCCACCCCTCCTCCTGAGGAGGATCCCGCTTGTATTTTTCCCCCATGTTTAATCATTTCCTCTGTGGATTAAGACTTAGTTTCCGAAATTGCGGCTGATCAAGCTTCTGCTCCTGAGAACCTTCCTGAGACCAAGCTATTTGTTCCCCTGCAATTCCGGCTAAGGTTGCTCAGGGAGAATCATGACTCCGCACTATCTGGCCATCCAGGCATCCTGGGTACCAAGCACCTCATTTCTAGAAACTATTGGTGGCCTGGGTTGCTTAAGGACGTTAAGGCCTACGTCGCCGCTTGTGAAATTTGTGCTAGGTCCAAGACTCCCAGGTCCCGACCTGCGGGCTTACTATGTTCTTCGCCAATTCCCCAGAGACCTTGGACCCATATCTCCATGGATTTTATCACCGATCTGCCTCCGTCCCAAGGCAAGTCGATGGTGTGGGTTGTAGTAGACCGCTTCAGTAAGATGTGCCACTTTGTACCCCTCAAGAAACGACCCAATGCCAAGACGTTAGCTACCTTGTCAAACACATCCTTCGTCTCCATGGGGTTCCGGTCAATATTGTTTTTGACAGAGGGGTACAATTTGTTTCATTGTTTTGGAGAGCTTTCTGTAAGAAGCTGGAGATTGATCTGTCCTTTTCCTCGGCCTTCCATCCTGAAACTAATGGCCAAACTGAGAGGACTAATCAGTCTCTAGAACAATACTTAAGGTGTTTTTATCTCAGACTGTCAATATGATTGGGTCTCCTTCATTCCCCTCGCCGAATTTTCCCTTAATAACCGGGTCAGTAACTCGTCGGGGGTTTCCCCCTTCTTCTGTAATTTTGGGTTTAATCCATGGTACTCCTCCGTTTCACCTGGTGGTTCCAACAATCCCGAGGTAGATGTCGTTCATCGGGAACTGTGCACAGTCTGGGCCCAGGTTCAGAAGAACCTTGAGGCATCCCAGAGCATCCAAAAGACTCAGGCAGATAAAAGACGTTCAACTAACCCTCTGTTTGTGGTCGGGGATCTGGTCTGGCTGTCTTCTAAAAATTTGTGCCTTAAAGTTCCGTCCAAGAAGTTTGCTCCCCGGTATATAGGGCCATACAAAATCATTGAGGTCCTCAACTCTGTCTCCTTCCGGCTGGAGTTATCCCCGTCTTTTCAGATACACAACGTGTTCCATGCCTCCCTCTTGAAAAGCTGCTCCCCGTCCTTGTCTACATCGAGGAAACCTCCGGACCCTGTTCTCACTCCGGATGGGGTAGAATTCGAGGTAGCCAAGATTCTGGACAGCAGGATGGTCCAAGGCTCCCTCCAGTACCTGGTCCATTGGAGAGGATACGGGCCTGAGGAGAGGACTTGGGTACCCGCCCGGGATGTTCACGCCGGTATATTGCTCAGGAAGTTCCATCTTCGGTTCCCCAACAAGCCAGGCCCACCTATGAAGGGTCCAGTGGCCCCTCATAAAAGGGGGGGTACTATAAAGGGTTTGCCAGACACAGGTTCTATGTCGACGCCCTTGGACTATTTTTACCCTCTCTTGCAGCATGTTCCTTGCCTGTGATTGTCTGGTTTCCTGGCTCTGCGATTCTTGCTATTTACCTTATTGACCGCTGTTACTTATTGACCCCGGCTTGAATGACTATTCTCTTGCTCTGATTTGCTACTTCGTACTCTCCTGGTTTGTCTTGGCTCGTTCACCACTGCCTGTTGCTCACAGTGTTTACGTGGGCAACTGCCCCTACCTCCCCCTTTTTCTTCTGTGTGCCCTTGTCTTGTGTTGTCTGTCTTGCACTTATTGAGCGTAGGGACCGTCGCCCAGTTGTCCGCCGTCACTTAGGACGAGCCGTGCTAGTAGGCAGGGACTGAGTTTCGGGTAGATTAGGGCTCACCTGTCCGTCTCCCTACCCCGTTTCATTACACTATGACACCTGATAGCTCTGCTACTTGATAGGAGACAGCGGCTCATCAGACAGTATCACATATAATATGCTTAGATACAACGGCTTAGCAGACAGTATCACACATGCTAGGCCCAATTAAAAGGTGAATTGGGTAAAAATGTCTTATGGTGTTTTTCGATAAAGGTCACTTGAACTGGTATCATTTAAACAGTTAACCGATGAATGGCGCTGTTTATGTGGAATTTACCCTGCGGCCTAATGTACCATATAATGTATTCATTTTTTTTTTTTTAAAACCTACATTTTGTGGGGTGAATTGAAAAAAAACCTGTAATTCCGCCATTTCTGTTTTGATTTTACAGTGTTCATCAGGCGCCATGAATTGCATGATAACTTGATTCTGCGGGTCGTTACGATTATGGCGATACCAAATTTATATCGTTTTATTTTTTACAAAATAATTTGTTTTTGTGACGCTGCATTCGAAGATGAACTGCATAGTTTTTAAATGCAACAGCACTTCATAGGGCGGGAAGGGGTTAAAACCCACTCTCTGATGCCCCCCTTCAAGATACATTTCAACTAATCTGGTCCCCATGGCAGAAATCTGTCTTTCCATCTGGCACCTCCAGCAGACTCCTTTCATTCTAGTTTGATTTATTTTACCTCAGAGTTCCTCTTTTCCCCTTTTTTTAATTTCTTCTTTCCCTCTCCCCTTCTTCTCCTTCTCCCCCCACTTTTTTTGAACTATTTATAACAGGAACTGTGCAGGATTAGAAAAATATGGCTGCTTTCTTCCAAAAACAGCACCACACCTATCCACAGGTTGTATCTGGTATTGCAGTTTAGCTCCATTCAAGTGAATGGTAATTTTAGCGTCCATGGCCGTGGGCCGTCGGGTTTACTCACCTCCGGACACCCGCAGCCAAGGACTTCCGCTCCGATCGGCTGTGTCCCGTAGGGTGCGCGCGCACGCTCATGCCCGGCCTTAAAGGGCCAGCGAGCGCAAATAGGAGGAAGACATCATCATCAACTGCCACGATTTCCTGGTCTATAAGAAGGCCCCTGGCCTTCTAATTCTTGCCTGAGCGTTGTTAGTTTTCCCAGTCTGTCTTGCAAATGGTCCCTTAGTGTTTCCCGTTCCTGTTTCCCGTGCTTTGCCTTAGTATCAAGTCGTGCCACGTCCTGTGTCATCTGCCACATCCAGAGGAATCTGCCAGGTCCTGTGTCATCTGCCACGTCCAGAGGAATTTGCCATGTCCTGTGTCATCTGCCACGTCCAGAGGAATCTGCCACGTCCTGTGTCATCTGCCACGTCCAGAGGAATCTGCCACGTCCTGTGTCATCTTCCACGTCCCCAGGAATCCGCCACATCCTGTGTCATCTGCCACGTCCCCAGGAATCCGCCACGTCTGGCGCAACTTGCGGCTCCTGTGTCATCCGCCACGTTTGGCGCTGTCTGCTGCAACCATCTCCATCTGTGCCAGAGCTTCGGTCACCGTCTGAACTATCCAGCTACCCTTTTGCGGGACATTGTATTTCTGTAGTTTCCTGTGGTTTTGCCAGCTGCCTTCCCGCTACTGCGGTACTGCCTAGTGGGTCCACTAACCCGCTCCGTGACAGTAATGAGCTGTAATACCACACACAACCTATGGACAGGTGTGGTGCTGGTTTTTGGAGAAAGCAGACAAGTTATCTCATCCTGGACAACCCTTTGTCATGGATAGTTCTTGTGCGGAGATGCTCCCTGCATTATCCCTTTTCCTTTATGGCCGCTGATATGTTCTATTCAGCTTTATGGCCTCTGTGGTAAGTACACTGCCAGTCAGTAAAGGGTTAACACTTCAGACCACTGTGGGTGACGTCACAATGAATGAGGCGGCAGTGGTAAGAAACTCCTGTAGTAATGATGATGAATGCGCTGATGTCATAAATACAAATGTTTATGACATAAAGAAGATTCCATATTAGAAGGTTTTACTGCCACGTTCAGCGCCATATTGGATGGGACTGAGGACCTTGAGCTTGACTTCCCCACCAATGCCGACCTGATGTAATTTGGAGGTTCTAGCAGGGAAACCCTTCACCCCAGACCACTTCTTCATCACAGTGATGCCATCCTCTTCATACGGGTTGTCTGTAGTAGAGGGGGGTTTCCAGCAGGAGATCCCCCTCTATAAGCCGGAGCGGAGACAGGTGCTACAAGGAGGCATCTGGAGGACCCGTCTCATCCGTGGATCGCCCATTCATTTTAATGGGTGCCCAGGTAGAGAGACATCCGCCTAGCCAACTAGATCAGCCGATTTATGTGTTTTATGTCGTTTGTTCGTTCATTGTATTGTCTTTCCTTGAAAATCTGAGAAAATGTACAAATTCTGTTACAAATGATATTTTGGCCCCTTCTAAGCCCAGAGGAAGGGCAATCCTCCAGCCATGGTTTCCCTAGAGGTTTCCCCCACAGGGGGGTTTTCCTTTCCTGCGTGCTGGAGGGTGACTCTTCGTGAGTCGGAGGTTTGTTATTTTGGGTTTGGTCATATAATATAATAAAAGTTTTGACCATTTAACACCCAATTATAATGTTTTGTGTCTTTATTTTGCATTCTTTGGTTTGGTGATTGGGATTCTGGGTCTATCACATATCACAAAATCATAAGGCCAGACATCTACTTCCCACACTGACATAGAATGGAGACAACAAGCGTTGCTGCACAATTAAGTGTACACATCCTTACATTAACCCCTTCCCGACATTTGCCGTATGGGTACGCCATGGAAAGTTATGACTTCCCGCAAATTGCCGTATCCATACGCCAAATGTTTGGCACCGTCTCTGCAGCTGAGTCAAAGTCATCATCGCAGGATCTCAGCTGTATCTTACAGCTGAGATCCGGATGTAATGGCAGGGACCGAAATTAGCTTCGATCCCCGCCATTAACCCCTTAAGTGCAGCACTCAAACGCGATCGCTGCACTTAAGGTGTTTGCAGCTCATCGGAACCCCAGCAATGACATTGCCAGGGTTCTGGTGTCTGCAATGGCAACTGGAGGCCTAATACTGGCCTCCCGGTCTGCCTAGTATGGATGCCGGTCAAAATCCGCCCGGCGGCGGAGCCTGATTGGCTTCCGTAGCCGCCGGCAAGATGGCGCCGGGTCAGGAGCTGATCCGGCGTCATCAGCGGTGGAAGTCAGCTGTATGTTACAGCTGACATCCACCTGTAATGGCAGGAACCGGAGGTAGCTCCGATCCCTGCCATTAACCCCTTCGATGCAGCAATCGAAAGCGATTGCTGCATCGTAGTGGTTACTAGCAGATCACCAGCCCTGACAGGCAATCAGGACTGGCGACTGCTGCTATGGCAACAGGAGACACAATAGTCTCCTGCTCTGCCATTACGGAAGCCGATTAGGCCCCGCCGGAAGGTGAAGCCTTATCGGCTTGCTGTCAGTGAATAACTGACAGATCTAATACATTGCACTAAGTAGGTAGTGCAATGTATTAGAAAAAAAACATCAGACAGTTGGAACTTCAAGACCCCTAGTGGGACTTGAAAAAAAATGTAAAAGAAAGTATAAAAAAGTGTAAAAAAAAGTGAAAAAAATAAAAGTTTGAAAACAATAAAAGTTTCAAGTAATAAAACAAAACACAATCAGTCCTTTATTATTAAAAAATAATAATAAACCATATGTATTTGGTATCGCCACGACCGTAACGACCTGAGGTATCAAAATATTATATTATTTATTGCACGCGGTGAACAGCGTAAAAAAACCCCGTAGAAAACTATACCTGAGTTTCTGTTTTTTGATCACTTTGCCCTACAAAAATTGGAATAAAAAGTGATCAAAAAGTCGCACGTATCCAAAAATGGTACCTATAAAAACTATAGCTTGTCTCGCAAAAAACAAGCCCTCGTACATCTCCGTCAACAAAAAAAATAAAAAGTTATGGTTCTCACAACTTGGCGACAGAAAAAATACATTCTTTTTACAAAAGTAATTTTATTGTGCAAAAAGTTGTAAAACATAAAAAAGTTCTATAACTTAGGTATCGCCGGAATCGTACTGATCCTCAGAATAAAGGTAACATGTAATTTATAACGCATGGTGAACGCTGTATAAAAAAAACAAAAAAAGCTGTGCCAGAATTGCGTTTTTTTGTTTACCTGGCCTCCCAAAAAATAGGATAAAAGGTGATAAAAAAAAGTTGCATGTACCCCAAAATGGTACCAATAATCGTTACAGCTCGTCCTGCAAAAAAACAGCCCTCATACCACTACATCTGTGAAAAAATAAAATTAGTTATGGCTCCAATAAGTCAGGAAATAAAAAATATGCAGTTGTGCCCGAGGGGAACATTTCTTCTGTTTCAAGAGGCGTTTTATCAAGAATCTAAAATTAGGGAACCAGGAAGGGGAGGGCCCAAACATATCTGCTGGAAGCGAGGGTGCCCGTATTATACCAGGACAACACTTCACAGCAAAATTCCCCAAATTACAAAGGCGCGGAGTGTGGACCAAAAGGGGGATAAGAAAGTTCGCTATATATCAGTGCGACACTGGCCTGTGTAGAAAGGATTGCTTCACAGCGTAACACACATCTATGGATTATTTTATTGTTTTTTTTACCCCATTATTATACCACCTGACTATGCCCCTTATATACTCCGCCCGGCTTACATATGCCCCACATTATAAACGGAAACACCAGTAAGGGCGGGTTCACACATGGCGGAATTTCACTTAAATTCCGCTGCGGACACTCCGCAGCGTTAATCCGCAGCGGAGCCGTTTCTCCATTGACTTTCACTTTAATTTAGCAGTGTTCGTTTACACGATGCGTACAATTCCGCTGCGGAGCATAGGCTGCGGAGCGGAATTTGGTGTCCGCAGCATGCTCTGTCTGTTGCGGAGCAGTGGCGGACTCATGGCGGAATTTCTCCATTGACTTCAATGGAGATTCAAAGTTCCGCAATGAAGTCCGCAGCTGTCATGCACATGTCATGTGTGCTGCGGATGCGTCTTGCTTTTTTAACTTGACATTTCTTCATTCTGGCTGGACCTATGTATTTCTAGGTCTACAGCCAGACTGAGGAAGTCAATGGGGCTCCCGTAATGACGGGAGCGTTGCTAGGAGACGTCTGTAAATAGTCACTGTCCAGGGTGCTGAAAGAGTTAAGCGATCGGCAGTAACTGTTTCTGCACCCGGGACAGTGACTACCGATCTCAATATACATGTATCTGTAAAAAACATATAAGTTCATACTTACCGAGAACTCCCTGCGTCTGTCTCCAGTCCGGCCTCCCAGGATGACGATTCAGTGTAAGTGACGGCTGCAGCCAATCACAGGCCAAGCACAGGCTGCAGCGGTCACATGGACTGGCGCGTCATCCAGGGAGGTCGGGCTGGATGCCGAAAGAGGGACGCGTCACCAAGACAACGGCCGGTAAGTATGAAAGTCGTTTACTTTCACTAGGGAAAGTGCTGTCCCTTCTCTCTATCCTGCACTGATAGGGAGAAGGGAAGCACTTTTCCCGCAGTCCGCAGCAGCTAGTCCGCATCAATGTACTGCACATTTTGTGCAGATCCGCAGCAGAATCTGCAACGCAGATTCTGTGCGGCATGGATGCGGACAGTTGCGGAGGAATTCCGCCATGTGTGGTCATGCCCTAAGACTCCAAACAAAAATATTACCAAGCAAATTCCGCGCTCCAAAAGCCAAATGGCGCTCCCACCCATCTGAACCCTACAGCGTGCCCAAACAACAGTTTCCTTCCACATATATGGCATTGTAATACCCGGGAGAACCCTTTTATCAATTTTTGGGGTGTGTGTCTCCAATGGCATAAGCTGGGCATGACATATTTGCCACTGAAATGGCATATCTAGGGAAAAATATCAATTACTTTGCACCATCCGCAGCACAATAATTTATGGAAAAGACCTGTGGTGTGAAAATGCTCACTACACCCCTTAATAAATGCCTTGAGGGGTGCAGTTTCCAAATGGGGTCACTTCTCAGGGGTTTGTTTTTATTATTTCACATCTGAGACTCTGCAATTGTGAACCAATACTTTATAAATCTCCAAATTAGGCCTCGATTTCGCATGATACGCTTTCACTCCTGAGTCTGGTCGAATGTCCAGGCAAAAGATTAGGGCCACATGAAGGGTGTTTCTAAAACCAGGAAACCCAGCATAATAATTAGAGAGCTGTCTTGTTATGGTGGCACAAGCTGAACACCACATAATGGCATATCTATGGAAAAAAAATCTCATTTTCACTCTGCAACATCGAGTGCACACTAATTTCAACAAAACACCTGCAGGGTTAACATGCTTACTACACCCCTAGGTAAATGCATTGAGGGGTGTAGTTTCCAAGATGTGGTCACTTCTGGGGGGTTTCCACAGTTTTGGTCCCACAGGCGCCCAGAAACCAATCCAGCAAAATCTGCACTCCAAATGGCGCTCCTTCCTTTCTGAGCCTTGCCGTGTGCCCAAACAGCAGTTTATGACCACATATTGCCGGGTATTGCCGTACTCGGGAGAAATTGCTTTACAAATGTTGGGTTCTTTTTTTCCTTTATTTGTTGAGAAAACAAAAAAATTTGCGGTAAAGCTACGTCTTATTGAAGAAAAATTATTGTTTTTATTTTCACTGCCCAATTCTAATAAATTCTATGAAACATCTATGGAGTCAAAATGCTCACAATTCTCCTAGATGGATTCCTCAAGGGGTGTAGTTTCATAAATGGAGTAACTTTTTGGGCGTTTTCATTGTTTTGTCTCCTCAGGGGCTTTGCAAATGCGACATTGCCTCCATAAATCATTCCTGCTAAATGTGATCTCCAAAAGCCAAATAGTGCTCTTTCTCTTCTAAGCCCTGCCGTGTGTCCAAACAGCCGTTTATTACCACATGTGGGGTACTGTTTTACTCGGGAGAAATTGCTTTACAAATTTGTGCTTTTTCTCCTTCAGTCTTTGTGGAAATGAGAAAAAAATTAGCTAAAACTACATTTTCTTTGAAAAAATGGAGACTTTTATTGTCAGGGCCTACTTCCAATAATTTCTGCAAAAAACCTGTGGGGTCAAAACGCTCAGTATACCCCTAGATAATTTCCTCAATGGGTGTAGTTTCCAAAATGGGGTCACTTGCGGGGGATTTCCACTGTATTATCCCCTCAGGGGCTTTGTAAATGTGACATGGCCTCCGCAAACCATTCCTGCTAAATGGTAACTCCAAAAACCAAATGGTGCTCCATCCTTTCTAAGCCCTGCCGTGTGTCCAAACAGCCGTTTATTACCACATGTGGGGTAATGTTTTACTCCGGAGAAATTGCTTTACAAATGTTGTGGTGCTTTTTCTCCTTTAGTGCTTGTGGAAATGAGAAAAAATTAGCTAAACCTACATTTTCTTTGAAAAAATTTAGATTTTCATTTTCACGGCCTTCTTCCAATAATTTCTATAAAAAACCTGTGCGGTCAAAATGCTCACTATACCCCTAGATAATTTCCTTGAGGTGTGTAGTTTCCCAAAGGGGTTCACTTTTTTGGCACCACAAGAGCCCTTCAAACCTGACATGGTGCCTATAATATATTCGAATAAAAATAAGGCCCCAAAATCCACTAGGTGCTCCTTTGCTTCTGAGGCCGGTGCTTCAGTCCAGTAGCACGCTACGGCCACATGTGGGATATTTCCTAAAACTGCAGAATCTGGGCAATAAATATTGAGTTGCATTTCTATGGTAAAACTTTCTGTGTTATTGGATTAAAAATTAAATGATCGGTATATGATCGGTGTGTGTCCGACACCTGGACCCCGCACCGATCCGCCACTCCAGCTGCCTCCGGGCACCGGACAACACTGCCGGAAATAGATGGCTCCGGTCAAAGAATAGAGGCCAAGCTGCAGTTCTGCCGAACAGCCGCTATGCAGTGGTCGGAGCCATCTGCTTCCGGCAGTGTTTTTCCAGTGCCCGGAGGCAGCTAGACTTGCAGATCGGTGCGGGGTCTGGTGTAGTAACGATTGTTGGCCCCCATACGTTACCGATGATTGCTCCTTGTGACACGCTGTATCGTCGATTTGGTGCTGGTTTTCATGGTCAGTATTGGGACGTCTAAAAGGACCTTTATTTCCTCAGACACCACCATAACTAGGCATTGGAACTAACCCTTCCACCTTAGCGGGTAAAGATTAACCATCTAAAAGGTTCACTATATACACATAAGGGCTAAAGGTAAAAACACAGAGGTGCTCACCATATATCCAGCGTATAACTGTGTCCTCCAAATCTTACGGAGCAGGAGTTGTTCTAGATTCCTGTTTATGTCCCAGACACGTTCATACCATTTTAGACAATGAATCTACATATCCCAAACTTGTGGCGAAACCAAGCACCGCATGTAAAGAATCTTTAAAAAATCTGCTAGAAGAAGGAATTGGATTAGGAGTATTAGCCAAGAAACAGGCAGAATACTTACTGATAGAATTCCCTATTGTTCCCATATTCCATGGGATGCCAAAAATCCATAACTTTGCATGGTCTTGAAACTTGGGTTATCTGTGACGTAGCTGGCTAGTACCCCTGCAAACAGGCCTGCCATCAGGGTAGTACCGCTGGTAGGATAGAAAAGATTGGATCCAGCGCTGCAGTAATGTGATTAAAAAGGAACGTATTCCCAATTTTATTTATATAAAAAAAAGCTTGTTGAAAATTCGGTAACAGGCAGACTTGGCATCGAGCAGGGGTGAACCTAGCCCCTCTGCTGCCTGAGGCGAACTATAATAAGGCGCCCCCCCCCCAATCTATCGGAGTATTCTCATTACTACCTTTACACATCAAACACGCAGTATATAAAAAAAATATTAAAAAGGAAAACATTAGTTGTTTATTTGTAAAGTGCTGCTTAATGTATAGAGAAGATTTAAAGAATTCTTCTTACTGTATTACTTTAGTATCACAGATCAGCAACGCAGCATTATCACTGAAAATGGTTTAACATCTTCTATGCCGCCTTTTTATTACCTAATTGACTTATGATTTTTAACCGAGTTCAGTGGCTCGGCGTGGTCGGCATGATGCAGTGATGTCATCGTGCCGGGCAGTTGACGTCATCAGCGTGCTCCCGATCTCTTGTAGGCCTCAGGCCTAAACCAGGCTGTGGCCTACAAGAGCAAACGGCGGAGCAGGGGTTTCTATTGTGGAAATTTTTTTTTTTTTTTACATTTTATACTGCTAACTTTTTTTTGGTAGGTTCCGCTGGACTGTTTGGACTACGTCGTAGATTCATTGGACTACTTCAATGATCTACTTTAAAAAAAAAAAAAAATTGTGAAAGAGGGTTGCATGGGGGAGTTTTGATTTCAATAAAAAAAAAATCTTATGTCTGTTTTTTTTTAATACTTTATTATGGCCTTAGTAATGGCTGCTGTCTGATTGACAGCGTTCAATTACTAAGGCTGGGGCTTAGCATTAGCCAGTAACAAGGCTATCACTAACCCCTATTATTACCCCGGTTCCCACTGCCGCCAGGGATACCGGGAAGAGTCGAGTACGATTCAGTACCTGGCCATCTGAAACGACTGTTAGGCCGCAGGCTGGTATTATCAGGCTGGGAAGGGCCAAAAAAGTGGCCCTTCCCACCCTGGGGATGCTAGGCTGCAGCTGCTTTATTGTATTGGGGAAACCCCTCGTCATTTTTTAAACATAAATTGAAAAAAAATTACGTGAGATCCCCTCCATTTTTCATAGCCAGCCAGATACAATAAAGCAGCAGCAGCCTAGCATCACCAGGGTGGGAAGGGCCATGGTTTTTGTCCCTTCCTAGCCTGATATTACCAGCCTGCGGCCACCCAAGTGCCCTTCACTTCAGACGGTCGGGTGCTGGATCGTACCCAGCTCTTCCCGATACTCCTGGTGGCGGTGGGTACCGGGGTAATAATAGGGGTTAGTGACGGCCTTATTACTGGCTAACACTAAGCCCCTTCTTAGTAATGGACGCTCTCAATCAGACAGCAGCCATTACTAAGGCGGTAATGAAGTATTAAAAAACAGAGACATAAAGTAATTTATTTTATTGAAATGACAACTCGTCCACAGAATCCACTTTAACCATTTTATTAAACAAAAAAAACAAAAAAAAGCTTAAATCAGCGAAGTAGTCCAACGAATCTACGACGTAGTCCAAATGGTCCAGCGGAACCTGCAAAACAAAAATGAGCAGTATGAAAAATAAAAATAAAGCTGGCTGCCCCCACAGACGTACAGACATATGAATAAATAGCTACCTTCGGGAACATATTAAAATAATTCGAAAAATTAGGCCCATAAAATAAAACATATCAAATAAAAAATGATAACACCTTTCTTTTAAAGAGAACCTTTCACCTCCCCATACATGTACAGCTGAGTGCAGCAGGTAATGGGGAGGGGGGGCCGCACAAACTCTGGGACACTTTACATTTTTTTCGTTATTTAGATATCGGTGCTGTAATATTTGGTGCCCGATATTTAAATAACCCCCTGAACTGTCAATGGGGAGGTAATTGGCAAGGGGGCGTGTAACATCGCTGTGACACTGTCCAATCAGCTACGGACAGTTTCAGAGCAAGAGCTGGACAGAGAGCGCGTGCGCGCGAGCGCGCAGCTCCGCCACCGCTAAGGAACAGAAGAAGAGTGTGAATTCTTCTTCTTCTGTTCCATGGCATCGGAGCTGTGCGCGCACGCACGCTCTCACTCTTTAGCTCTCGGCAGACAAGGACGACAAGACTGATCTCTCACCTGAGATCACAGTCTTGTACTTGCCTGCCGAGAGCTGAAGAGTGAGAGCGTGCACGCGAACATGCTCTCCTCTCTCCAGCTCTTGCTGTTGACATTGTCCGTAGCTGATTGGACAGTGTCACAGCGATGTTACACGCCCCCTTGCCAATTACCGCCCCATTGGCAGTTCATGGGGTTATTTAAATATCGGCGCCAAACATTACGGCACCGATATCTAAGTACGGAAAGAGGGTAGGAAAAAAATGTAAAGTGCCCCAGAGTTTGTGCAGCCCTGACCATGACTCAAATAAGTCGAGTCGCTTCTCCCCTTATGTAAATCTACCCTCCCAAAGCAGACACTGAAACAGAGTTGGATTTTAATGGCCACAGCAGCCGTTTATTATTTAAATAACAATAACTTTAAATACCATAATTTTTGAATCCCCAAAAAAGGGGATACATCATAACAACAAATAACCCACTGCGACCCTATCAGGGTCATAACATTATAAACCAACCAGAATGACAGGGGCAAGTCCTTGAAGCCACCGATACTTAATTTTGGCCATCTGCCCACAAATACCTTACCCCCAGCCGTAACCCGGCCCAGGAGCACCAAATTACCTTTTTGCAGATGACCACCATATATATATAAATATATATAACCCAGCTTTCAAAAGGGGTAACACCCTAAGAAGCCGACAAATTGGGGGTGCATCCCGTGATGCATTCCCCCCCACCACTTTTTACGACCTACTTCAAGGACTCTCCCCTGCAGCTGCAATGACAAAATTTAACCTCCCCCAAAGACAAATGTCAATAAGCAAATAAACTTTGACGAGAAGAACCACCATCCGCAGCAACCTTTTGCCGCGGTCAACCGATCCACATCAGGGCGGGCGGGCGGGAACATGTTCCTGCTTCTGTGTCCTGGCGAAGAGAGGGAGAGCACAAACAGGAAACAGGTACATCCCCTTCAATCCCCACCCCTTCTCACTCAAGCCCTCCTGCTGTCCCCCCCCCCCCTTTCCTCTCATAGGCCAGCCAACTCTGTGTCCCTCCCATCTATTTTAGTCATGGAGGCCTTCCCTTATTCCTTTTTTTCTTCTTTCAGTACGGCCTCTTCTTGACTCAAATAAGTCGAGTCGCTTCTCCCCTTATGTAAATCTACCCTCCCAAAGCAGACACTGAAACAGAGTTGGATTTTAATGGCCACAGCAGCCGTTTATTATTTAAATAACAATAACTTTAAATACCATAATTTTTGAATCCCCAAAAAAGGGGATACATCATAACAACAAATAACCCACTGCGACCCTATCAGGGTCATAACATTATAAACCAACCAGAATGACAGGGGCAAGTCCTTGAAGCCACCGATACTTAATTTTGGCCATCTGCCCACAAATACCTTACCCCCAGCCGTAACCCGGCCCAGGAGCACCAAATTACCTTTTTGCAGATGACCACCATATATATATAAATATATATAACCCAGCTTTCAAAAGGGGTAACACCCTAAGAAGCCGACAAATTGGGGGTGCATCCCGTGATGCATTCCCCCCCACCACTTTTTACGACCTACTTCAAGGACTCCCCCCTGCAGCTGCAATGACAAAATTTAACCTCCCCCAAAGACAAATGTCAATAAGCAAATAAACTTTGACGAGAAGAACCACCATCCGCAGCAACCTTTTGCCGCGGTCAACCGATCCACATCAGGGCGGGCGGGCGGGAACATGTTCCTGCTTCTGTGTCCTGGCGAAGAGAGGGAGAGCACAAACAGGAAACAGGTACATCCCCTTCAATCCCCACCCCTTCTCACTCAAGCCCTCCTGCTGTCCCCCCCCCCCTTTCCTCTCATAGGCCAGCCAACTCTGTGTCCCTCCCATCTATTTTAGTCATGGAGGCCTTCCCTTATTCCTTTTTTTCTTCTTTCAGTACGGCCTCTTCTTGACTCAAATAAGTCGAGTCGCTTCTCCCCTTATGTAAATCTACCCTCCCAAAGCAGACACTGAAACAGAGTTGGATTTTAATGGCCACAGCAGCCGTTTATTATTTAAATAACAATAACTTTAAATACCATAATTTTTGAATCCCCAAAAAAGGGGATACATCATAACAACAAATAACCCACTGCGACCCTATCAGGGTCATAACATTATAAACCAACCAGAATGACAGGGGCAAGTCCTTGAAGCCACCGATACTTAATTTTGGCCATCTGCCCACAAATACCTTACCCCCAGCCGTAACCCGGCCCAGGAGCACCAAATTACCTTTTTGCAGATGACCACCATATATATATAAATATATATAACCCAGCTTTCAAAAGGGGTAACACCCTAAGAAGCCGACAAATTGGGGGTGCATCCCGTGATGCATTCCCCCCCACTACTTTTTACGACCTACTTCAAGGACTCCCCCCCGCCAAAGCGAAACAGGCCTTGACCACCTCACGCCTGCGAGCTCCTCCACACTCCCACCGCTCGCTCAATTCCATCGGTCAAAGCCAGACTCCACATATCCATCCCCACCTCATTGAGGTGCACACCGTCCTCTCTCCAGTAGCTGCCTGTCCCAGCCTCCAGATCCCAGTGGCGCACCGCAACCCCACCATTACGCGTCACGAAGCTCGATATGGCCCTATTAGCCTTAATGCGAGCCTTGTTAATTTTTCCCACAGAACGGGCCATCCGCCAGTTCTTCCTAGGGACCATCTCAGACCACACCGTCACCAATTTAGGATAAGTTGCCCATAAGCAGAGCAAATCATGCTTGACGTCCCGTACCAACTCCCGGAAAGGGCGTATACCCAAATCGTTGCCTCCCACATGCAACACCAGTACCTCCGGCGCCCTGTCAAGCAGTACAAAATTGTGAAACTCGGGCAATACCCTGTTCCATGTCATTCCCCGTATACCCATCCACCTCACAACCGCCGCGTCCCACGGAATCCTGAGCTGTCGACCGTCCGGCCGTACATCCGCGCGAAGGGCACCCCAGTACACAAAAGAATGTCCCATAATCCACACCATGCATGAGTCACGGCCTGCAAAACAAATGAAGAACATACACGCACCACCTCTTGCTGCCGCGTACCATTAATACTCAGGCGGAAACGCACGCACCCGGAACATGCTATACATCAATATATCACAACATGTTCAAGCGCACATAAGAACGGAAACGCGCCGACTCCCAACGCCCTATCCGCTGCACGCCTGCATCATCTAAACCCCATCTCACCGCCTCCGTCGCTGCCCCTATACGGAAAGAATGAGACGAGTATTGCTCTGCCTGCACCCCGCTAGCCTCCAGACACTTTCTGAAAACCGAAATAAACTGATACCGCGACAGAAACGAGCCATCCTCGTGCCGCAGCAACGGCCCGTCTGAGAGATCTAAACCCGCCAAGTACTCCTTGACACACAACACTGGACAAACCGGATTCTTTGGGACCGCCAGCAAAACCACTCGACGTCCTGCCCCTCCTTGGTCCGTTTTGGACCTTCGCAACACTATCTCCACCCTGTCTTCATACAAATCGACATTATCCTGCAACAAGCCCCCCACTCTCACCGAACTGGGGGAAACCAATTCCCCTACCCGAAAAGCTCCAAAAAAGGCTAACGCAAAAGCCAACCGGAAAAGCTTGCTCTCATACTCTGAACGACACACCTGCCGCACCACCACCTCCAGGGAACACAACAATTGAAATGACACGGGACGCCTCTTATCCCTCACGACTACACCCCGTCTCAGCCCTTTCAATGCCTGGCCCACCAAAAACCGCTTCGTGATATCTGCCAACCCCCGTAACTTACAACCGAAAGCAATGGCTGCCACGAAGCGATTAACCTTAGCGACCGTGCAACCCCGGGCGAACGCATCCCCCAACCAAAACAGCAAGGCCACCATCCTATCATCATCCGAGCACACATCTCCCAAAGATCTCACCCACTCCTCCCATTGCCTCCATCCAGCCGCATACGACGACCACGTCGCACTGGCCAGTGAACGTTTAATCAATGCACCTGCCGCCTGGATACCAGCTCCCACAGATGACTGGGACAGTCCACCCCTGTTAACTCCGCGTCCGGGACCAGCTGCCGGAAACGATCCCACTGCGAGCGAGAAAGCGCGTCAGCAATACAATTCTCTACCCCGGGAACATGCACCGCCACCACCCATGCATTTAAACTCAAACAGGAAAGCACCAACTGACGCAACAAGCGAACCACTGGAGGGGACGACGCCGAAGTATTATTTATAGCCATCACCACCCCCAAATTGTCGCAATGAAAACGCACTTTTTTGTCCCGGAACCTGACTCCCCAAATGGTGACCGCCACCACGATGGGAAACAGTTCGAGTAGGGCCAAGTTACGCGTCAGTCCCGCCTCCACCCATGCAACCGGCCATTTTCCCGCGCACCATTGACCTTTAAAGAACGCCCCGAACCCCACCGCCCCAGACGCGTCAGTGAACAATTCCAAATCGAAGCTATCTAACGCCCGGGACATCCAAAGAGAGCGCCCATTATACTGTGCCAGAAAATGGAGCCAGACCTGTAAATCTTCCCTGTGCTCTGCAGCCAGACGAATGAAATGATGGGGTTCCCGAACCCCCGCCGTCGCCGCTGCCAACCGCCGACAAAAAACCCTGCCCATCGGCATGATGCGGCAGGCAAAATTCAACTTCCCCAATAAGGACTGCAATTCACGTAGCGTAATTTTCCTAATCCGACACGCTCGCTCCACTACCAACCGCAAATCCCCCAACTTATCCTCCGGCAATCTGCACTCCATTGCTACGGAGTCGATAGTAATTCCCAAAAAACAAATGGTCGTCACCGGACCCTCCGTTTTTTCCACAGCCAAGGGTACACCGAACTCCCTTGACACCCAATTGACCGTCTCCAACAAATTTGCGCAAACCCCCGAACACGACGGGCCAACGCACAAGAAATCGTCGAGATAGTGAATAACTGATTCCACCCCCGCGACCTCCCTGACTACCCATTCCAAAAAAGAACTAAACACCTCAAAGTACGCGCACGACAACGAACAACCCATGGGAAGGCATCGATCAATGTAATAATCCCCTTCCCAATAACATCCCAACAACCTCTGGCTGTCCGGATGAACCGGCAACAAACGAAACGCCGCTTGAATATCAGTTTTTGCCATCAGAGCCCCTCTTCCGTAACCACGTACCAACGCTACCGCCGCATCAAACGACGTGTAGACCACAGAACAGAGATCCTGGTCAATGCCATCGTTAACCGACGCCCCCTTCGGGAAGGACAAATGCTGAATAAGCCGGAATTTGTTACCTTCTCGTTTTGGAACCACCCCTAACGGTGACACCACCAAACCTGGAACTGGGATCGTGCTAAAGGGGCCCGCCATTCTGCCCAGATCAATCTCCTTCCGGATTTTTTCTGAGACTACCCCCGCATGCTGATATGCCGACTTAAGGTTGCGCTGCGTGAAAGGGACCTCATGCACAGGGGGCGGAATAACGAAACCGTAACCAAAACCTAAACTAATCAACCGCGCCCCCTCCTTATTGGGGTACCTACTTAGAAAGGGGGCCATCTTTATGAGTTTCACCGGAGTCTCCCCCATAACCAGACGCACCGCTGGCTCCCCCTTGTCGTTTACCCTTCTTAAAACATTTAGACGCTCCATGTGACTGCCCGCTGCAATGTGAACACGCATGCTTGAATTTACACGTCGCTCCAAATTTGCACTGCCCCTCATTGAACTGCCAACACGTCCCAAATTTTGAACCTGAGGCCTGACTACCCCCGCCGGAAGTTCCTGCTGCATTCCCGCTCCCGGGAAAGGACTGCCCCTGCTTATAAAGTGCCGTCACTTTCAACCATAAGGCTATGTCCTTATGGTCCCACCGTATATTCGGCCGCACCGCTTTCCTCTGCCGAAACTGCTCATCGTAACGAAGCCAGGCCTGGCCCCCATAAACCCGATGCGCCTCCCCCACCGCATCCAAATAACAAAACAAGCCGGAACAATTATCTGGCGCCTTTTCCCCAATAACGCTCGCCAAAATTGCAAAAGCCTGCATCCAATTGACGAACGTTTTTGGAATCAACCTGTACCGTCTCTTTTCTTCCTCATCCTTTTTTGTTTCATCCCGCTTCACCTTATCTAAATTAAACTTCTCCAGCGGAAGCAAGGAAAAAATCTCCACATACTCGTCCTTCCAAATCCTTTCCTTTACCTCCTGCTTTAAATGCGCCCCTAACGGGCCCTCATAACAAACATAAACCTCCCCGCGCGCACGATCATCTAGACGCACCCTATCAACCTCCTTTGGCGAGTCTGTTTGAACCGCCGCCGCCACTGCCACCGCTGCCCCGGCATTCAACCCCCCACCGTTTTGACGAACCGGAGCGCTTCCAACACTGCCCCCCCACACCGCGGCCGGCGCCACACCTGACGATTCTTGGGAAGGGGAACCACCTAGCCGCCCCACTAACACTTTTAAACATCCTACTAACTCCGCCAAACTATCCCCCGCACCCGCCTGTAGCGACGGGACCCCCGACTCCGCCGCGACGCCCACCGCCTCGACACCCTCTACACCGATACCCGACATCAATAAAGCTGGAAATGGTAACGTAGGTGTCAACTCACCAGGCTGCCCAGGGGCTGTGAACCCGTCAGCCGGACCCCCATGTCCACGTGGAGAGGCCCGCCGCTCACCGTCCTCCAATGCTCCGGACTCCCTCTGGCGCTGTCCGCATTGGCAATGTGTGCACGGGGAATTCCGATTTTCGTCTGAGTAAAGGGGGGGTGACATCGCATCATCCAATTGGCCGAGGTCCAGTTCATGCCTCATCCGTCCCGCTGAACCAGCTCCAAGCTGTTCCGTCCCTGGCACTCCAACCACCGACCTCATCCTGCGACCTCTGGTCGTTTCCACCTCGACGACACCATGAGCCGACCCTCTGGCTGGCACATCACCATGCAGGGTCGCCGTTGCCCTTCCGCCACGTGCTGAAGAAGGAGAGGATGTGACCGGAAGTGAAGGCCGCGTCCTCCTCGCCGCTGCCGCCGGGCGCTGCCGCGTTTTGGGATTCCTCCCAGGACCAGACGAAAGAGCAGCGGCCGGCCGCCCTGGTGTCTGGCCTGCAGGGTCCACTGATGGGCTCCTCTTGCGCCGCCGCGCCCGCGGGATGTCTTCAGGACTCAGCCTTGCGGGTGGGCGCGAGCGCCTCGTGCTGCGCGTCACGCCGGGAGTGCCAGCCCTGGCCTGAGTCATGGGGGAAACGGGCTCTCCTCTTCTCCTGCCCGACCCCCTGGTACGCCGGTCCTGTACCTCGGCCTGCTCCAGCAGCCCCGCGACCACCGGCATGACAGAGCGCTCCCCGCTTGCTCCAGCCGACTCTGCTCGCTCCTGGACCGGAGCGCCCGATTGTCCCTGCAGCAGCGTCGCTACTCGTGCTCCGAGCCATCCAGGACCCTGAGAGGCTGCCGCGGCCCGCAACAGCTCCATAGCCTCCTCATCAGACGCAGCAGGGGTAACAAACATGTTCCTGCTTCTGTGTCCTGGCGAAGAGAGGGAGAGCACAAACAGGAAACAGGTACATCCCCTTCAATCCCCACCCCTTCTCACTCAAGCCCTCCTGCTGTCCCCCCCCCCCTTTCCTCTCATAGGCCAGCCAGCTCTGTGTCCCTCCCATCTATTTTAGTCATGGAGGCCTTCCCTTATTCCTTTTTTTCTTCTTTCAGTACGGCCTCTTCTTTACATGCTGCACTCAAATGCAAATCTGTGGGCAGGTGAAAGATTCTCATTAACCCCTTCCCGCTCCTGGACGTACTATTACGTCATGGCAGCTGTATCGTTCGCGCTCCATGACGGAATAGTACGTCTCGGGAGTAACGGCCGTTTCGGCCGTCCTCCCGACACATACAGGAGCTGTGACGCTGCTGTCTTGTTCAGCAGCTGTCACAGCTCCTACAGCGGGGACCGATCGCTGTGTCCCCGCTGATTAACCCCTTAAAAGCCGCGTTCTATAGAGATCGCAGCTTTTTAGGGGTTAAGCTGCCATCGCCGGCCTGCTACGCGATAGCGGCCGGCGATGGTGACTATGGCAACCGGACACCAAACAATGGCATCCGGCTATGCCATAGACGGAAGCCTAGTGGGTCCTGACAACGTCAGGACCCACTATGCTTGCTGTCAGTGAGTAGCTGACAGCTCTGATACACTGCACTACGCATGTAGTGCAGTGTATTAGAATAGCGATCAGGGCCTCCTGCCCTCATGTCCCCTAGTGGGACAAAGTAATACAGTAAAAAAAAAGTTAAAAGAAGATGTGTAAAAATAAGAAAATAAAAGATTTTCCCTTATCAGTCATTTATTATTAATAAAAATATATAAACAAACAAATAAACTATACATAATTGGTATCGCCGCGTCCGTAACGGCCTGAACTACAAAATTATTTTATTATTTATCCCGCACAGTGAACGCCGTAAAAGAAAATAATAATAAACCGTACCACAATAACAATTGTTTGGTCACTTCACCTCCCAAAAAATGGAATAAAAAGAGATCAAAAAGTCGCATGTACCGAAAAATGGTCCTGATCGAAACTACAGTTCGTTACGCAAAAAATAAGTCCTCGCACGGCTTTATTGATTGAAAAATGAAACAGTTCTGGCTCTTAGAATAAGGAACACAAAAAGTGAATGATTGTTTACAAAACGTATTTTATTGTGCAAACGCCATAAGACATAAAAAAAAACTATAAACATCTGGTATCGCCGTAATCGTATCGCCCCGCAGAATAAAGTGAATATGTCATTTATAGCGCACGGTGAACGCTGCAGAAACTATAAACATCTGGTATCGCCGTAATCGTATCGCCCCGCAGAATAAAGTGAATATGTCATTTATAGCGCACGGTGAACGCAGTAAAAAAAAAAAGAATAAAAAAACAATAGTAGAATCGCTGTCTTTTAGTCACCACGCCACCTAAAAATAGAATAAAAACTGATCAAAAAGCCGCATGCACCCCAAGAAAACTACAATGGATTCCTCAAGGGGTCTAGTTTCCAAATGGGGGTCACTTTTGGTGGGTTCCCAATGTTTTGGCACCACAAGACCTCTTCAAACCGGACATGGTGCCTAATAAAAAGGAGGCCTCAAAATCCACTAGGTGCTTCTTTGCTTCGGAGGCCGCTGCTTCAGTCCATTACCGCACTAGGGCCACATGTGGGATATTTCTCAAAACTGAAGAATCTGGGCAATACGTATTAAGTTGCGTTTATCTGGTAAAACCTTTTGTGTTATAAAAAAAATGGTATAAAGAGGATTTTCTGACAAAAAAATAATTTCAATTTCACCTCTACTTTGCTCTAAATTTCTGTGAAACACCTAAAGGGTTAATAAACTTTCTAAATGCTGTTGTAAATACTTTGAGGGGTCTAGTTTCTAAAATGGGGTATTTCATAGGGGTTTCTAATATATGGGCCCCTCAAAGCAACTTCAGAACTGAACTGGAACCTAAAAAAATAAATATATGAGGCAATACTTCGCTTCTTACATTATACTGATAATGAGCCATGCCCACCCCGAGATGACCCCAGCTTTGACGGTTTGTATAAACGGAGACCCCTATTAGACCGTTCCAGTGCCCGGTTTTCCCAATCATACACCCCGAGAAGTGTATTTCTATTGAGGAGTCCCTGGTACATTTTAAAGGGAGGGTTCAATTCCGCCAGTACCTGCCGGGTAAGAGGGCAAGGTATGGCGTGAAGATGTATAAACAGTGCTAGGGTGCATCAGGGTATACCTACAGGTTTAGGATATATGAAGGAAAGGCCACCCCCAAACCAGACTGCATCCTGGACTACAATAGGTATATGGGAGGGGTGGACTTGTCAGATCAAGTCCTGAAGCCCTACAGCGCCATGCGGTGTGGTATAAGAAGCTGGCCGGGCACATCATACAGATGGCATTGTACAATGCGTACGTGCTACATCGATGTACAGGCCAGAGGGGAACTTTCCTGGAATTTCAAGAGGTGATTATCAAGAACCTAATCTTTAGGGACCAAGAAGGGGGGGGGGCACCCAGTACTTCTGGAAGCGAGGCCACACGCATCGTACCAGGGCAACACTTTCCAGGAGAAGTTCCCCAAACTGGCAAGAAGGGAAAAAGTCAAAAGAGGTGCAAAGTCTGCTATAAGAGGGGGATAAGGGAGGACACAATATATCAATGTGACGCGTGTCCCGAATAACCAGAGCTCTGTATGAAAGTCAGTTTTAAAATTTATCATACATCCCTTGGTTTATAATTTACCCCAATTTTACTTACCCTGATGCCCTCCGCACAGCTTATCCCCCCTCGTATTTCCCTTCTGAGCCCTGCTGTGTGCCCAGGCAGTTGATAACAGCCACATGTAGGGTATTGCCATACCCGGGAGAACCCACATTACAGTTTATGGGGTGTAGGTCTCCGGTCAAAATGCTCACTACACCTCTAGATGAATGCCTTAAGGGGTGTAGTTTTTAAAACGGGGTCACTTCTTGCGGGTTTCAACTGTACTGGGACCTCAGGGGCTTCTGTGTACATGACTTCGCACTAGAAAATCCCCAGTAGGCCAAATGGTGGTCCTTTCCTTCTGAGCCCTCCCATGGGCCCAAACAGCAGTTTATCACAACAAATGGGGTATTGCGGCACTCAGAACAAATTGCGCAACAGAATGGGGTATTTTGTTTCTTGTGAAAATAAGAAATTTTCAGCCAAAACGACATATTATTTGAAAAAAATATAATTTTTTTTAAATTCCCAGCCCAATTCAAATAAGTTCTGTGAAGAAACTATGGGGTCTAAATGGTCACAACACCCATAAATGAATTCCTTGAGGGGTGTAGTTTCCAAAATGGGGTCACTTCTGGTGGGTTTCCATTGCTTTGATACCTCTGGGGCTCTGCAAATGCGACATGGCACCCGAAAACCAATCCAGCAAAATCTGGACTCCAAAGAACACACAGCGCTCCTTCACTTCTGAGGCCTCCCATGGGCCCAAACGGCAATTTATTGCCACAAATGGGGTATTGCTGCACTCAGGACAAATTGGGCAACAAAATTGAGTATTTTGTTCCCTGTGAAAATAAGAAATTTTGATAAAAAATTACATCTTATTGGAAAAAATGTCATTTTTTTAATGTCACAGCCCAATTGAAATAGATGCTGTGAAAAAACTGTGTGGTCAAAATGCTAACAACAACCATAAATTAATTCCTTGAGGGGTGTAGTTTCCAAAATGGGGTCACTTTTGGTGGGTTTCCATTGCTTTGATACCTCTGAGGCTCTGCAAATGCGACATGGCACCCGAAAACCAATCCAGCAAAATCTGGACTCCAACAAACACACAGCGCTCCTTTCCTTCTGAGCCCTCCCATGGGCCCAAACGGCAGTTTATCACCACAAATGGGGTATTGCCACACTAAGGACAAATTGGGCAACAAATTGGGGTATTTTGTTCCCTGTGAAAATAAGAAATTTTGATCACAAATAACATTTTATTGGAAAAAATGACATTTTTTTTCATTTCACAGCCCAATTCAAATACGTGCTGTGAAAAAACTGTGCGGTCAAAATGGTAACAACAACCATAAATGAATTCCTTGAGGGGTGTAGTTTCCAAAATGGGGTCACTATTGGGGGATTCCTACTGTTTTGTCACCTCAACACCTCTTCAATCCCGGCATGCTGCCTAAAATATATTCTAATAAAAAAAGAGGACTCAAAATGCACTAGGTGCTTCTTTGCTTCTGGGGCTTGTGTTTTATTCCACGAGCGCAGTAGGGCCACATGTGGGACATTTCTAAAAACTGCAGAATCTGGACAATACATATTTAGTAGTGTTTCTCTGGTAAAACCTTCTGTGTTACAGAAAAAAAATGAATAAAATTGAAATTCAGCAAGAAAAATGAAATTTGCAAATTTCACCTCCACTTTGCTTTAATTCCTGTGAAATGCCTGAAGGGTTAAAAAACTTTCTAAATACTGTTTTGAATACTTTGAGGGGTCTCGTTTTTAAAATGGGGTGTTTTATCAGGGTTTCTAATACATAGGCCCCACAAAGCCACTTCAGAACTCAAGAGGTACCTTAAAAAAAAGGCTTTTGAAATTTTCTTAAAAATATGAGAAATTGCTGTTTATGTTCTAAGCCTTGTAACGTCCAAGAAAAATAAAATAATGTTCAAAAAACGATGCCAATCTAAAGTAGACATATAGGAAATGTGAACTAGTAACTATTTTGGGTGGTATAACCGTGTGTTTTACAAGCAGATGCATTTAAATTCTGAAAAATGCAATTTTTCCAAAATTTTCTCTAAATTTTGCAATTTTTCACCAATAAACACTGAATATATCGACCAAATTTTACCACGAACATGAAGCCCAATGTGTCACGAGAAAACAATCTCAGAATCGCGTGTTTAGGTTTAAGCATTCCGACGTTATTACCACATAAAGTGAAATATGTCAGATTTGAAAAATGGTCTCTGAGCCTTAAGGCCAAAACTAGGCTGCGTCCTTAAGGGGTTAATGAGGACCTAATTTTTGGTCGTATCTGCTTTTAGCAAGCCTGGTAATATTTTCTAATGAAATTATTCTTTATTATGATTACCTTTCTAAAAATGGTTTAGGATGTATTGTACATTTGTTTAATCTGTACTTGCAGTTTATTCCCAATATTCTGCTGCATGTAAACGATCGAGTTATTGAAATTGACAATGTATCTTTAAATGCCTGTGCTATATAAGCAGGTACTATCGTGAACATGATTTCCTGTCTCTAATGAAGTCCCAGCTAGGATGAAACGCGTAAGACGTATGCACGGTGGTGAGAGACGTCATCACACCGTTTTCCTCAGGCGTGGTTACCTGTAAACTCCATGCCTCAAACCACGCTTGGTTTGTTACCTACTACCTTGGCTGGTATCTCCTTATTGGGTCCCTGGACTTGAGATTCTTAACCTCTACTACTTATGAGGTATGGGACATAACATCTAGAGGATATCAATTGGCTGTTGCAAACTTGAAGCAAGAACTTTGCATGCACGCTACAACAGCCCTTAAATTCACCTGTACCCGGGAATTAACCCATCCTGTTACGGAGAAGGAAGCAAGGGAGAAATCCACTCTGTGTATAATCAGGAATCCGCCTGCTTGAAGGAATCGAAGTGACCAAGAATACGATTCTAAGGTCAGATACATGTGGCTGTTAAGTTGCACTGAAACTTCAAGAATGATAAAGCCCATCTATGGACTGATGTACACACAATAGATGAGTATGCGGAAAATCATTGTGGATCATTTCTATTCTCTTTGCTCACTCTACTTTACCGTACTTATATTGGTTCCTGGATGTGCTTAACAATTTTGCCGTTCTGACAGGTTTGAATTGACTGTCCCTCCTAGGCTGTAACTTGTTATATGTACCTTGCCGATATATCTTTTTGTATCTCATTTAGCATATTTATGCTTATATCGATATATACCCATAATTATCCCAGGCCAGGTAGTATTTAAATTGTATTCTATTATTGTATATGAATTTTGTGGGAATTTGTTTGCTACTTTTCCCTTTTTTCTACAAATTAAACTAATTTTATATCACAATATCTATAGATATATTTATTTTTTATATATCAATATCTGAATTCTCTTACCCAGATGAGTGCTTGTTTTGTCCTGGATAGTTTTTTGGTTCATTGTTTTTGGTTTAGTTACTAGGACGGCACCGTGTGGCCCCCCAACCACAATATTCTGGGATTCTGGATATTCTCTTCTATTTTTTGTCCCCTTATTATAGTCCAGCAGCCATTTGGGCTGATAATTGATGTAAGGAAGCTTGACGCATACTGGCCCTTTAAGGCCGTGCACGCGTGGGCGCCCTGCGGTACACAGTCCGAGGACCCGGAAGAGAGTGCCGGCGTCACCCTTGAGGGAGTACACGCCGAGAAGAGAAGCATCCATGGCCGGGATCGTCAAGAGGTAAGTCAGAACGACGACCCCCGGCCATGGACGTAACATACGTCCTGCTCCTGAGGTGACCTCAGGGAGGACAGAAACCTCCCATGGAACAGAAGAGACTGGGGTGGTGGACATTGTTAGGTAAAGGTTAAATTATAGACTTACCATCAGGGGTGCTGAGGGATATGCCACTAATCCCTAAGTCAAGACTAGCTAGGAGGTCAAGGCTTCCTGAGCCCTGTTCACACCATAGTCAGGAGCCCCCCAGCTTGACTGTGTCTGATTTGGGACAGGTAGTGGCTCAATTACTGGCTGGTGTTAGAGAGGCTTTGGTGCAGCGTGAGGTCCCACCACCTGTGGTCCCCGTTGCTCCTTCTCCTGTGGCGGCGTGGTATGGTTCGGTATCTGGGGCTGTTGCGCTAGGTTCTAAAGTCAGTGGAGTTTCGCAATAGCAGTTTCATCTGGGGCCAGTGTGAGGAATGGGGGGAACCACTTTGTCTATTTTGCTGCAGGTGGAGAGAGACTTTTTCTGGGACTATTTCTGTTATTTGTCCCTTGTCCTGAGCTCAGGAGGTTCTTAATTCAAATGAGACAAGCAGCCGATCAAACTGGGAATCCAGTGAACCAGTCCAAACCAGTGTAGAAGTGTCTGAAAATAATCCTCTCCACTGTCACCTTCAGACTGTCCGACCATAATGGTAAGGATATGCGTAGCAGCCGCAGGTGGGCATGGATTATACATTTATAGTTGATGTGTTTATGTTTCTTTTGATGTGTTTTTATTTTTGAAATTTAGCACCAAGCGCGCCGCCTATGTAAACATGTATGCCGCCTATGTAAACATGTATGCCGCCTATGTAAACGTGTATGCCGCCTATGTAAACATGTATGCTGCATATGTAAACATGTATGCCGCCTATGTAAACATGTATGCCGCCTATGTAAACATGTATGCCGCCTATGTGAACATGTATGCCGCCTATGTAAACATGTATGCCGCCTATGTAAACATGTATGCCGCCTATGTAAACATGTATGCCGCCTATGTAAACATGTATGCCGCCTATGTAAACATGTATGCCGCCTATGTAAACATGTATGCCGCCTATGTAAACATGTATGCCGCCTATGTAAATATGTATGCCGCCTATGTAAACGTGTATGCCGCCTATGTAAACATGTATGCCGCCTATGTAAACATGTATGCCGCCTATGTAAACGTGTATGCCGCCTATGTAAACATGTACCGTGTTTCCCCGATAGTAAGACACCCCCGATTGTAAGACGTATCGGGGGTTTCAGGGGGGTCGGCTAATATAAGCCGTACCCCGAAAGTAAGACATATGTCTTACTTTCGGGGAAACACGGGGGTATTGCCGCCTCCTGCCCACTTCCGCGCCGCCCCCCTCTCCATACGTCACCGCGCCGAAATACGGTAATGCAGGATAAAAGTTAAAGAAATTCATACTTACCCGGCCGTTGTCTTGGTGACGCGTCCCTCTCTTCACATCCAGCCCGACATCCCTGGATGACGCGGCAGTCCATGTGACCGCTGCAGCCTGTGATTGACCTGTGATTGGCTGCAGCGGTCACATGGCCTGAAACGTCATCCAGGGATGTCAGGCCGGATGTCGAGAGGGACGCGTCACCAAGGCAACGGCCGGGAGACCGGACTGGAGGAAGCAGGAAGTTCTTGGTAAGTATGAACGTCTTTTCTTTTTTTCCCAATATAAGACATACCCCGAAAGTAAGACATAGTGGGGCTTTTGGGGATAAAAAGAAAGTAAGACACTGTCTTACTTTCGGGGAAACACGGTACGTGTATATCATTTTAGTGCTTTGCTGCCATCTAGTGACCAAACTGCATAAATAGTTTGTGTAGTGCTGTTGTGTTATGTGTGCAGGACCTGTGATCACATGACCAGAGAGGCACATTCTCAAGTTCGTGCAGGTGCTGTGCAGCTACTCAAGTAGGGGAGAAGCTGAATCTTTATTTAACAGGAGTTTAGCACCATATTTAAATATGCAATATTTTAAAAACAAATCGCCATCTTAAAGTCGTCAAACTGCATATTATGAGGAAAATGACTGTTATGCTATGTCGTTGATATATACATTGTGTATTACGTGTTATTCCACTTAAGTGAACATATAACAGATCATTCCTCCAATTAAGACCCTTCGGGAATCTTGTATGAAGCTGCAGATCGCAGAACGCCTCCCTATTCAGGAAGTGTCTTCTCCAATCTCCACCCGTCTTTGGTTTCTTCACTTCTTCAAGGCCATAAAAACATTGGGGGGAATTTATTAAGATGGCATTTCATATGCCAGTCTTAATATAAAGAAAGTTGGAGTAAGATGAAATACAGTTATTAAATGTGTCACATCTGTCGGCCGTTCGTGCGCCACAATCGTTATGCAGCGACCGCGGCCATGCTCCATCCATTCCCCCTACCCATCGGACATAATGTAAAATAAAAAATAAGTATAATCGTTTCTCCGCTTCTCTTCTTCCCCCTTGATCCTCTAAGGCTCCCTGCTGCCCATACAATGCACTGACACCGAGCAGCGTCAGGTCCTTTATATGTGACACAGCACTCAACGTCATCAGTGCATTGTATGAGCCGCAGGCTGCGGAGAGAACATGAGGGGACCAGAAGAGGAGTGCTGAGGTGAGCATTCATTTTTTATTTAATTGCCCGATAGAGGGGACGGAGAGGAGCCTGGCATGGGCCTCTACCTTGCTACGCTCCACATAGTGACATTTTTGACAATTATTAGCAGGCAGAGATTTCCACTATAGTTTACGCCAGGTGTAAATTATTATAAATTTGTTGAGCTGCTGTCACCCCGCCCCCTTTTGGGAAGCCCCCTTTTAGAAAACTGGCGTAGAAAGGTTATTACATTTCCCCATAAGCTTTAAAAATTACCATTATGTGTTTCTAAGAAGTGTTTTTCTGCACCGGCAGGCATTAGTGGTTTTTTGTATCTGAAATGTGTTCTACAATGCGCGTTTTGAACTTTCTAATCGTGCGCCCTACAGATGTAGCCGGCTTTATCTTGACTTTCAACACATTAAATACACAGTGGCAGTGTTTTGACTTTTTAATGACTTTTGTTGTGTGATATCACGCTGCTGCAGCAAGTTATCCGAGTCAAGATAAAGATGGCTACATCCGTACATACACGCGATCACATTGTTTGCATTTAATGGCATAAATGACATGATGCTTAGTACAATTTTTATAAACGCATCGATATCGTAAGTACTTTTTAAAAAATAAAAAACTTTTTGGGAAAGTCAAGTTATGTTGTTAGTGACACTGTAGAAAAGACTTGGTGACATCATATAACCATACCTCCCAACCGTCCCGGATTCAGCGGGACAGTCCCGAATTCTGGGCGGTGTCCCGCTGTCCCGGGCGGACGGGGGTATGTCCCGCTGTCAAAATAATTCTAAAGCAGGGAACCATCAGCTCCCTGCTTTAGAATTGGTTCATAGCGGAGGAGCAGAGGGAGCTCCTCCGCTCGCCGAGGGCTCCCCGGGCACAGTGCTACTTTGCGGGTGGATTGAGTATCCGACTCACCAGCCACAGCCGCGCTTGTAGTTTTCATGTGCTTAATTATCGTGGGAAAGCTACAAGCGGGGCTGTGACTGGTGAGTCTCACAGTCACTCCCAGTGCATGCGGCAGCAGCGGCAGCCAGTCTGACTGTGAGTCTCTGACCAGTCACCACCCACACGCAGCAGACAGATAGTGCCGGCAGGATGGACTGACAAAGTGCCTGTCAATATTGAATGAACCCTCAACTACAACTGTTTTGCAGGTATTAAATATGATGGCTTTTATAGTGTAGTGGTCAACTTGGCTGCCTTACATTAGGAAGGTTGCTGGTTCAAAGCTCAGTAGGGATTTTTTTTTAATATTATTAATATCGTAGTTGTATTAGGCTAAGTTCACGCTAGCATTAATATACGTTTACCTCTCTTCCATCAGAGGAAGAGAGGATCAATACGTTACACGGAAACCATTGGCAATGTTTCCATCACCATTGATATCAATGGTGACGGAAACGGAAATTGTGGTTTCCGTTTGACTTTCCATTGCGGGGTTCACCCGACGGAAACCTCCGACGGAACCCCGGAACGGAAAGCCAACGCTGATGTGAACAGGCCCTAAGGCTTCTTTCACACTATCGTTTCTATACGTTTACCTCTCTTCCGTCAGAGGAAGAGAGGATCGATATGTTAAACGGAAAGCAACGGTTCCATTAGAATTACCATTGCTTTCAATGTTAATTCTTTTGTATCAGTTGCTTTCCGTTTGTCTCCATTCGCTAGGTTTCCGTTCTTTTGAACGGAAATAAAAGTTCGTCAGACTGCACTTTTGTTTCCTTTAAAAAAAACGGAAACTTAGAGAACGGAGACAAACGGAAAGCAACTGATACAAAAGAATTACCATTAAAAGCAATGGTAATTCTAATGGAACCGTTGCTTTCCGTTTAACATATCGATCCTCTCTTCCTCTGACGGAAGAGAGGTAAACGTATATAAACGCTAGTGTGAATGAAGCCTTAGGGCCTGTTCACATCAGCGTTGGCTTTCCGTTCCGGGGTTCCGTCGGAGGTTTCCGTCGGGTGAACCCCACAATGGAAAGTCAAACGGAAACCACAGTTTCCGTTTCCGTCCCCATTGATATCGATGGTGATGGAAACATTGCTAATGGTTTCTGTTCGTCACAATTATGGCAGGTTTCCGTTTTTCCAACGGAATCAATAGCGCAGTCAACTGAAACGTAAGCTGTAATTTCAGTTTGACTTTCCGTTGCGGGGTTCACCCTACGGAAACCTCCGACGGACCCCGGAATGGAAAGCCAATACTGATGTGAACAGGCCCTTACTTTAATCGTTTTTGAATTCAACTTCAGTTGTGCCCGTACTCTTCTTCCTACTATCCCACTCGTGTGATCACTTATAAAAGGTGTTAGTTATGCTCTTTATTATCACTGAGGCCCCATGCACACGACCGTTCCCGTGATTACGCCCACGCACGGCTGCGGACAGTCATCCGCATTTGCGGACCATGTTCCCATTATAAAGTATAGGACCGTGGCCCATAAAATTAAAAAAATAGGACATGTCCTATTTTTTACGGACGATTTCTATGGCCATAGAAAGGAATGGGTCCGTAATTACGGACGAAATCTACGGTCGTGAGCATGGGGCCTTACTCTTGATTTTGTAATGTGTCCGTAAAACTTTTGGTCTGTTCATGATTTTTAGCTCAGTAGTCCAGAAATTTCTGAAGTGGAGGTTGGCAGCGATGCTGGGGAGTCATCGGCGAGCGGAGGAGCTCCCTCCGCTCTGAACTAATTTTGAAGCAGGGAGCTGATAGTTTCCTGCTTCAGAATTAGTGGCTACTCCTTGAGCAGAATCCCCGTTGCCAATGATCAGTTGCCGATTGACATTAGTGGCTCCTCCTGGAGCGGAATCCCTGGCCAGAGTCGGCAACGGGGGTTCGCTCAAGGAGTATCCACTGACGTTACTGTCCATATATGGACAGTAACATCAGGGCTTCCCTCTAGGAGCTGAATCCCCGGCCTATGCTCTGGCTGGGGATTCCGCTTCTAGAGGTAGTCACAATGGCACTGTCTACCTTTCTACAGGGTGGTGGCACTATCAACATGGAAACTGTGGCACTATTTAGGGGCACTATCTACATGGGCACTGTGGCACTATTGAGAGGGCACTGGCACTTTATATATGGGCACTGGCACTAGGGGCAGCTAGGGGGGCATTATACTGTATGAAGCAGCTATGGGGTCATTATACTGTATGGGGAGGCTATTGAGGCATTATGCTGTAGGGGGGCTTTATGCTGTATGGGGGAAGCTATGTGGCGTTATGCTGTATGGAGAAATTTGTTTGGGCATTATACTGCATGGGAGCATCTGTATGGGCATTATACAGTATGGTGGCAGGTAGAGGGCATTATACTGTGTAGGGGCAGCTATTTGGTATTATACTGTGTGGGAGGCACTATGGGAGCATGATACTGTGTGAGCTGAATCGGGTGTGTATGGGCGGGGATTGGGTGGGATTAGAGGCGTGGCTTAAAATAAAAATATTGTCCCTCTTTGTGATATTTGAAAGTTGGGAGGTATGATGTAACTAAGAGATCTCATCCTCTAGGTGACCCAAGGGCTGCCTTTACCCACAATTTCTCCAAACTTTTGGCTCTATGCCGTTAAAGAAACTGGTAATTGATCTCTCGTGCTTCAGTATTTATTATTAAACAAGATGGATTCTTGTGTCCTTTTGTTTTGATGCACTTCTTAACCTCTTAACGCCGAAGGACAGATATATCCGTCCTCTGCAGCTGGTAGTTCGCGCAAGAGGACGGATATATCCGTCCTGTGATCGCACAGGTACTGACACTGTACCCACGCGATCAGCGGCAGGAGCACGGCCGTTATACACAGCCTGGCTTCTGCTGCAACTGCCGGAATTGAAGTGCGCTCCGATTCAGGCAGTTTAACCCATTAAATTTCGCTGTCAATAGTGACAGCGACATGTAATGTGTTTGACAGAGGGAGGGAGCTCCCTCTGTCACCCCATCGGTGCCCCCGCAAAGAAATTGCGGGTCGCCGTCGGGTTTCCATGGCAGTCGGGGGCCTAACAAAGACCCCCAGGTCTGCCTTCAGCAAATGCCTGTTAGGCGATGCCGGAGGCATGACCTAATAGATTGCCTGTCAGTTTTACACTGACAGGCAATAATGCTTTGGTATACTAAGTATACCAAAGCATTATATATGCGATCAGCAGATCGCATAGTGAAGTCCCCTGGTGGGACTAAAAAAAAAAAAGTGAATCAGTTAAATAAAGTTTGTGAAAATAAAAAATGACAGTCAAAATCAAATAAAACTAAAAAGTGGTTTTATTTAGTAAAAGTGTCAAAACAAACAACACATGCACATATATGTGATCCCCACGATCGTAACGACTTGAACAATAAAATGAACACATTAATTAAACCACCGGATGAACGGCGTCCAAAAAAAACGCAAAAAACAACGGCAAATTTCTCTCTTTTCTCCCATTCCCCCCATAAAAAATTAAATAAAAGTTAATCTATAAGTCCTATGTACTCCAAAATAGTACTAATGAAAACTACACATTGGCACGCAAAAATCAAGCCCACATACGGCCACATTGAAGGAAAAAAAAAAAATTACGTCTCTTGGAATGCGGTGATGCAAAAACAAGTATTTTTTTTCTAAAAGGCTTTTTATTGTACAAACGCAGGAAAACATATAAAACCTTTACATATTTGGTATCCCCGTAATCGTGCCAACCCATAGAATAAAGGTAACATGTTATTTACGCTGCATAGTAAACGGCGTAAATTTATAACGTGAAAATCAATGCTGGAATAGCGGTTTATTTCCAATTCTCTCCTAAAATAAAGTTAATAAAAGTTAATCAATATATTATAAGCATCTAAAAATGGTACAATTACAAAATACAACTCGTCCCGCAAAAAACAAGCCCATATACGGCTATGTCGACAGAATAAAAAAAAAGTTACGACTCTTGGAATGCAACCGTGAAAAAACAAAAAATAATCCTTGGTCATTAACGCGCAAAATGGCCTGGTCATTAAGGGGTTAACATCAATTGTTAATATCCTGTAAAATGTAATCCACGGTCAATATTTATACATTGGTTGTGAAATGTCTTGTCATTTGAGCAGGCTATCCTAGATCTTATAAATTCCCCTGTAGGTATTGCCTAGATGGTGTGAGCTGGGTGACAGCTCCTAGCATTAAGGATGGAAGTGCCCCGAAGAGGGTTCACAAAATGATTCCTTTTCTGTATTACAATTCCCCTGTAACGTAATCTTGAAGAAGGTAACAGAATCCATGGATGCCGAGCCTGTAACATTGTAAATTAAATGTATTGGTTTTATTGTATTTCATAAATGGTGGTACAGACGCCACATCACGACCCCTAAACAAAAAAAGATTGTTGATGTAGCGTCTGAAAAAATGTTGTTCTCCCACCAGGTCATAAACAAATTGTCCATGGAGAGGGAGAATTTTGACCCCGTCAGGGCGTCTTCTGTCTGCAATAAAATAAAACTATCAAGGCAGAAAGAATTATGTAAGCGCAGATACTCCACTGACATTAAAATAAATTATTGTAGACATTTGGAATACCTGGTATATTTCCTCAAATGGAATTCCATTGCCTTGATTGCCGGAATATGTGGTATGCAGGCAGGCCCGCCATCAGAAATGTCTGGGTCTCATACAGTCAGTGGAATTCCATTGCCTTGATTGCCGGAATATGTGTTATGCAGGCAGGCCCGCCATCAGAAATTTCTGGGCCTCATACAGTCAGTGGAATTCCATTTGAGGAAATACATCTGTGTCCCCCATTATTAGGGGATTTGGAGAGGTGGCAATGGAAAGTTGTGGGAGGGGAGCAGGACACAAAGTGTCAGGGGCTCTGTGAGCGGGCGGAGGAGTAGGCTAAGAGAACGGGAGGTGGCCGAGGCGGGAGTTGGGCCAGAGTGGATATGACGCTTGACCGGCATCTGAGGAGGGGAAGGGGAGGGAGAGCGGTGGGAAGGTGGGAGAGAAGGGGCAACATAAAAAAAATAATTAAACTGAATCTACTGCTTTAAAACAGAGTCACTCACCAAGTTGCAGAGCTGGCCGCTGCTTCTGGCCCCTGCATGGGTCCCATTCCTTTCTACAAACCAATTACTGCTGATCATAACCTTGATGAGCGGCGGCTGCCCCCTTTATTTTACTTTTGTGGCCAGGCCCCTGACAGTAGTACCAGCAGGCCGGTTTGCAGGGGTATTAGCCAACTACGTCACAGATAACCCAAGACCATGCAAAGTTATGGATTTTTGGCATCCCATGGAATATGGGAACAATAGGGAATTCTATCAGTAAGTATTCTGCCTGTTTCTTGGCTAATACTTCTAATCCAATTCCTTCTTCTAGCAGATTTTTTAAAGATTCTTTACATGCGGTGCTTGGTTTTGCCACAAGTTTGTGATATGTCGATTCCTTGTCTAAAATGGTATGAACATGTCTGGGATATAAAGAGGAATCTAGAACAACTCCTGCTCCGTAAGATTTGGAGGACACAGTTATACGCTGGATATATGGTGAGCACCTCTGTGTTTTCACCTTTAGCCCTTATGCGTATGTATGAACCTTTTAGATGGTTAATCTTTACCCGCTAAGGTGGGAGGGTTGGTTCCAATGCCTAGTTATGGTGGTGTCTGTAGACTGGAGTGTGGTGTCTGAGGAAGTAAAGGTCCTTTTAGACGGCCCGATACTGACCATGAAAACAAGCGCCAATTGACGATACATCGTGTTACAAAGAGCAATCGTTGGTAATGTATGGGGGCAAACAATCGTTACTACACCAGACCCCGCACCGATCTGCCAGTCCAGCTGCCTCCGGGCACTGGACAATATTGCCAGAAGCACATTGTTCCGACTACTGCATAGCGGCCGTTCGGCAGAACTGCAGCTCGGCCTCTATTCTTTGACCTGAGCCATCTGCTTCCGGCAGTGTTGTTCGGTGCCCGGAGGCAGCTGGAGTGGCGGATCGGTGCGAGGTCCAGGTGATGGGCACGCACTGATCATTTACTGATGACCTATCCAGTGGATAGGTCATTAATTGTCATAACGTGGAAAACCCCTTTAATACTGGCGTTTCATACACCAGTCCTATTAAACAGTTTGCTGGAGTAAGATGCAACACATTTATTAACAGGCGAACAACTCTTATTAAATGTGTCGCATCTTTTAGCTGCAACGCGGCCTGTCATCAGTACTTTCTACGTGCTGCGGCCTGCTGTAACAGCCTGAGGGAATCCGGGAGGGAGAATCGGAGTGGTGAGGTAAGTACATTTTTAAAATGTATTTTATTGTCTGATTGGGGGGGCATACAGTCTGATTGGGGGGAGGTATGGGTCTGGCACCGACCTTTGCCTAGTTACGCCCCCCAGAGATAAATCTGGGCCGCACTATACATATAGATTTCTGCTATAATTTACATCAGTTACTGGCATAAATTATAGTAAAATTGTTGGCCATTTCTGCTAAGCCCCGCCCATTTTTTGCCTCCAAAAATGTCGACATTTGTGCATTTTGTGAATTTTCTACGCTAGTAAACTGTTGTAGAAAGGTTAATATATTCCCCCCAAAGGCTACAGACCGTAATACAATATCTTAACCCCTTCCCTCTATAGCCACTTTTGACCTTCCTGACAGAGCCTCATTTTTCAAATCTGACATGTGTCACTTTATGTGGTAATAACGTCGGAATGCTTTCACCTATCCAAGCGATTCTGAGATTGTTTTCTCGTGACACATTGGACTTGATGATACTGGCAAAATTTGCTCGATATGTTCAGTATTTAATTGTGAAAAACACCAAAATATTGCGAAAAATTGCAAACATTTGCATTTTTCTCAATATAAATGTATCTGCTTGTAAGGCAGGCAGTTATACCACACAAAATTGTTGATAACTAACATCCCCCATATGTCTACTTTAGATTGGCATCGTTTTTTGAACATCCTTTTATTTTTCTAGGATGTTACAAGGCTTTGAACTTTAGCAGCAATTTCTCACATTTGAAAGAAAATGTCAAAAAGCTATTTTTACAGGGGCCAGATCACTTGTGAAGTGGCTTTGAGGGCCTTATATATTAGAAACCCCAAAAAAGTCACCCCATTTTGAAAACTTCACCCCTCAAAGTATTCATAACAGAATTTAGAAAATGTCTTAACCCTTTAAACTTTTCACAGGAATTAAAGCAAAGTAGGGGTGAAATTTACAAATTTCATATTTTTTGCAGAAATTAATTTTTAATCCAATTTTCTTTATAACACAGAAGGTTTTACCATAGAAATGCAACTCAATTTTTATTGCCCAGATTCTGCAGTTTTAGGAAATATCCCACATGTGGCCGTAGCGTGCTACTGGACTGAAGCACCGGCCTCAGAATCAAAGTAGCACCTAGTGGATTTTGGGACCTTATTTTTATTCGAATATATTTTAGGCACCATGTGAGGTTTGAAGGGCTCTTGCGGTGCCAAAACAGGGGAAATCCCCCAAAAGTGACCCCATCTGGGAAACTACACACCTCAAGGAAATTATCTAGGGGTATATTGAGCATTTTGACCGCACAGGATTTTTACAGAAATGATTGGAAGCAGGTAGTGAAAATTAAATCTAAATTTTTTTCAAAGAAAATGTGGGTTTAGCTAATTTTTTCTCATTTCCACAAGGACTGAAGGAGAAAAAGCACCACAACATTTGTAAAGCAATTTATCCCTAGTAAAACAGTACCCCACATGTGGTAATAAACGACTGTTTGGACACACGGTAGGGCTTAGAACGGATGGAGCACCATTTGGCTTTTGGAGTTCACATTTAGCAGGAATGGTTTGCGGAGGCCATGTCACATTTACAAAGCCCCTAAGGGGATAAAACAGTGGAAACCACCCACAAGTGACCCCATTTTGGAAACTATACCCATTGAGGAAATTATCTAGGGGTATACTGAGCGTTTTGAACCCACAGGTTTTTTGCAGAAATTATTGGAAGTAGGCCCTGAAATTAAAAATCTACATTTTTTCAAAGAAAATGTAGTTTTAGCAAATTTTTTCTAATTTCCACAAAGACTGAAGGAGAAAAAGTACCGCAAAATTTGTAAAGCAATTTCTCCCAAATTAAACAGTACCTCACATGTGGTAATAAACGGCTGTTTGGACACACGGCAGGGCTTAGAATGGAAAGAGCGCTATTTGGCTTTTGGAGATCACATTTAGCAGGATTGGTTTGAGGAGGCAATGTCGCATTTGCAAAGCCCCTGAGGGGACAAAACAATGAAAACGCCCAAAAAATGACTCCATTTAGGAAACTACACCCCTTGAGGAATCCATCTAGGAGTATTGTGAGCTTTTTGACCCCATAGATGTTTCACAGAATTTATTATAATTGGGCAGTGAAAATAAAAACAATCCTTTTTCTTCAATAAGACGTAGCTTTACCGCAATTTTTTTTGTTTTCTCAACAAATAAAGGAAAAAAAAAAAAACACTTGTAAAGCTATTTCTCCCGAGTAGGGCAATACCCGGCAATATGTGGTCATAAACTGCTGTTTGGGCACACGGCAAGGCTCAGAAAGGAAGGAGCGCCATTTGGAGTGCAGATTTTGCTGGATTGGTTTCTGTGCGCCTGTGGGACCAAAACTGTGGAAACCCCCCAGAAGTGACCACATTTTAGAAACTACACCCCTTAATGCATTTACTAGTCAGGGGGTATAATAATGGGGTAAAAAAACAATAAAATAATCCATAGATGTGTATTACGCTGTGAAGCAAACTGCACAGGCCAGTGTCGCACTGATATATAGCGTCCTTTCTTATGCCCCTTTTGGTCCACACTCCGGACCTTTGCAGTTTGGGGAATTTTGCTGTGAAGTGTTGTCCTGGTATAATACGGGCACCCTCGCTTCCAGCAGATATGTTTGGGCCCTCCGCTTCCTGATTCCCTAATTTTAGATCCTTGATAAATCGCCTCTTGAAACAGAAGAAATGTTCCCCTCGGGCACAACTGCATATTTTTTATTTCCTGACTTATTGGAGCCATAACTAATTTTATTTTTCATAGACGTAGCGGTATGAGGGCTGGTTTTTTGCGGGCCGAGCTGTAGTGATTATTGGTACCATTTTGGGGTGCATGCGACTTTTTGATCACCTTTTATCCTATTTTTTGGGAGGCCAGGTAAACAAAAAAACGCAATTCTGGCACAGATTTTTTTGATTTTTTTTATACAGTGTTCACCATGTGTTATAAATTACATGTTACCTTTATTCTGTGGGACAGTACGATTCTGGCGATACCTAATTTATAGAACTTTTTTATGTTTTACAACTTTTTGCACAATAAAATTACTTTTGTAAAAAGAATGTATTTTTTCTGTCGCCAAGTTGTGAGAACCATAACTTTTTAATTTTTTTGTCGACGGAGCTGTATGAGGGCTTGTTTTTTGCGAGACAAGCTAAAGTTTTTATAGGTACCATTTTTGGATACGTGCAACTTTTTGATCACTTTTTATTCCAATATTTGTAGGGCAAAGTGACCAAAAACAGAAACTCAGGTATAGTTTTTTACGTTTTTTTTTTTACCTCAGTTCGTTACGGTCGCGCCGATACCAAATACGTATGGTTTATTTTATTTTTTTCAATAATAAAGGACTTGATAAGTGAAAAAGGGTGTTTGTGTTTTATTTTATTACTTGAAACTTTTATTGTTTTCAAACTTTTCACTTTTTTTTACACTTTTTAATACTTTCTTTTACACTTTTTTACCTACGTAGTGCAATGTATTTGATCGGAAAGTTATTTACTGACAGCTTCGCCTTCCGGTGGGGCCTAATCGGCTTCCGTAATGGCAGAGCAGGAGGCCATTGTGTCTCCTGTTGCCATAGCAGCAGTCGCCAGTCCTGATTGCCTGTCAGGGCTGGTTATCTGCTAGTAAACACTACGATGCAGCAATTGCTTTCGATTGCTGCATCGAAGGGGTTAATGGCAGGGATCGGAGCTAGCTCCTGAGCCGGCGCCATCTTGCCGGCGGCTACGGAAGCCTATCAGGCTCCGCCGCCGGGCGGATCTTGACATGTTTCCGTGCTAGGCAGACAGGGAGGCCAGTATTAGGCCTCTGGTTGCCATTGCAGCCACCGGAACCCTGGCAATTTCATTGCTGGGGTTCCGATGAGCTGCAAACACCTTAAGTGCAGCACTCGCGTTTGAGCGCTGCACTTAAGGGGTTAATGGTGGGGACCGAAGCTAATTTCGGTCCCCGCCATTACAGCCGGATGTCAGCTGTAAGATACAGCTGAGATCCTGCGATGATGACTTCGACACAGCTTCAGAGCCGGTGCCAAACATTTGGCGTATGGATACGGCAATTTGTGGGAAGTCATAGCTTTCCATGGCGTACCCATATGGCAAATGTCGGGAAGGGGTTGTTAATGTAAGGATGTGTACACTTAATTGTGCAGCAACGCTTGTTGTCTCCATTCTATGTCAGTGTGGGAAGTAGATGTCTGGCCTTATGATTTTGTGATATGTGATAGACCCAGAATCCCAATCACCAAACCAAAGAATGCAAAATAAAGACACAAAACATTATAATTGGGTGTTAAATGGTCAAAACTTTTATTATATTATATGACCAAACCCAAAATGGCAAACCTCCGACTCACGAAGAGTCACCCTCCAGCACGCAGGAAAGGAAAAACCCCCTGTGGGGGAAACCTCTAGGGAAACCATGGCTGGAGGATTGCCCTTCCTCTGGGCTTAGAAGGTGCCAAAATATCATTTGTAACAGAATTTGTACGTTTTCTCAGATTTTCAAGGAAAGACAATACAATGAATGAACGACATAAAACACATAAATCGGCTGATCTGGTTGGCCAGGCGGATGTCTCTCTTCCTGGTCACCCATTAAAATGAATGGGTGATCCACGGATGAGACGGGTCCTCCAGATGCCTCCTTGTAGCACCTGTCTCCGCTCTGGCTAATAGAGGGGGATCTCCGGCTGGAAACCCCCCTCTACTACAGACAACCCGTATGAAGAGGATGGCATCACTGTGATGAAGAAGTGGTCTGGGGTGAAGGGTTTCCCTGCTAGAACCTACAAATTACATCAGGTCGGCATTGGTGGGGAAGTCAAGCTCAAGGTCCTCAGTCCCATCCAATATGGCGCTGAATGTGGCAGTAAAACCTTCTAATATGGAATCTTCTTTATGTCCTAAACATTTGTATTTATGACATCAGCACGTTCATCATCATTACTGCAGGAGTTTATTACCACTGCCGCCTCGTTCATTGTGACGACACCCACAGTGGTCTGAAGTGTTAACCCTTTAATGACTGGCAGTGTACTTACCACAGAGGCCATAAAGCTGAATAGAACATATCAGCGGCCATAAAGGAAAAGGGATAATGCAGGGAGCATCTCCGCACAAGAACAATCCATGACAAAGAGTTCTCCAGGATAAGATAACTTGTCTGCTTTCTCCAAAAACCAGCACCACACCTGTCCATAGGTTGTGTGTGGTATTACAGCTCATTACCATTCACTTCAATGGAGCAAACCTGCAATACCAGATACAACCTGTGGATAGGTGTGGTGCTGTTTTTGGAAGAAAGCAGCCATATTTTTCTAATCCTGCACAGCTCCTGTTAGAAATAGAAAAAAAAAGGGGGAGAAAAGAAATTAAAAAAAGGTAAAAAGAGGAACTCTGAGGTAAAAGAAATCAAACTAGAATGAAAGGAGTCTGCTGGAGGTGCCAGATGGAAAGACATATTTCTGCCATGGGGACCAGATTAGTTGAAATGTATCTTGAAGGGGGGCTTCAGAGAGTGGGTTTTAACCCCTTCCCGCCCTATGAAGTGCTGTTGCATTGAAAAACTATGCCGTTCATCTTCGAATGCAGCGTCACAAAAACGAATTATTTTGTAAAAAATAAAACTATATAAATTTGGTATCGCCATAATCGTAACGACCCGCAGAATCAAGTTATCATGCAATTCATGCTGCCCGATAAACACTGTAAAATCCAAACAGAACTGGCGGAATTACAGGTTTTTTTTCAATTCACCCCACAAAATGTAGGTTTTTTTACATTTTTTTGAATACATTATATGGTACATTAGGCTGCAGGGAAAATTCCACATAAACAGCGCCATTCATCGGTTAACTGTTTAAATGATACCAGTTCAAGTGACTTTTTTCGAAAAACACCATAAGAAATTTTTTCACAATTAACCTTCTAATTGGGCCTAGCATGTGTGATACTGTCTGCTAAGCCGTTGTATCTAAGCATGGATGTGATACTGTCTGATGAGCCACTGTCTCCTATCAAGTAGCAGAGCTATCAGGTGTCATAGTGTAATGAAACGGGGTAGGGAGACGGACAGGTGAGCCCTAATCTACCCGAAACTCAGTCCCTGCCTACTTGCACGGCCCGTCCTAAGTGACGGCGTACAACTGGGCGACTGTCCCTACGCTCAATAAGTGCAAGACAGACAACACAAGACAAGGGCACACAGAAGAAAAAGGGGGAGATAGGGGCAGTTGCCCATGGAAACACAGTGAGCAACAGGCAGTGGTGAACGAGACGAGACAAATCAGGAGAGTAAGAAGTAGCAAATCAGAGCAGGAGAATAGTCAGTCAAGCCAGGGTTAATAAGTAACAGCGGTCAATAAGGTAAATAGCAAGAATCGCAGAGCCAGGAAACCAGACAATCACAGGCAAGGAACATGCTGCAAGTGAGGGTAAAAATAGACCAAGGGCGGGAGCTAGAACCGTCAGGCCAGGCTGTGATAAGTTCTCCCTCTCCTCAGCCTGCCAGTCTGAGTGGTAACAGATCGCGTCACTCTAGCAGACCTTGGAGCTGATGAAGGCTGATTAACCCCGGGCGTCGACATAGAACCTGTGTCTGGCAAACCCTTTACAGTACACCCCCTTTTATGAGGGGCAACTGGACCCTTCCGAGGTGGGCCTGGCTTGTTGGGGAAACGAAGATGGAACTTCCTGAGCAATATCCCGGGCGGGTACCCAAGTCCTCTCCTCAGGCCCGTATCCTCTCCAATGGACCAGGCACTGGAGGGAGCCTTGGACCATCCTGCTGTCCACAATCTTGGCTACCTCGAATTCTACCCCATCCGGAGTGAGAACAGGGACCGGAGGTTTCCTCGATGTAGCCAATGATGGGGAGTAGCTTTTCAAAAGAGAGGCATGGAACACGTGTATCTGAAAAGATGGGGGTAACTCCAGCCGGAAGGAGACAGGGTTGAGGACCTCAATGATTTTGTACGGCCCTATATACCGGAGAGCAGACTTCTTGGACGGAACTTTAAGGCGCACATTTTTAGAAGACAGCCACACCAGATCCCCGACCACAAACAGAGGGTTAGTTGAACGTCTTTTATCTGCCTGAGTCTTTTGGATGCTCTGGGACGCCTCAAGGTTCTTCTGAACATGGGCCCAGACTGTGCACAGTTCCCGATGAATGACATCTACCTTGGGATTGTTGGAACCACCAGGTGAAACGGAGGACAACCGTGGATTAAACCCAAAATTACAGAAGAAGGGGGAAACCCCCGAAGAGTTACTGACCGGGTTATTAAGGGAAAACTCGGTGAGGGGAATGAAGGAGACCCAAACATCTTGACAGTCTGAGATAAAAACACCTTAAGTATTGTTCTAGAGACTGATTAGTCCTCTCAGTTTGGCCATTAGTTTCAGGATGGAAGGCCGAGGAAAAGGACAGATCAATCTCCAGCTTCTTACAGAAAGCTCTCCAAAACAATGAAACAAATTGTACCCCTCTGTCAGAAACAATATTGACCGGAACCCCATGGAGACGCAGGATGTGTTTGACAAACAAGGTAGCTAACGTCTTGGCATTGGGTAGTTTCTTGAGGGGTACAAAGTGGCACATCTTACTGAAGCGGTCTACTACAACCCACACCACCGACTTGCCTTGGGACGGAGGCAGATCGATGATAAAATCCATGGAGATATGGGCAGGGCCGCCATCAGGGGGGTATTAGGGGTACTACTGTAGGGGGCCCGGCCAAACGTAATTGAAAGGGGGGCCCGGCAACTGCCGCGACTTGCCTTTGGTAGAAAAAAACAGGCCTGTTCTTTTCACCAAAACAATGTCGTGAGCTGCGGGCCCCCCTCTCGTCAAACACTGGCGTCAAACACCGCCCGCTTGCGCTCGCGCTCGACCGCACAAGCGCGCGCACACGAACGACCGGGTGTGCCGACGCACAACCCGCTCGTGCCCGCCGGCAAGAGGGAAACGGTGCGCCCGCACCACAAGAACATCGCCGAACTACTGGCAAGGACAGCCACATAGGGAGAGCGGCGCACAGACTAGTTACCTGCTGGCCCGCCTCCTCCTCCGCCTCCGCCTCCTCCGCCTCCGCCGCCACCTCCTCCACCGCCTCCTCCACCGCCTCCTCCTCTACCTCCTCCTCCAGAGCGTAGCTGCGTAAGGAGAGGGGGAGGAGTCCAGTTGTTGCGCGGCGGCAGGAGTTCTACGATCCCCACCATTTTCTGGAGCCTGGAGGTGAAGGACTGGACATCTGGACCGAAGATATCGCCTGACGAGGACTGGAGTGGGAGCCAGCAGCTCTTCTGGCAGTGAGTAAAGTGACTCAAAGTGCTGATCATGTATGGCCCTGTTCACACAGAGTATTTTAATTCCTTAAAGAATTTTGAGGCAGATTTTGACCTGCCCACACTATCTTGCCGCGTTTTTTGCTGCGTTTTTAGCCTGCGGCCATTGAGGACATCAGACAAAAAACGCAGGAACGGCATGAACACTGCGGATTTTATGCAACACATTTTATTGTGGAAAATCCGCATCGTATTACAGTCGCAGCCGAGGGGATGAGATTTAGGTGTCACGATCCTTTATTCTTAGCGCAGCCCGGCCTCCTGTTATGACGTTTCATCCCATGTGACTGCTGCAGCGGTCACATGGTCTACAGCATCATCCCAGGAGGCGGGGCTACGTTCAGAAGAGAGAGATGCGTCACCTAAACTATGGCCGGGGTAAGTCTAAACTTTTTTATAAATTTAAAAAAGTGCCTTTTTTTTTTCTCATTTGTGATTTTTGCGGCAGAACCGCAGCATTTCCGCAACAGAGGAGCAGCGATTCCACAGAATAAATGGGCATGCTGCAGCTTAAAAAGCCACACTGCAGGTCAATTTTTTTTGCAGCGTGTGGATGAGATTTGTTCAAATCTCATCCACTCGGCTGCGACTGTAATACGCTGCGTATTTTCCACAATAAAATATGTTGCAGTATTCATGCCTAGTGTGTTCCTACCCTAAGGCCGGATTTACACAAGCGTGTGCTTTTTGCACGCGCAAAAAACTGGCGTTTTGCGCATGCAAAAGGTCCATAACAGCTCCGTGTGGCAGCAGCGTATGATGCGCGGCTGCGTGATTTTCGCGCAGCCGCCATCATTATGACACTCTGTTTGTATGTTTGTAGCACGTGGTGCTTTTCTGTTTTCATTCATAGTTTATAATGCTGCGGAAGTGCTGGGCGTGATTCTCACGCACCCATTGACTTCAATGGGTGCGTGATGCGCGAACAATGCACAAATATAGGACATGGCGTGAGTTTTACGCAGCGGACACACGCTGCGGGAAAATCACTGACAGTCTGAACGGCCCCATAGAGTAACTTAGGTCCGTGCGAGGCGCGTGAAAATCACGCGCGTTGCACGGATGTATTACACGTTCGTCTGAATAAGCCCTAACAATAAGGCCCAGTTCACAGAGTTTTTGGGCCTTGATATTGACTCGGACACTGCGTCAGAATCAGCACCAAACAACTTCCAAAACCGCCTCCCATTGATTTAATCTGAATTCAAAGGGAACCAGTCGCGGAAAAAAGAAAAAGCAGCACGTCCTTTCTTGCCGCTGTTCCGCCCCTGACCTCCCATCGAAATCAATGGGAGGCAGAAAATGCATTTTTCGGTGCGTTTTTTGTCTGCTGTCCTCAATTGCCGCAGGCAAAAAACGTGGCAAGATAGTGTGGGCAGGTCAAAATCTGCCTCAAAATTCGGTGCGCGGTTCCAGGCGGTCGCGGGTGCGCGCGCGGGCGGTCGCGGGTGCGTGCGGTTGCGGGTGCGTTCGGCCGCGGGTGCGCGCTCGCAGGCGCTCGCGAGTGCGCACGCGCGGGAGTTTGCGGGTGCGAGCGATCGGTCGCACGGGCGGGCGGTGTTTGACGGCCCCCATGACGAGTGGGGGGGGCCCGCAGCTCACGACATTCTTTTGGTGAAAAAAACGGGCCCCATTGCAGGGGCCTGTTTTTTTTCTACCAAAGGCAAGTCGCGGCAGTTGCCGGGCCCCCCTTTCAATTAGGTTTGGCCGGGCCGCTCACATCAGTACCCTTAATACCCCCACTGATGGCGGCCCTTGGTAGCATGATATAGTGCTGGACGGAGTACCGTTAAGAGGCGGTGCCACGGTAGGGGGCCCAGAAAATTTAGCTGTATGGGGCCTTGAAATTCCTGATGGCGGCCCTGGATACGGGTCCAAGGTCTCTGGGGAATCGGCAAAGAACATAGTAAGCCCACAGGTCGGGACCTGGGAGTCTTGGACCTAGCACAAATTTCACAAGCGGCGACGTAGGCCTTAATGTCTTTAAGCAACCCAGGCCACCAATAGGTTCTAGAAATGAGGTGCTTGGTACCCAGGATGCCTGGATGGCCAGATAGTGCGGAGTCATGATTCTCCCTGAGCAACCTTAGCCGGAATTGCAGGTGAACAAATAGCTTGTTCTCAGGAAGGTTCTCGGGAGCAGAAGCTTGATCAGCCGCAATTTCGGAGAATAAGTCTGAATCCACAGAGGATATGATTATACCTGGGGGCAAAATACAAACGGGATCCTCCTCAGGAGTAGGGCTGGCCATGAAGCTACGCGACAGAGCATCAGCTTTAATATTTTTTGACCCAGTCCTATAGGTAACCATAAAGTTTAATCTCGTAAAAAACAGCGCCCATCGAGCTTGTCTCGGGTTTAGCCTCCTGGCAGATTCTAGGAAAACCAGATTCTTGTGGTCAGTAAGGACTGTTACCTGGTGCCTAGCCCCCTCCAGGAAGAGACGTCACTCTTCAAATGCCCATTTAATGGTTAAGAGTTTGCGGTTGCCAACGTCATCGTTTCTCTCAGTGGAGGAGAACTTCCTGGAGAAGTAGGCACAGGGACGGAGATGGGTGAGAGACCTAGTACCCTGGGACAAGACAGCACCCACTGTCACCTCGGAGGCGTCAACCTCCATAATAAATGGCTCCATTTGGTTAGGCTGAATAAGCACTGGGACAGAGACAAAGCACCTCTTAAGGACCTCGAAAGGCTGGACCGCCTCCGGAGGCCAGTGGAGGAGATCAGCACCTTTACGAGTGAGGTCCGTAAGAGGCTTAGCGATGACCGAGAAGTTAGCAATAAATCTCCTGTAATAATTAGCAAACCCCAGGAAACACTTTAAGGCCTTCAGGAAGGCAGGGCGGATCCATTCTGCCACGGCCTGAACCTTGGCAGGGTCCATGCGGAATTCGTTAGGAGTGAGGATTTGACCCAAAAATTTTATCTCCTGCACCCCAAACACACATTTTTCGGTTTTTGCAAAGAGTTTGCTTTTCCGAAGGGCCTGGAGCACCTTCCTGACATGCTCAATGTGGGAGGACCAGTCATTGAAAAAAAACACAAGTATATCATCAGGGTACACTTCAAGAAATACCCCCAGATAGTCTCTTAAAATCTCATTTATGAAATTCTGGAAGACCGCGGGAGCATTACACAACCCTAGGGCATGACGAGATATTTGAAATTACCTTTGGGCGTATTAAACGCAGTCTTCCATTCATCCCCCTCTCTTATCCGGATAAGGTTATAAGCCCCCCAAAGATCGAATTTAGAGAACCATTGGGCCCCCTGAACCTGATTGAAGAGATCAGGAATCAAAGGAAGGGGATATTGGTTCCTTACAGTGATCTTATTTAAATTTCGGTAATCGATGCACGGCCTAAGACCACCATCCTTCTTCCCCACGAAGAAGAAGCCAGCACCTACCGGAGAAGTAGATGGGCAAATGTAACCCTTGGCCAGGCTTTCCTGGATATATTCTCTCATGGCTTCACGTTCAGGACAAGAGAGATTAAATATCCTACCTTTAGGGAGCTTAGCTCCTGGTACCAAATCGATTGCGCAATCGGAATCTCTATGAGGAGGTAACTCTTCATAGGCCCTTTTAGAAAAGACATCAGCGAAGTCCTGAATAAACTCAGGTAGAGTGTTCACCTCCTCAGGGAGAGAAACCAAATTAATAGAAAAACATGACGTCATGCATTCATTACCCCATTTAGTAAGATCACCAGTATACCAGTTAAAAGTGGGATTATGCGTCTGCAACCAAGGAAGGCCTAAAATCAAATCGGACGATAACCCCTGCATCACTAACACAAAACACTGCTCCAAATGAATGGAGCCAACAATGAGTTCAAAACCAGGGGTATGCTGCATAAAATGACCATTAGCAAGCGGAGTGGAATCAATACCCACTACCTGGACAGGTTTAGGCAAATCAATTAATGGCATAGCTAGAGACATAGCAAATTCCACAGACATAATATTAGTAGCAGACTCTGAATCCACAAAGGCACTGCCGGTGGCAGACCTTCCATCAAAAGAGACCTGAAAGGGAAGCAAGATTTTATTAGGCTTCATGTTTGCAGGAAATACCTGTGCGCCCAAGCGACCTCCTCACTTAGGCGCGGAAGTTTTCCGGCTGCTTATTCTTGCGCCTGGGACAGGAGTTCAATAGATGCTTGTCATCCCCACAGTAGAAGCAGAGACCATTCTTTCTGCAGAAATCTCTACGTTGTTGGGGAGGCACGGAGGCCCCGAGTTGCATTTGTTCATCCGAGTTCTCCGTGGAAGAACGAAGCAACGGAACCTCTGGAGCCATCATAGGGGAGCCAGAGGTGAAGGCACCAGAACGTTCAAGTCGTCGTTCCCTGAGACGTCAGTCAAGACGTACCGCTAAAGCCATAGCCTGATCTAGAGAGTCTGAAGTGGGATAGCTAACTAACAGGTCTTTCAGGGCGTTCGACAGACCCAATCTAAACTAGCACCTCAAGGCAGGGTCATTCCACCTAGAAGCTGCACACCACTTACAAAGTCACAACAGTACTCCTCAACGGGTCTCTTAGCCTGACGTAAGGTCACCAGCTGACTCTCGGCAAAGGCAGTCTTGTCAGTCTCGTCATAGATAAGCCCGAGAGCAGAAAAAAAAAGGTCAACAGAAGAAAGTTCAGGGGCGTCAGGAGCCAAGAAGAAGGCCCATTCCTGGGGGCCCGTCCTGGAGCCGGGACCTAATTATACCCACTCGCTGGCTCTCAGAACCTGAGGAGTGGGGTCTTAATTGGAAATAGAGTCTACAACTCTCCCAAAAAGAGAAAAAAGTCTTCCGGTCCCCTGAGAACTGGTCAGGCAACTTGAGGTGGGGTTCAAGAGGTGAGGTGAAGGGCACTACCTGGGTAGCATCACGCTGGTTGAACCTCTGAGCCAGGTCTTGGACCTGTAGGGAGAGACCCTGCATTTGCTGAGCCAGGGCCTCAAGGGGGTCCATAGTAGAGTCAGGGACCAGGGTAAGAAAAGGTATAGGGCCTGAAATTATGTAATGAAACGGGGTAGGGAGACGGACAGGTGAGCCCTAATCTACCTGCAACTCAGTCCCTGCCTACTTGCACGGCCCGTCCTAAGTGACGGCGTACAACTGGGCGACGGTCCCTACACTCAATAAGTGCAAGACAGACAACACAAGACAAGGGCACACAGAAGAAAAAGGGGGAGGTAGGGGCAGTTGCCCATGGAAACACCTTGAGCAACAGGCAGTGGTGAACGAGCCGAGACAAACCAGGAGAGTACGAAGTAGCAAATCAGAGCAAGAGAATAGTCAGTCAAGCCAGGGTTAATAAGTAACAGTGGTCAATAAGGTAAATAGCAAGAGCTAGAACCGTCAGGCCAGGCTGTGATAGGTTCTCCCTCTCCTCAGCCTGCCAGCCTGAGTGGTAACAGATCGCGTCACTCTAGCAGACCTTGGAGCTGATGAAGGCTGATTAACCCTGGGCAACGACACAGAACCTGTGTCTGGCAAATCCTTTACACATAGTCTTAGGCTGGATTCACACAAGCACATTACATCCGTAATGGACGGAACATATTTCGGCCGCAAGTCCCGGACCGAACACACTGCAGGGAGTCGGGCTCCTAGCATCATAGTTATGTACTACGCTAGGAGTTCCTGCCTCTCCGTGGAACTACTGTCCCGTACTGAAAACATGATTACAGTACGGGACAGTTGTCCTGCAGCGAGGCAGGGACTCCTAGCATCGTACATAACTATGATGCTAGGAGCCCGGCTCCCTGCACTGTGTTCGGTCCGGGACTTGCGGGCAAAATACGTTCCGTCCATTACGGAAGTATCATGGTCGTGTGAACCCAGCCTTAGGGTTCACACGCAAAGTAAAAAATGGCTGAAAATTACAGAGCTGTTTTCAGAGAACACAGCCTTTGATTTACAGACGTTTTTGAAGTTGAAGACGTTTTTTGAGGTGTTTAGTTCTAGATGTTTTTGGAGCTGTTTTTCCATTGACACAATGAAAAACATCTCCAAAAACGGCTCAAGAAGTGACATGCTCCTTCTTTTTACGTGCCGTTTTAAAATACAATAGGCAGATGTTTGAAGGCATTGGGCTACCGATTTTTCAGTCGTATTTGAAGGCGTTTACGCCCCGAAATATGCCTGAAAACACAGCGTGTGAATATACCCTTAAAGATACACTGTCTCAGATATATATATATATCTTTTTAGGTTTTTTTTAGGGGGGTGGGCAAAACATGTCTTGTGGAACAAGACAGTCTGATTGGACAGTCTGATTAGTGGGGGAGATACGGGGTCTGGCTTAGGCCTTTTGTTACACACTCAATGTAAAATTGTACACTAGCTCGGAGCTGGCATTGATTTGTGCTTTACATTACACCCGTTACTGGCGTAAATGATAGTAAAATTGTCGCCCCTTTCCGCAAAGCACCACACACTTTTCAAAAAAGCGCCAAAGGCAGCGTAAACTGACCAAAAACTTTCCCGCAAATTGCGACTTTTGGGACTTTTCTATGCCAGATAAGCGGCTTAGCAAGGTTAATAAATTCTCCTCTAAGGCTACAGACAGTAATACAATATTTTAATGCAAGGATCTGTACACTCAGTGTCTGACTGAGGTACCTTGGACCCACCAAAGGAAATAATTCTTGGGGGTCTACACTTCAACTATATAGAAATAATGTCAACACTCTTAATTGTGTACTAAAAACGTGTGTAGTAAAACAAAGACCAATATTCCCACCATATAGTGACAGATATCAGTCCTACACAGGCTTTCTGCACATCATATACACTACCGTTCAAAAGTTTAGGGTCACTTAGAAATGTCCTTATTTTTGAAAAAAAAGCAGTTTTTTTTTAATGAAGATAACATTAAATTAATCAGAAATCCACTCTATACATTGTTAATGTGGTAAATGACTATTCTAGCTGCAAACGACTGGTTTTTAATGCAATATCTACATAGGTGTATAGAGGCCCATTTCCAGCAACCATCACTCCAGTAATCTAATGGTACATTGTGTTTGCTAACTGTGTTAGGGCGGATTTACACGAGCGTGTGTGTTTTGCGCACGCAAAAAACTCTGAGTTTTGCATGCACAAAAGGCACTTAACAGCTCCGTGTGTCATGTACATATGGTGCGGGGCTGCGTGCTTTTCACGCATCCGCCATCATTATGACACTCCGTTTGTGGTGCTTTTCTGTTTACATTCATTCTTTTACAGCGGTTGCGCGAATAACGCGCATCCCACGGAAGTGCTTCCGTGCAGCGCGCGTGATTTTCACGCACCCATTGACTTCAATGGGTGCATGATGCACGAAAAACGCCGAAATATAGGACATGTCGTGAGTTTTACGCAGCGGACTCACTCTGCGCAAAAATCACGGACAGTCTGCACTGCCCCATAGACTTGCATAGGTCCATGCCACACGCATGAAAAACACGCGGGTGGCACGGACGTATTACACGTTCGTGTAAATCCGCCCTTAGAAGGCTAATGGATGATTAGAAAACACTTGAAAACCCTTGTGCAATTATGTTAGCACCGCTGTAAACAGTTTTGCTGTTTAGAGGAGCTATAGAACTGACCTTCCTTTGAGCTAGTTGAGAATCTGGAGCATTACATTTGTGGGTTCGAATAAACTCTCCAAATGGCTAGAAAAAGAGAGCTTTCATGTGAAACTCGACAGTCTATTCTTGTTCTTAGAAATGAAGGCTGTTCCATGCGAGAAATTGCCAAGAAACTGAAGATTTCCTACAACGGTGTGTAATACTCCCTTCAGAGGACAGCACACACAGGCTCTGACCAGAGTAGAAAGAGAAGTGGGAGGCTCCGCCGCACAACTGAGCAACAAGACAAGTACATTAGAGTCTCTAGTTTGAGAAATAGACGCCTCACAGGTCTTCAACTGGCAGCTTCATTAAATAGTACCCGCAAAACGCCAGTGTCAACGTCTGGAGTGAAGAGGTGATTCCGGGATGCTGGCCTTCAGGGCAGAGTGGCAAAGAAAAAACCATATCTGAGACTGGCTAATAAAAGGAAAAGATTAACATGGGCAAAAGCACACAGACATTGGACAGAGGAAGATTGGAAAAAAGTGTTATGGACAGACGAATCAAAGTTCGAGGTGTTTGGATCACACAGAAGAACATTTGTGAGACGCAGAACAACTGAAAAGATGCTGGAAGAGTGCCTGACGCCATCTGTCAAGCATGGTGGAGGTAATGTGATGGTCTTGGGTTGCTTTGGTGCTGGTAAAGTGGGAGATTTGTACAAGGTAAAAGGGATTTTGAATAAGGAATGCTATCACTCCATTTTGCAACGCCATGCCATACCCTGTGACAGCGCTTGATTGGAGCCAATTTCATCCTACAACAGGACAATGACCCAAAGCACACCTCCAAATTATGCAAGAACTATTTAGGGAAGAAGCAGGCAGCTGGTATTCTATCTGTAATGGAGTGGCCAGCGCAGTCACCAAATCTCAACCCCATAGAGCTGTTGTGGGAGCAGCTTGACCGTATGGTACGCAAGAAGTGCCCATCAAGCCAATCCAACTTGTGGGAGGGGCTTCTAGAAGCATGGGGTGAAATTTCTCCCGATTACCTCAGCAAATTAATAGGTAGAATGCCAAAGGTCTGCAATGCTGTAATTGCTGCAAATGGAGCATTCTTTGACGAAGGCAAAGTTTGAAGGAGAAAATTATTATTTCAAATAAAAATCATTATTTCTAACCTTGTCAATGTCTTGATTTTATTTTCTAGTCATTTTGCAACTCATTTGATAAATATAAGTGTGAGTTTTCATGGAAAACACAAAATTGTCTGTTTGACCCCAAACTTTTAAACGTTAGTGTAAGTGAATAAGTGCAGTGAAATTCAGTGACTCACAGGTGACATCTTCTCAGATTGGAGTCGTTCATGTTCTCTTTTCTTCTTCATCCGGCCCAGAACGCCATGTTGACTTCCAGTCTTCTTCATCTCCAATGCCCAAGCGCGAACCACAAGATACATCATGAAAGTGTTGATGTAACCTAGATACCACGTTCACGTGACCCAATGTGCCACGTCACAGCTTATTCAAATCATGGAAGCGTTCAGTCTACATGACTACCGCCCGTCACGGTGCGCATACCTTAGATCAAAATTTCGACATATAACTAACTCTAAACCTCATAAGCTAATTTTCTTTAGCTATCATACTAGGATGTACAATTCTATATTAAAATATTATCATATTAGTCATGTGTCCCAGTATACCCACATCCAGCGATGGGTGGAATGGGTGAAACATAAAATAGTTTTCCATGAGTTTTGGACTGCGATGTGCTGCTGATCTCTCCTTTTGGGGGTAACATACAGGGAATATGGGGTTATATAAGGGACTCCCATTATCCCTGTATATACCAGCCATCATCCCCATATATAACCACCATTATCCGTGTATGTACCAGCCCACCATTATCTCGGTATAAAATCTCCATCACCCCTGTATATACCATTAGGGCGGACACTATCAGCTTGTGTGGCGTGCGGGCATTGTGGTTAAACAAGAAGTAAATGGGGTGGGCATTGAGGACACCGTGGACCAATAGGATGCCTGAAATGCCGGTATATGGGAGAAGTCCAGCAGAATCTGAAAATATGCCTCCTGATTGCTTAAAGGCTATGTACACCTTTGCACTGTTTTTTTTTTTTAAATTGCCTTGTATGTATTTTGCTAAATAAATCACATTTCTAATTGGTCTACCATTGTCTTTTGTACCTGCAGTGTATTTCAGTTTATGGCCAGCTGCTGTATTCAGTTATCTCTCTAAGGCCCTGTTTACACCTGCGTTGGTGTGTTTGTTTCGATGTTCTGCTCCGTCAGTGGTGTAGAACAAAGGAATAACGGAAGCAACGGTTCTGTCGCACAACGGACACCTCCACCTGCTGACGGAACCCAATGACTTGAGTAAGTTCCATTGGCTTTCCGTCAGGCGGGGGGCCGTGATTTTACCAGAGACAATAGTGCAGATGTGAACGAGGCCTTATCCGTCAGTCATCACCCTAATGGCAAACTGAGCAGCTCCTCCTTTGCAGGCTCATGAACAAGCATTTACTGTGGAATCTGCGCATGTGCATGGTCCTATTTACTGCATACCTCCTAACCATCCCGGATACAGCGGGACAGTCCAGGATTCCGGGCGGTGTTACGCTATCCCAAGCGGCCGGTGGTATGTCTTGTTGTCAACTGTATCTGCGTCTTCAGGATGCAGATACAGTTGAATCCAATGCCAATGTAAGGGCGGGATCGTCAGCTCCCTGCTTCAGTATTAGTACCACTCGCCGAGGAATTCCCGGGCACAGACCTACTTTAAGTGTGGAGCCCCTTGTCTCACTATCCATATATGAACATTGACGTCGGGGACTACTCTTGGAGCGGAATCCACTGCCTTTGCATTGCCGATGGTCTGGCCGGGGATCCCGCTCCTAGGCGGAACCCCTGACGTCACTGTCCATATATGTACAATTACATCAAGGTCTCCTCCTGGAGTGCAATCCCCGGCCACAGTGTGGCCGACACTCTGGACAGGGATTCTGCTCCTATAGGGAATGCCTTACGTCACTGTCCATATATGGACCGTGACAGAAGGGGCTCCTCCTGGAGTGGAATCCCTGGGGGGGGGGGGGTGGCACCATCTACATGAGCACTGTGTGTGACACTATCTATATGGGCACTGGCGCTTTATATGTGCGCACTGGTACTAGGGGTAGCTAAGGGGGCATTAAACTGTATGGGGGCAGCTATTTGTCATTATACTGTGTGGGGGGTCCTATGTGAACATAATACTGAGTGGGCTGAACCGGGTATGTGTGGGCGGAGATTACTTAGATTAGATACTTGAAAGTTGGTAGGTATGTTCAGGGCCGCCATTAGGAATTTCAGCGCCCCCTACACCTAAATTTTCTGGGCCCCCCTACCGTGGCACCGCCCGTTAATGGTACTCCGCCCAACACCATATCACGCTCTTTGTGTGATACATAACTAATAACTTTTTATTTGGCCAAAAGATTTTGAAGCCTGCCACCACGACAAGCTAGACTCTTTTGGCAGGGCCCTACTCTACTGTAACTCATTTCAAATTTCTCAATAACCCTATATGTATCTAACACTAGTAAATTTAGCTGCCTAAGATCCTAATGTTGTGGATCTATAATATGGAGCTAATAGAATTCTAAGAGCTCATACTGTACCGCCATGTCTCAATTTGTACACTGAGGCACATGTCGTTTTTCCTTTTTCTCATTGACTGCTGTAAAATAAAATATAACGAGCTCCACTATACGTCTATCTGAGAATATTATGCCGCACATACGGCCTCTGGGTCCATTTAATGAATCCATAGGCATGTCTACAAACCCTTAGGCTGTTCAAAGGTTATTTGTATTAATTGTTCCCGTACTCTGCAAATTTTTAATAGTGCCTTTTTAAGATGTACAAAATGACATCATCTTATTTGTGGTCTGTTTATTTGTTGAATGCTTCTAAAACTTTTTACCTATTCTGGTGAACAAATGTTTTTTTTTGTTTTTTTTTTAGTTTAGAATCATTCAGTTAAATCTTTTGACCAAATATGGTAATTCGATTCAATACTATAGTGCAAGTGAAACATCATTCCAAAAAATTAAGAACCACCAAACGTTAACATAAGAAAAAAAGTTTAACGGACAACATATATAACAAATATAAAATGATAAAGTGCTTCAGTCACATTAACATATAACTAACAAACAAACAAACAAACAAACAAACAAACAAACAAACAAACAAACAAACAAACAGAATAGTGCAAACGGTTTTACAGATTGAGCATAAATATAAACAATATTACTATCAATAACAAAGAAAAGCAGCAAAAGGGGGCAAACATTCTTATTTTACATTTAAACATCATTAATCATATAATTACCTATTGCGTTGTTTTAGCTGTGATAGATGAGGATTGTTTCATGCTTGGCTCAGAGCAAAAATAAGAGGAAATTTAGATTTGTAGAGCAGACAGTCTTCTAACTTTGTGATTTGCAAAATCTTGAATTCGGTCTTTATAATTGAGCTGTCTGGCAAGCCCATGTTCAATGGAAAGAATTGCTAGGCTGTTTAAACGTTGCTCGCTCATTGTAGAACGCAGATAGTTCTTGATCAATGAAAGTTTGCTAAATACCCTTTCTCCTTCCGCTACTGAAAGTGGGAGGGTGGTGAAAATCCGAAGAGCAATACACACCTCTCCAAATATTCCCTGAAGCTCTAGTTCATAGATAGAGTTTAGCAAATCTAGTGGACCCAAGTTTTCGGGGAATGTAGCGCAATACACTTTACGGAGATGTTGCAGTTCACAGAGTAAAGATGATGTGAAGTCATCAGGGTATGCGGAGATCAATTCTTCAGTGGATGTCACCAAGTCTTCTTCACTCATTGTTCTCAGTTTAAGGATTGGAGCAAATAATTTGCATACATCTTCCATTGATTTGAAGCGCTGATGAAGATCAGAAATGATTGTGTCCATTGCCACAAGGCAGACATTAGCTTTAAAATGATCTTCAGGATTTATAGCATCATGGTGCTTTGACTTCCTTTGGTGCAATTGCTGAGAATTCAGTAGCTCCTTTGGAATCTCCATACAATCAGCTACAGATTTGGCTTCAGAGAGTAGAGCAGGCCACTTTTCCCGAAGAAGTTTAATTTCTTCCGAGAGGGCTTTAATGTTGGCGGCTCCAATTTCCATGGAAATAGATCTTGATTGAAGAATTTTGTTTCTCTGCTCAAAACTGGTAAGCACTTTTATCCAGAATGTTGCTAAAACTACTGACCGGAAAGATGAAAAATAGTCATGGAGACCTTGAGCGTCTGAGTGTGCATCACTTGTACGTTTTTTGGAAGCAAGAACTTTTTCCAGAGCCTTCAGAACGCTCGGGAGTTTCTGAGCAATTGGACGCACAGCCTCTATTCTTGAACTCCACCTGGTGTCACTTAGACCATGCAAAGACCTTCCAACTTCTTCAAGCAGTGTGTTCCATCTCTCAGGGCTGCTGCTAAACAGAATGTATAGCCTGTTTACACTTCCAAAAAATGTCTTCATTTCAGGGCAGCTTGCAGCAGCGTGTACACCCACAAGGTTTAACGAATGGGCAGCGCAGGGACAAAATATAGCTGTTGGATATCTCTCCTGGATTCTGGCTCTTGCACCTTTAATCCTGCCGGACATGTTTGCACCATTGTCATATCCCTGACCTCTGCAGTCTTTGAGGTCAATGGCATGTTCACTCAATCTTGAGATAATCATTTCAGTAATTTCTTCACCAGTCTTCTGGAAAAAATCAAAAAATTCCAAGAACCTTTCTTGAATATGCCAACTTCTTTTTTGAGGCTCTCTGTAAACATATCTTACAACTATAACATTCTGTTCGGTGTGTGAAATATCTGGTGTAGCATCACAAACTACAGAAAAATAAATCGCTTCTTTCCTTTCTAGTAGTACAAATATTTATAAATTCATTTTGTGTGGCCCAGGAGAGATAATGAGCTCGAAGTTTCTTTCCCTTTTCTTGACTGGCCTTGACTTTTTCTAAATGCTCGCGTAGTAAATTGTCATATCGTGACAGGATTTCCAACGTTCCAAGAAAATTGCCATTATGGATTTCTCCAATTCTTTGCGTTGTTCCCCTGAATCCCATGTTGCGTGAAGCCAAATGCAGTGTCACATCCAAGAGTCTTTCTAGAAGAGCCATAAACTTATCAACTTCCTTCGCTAAACTTCTTTGCATCTCGAAGTCAACACCATGACCGCCTATGGACTTTTGGAGTGTTCTCCAACTCCAGTAGTGCTTTCTGTGCTGTGCGGAATGTTCATGCTCCGGTAATTTCTTGTACAGTCGATGCCACCTGTGCTTTGATGGATCAAAACCGTCTTTTTGACAGAGGATGCTTCCTGTTTTACTCCTGGAGTCCGTAGAAAAGGCCATACAAGTTACACAATACATTACCTGCTTGGTTGTGCTCCATCTTAGCCAATCCCGTAAATTCTTCTCCCTTCCATTTGAGGACTTGGCATATAGAAGAAAATCACTGAAACAACGGTTATCAACATCTGTAGGCAAAGACTGTGCCATCTTTTTTAATTCCTCTTCATTGAATAATCCAGAAAGAACAATCTTCTCTCTTTCTTTTTTCTGGAGAACATCTGGCCACAGAGCTGGGTCTTTCCAATCAACTTCTCCTTGTAATGTCCGATAAGACTGAGTGTCCTCTTCAGGAGAAAAAACACGGGTACAGATGTTTGTATTACTCTGCATGCAACAAGACGCTCCATCATTCATATTTTTCAAAACTTCTATGGGAAGATCTTCATTCTCAATATAAGAAGTTGAAGTTGAGGAGGACGGCATTACCTCTCCTTCCATCTCTGTAAAAAGACTGGAAGGCAACATTTTGTGTGAAGGAGATTCTTCTTCTATCATGATCGGATTTTCCGTGGACATGGTGTCTCTACAGCTTCTTCTGTCACTGCAAAAGTTGACATATTGCTAGAAGTAGCATTCTCTTCTTCCATAACTGACAAAATGCTTGCCGTTTGCGCAAGTATTTGATGAGAAGCTTCTATGTGTAGTTCAGGTAATTCTTGGATTTCAACATCACCTCCCTGTGGATTGTGGCTTCTTAAAGTAGTCCAGTATCACTTTTTTCTTTATCTTTTGCTCTTCTTCACGCTCTTTTTTTTTCTTGCGTTTTTGAAAGTCAGATTTATGGTGGTACATTTTTTTTGGTCTCAATAAGTATTAACCAAGAGCAAAATATATGTATTTTTTTCTAGAAAAGCAAGATTGGCGAAACACTGCTTGCTACCTCTAATAGCCCCAAAACTTATAATGAGGAGTATTGATAGAAGACAATTGAAAAAGGGGAACTTAATTTGCTATAGAGAAAATAAAATTGTTAAATGGTTCAAAAATCTTCACCAAGGAAGGAAAACCGTGTGAAATAACAATGAAACTGAACTAGTAGAACGTCTGAACAAAATGAAATATATTAACTCACAAACCTGTACTAAAGTCCTGATAAATCACTGCTAAAAAAAAAAAAAGGGTACAAGACAAATGTCAGTTCATACTACATATGTACACTACCAACAATATCAACTGTTATTTATACTAACCCACTACTATGACCAACCGAACATCTAATATGTTTGGTTGTATCCAGAGAGGGTCAGGCATGTGGAATTGCAATGTGCCCAATCCTTTTGCTTGCAAATAGATAAGCCGTTGCCAGTAGTCTGACAGCTCCTTTCTCATATATCCTTCTTGAAAACACATGCACACTCGGCTGAGCATGCATGTGTGTGGGGAAGTCTAGAGAAACAGCTGTCGGCTGGACGATTGCTGTCTCAAGTGTAAGGCCAGCTTAAGGCTGGGTTCACACTACCTATTTTCAGACATAAACGAGGCGTATTATACCTCGTTTTACGTCTGAAAATAGGGCTACAATACGTCGGCAAACATCTGCCCATTCATTTGAATGGGTTTGCCGACGTACTGTGCAGACGACCTGTAATTTACGCGTCGTCGTTTGACAGCTGTCAAACGACGATGCGTAAATTGACTGCCTCGGCAAAGAAGTGCAGGGCACTTCTTTGCAACGTAATTTGAGGCGTTCTTCATTGAACTCAATGAAGCACAGCTCAAAATTTACGGCTGTCAGAGAAGCCTCGCAAAATGCGAGGAGGAGCATTTACGGCTGAAACGACGCAGCTGTTTTCTTCTGAAAACAGGCTGTGATTTCAGCCGTAAAAGTCAGCTAGCGTGTGCACATACCCTAAGTCTGCCGAATCCTACAGAGATGCCAGAGCTAAATGTTAAATAGTGCTGACGCTGCTGTCATGGCTCCTCCATAAGTGGAAACCACGGACAGAGCGCTGCCGACACTCTTGCCGGAGATTCTATAAGAAGCCCCTGTCTAGGAGGCGACGTAACAACCACTGTAGCAGCCGCTATGGGGTCCACAGCATGAGGGGGCCCGTGCTGCCCGCTGTCACGTGCACCCCATGTCCAGTGGCCCCGCTAGCAGCCGCTATGGCTGCTACAGCGGTAGCGACGCCACATTCAATGGAATCTGCATCCTAAGGATGCAGATACTATTGAACGCTATGGCAGAGCAGGGAGGTATCTCCCCGCTCTGCCAATTACTACTCTACAGAATCCCAGGCAGAGTGCTAGTAGCGCTCTGCCCAGGACTCCGGCTCTGGAGTTGCCCCTGACATCACTGTCAATATATGGACAGTGATGCCAGAAGGAGAGAAGGAATCACAGGCAGAGTGCTAGTAGCGCTCTGCCCGGGACATCACTATCCATATATGGACAGTGATGTCAGGGGGCTTCCCCAGAGACTGAGTTCCGGAGCAGAGCCTTTACTAGCGCTGTGCTTGAGACTCTAGCTCTGCTCCGGAGAGAACTATCCATATATGGAGAGTGATGTCAGGAGCAGAGCAGTGTATTAAGCAGAGTGCTAGTAGCTTTTTGCCCGGTATTATGGCTCTGGGGTTGCCCCTGACATCACTGTATGTATATGGACAGTGACGTCATGGGCTCCTCCTGAAGCGGAATCCCCGGCCAGAGCGTCGGCTACCACTCCTAGAGGGAGCCTCAAAGGCTGTGTGGCACTACCAGGTAGGGGTACCAGAGGGGGGCTGTGTGGCACTACCGGGGTGGGGGGCTGTGTGGCACTTTACTGCCACCGTGAGTTCCCCTGCAAATGGGCCCACTAACTCTGTCGCCCAAGGGTCCACATAAACCTTGAGCAGGCCCTGGTGCTAAGATCACATATTGCCTAAGGGTTGAAATGCTAAAAATGTAAAAAAGGGGGCTTTGTTTAAGGTTGTTACAGCAATGTTGTACTTTTGACAAAAGTAAATTTGTTATACAAGGGACAGCGAGATTATTGTAAACTACAACTTTTGTTGGTTTTAGTCAAAAGATATTCAACTACATCTTAAAAAAAATAAAAATATATATAGACTTTATTCCTTTATTCTGCAAATATAATGAACATAATAATACTTAAAGGGGTTTCCCAGTCCCTAAAAATGGATGTCCTATCCTCAGGATAGGCCATCAATAGCTGATGGGTCGGGGTCCAACTACAGTGACCCCCGCCGATCAGCTCTTTTGAAGGGAGTGCAGCGCTCGTACGAGCGCTACTTGCCCTTATTTCTACTTGCTCACTGTTAATCGTCGACAGAGATGTAGCGCAATTCAGAGTATTGCAGCCTTCTCACATTCACTTCAATGTGAGAAGGCTGCAATACTGTGAATCGCTGCTACAACCGGGTCGACGTTTCACAAGTAGAAATGAAGGGGAAGCAGCGCTGCACTCCCTTCAAAACAGCTGATCGGTGGGGGACTTGATAGTTGGACCCCGACCGATCAGCTATTAATGGCCTATCCGGAGGATCAGTGCACCTGTAACTATATCATACTGCCCGCAGTTAGGGCAACATTAACAGGCCGACAGGTTCAGATAAACAAAATAGCAGATACAGGGTTTGTTTCGGTACAATCCTAAACCCCGTCTATGATCAAAAATAGATACATAAGAGCAGAGGAAAAACAGGTTGTTAAAACAGTGGCATAACAATTGCGGTCAGAGGGGGTTGGGTCGACCTGGAATCTGCGAGCCCCACTTAAGGCTGGGTTCACACGACCATGTTACTTAGGGACATGCTTAGGGGCTCTGTCACCACATTATAAGTGCCCTGTCTCCTACATAAGGAGATGGGCGCTATAATGTAGGTGGCAGCAGTGCTTTTTATTTAAAAAAACGATCTATTTTCACCACTTTATTAGCGATTTTAGATTTATGCTAATGAGTGTCTTAATGCCCAAGTGGGTGTGTTTTTACTATAGACCAAGTGGGTGTTGTACAGTGGAGTGTATGACGCTGACCAATCAGTGACCAATCAGCGTCATACACTTCTCCCCATTCATTTAGGCAGTTAATAGAGATCCTTTTAGATCTCTATGTGCTGTTTACCAAACCGAACAATGCCCCAAAATGTACCAATGGTCCTAGTGACTGATATAACAAACCAGAAAAAGAGACAGGTCACGCACGACCAGATAAATAGAAAAGTTACGTACAATCTTTATTAAAGGCAATTAGACACAAGAAATCACATAAAAACAACTATACACAATAAAATAACATAAGCCCTCGTAAAAAGATGGAATCAGAACATAAAAGCAGCGTGGCCCCCCCAGATGGTAAATTGGTCATGTGATCACCCAGAGAGCTAAAGTGCATGGATCAATCATTTAAAGCAGGTGCTAGGTATGGTACGTTTGCACAGATAGATAACTATACTTGGGAAAGATGCAAGTGCAATCTTACACAAAATTAACATACAAATGGCAGTATACCTACACCTACACAGTACAAGGATAGCCAGGAGATCAGGACCGGGAGGGGGGGACCGCTGCTGGACCCGACACGCGTTTCGCTGATGCTTCGTCAGGTATCTCTATGTGCTGTCTTATACTAACATATTAACAATACTGAAGTGTTTAGACAGTGAATAGATATTTCACGGAATGTCTATTCACAATCCCTGCACTTTGTTACTGTTCCTGTGGTAGTTACAGCAGAGGAAGCGTAATCTCGTTGTAACCTGTCATCTACTGCGTAATTTCGCGAGATTACGCTTCCTCTGCTGTAACTACCACAGGAACTGTAACAAAGTGCAGGGATTGTGAATAGATTTCCCGTGGAATGTCTATTCACTGTCTAAACACTTCAGTATCGTTAATGTGTTAGTATAAGACAGCACATAAGGATCTAGCAGGATCCCTATGCGCTGCCTAAGTGAATGGAGAGGAGTGCATGATGCTGATTGGTCACTGATTGATCAGCGTCATACACTCCTCTGTACAACGCCCACTTGGTCTAAAGTAAAAACACGCCCACTTGGGCATTAAGCAACTCATTAGCATAAATCTAAAATCGAAAATAAAGTGGTGAAAATAGATTGTTTTTTTAAAATAAAAAGCATTACTGTCACCAACATTATAGCGCCAATCTCCTTATGTAGGAGACAGGGCACTTATAATGTGGTGACAGAGCCTCTTTAAGGTGGATGAGGCTATTCCAAAGTGTGGCAAGGGGCCCAGCACAATGTAGTTACACCCCTGTGTGTAAATATTATTCTAATTCTCTATGTAACCCATTTATTCATTTTACACTTACCTTTGCAGTCTTCTCTTCTCTTCAGCAGGGGGGGGGATCAAGCTCACAAGCGCTTACCACACACTGAAGCTGAGCCGCTCCCTCTGCCCTATCCAGACACAGCAGTTGGCATCGCTGGGATTGCTCTTCAGCGCTTTGGACCTTTAGAAATAATAAAAATTATTACGTGAAAGAAAAAATAAATATATATAAACATTGTAAAGAGCTTCGTCATTAGTTCTACAGAGTTTTAAACTTTAGGGTTAACGCTTATGACATTGAGCGTGACGTCAAGATGTGCTAGATTGCAGCATGAGACCGCTCAGCAACGTAAATACACCCCAGCTAGACGCACACTGGAGCTGCTGCTTACTGGTTAAAAAGCAACCATTCAGTCCAAAAAAACAACTAATTAAATACTGCAAAATTATTGATAACTTACCTGCTGGCCTCACTTGTTTCTGATTCTGCTTACTCATTCCGGTCCCCGTTTTCCAGAATCCAAGATGGCTGCTACTGTCTCAGACTTGTATATAGAAAGCATTACCTGCAAATCTGAGACATGCGCCTTCTTCACTGCTCTCCAAAGGACAAGCACTGATGATGTCAGCACTGTGTTCATCTCTTCTGACACTTGTCCTGCTGGCTTCTTGACAGGGGTTCCGGCTGCAGCAACATCCTCACTGACAGCACGTCAGTGGAGGACGGAGCAAGACAGCGCCAGGGTTGGCATGAATCATCTTCTGTATTTAAAGAGGCTCTGTCACCAGATTATAAGTGCCCTATCTCCTAGATAATCTGATCGGCGCTGTAATCTAGATAACAGTGGTTTTTATTTTGAAAAACTATCATTTTTGACCAAGTTATGAACAATTTAAAATTTATGCTAATTAGTTTCTTAATAGACAACTGGGTGCTTTTTAACTTTTTACCAACTGGGCATTGTACAGAGAAGTGCATGACGCTGACCAATCAGTGACCAATCAGCGAACTAATCAGCGTCATACACTTCATCATTCTAGCCCAGCTTCTTTCACTGCACAGCGTGACCTCACGAGATCACGCTGTGCTGTGAGTAAGTCCCACAGAAACTTTACCAAAGTTGTGGCATTGTGAATAGACATTGTGTCCTGGCTGGAGGTGATGCCTATTCACTCCCAAGACACTTTGGTAAAGTTAATGTGGGAGTATGTGACAGCACAGCGTGATCTCGCGAGATCACGCTGTGCAGTGAAAGTAGCTGGGCTGGAACGATGAGAAGTGTATGACGCTGATTGGTCACTGATTGGTCAGCGTCATACACTCCTCTGTACAACGCCCAGTTGTTAAAAAGCACCCAGTTGTCTATTAAGAAACTAATTAGCATAAATCTAAAATTGTTCATAACTTGGTCAAAAATGATAGTTTTTCAAAATAAAAAACAATTATCTACATTACAGCGCCGATCAGATTATGTAGAAGAGAGGGCACTTATAATGTGGTGACAGAGCCTCTTTAAGTATATCACATTGTATGCTTGTAACGGTCTTCTATGTTTTATTGTCTGTTATTTTTAAAGGTTTCCGTGTCTTGGACTACGTTGGATTGTCGTGGGATCGAATTTTTACCAATAAAATGGTCAAAGCGGGCTGTAGGGGGGGGGGGGCAGTTTATTTCAATAAAGTGTTTGTTATATTTTTTTCAATTGTGTAACAGAACTAGTAATCAATGTGTCTGACTGACACCTCTCCATTACAATCGCTAGGGCTTGGTGTCAGTCAGTGATGTGCTATATCCACCTTTGGCTGACACTAATCCCTCCAATTAACTCAGTAGCCAACGCACCAGGGCTACTGGGATGAGGCGAGAACCATCAGGAGCAGCCCAAACAACGTAATGGGCAGCCACAGGCTGGTGTTTTTAGGATAGGAGGGGACCAATAGCCATGGACCTTCCCATCCGGATAATCAGACTGCAGCTATTTTCTCCATGTTTTTTATATATATATATATATATATATATATATATATATAATATATGTAATGCTTTTCTTAAAAATTATTAAACAAAAATGATTAAACAAAAAAACATGTGGGGTCCTCCTATTGCTCTATTCAGCCAAGAAAAACCAACAACCGCAGTTTGAAATTCTCAGGATGGGTAGGTCCATGGCTATTGGTTCCCTCCCATCCTAAAAACACCAGCCTGTGGCCGTCCCAGGGGCCACCCAATAGTCCTCGGCTCTTCCCAGTAGCCCTGGTGCGTTGGGTACTGGGGAAAAGGGGTTGGTGTCAGCCAAAAGTGGACATAGCACACTTCTGGCTGACACCAAACCCTAGCAATTGTAATGGAGAGGTGTCAGTCAGACACCTCGATTACTAGTTCTGTTATACAGTGGAAAAATGTATAAAAAATACTTTATTGAAATAAACTGCGCCCCCCCTACAGCCCGTTTTGATCATTTTATTGGTAAAATTTCGATCCTACGACGATCTTAAATAGTCCAAGATACTCAAACCTGTAAAAAAACACAGACAATAAAACATATAAGGCCATTACAAGCATACAATGTGATATACTTACATACACAAGATGATTCATGCCAACCCTGGCGCTGTCAGTGAGGATGTTGCTGCAGACGGAACCCCTTTCAAGAAGCCAGACGTGTCAGAAGAGATGGACACAGAGATTCCGAGAGCAGTGAAGGAGGTGGTGGCATGTCTCGGACTGGCAGGCAACGCTTTCTATATGCAAGTCTGAGGCAGTAGCAGCCATCTTGGATCCCGGACAACTGGGACCAGAATGAGGGAATGGAGCGGCAAGCAAGAAAGTGAGGCCAGCAGGTGGGTTAACAATAATTTTACAGTATAATTGTTTTTTTTTCTGTGTTCATAAGAACGAGGGTCCCAAACCCCCAGATCCTCCTCACTGCACCCCCACAGTGAAGGGGACATTGAATTGAGCGGCGGTCAAGCGTGCACGCTTCCATTTCATTCAAAGTCTATGGGAATGACGGAAACAGCATAGTACATGCTTGACCGCCGCTCCGTACCAGCTCCGCCTGCATGGGAGTGCAAATTTTATTTTACTCAAAATGTTAGGCTGGGTTCACACCTGCGTTCAGCTTTCCGTTATTCTCCTTTGTCAGAGCAGAGCAACGGAAAAATAAGAAGCGCCTGTTCCGCTGCACAACAAACAACACCTTCCGCCAACGAAACCCACTTTAATTGACTTTAATGGGTTTTGTCGGATTTCCGTTGGTGTGTTGGTTGTTTTAACGAAAACAATAGTGCAGCATGCAGCACTACTGTATCCGTTATTCTCTGTCAGATCTGCAACGGAGCTTTCTACGCAGCTGTGAACAAAGCCTCAGGCTGGGTTCACACGAGCATGTTACGTCCGTAAAGGACGGAACGTATTTTGGCCGCAAGTCTCGGACCGAACACACTGCAGGGAGCCGGGCTCCTAGTATCATAGTTATGTACGACGCTAGGAGTCCCTGCCTCTCCGTGGAACTACTGTCCCGTACTGAAAACATGATTACAGTACGGGACATTTGTCCCGCAGCGAGGCAGGGACTCCTAGCATCGTACATAACTATGTTGCTAGGAGCCCGGCTCCCTGCAGTGTGGTCGGTCCAGGACTTGCGGCTGAAATATGTTCCGACCTTTACGGACCGAACATGCTCATGTGAATCCAGCCTCACACAAAAGTTTTGTATTTTTTTAAAGGGAATGTGTCGCTAGAATTATTTTTTTTTTTTAGTTAAATAGTTAGTGTATTAAACATTGTTCTAATTTTTTAATTTTTTTCATGAGTCAGGAAATATTATAAATTAGATTCTAATTTATAACATTTCCCAGCGCTGGTCACTAGATGGAGCAATTCCCAAAATTGCAGCATTGGCATGTGGTAAAGCAACCACATTGCTTTATGCTGCAAAATTTGAGAATACACACTCGCTCTAGTGAGCTCACATAATCCCCCCTCCTTTATCCTGGCTAGTGCCAGGAGAAAGGAGGGGATTGAACGGTCAAACCTCCTACGCTGTGTCGCCATTTTTTTTTAGCTAATACACAGTGTAGTAGGCTTACATAAAGTAGTAATCACACACTAAAACACGTACATACACAGAAATAACTTACCTGCACCTGCCGCCGCCGCTCCCTCCGGTCCGTCCGCTCCGTCTGCTCCCTCCAAGTGCACAAGTCCAGAAGCCGCGACCGGAAGTAGTAATCTTACTGTCCGGCCGCGGCTTCCGGTCCACAAGAAAATGGCGCCGGATGTCACTCGGCCGAAGACCTTCAATTTGGACTGTGTGGGAGCGGCGCATGCGGCGTTCCCACGGCGTACAGCATAGTGGATGGAACGGGTCCCGTTCGCATTCACTATGGGGCTGTATGTGCCGTATTCCATGTCTGTATGTGTCGTTAATCGACACATACAGAGATGGAAAAAAAAATGGCAACCCCCATGGACAAGAAAAAGTGCAAAAATAAAAAAAAGTAAAACACAAACACACAAATAAATAACAATTTTTTTTAATAAAACACTAAAAGCAAATTGATATATAAAAAAAAAAAATTCACAACACTCGTCCTTTAAGCTGGTTCACAAAAAAATATAATTACAAATTCTACTGGGCCAACTGCCTATTTAGAGACCGGCAGCAGCTCCAGGAGCGACATCATAAGGGACACACTAGGCGGATATGCTGAGTAAAACTCCACAGCTTATCCGCCCCGGTAGCCGCAGGGAATTCCGCCAGCAAAACTGCACCAAATAGTGGCTCAGGTTTCGTGAGGCGTGTCCGCTGCGGGAATCCTGCAGGGAAAAAAAAGTTTAACCTTGCCCTGGCCGTAGTTTAGGTGACGCATCTCTCTCTTCTGAACGTAGCCCCGCCTCCTGGGATGACGCTGTAGACCATGTGACCGCTGCAGCAGTCACATGGGATGAAATTTCATGACAGGAGGCCGAGCTGCGCTAAGAATAGAGGATCGCGTCACCAGGACTACGGCCGGGGCAAGTCTAAACTTTTTTATCAATTTAAAAAAATACCTTTTTTTTTTCTCATTCGTGATTTTTGCGGCAGAACCGCAGCATTTCCGCAACAGAGGAGCGGCGATTCCACAGCATAAATGGACATGCTGCAGCTTAAAAAGCCACACTGCAAGTCAATTTTTTTTGCAGCGTGTGAATGAGATTTGTTCAAACCTCATCCACTCGGCTGCGACTGTAATACGCTGCGGATTTTCTGCAATGAAATGTGTTGCATAAAATCTGCAGTGTTCATGCCTAGTGTGTTCCTACCCTAACAATAAGGCCCAGTTCACAGAGTTTTTGGGCCTTGATATTGACTCTGACACTGCGTCAGAATCAGCACCAAAAAACTCCAAAAAAAGCCTCCCATTGATTTAATCTGAAATCAATGGGAGCCAGTCGCGGAAAAAAGGAAAAGCAGCACGTCCTTTCTTGCCGCGGTTCTGCCTCTGACCTCCCATCTAAATCAATGGGAGGCAGAAAATACATTTTTCGCTGCGTTTTTTGTCTGCTGTCCTCAATCGCAGCGGGCAAAAAATGCAGCAAAAACGCAGCAAGATAGTGTGTGCAGGTCAAAATCTGCCTCAAAATTCTTTAAGGAATATTGAGGCAGATTTTTTCGGCCTGCAAAATACTCTGTGTGAACAGGGCCATACTTAAGCAGCACTTTGAGACACTTTACTCACCGTGTCAGAAGAGCTGCTCCCACTCCAGTCCTCTTCAGGCGATGTCTTCGGTCCAGACGTCATCCTTCACCTCCAGGCTCCAGAAAATGGCGGGGATCGTAGAACTGCCGCCGCGCAAGAATTAGACTCCTCCCCCTCTCCTTACGCAGCTACGCTCTGGAGAAGGAGGAGGAGGCGGAGTCGGACGAGGAGGCGGACGAGGAGTCGGACGAGGAGGCGGAATCGGCGGAGGAGGACAAGGAGGACGAGGAGGACAAGGAGGACGAGGAGGCGGAGGAGGACAAGGAGGACGAGGAGGCGGAGGCGGGCCAGCAGGTAAGTAACCGTGCGCCGCTGTCCCTGTGTGGCTGTCCTTCCCCGTCGATGTACTTGTGTTGCTCCCTCTTGGCGGCGCGCCTGGTCGTTCGCGCGTGGGCGCACGCTTGTGGTCGTGCGCGCTCGTACGCGCGCAAGCGGTGGTGTTTCGCGGTGCGGCGGCGGTGATGAGAGGGGGGCCCGCAGCTCGGGGGCCCGCAGCTCACGACATTGTTTTGGTGAAAAGAACAGGCCCCATTTTCCTACCAAAAGCAAGTCGCGGCAGTTGCCGGGCCCCCCTTCAATTAAGTTTGGCCGGGCCCCCTACAGTAGTACCCCTAATTCCCCCCTGATGGCGGCCCTGGGTATGTTTACTGGTGTGTGCTGGGGCAGAGCGAGTGTGTCTACTCCAAATTTGCAGCATAAGACAATGAGGTTGCTTTACCACATGCCAATGCTGCAATTTTGGGAATTGCTCCCTCTAGTGACCAGCACATGGAAATGTTATAAATTAGAATCTAATTTATAATATTTCCTGACTTGTGAAAAAATGTAAAAAATTAAAACAATGTGCAATTATTTATATACTAACTGTTTAACTAAAAAAAAAGAAAAAAATTCCTAGCGACACATTCCCTTTAATACTGGCGTTTCATACACCAGTCCTATTAAACAGTTTGCTGGAGTAAGATGCAGCACATTTATTAACAGGCGAACGACTCTTAATAAATGTGTCGCATCTTTTAGCTGCAACGCGGCCTGTCATCAGTACTTTCTACGTGCTGCGGCCTGCTGTACATTTAAAGTACATTTTTAAAATGTATTTTATTGTCTGATTGGGGGGGCATACAGTCTGATTGGGGGGGAGGTATGGGTCTGGCACGGACCTTTGCCTTGTTACGCCCCCCAGAGATAAATCTGGGCCGCACTATACATATAGATTTCTGCTATAATTGACATCAGTTACTGGCGTAAATTATAGTAAAATTGTTGGCCATTTCTGCTAAGCCCCGCCCATTTTTTGCCCCCAAAAATGTCGACATTTGCGCATTTTGTGAATTTTCTACGCTAGTAAACTGTTGTAGAAAGGTTAATATATTCCCCCCAAAGGCTACAGACCGTAATACAATATCTTAATGTAAGGATTAGAGATGAGCGAACCGGGACAACCGAACCCGGTTTCGGTCCGAACATCGCGAAAAGTTCGGTTCGCAGCGAGTCCGAACTTCACCGAGTTCGGCCGAACACGTTTTGACCGAACCTGGGCGGGCAGAAAAAACATTACAAAAATATTATACTAATCGGCAGCCACTTGTCTCTATCAATCAATTGTCTTGGTGACGAGTCCCTCTTCTTCCTCCAGTCCGACCTTCTTTCCTGACGCGGCAGCCTGCGATCGGCTGCAGCGGCCGCGGCAGCCTGTATTTTTGGCTGCAGAGGCCACGGCAGCCTGTGATTGGCTGCAGCGGCCGCGGCAGCCTGTATTTGGCTGCAGAGGCCGCGGCAGCCTGTGATTGGCTGCAGCGGCCGCGACAGCCTGTGATTGGCTGCAGAGGCGGTCACATGACGTGTGTGACCGCCACTACAGCCTGTGATTGGCTGCAGCGGCGACATGGATGAAACGTCATCGCTGGAGGCCGGACAGGAGGAATGTAAGTATGAACGTATTTTTTATTTTTTTTAATTACATTAAAATTGTATTTTCCGCGTGCCGAGCATGTACTGTCAAGTTTGCTGAAAGAGTTAAAGCCGATCAGTGCAGCCCATTAACTCTATCAGCACCCTGGACAGTACCATGCTCGGCGCACAGAAATTACAGGTTCGGTCAGAACTAGTTCGGTCCGAATCAAACTTTTTCGTGAAATTTGGCGAACCAGCCGAAACAAACTTTTCATAAGTTCGCTCATCTCTAGTAAGGATGTGTACACTTAATTGTGCAGCAACGCTTGTTGTCTCCATTCTATGTCAGTGTGGGAAGTAGATGTCCGGCCTTATGATTTTGTGATATGTGATAGACCCAGAATCCCAATCACCAAACCAAAGAGTGCAAAATAAAGACACAAAACATTATAATTGGGTGTTAAATGGTCAAAACTTTTATTATATTATATGACCAAACCCAAAATGGCAAACCTCCGACTCACGAAGAGTCACCCTCCAGCACGCAGGAAAGGAAAAACCCCCTGTGGGGGAAACCTCTAGGGAAACCATGGCTGGAGGATTGCCCTTCCTCTGGGCTTAGAAGGTGCCAAAATATCATTTGTAGCAGAATTTGTACGTTTTCTCAGATTTTCAAGGAAAGACATTACAATGAACGAATAACATAAAACACATAAATCGGCTGATCTGGTTGGCTAGGCGGATGTCTCTCTTCCTGGGCACCCATTAAAATGAATGGGTGATCCACGGATGAGACGGGTCCTCCAGATGCCTCCTTGTAGCACCTGTCTCCGCTCCGGCTAATAGGGGGGGATCTCCTGCTGGAAACCCCCCTCTATTACAGACAACCCGTATGAAGAGGATGGCATCACTGTGATGAAGAAGTGGTCTGGGGTGAAGGGTTTCCCTGCTAGAACCTACAAATTACATCAGGTCGGCATTGGTGGGGAAGTCAAGCTCAAGGTCCTCAGTCCCATCCAATATGGCGCTGAATGTGGCAGTAAAACCTTCTAATATGGAATCTTCTTTATGTCATAAACATTTGTATTTATGACATCAGCACCTTCATCATCATTACTACAGGAGTTTATTACCACTGCACAACTCATACATTGTGACGTCACCCACAGTGGTCTGAAGTGTTAACCCTTTACTGACTGGCAGTGTACTTACCACAGAGGCCATAAAGCTGAATAGAACATATCAGCGGCCATAAAGGAAAAGGGATAATGCAGGGAGCATCTCCGCACAAGAACTATCCATGACAAAGGGTTCTCCAGGATAAGATAACTTGTCTGCTTTCTCCAAAAACCAGCACCACACCTGTCCATAGGTTGTGTGTGGTACTACAGCTCATTACCATTCACTTCAATGGAGCAAACCTGCAATACCAGATACAACCTGTGGATAGGTGTGGTGCTGTTTTTGGAAGAAAGCAGCCATATTTTTCTAATCCTGCACAGCCCCTGTTAGAAATAGTTCAAAAAAAGGGGGAGAAAATAAATAAAAAAAAGGGAAAAAGAGGAACTCTGAGGTAAAAGAAATCAAACTAGACTGAAAGGAGTCTGCTGGAGGTGCCAGATGGAAAGACAGATTTCTGCCATGGGGACCAGATTAGTTGAAATGTATCTTGAAGGGGGGCTTCAGAGAGTGGGTTTTAACCCCTTCCCGCCCTATGAAGTGCTGTTGCATTGAAAAACTATGCAGTTCATCTTCGAATGCAGCGTCACAAAAACAAATTATTTTGTAAAAAATAAAACTATATAAATTTGGTATCGCCATAATCGTAACGACCCGCAGAATCAAGTTATCATGCAATTCATGCCACCCGATGAACATTGTAAAATAAAAACAGAAATGGCGGAATTAAAGTTGTTTTTTCAATTCACCCCACAAAATGTAGGTTTTAAAAAAAAAATGTTTAATACATTATATGGTACATTAGGCCGCAGGGTAAATTCCACATAAACAGCGCCATTCATCGGTTAACTGTTTAAATGATACCAGTTTAAGTGACCTTTATCGAAAAACACCATAAGAAATTTTTTCACAATTAACCTTCTAATTGGGCCTAGCATGTGTGATACTGTCTGCTAAGCCGTTGTATCTAAGCATATTATATGTGATACTGTCTGCTGAGCCGCTGTCTCCTATCAAGTAGCAGAGCTATCAGGTGTCATAGTGTAATGAAACGGGGTAGGGAAACGGACAGGTGAGCCCTAATCTAACCGAAACTCAGTCCCTGCCTACTTGCACGGCCCGTCCTAAGTGACGGCGTACAACTGGGCGACGGTCCCTACTCTCAATAAGTGCAAGACAGACAACACAAGACAAGGGCACACAGAAGAAAAAGGGGGAGGTAGGGGCACTTGCCCACGAAAACACTGTGAGTAACAGGCAGTGGTGAACGAGCCGAGACAAACCAGGAGAGTACGAAGTAGCAAATCAGAGCAGGAGAATAGTCAGTCAAGCCAGGGTCAATAAGTAACAACGATCAATAAGGTAAATAGCAAGAATCGCAGAGCCAGGAAACCAGACAATCACAGGCAAGGAACATGCTGCAAGTGAGGGTTAAAAATAGACCAGGGGCGGGAGCTAGAACAGTCAGGCCAGGCTGTGATAAGTTCTCCCTCTCCTCAGCCTGCCAGTCTGAGTGGTAACAGATCGCGTCACTCTAGCAGACCTTGGAGCTGATGAAGGCTGATTAACCCCGGGCGTCGACACAGAACCTGTGTCTGGCAAACCCTTTACAGTACCCCCCCTTTTATGAGGGGCCACTGGACCCTTCCTACGTGGGCCTGGCTTGTTGGGGAACCGAAGATGGAACTTCCTTAGCAATATACCGGCGTGAACATCCCGGGCGTGTACCCAAGTCCTCTCCTCAGGCCCGTATCAACTCCAATGGACCAAGTACTGGAGGGTGCCTTGGACCATCCTGCTGTCCACAATCTTGGCTACCTCGAATTCTACCCCATCCGGAGTGAGAACAGGGACCGGAGGTTTCCTCGATGAAGCCAAGGACGGGGAGCAGCTTTTCAAGAGGGAGGCATGGAACACGTTGTGTATCTGAAAATTTTTATAAGACAGCCAGACCAGATCCCCAACCGCAAACAGAGGGTTAGTTGAACGTCTTTTATCTGCCTGAGTCTTTTGGATGCTCTGGGACGCCTCAAGGTTCTTCTGAACCTGGGCCCAGACTGTGCACAGTTCCCGATGTACGACATCTACCTCGGGTTTGTTGGAACCACCAGGTGAAACGGTGGAGAACCGTGGATTAAACCCAAAATTACAGAAGAAGGGGGAAACCCCCGACAAGTTACTGACCCGGTTGTTAAGGGAAAATTTGGCGAGGGGAATGAAGGAGACCCAATTATATTGACAGTCAGAGCTAAAACACCTTAAATATTGTTCTAGAGACTGATTAGTCCTCTCAGTTTGGCCATTAGTTTCAGGATGGAAGGCCGAGGAGAAGGATAAATCAATCTCCAGCTTCTTACAGAAAGCTCTCCAAAACAATGAAACAAATTGTACCCCTCTGTCAGAAACAATATTGACCGGAACCCCATGGAGTTGCAGGATGTGTTTGACAAACAAGGTAGCTAACGTCTTGGCATTGGGTAGTTTCTTGAGGGGTACAAAGTGGCACATCTTACTAAAGCGGTCTACTACAACCCACACCTCCGACTTGCCTTGGGACGGCGGCAGATCGATGATAAAATCCATGGAGATATTGGTCCAAGTTCTCTGGGGAATGGGCAAAGAACATAGTAAGCCCGCAGGTCGGGACCTGGGAGTCTTGAACCTAGCACAAGTTTCACAAGCGGCGACGTAGGCCTTAACGTCTTTAGGCAACCCAGGCCACCAATAGGTTCTAGAAATGAGGTGCTTGGTACCCAGGATGCCTGGATAGAGAGATAGTGTGGAGTCATGATTCTCCCTGAGCAACCTTAGCCGGAATTGCAGGGGAACAAATAGCTTGTTCTCAGGAAGGTTCTCGGGAGCAGAAGCTTGATCAGCAGCAATTTCGGAGAGTAAGTCTGAATCAACAGAGGATATGATTATACAAGTGGGATCCTCCTCAGAAGGAGGGCTGACCATGAAGCTACGCGACAGAGAATCAGCTTTAATATTTTTTGACCCAGCCCTATAGGTAACCACAAAGTTGAATCTCGTAAAAAACAACGCCCATCGAGCTTGTCTCGGGTTTAGCCTCCGGCCAGATTCTAGGTAAACCAGATTATTGTGGTCAGTAAGGACCGTTACCTGGTGCCTAGCCCCCTCCAGGAAGTGGCACCACTCTTCAAATGCCCATTTAATGGCTAAGTGTAAAGGATTTGTCAACGCCCGTGGTTAATTAGCCGGCATCTGTGCCTAGGTCTGCTAGAGTGACTCATAATGCTACCACTCATGCTGGTAGACTGAGGAGTGGGAGAACCTATCACAGCCTGGCCAGACGGTCCTAGCTCCCGCCCTTTGTCTACTTATACATTCATTTGCTGCTTGTCCTTTGCCTGTGATTCCCTTGCTTCCTGGCGTTGCTGTTCCTGCTTTTCCTATTGACCTCTGCTTCATATTGACGCTGGCTTTACTGACTACTCTCCTGCTCTGCGCTTGGCACCACCTACACTCCTGGTTTGACTCGACTCGTTCACTACTATTGTTGCTCACGGTGTTGCCGTGGGCAACTGCCCCATTTCCCTTAGCTTCTGTGTACCCTTGTCTGTTTGTCTGTCGTGCACATATTGAGAGTAGTGACCGTCGCCCAGTTGTACGCCGTCGCCTAGGATGGTCCGTGCAAGTAGGCATGGACTGAGTTGCGGGTAGATTATGGCTCACCTGTCTGTCTCCCTACCCCGATATTACACTAAGAGTTTGCAGTTGCCAACATTATAGTTTCTCTCAGTGGAGGAGAACTTCCTGGAGAAGTAGGCACAGGGACGGAGATGGGTGAGAGACCTAGTATCCTGGGACAAGACAGCACCCACTCCCACCTCGGAGGTGTCAACCTCCACGATAAATGGCTCCATTTGGTTAGGCTGAATCAGCACTGGGACAGAGGCAAAGCACCTCTTAAGGACCTCAAAATCCTGGACCGCCTCCGGACAGACAACACAAGACAAGGGCACACAGAAGAAAAAGGGGGAGGAAAGGGCAGTTGCCCACAGAAACACAGTGAGCAACAGGCAGTGGTGAACGAGCCGAGACATACCAGGAGAGTACGAAGTACCAAATCAGAGCAGGAGAATAGTCAGTCAAGCCAGGGTTAATAAGTAACAGCGGTCAATAAGGTAAATAGCAAGAATCACAGAGCCAGGAAACCAGACAATCACAGGCAAGGAACATGCTGCAAGTGAGGGTAAACATAGACCAAGGGCGGGAGCTAGAACCGTCAGGCCAGGCTGTGATAGGTTCTTCCTCTCCTCAGCCTGCCAGCCTGAGTGGTAACAGATCGTATCACTCTAGCAGACCTTGGAGCTGATAAAGGCTGATTAACCCCGGGCGTCGACACAGAACCTGTGTCTGGCAAACCCTTTACACATAGTCTTAGGCTGGGTTCACACAACCTATTTTCAGACGTACACGAGGCGTATTATGCCTCGTTTTACGTCTGAAAATAGGGCTACAATACGTCGGCAAACATTTGCCCATTCATTTGAATGGGTTTGCCGACGTACTGTGCAGACAACCTGTCATTTACGCGTCGTCGTTTGACAGCTGTCAAACGACGACGCGTAAAAATACAGCCTCGTCAAAAGAAGTGCAGGGCACTTCTTTCAGACGTAATTTGAGCCGTTCTTCATTGAACTCAATGAAGCACAGCTCAAAATTTACGGCTGTCAGAGAAGCCTCGCAAAATGCGAGGAGGATCATTTACGTCTGAAACGAGGCAGCTGTTTTCTCCTGAAAACAGTCTGTCATTTCAGACGTAAAAGCCTGCTACCGTGTGCACATACCCTTAGGGTTCACACTCAAAGTAAAAAATGGCTGAAAATTACAGAGCTGTTTTCAGAGAACACAGCCTTTGATTTACAGCCGTTTTTGAAGTTGAAGGAGTTTTTTGAGGCGTTTAGTTCTAGATGTTTTTGGAGCTGATTTTCCATTGACACAATGAAAAACATCTCCAAAACCGGCTCAAGAAGTGACATGCTCCTTCTTTTTACGTGCCTTTTTAAAATACAATAGGCAGATGTTTGTAGGCGTTGGGCTACCGATTTTTCAGGCGTATTTGGAGGCGTTTACTCCCGAAATACGCCTGAAAACACAGTGTGTGAATATACCCTTAAAGATACACTGTTTCAGATATATATATATCTTTTTAGTTTGTTTTTTAGGGGGGTGGGCAAAACATGTCTTGTGGCACAAGACAGTCTGATTGGACAGTCTGATTAGTGGGGGAGATACGGGGTCTGGCTTAGGCCTTTTTTTACACACTCAATGTAAAATTGTACACTAGCTCGGAGCTGGCGTTGATTTCTGCTTTACATTACGCCCCTTACTGGCGTAAATGATAGTAAAATTGTCGCCCCTTTCCGCAAAGCACCCTACACTTTTCAAAAAAGTGCCAAAGGCACGTAAACTGACCAAAAACTTTCCCGCAAATTGCGACTTTTGGGACTTTTCTATGCCAGATAAGCAGCTTAGCAAGGTTAATAAATTCTCCTCTAAGGCTGGGTTCACACGACCTATTTTCAGACATAAACGAGGCGTATTATGCCTCGTTTTACGTCTGAAAATAGGGCTACAATACGTCTGCAAACATCTGCCCATTCATTTGAATGGGTTTGCCGACGTACTGTGCAGACAACCTGTCATTTACGCGTCGTCGTTTGACAGCTGTCAAACGACGACGCGTAAAATGACTGCCTCGGCAAAGAAGTGCAGGACACTTCTTTGCAACTTAATTTGAGACGTTCTTCATTGAAGTCAATGAAGAGCAGCTCAAGATTTACGAGCGTCAAAGACGCCTCGCATAATGCGAGGAGGAGCTTTTACGTCTGAAACGAGGCAGCTGTTTTCTCCTGAAAACAGTCTGTCTTTTCAGACGTAAAAGGCACTTCTCGTGTGCACATACCCTAAGGCTACAGACAGTAAAAGAACAACCTAAACAAACCTCACACCAAACAAATGGCGTATGCTGGGGTCCCTTATTATAAGTAGACAACCTAAAAGCGAACAAAAAAGGGACATATCCCTTAAAGAAATAGTATACTAAATAATATACAAGAGTATAAAAAATCTTTATTAAATATGATCAACAATAACATGATATGGAATAAAAAGGATACACCATACACAGAGATATATACAACAGGGTCAGATGGAACAGACCATGGACAAACAGAGTCAACCATCCAAGGATAACCAGACCACGCTCAAATAGCCCACAGGAAAAAAGAGTAAACCGTGGGCATGAAGTAATCAAACCCACATATAATGCAGTGCTGCCTATCTAGTTTAACAATGTACAAAAATAGACTATGAAAGTCCGAAAGGCATAAAGGCTCTAATGGCCGGAAAGATAAGGCTAAAAATAGCCCTTAGTGTAAGTGAATACAATGCAGTGAAATTCAGTGACTCACAGGTGACATCTTCTCAGATTGGATTCGTTCATGTTCTCTTTTCTTCTTCATCCGGCCCAGAATGCCATGTTGACTTCCAGTCTTCTTCATCTCCAATGCCCAAGCGCGAACCACAAGATATGTCATGAAAGTGTTGATGAAACCTGTATAACAAGCTCACGTGACCCAATGTGCCACATCACAGCGTATTCAAATCATGGAAGCGTTCAGTTTACATGACTACCGCCCGTCATATTTCGACATATAACTAACTCTAAACCTCATAAGCTAATTTTCTTTAGCTATTATACTAGGATGTACAATTCTATATTAAAATATTATCATATTAGTCATGTGTCCTAGTATACCCACATCCAGCGATGGGTGGGATGGGTGAGACATAAAATAGTTTTCCATTTCCATATTATACTAGGATGTACAATTCTATATTAAAATATTATCATATTAGTCATGTGTCCTAGTATACCAACATCCAGCGATGGGTGGGATGGGTGAGACATAAAATAGTTTTCCATGAGTTTTGGACTGCGATGTGCTGCTGATCTCTCCTTTTAGGGGTAATATACAGGGAATATGGGGTTATATAAGGGACTCCCATCATCCCTGTATATACCAGCCATCATCACTATATATAACAACCATTATCCGTGTATGTACCAGCCCACCATTATCTCAGTATAAAATCTCCATCACCCCTGTATATACCATTAGGGCGGGCACTATCAGGTTGCTGTGGCGTGCGGGCATTGTGGCTAAACAAGAAGTAAATGGGGTGGGCATTGAGGACACCGTGGACCAATAGGATGCCTGAAACGCCGGTATATGGGAGAAGTCCAGCAGAATCTGAAAATATGCCACCTGATTGCTTAAAGGCTATGTACACCTTTGCACTGTTTTTTTTTTTAAATTGCCTTGTATGTATTTTGCAAAATAAATCACATTTCTAATTGGTCTACCATTTGTCTTCTGTACCTGCAGTGTATTTCAGTTTATGGCCAGCTGCTGTATTCAGTTATCTCTCTAAGGCCCTGTTCACACCTGCGTTGGTGTGTTTCGTTGTTCTGCTCCGTCAGTGGTGCAGAACAAAGGAATAACGGAAGCAACGGTTCCGTCGCACAACGGACACCGCCACCTGCCGACAGAACCCATTTACTTTAGTGGGTTCCATTGGCTTTCCGTCAGACGGGGGGGGGCGTGATTTTACCAGAGACAATAGTGCAGATGTGAACGAAGCCTTATCCGTCAGTCATCACCCTAATGGCAAACTGAGCAGCTCCTCCTTTGCAGGCTCATGAACAAGCATTTACTGTGGAATCTGCGCATGTGCATGGTCCTAATTACTGCATACCTCCTAACCGTCCCGGATACAGCGGGACAGTCCAGGATTCCGGGTGGTGTTATGTTGTCCCAAGCGGCCGATGGTATATCTTGGTGTCAACTGTATCTGCGATGGTCTTGCCGGGGATTCCGCTCCTAGGCGGAACCCCTGATGTCACTGTCCATATATGTACAATTACATCAAGGGCTCCTCCTGGAGTGCAATCCCTGGCCACAGTGTGGCCAACACTCTGGACAGGGATTCTGCTCCTATAGGGAATGCCTTACGTCACTGTCCATATATGGACAGTGACGGCAGGAGCTCCTCCTGGAGTGGAATCCCTGGGGGGGGGCAACATCTATATGGGCACTATGTGTGACACTAGCTATATGGGCACTGGCGCTTTATATGTGCGCACTGGTACTAGGGGTAGCTAAGGGGGCATTAAACTGTATGGGAGCAGATATTTGTCATTATATTTTGTGGGGGGGTCCTATGGGAACATAATACTGAGTGGGCTGAACCGGGTATGTGTGGGCGGAGATTACTTAGATTAGATACTTGAAAGTTGGTAGGTATGTTTACTGGTGTGTGCTGGGGCAGAGCGAGTGTGTCTACTCCAAATTTGCAGCATGAGGCAATGAGGTTGCTTTACCACATGCCAATGCTGCAATTTTGGGAATTGCTCCCTCTAGTGACCAGTACATGGAAATGTTATAAATTAGAATCTAATTTATAATATTTCCTGACTTGTGAAAAAATGTAAAAAATTAAAACAATGTGTAATTATTTATATACTAACTGTTTAACTAAAAAAAAAGAAAAAAATTCCTAGCGACACATTCCCTTTAATACTGGCGTTTCATACACCAGTCCTATTAAACAGTTTGCTGGAGTAAGATGCAGCACATTTATTAACAGGCGAACGACTCTTAATAAATGTGTCGCATCTTTTAGCTGCAACGCGGCCTGTCATCAGTACTTTCTATGTGCTGCGGCCTGTCATCAGTACTTTCTACGTGCTGCGACCTGTCATCAGTACTTTCTACGTGCTGCGGCCTGCTGTACATTTAAAGTACATTTTTAAAATGTATTTTATTGTCTGATTGGGGGGGGCAAACAGTCTGATTGGGGGGAGGTATGGGTCTGGCACGGACCTTTGCCTTGTTACGCCCCCCAGAGATAAATCTGGGCCGCATTATACATATAGATTTCTGCTATAATTTACATCAGTTACTGGCGTAAATTATAGTAAAATTGTTGGCCATTTCTGCTATGCCCCGCTCATTTTTTACCCCAAAAATGTAGACATTTGCGCATTTTGTGATTTTTCTACGCTAGTAAACTATTGTAGAAAGGTTAATATATTCCCCCCAAAGGCTACAGACCGTAATACAATATCTTAATGTAAGGATGTGTACACTTAATTGTGCAGCAACGCTTGTTGTCTCCATTCTATGTCAGTGTGGGAAGTAGATGTCCGGCCTTATGATTTTGTGATATGTGATAGACCCAGAATCCCAATCACCAAACCAAAGAATGCAAAATAAAGACACAAAACATTATAATTGGGTGTTAAATGGTCAAACCTTTTATTATATTATATGACCAAACCCAAAATGGCAAACCTCCGACTCACGAAGAGTCACCCTCCAGCACGCAGGAAAGGAAAAACCCCCTGTGGGGGAAACCTCTAGGGAAACCATGGCTGGAGGATTGCCCTTCCTCTGGGCTTAGAAGGTGCCAAAATATCATTTGTAACAGAATTTGTACGTTTTCTCAGATTTTCAAGGAAAGACATTACAATGAACGAACGACATAAAACACATAAATCGGCTGATCTGGTTGGCTAGGAGGATGTCTCTCTTCCTGGGCACCCATTAACATGAATGGGTGATCCACGGATGAGACGGGTCCTCCAGAGGGGTCCTCCAGATGCCTCCTTGTAGCACCTGTCTCCGCTCTGGCTAATAGGGGGGATCTCCTGCTGGAAACCCCCCTCTATTACAGACAACCCGTATGAAGAGGATGGCATCTCTGTGATGAAGAAGTGGTCTGGGGTGAAGGGTTTCCCTGCTAGAACCTACAAATTACATCAGGTCGGCATTGGTGGGGAAGTCAAGCTCAAGGTCCTCAGTCCCATCCAATATGGCGCTGAATGTGGCAGTAAAACCTTCTAATATGGAATCTTCTTTATGTCATAAACATTTGTATTTATGACATCAGCACCTTCATCATCATTACTACAGGAGTTTATTACCACTGCACAACTCATACATTGTGACGTCACACACAGTGGTCTGAAGTGTTAACCCTTTACTGACTGGCAGTGTACTTACCACAGAGGCCATAAAGCTGAATAGAACATATCAGCGGCCATAAAGGAAAAGGGATAATGCAGGGAGCATCTCCGCACAAGAACTATCCATGACAAAGGGTTTTCCAGGATGAGATAACTTGTCTGCTTTCTCCAAAAACCAGCACCACACCTGTCCATAGGTTGTGTGTGGTATTACAGCTCATTACCATTCACTTCAATGGAGCTAACCTGCAATACCACATACAACCTGTGGATAGGTGTGGTGCTGTTTTTGGAAGAAAGCAGACATATTTTTCTAATCCTGCACAGCTCCTGTTAGAAATAGTTAAAAAAAATGTGTGGGGAGAAGGAGAAGAAGGGGAGAAGGAAAGAAGAAATTAAAAAAAGGGAAAATGAGGAACTCTGAGGTAAAAGAAACCAAACTAGACTGAAAGGAGTCTGCTGGAGGTGCCAGATGGAAAGACAGATTTCTGCCATGAGGACCAGATTAGTTGAAATGTATCTTGAAGGGGGGCTTCAGAGAGTGGGTTTTAACCCCTTCCCGCCCTATGAAGTGCTGTTGCATTGAAAAACTATGCAGTTCATCTTCGAATGCAGCGTCACAAAAACAAATTATTTTGTAAAAAATAAAACGATATAAATTTGGTATCGCCATAATCTTAACGACCCACAGAATCAAGTTGTCATCCAATTCATGCCGCCCGATGAACACTGTAAAATAAAAACAGAAATGGCGGAATTACAGTTTTTTTTTTCAATTCACCCCACAAAATGTAGGTTTTAAAAAAAAATAAAAAATAATACATTATATGGTACATTAGGCCGCAGGGTAAATTCCACATAAACAGCGCCATTCATCGGTTAACTGTTTAAATGATACCAGTTCAAGTGACCTTTATCGAAAAACACCATAAGAAATGTTTTCACAATTAACCTTCTAATTGGGCCTAGCATGTGTGATACTGTCTGCTAAGCCGTTGTATCTAAGCATATTATATGTGATACTGTCTGCTGAGCCGCTGTCTCCTATCAAGTAGCAGAGCTATCAGGTGTCATAGTCTTAGGGTTCACACGCAAAGTCAAAAATGGCTGAAAATTACAGAGCTGTTTTCAGAGATCACAGCCTTTGATTCACAGCCGTTTTTGAAGCTGGAAACGTTTTTTTGAGGTGTTTTTTTCTAGATGTTTTTGGAGCTGTTTTTCCATTGACACAATGAAAAACAGCTCCAAAAACGGCTCAAGAAGTGACATGCTCCTTCTTTTTACGTGCCGTTTTAAAATACAATAGGCAGATATTTGTAGGCATTGGGCTACCGATTTTTCAGGCGTATTTGAAGGCGTTTACGCCCCGAAATACGCCTGAAAACACAGCGTGTGAATATACCCTTATAGATACGCTGTCTCAGATATATATATATCTTTTTTTTTTTTTTTAGGGGGTGAGCAAAACACATGTCTTGTGGCACAAGACAGTCTGATTAGTGGGGGAGATACGGAGTCTGGCTTTGGCCTTTTGTTACACACTCAATGTAAAATTGTACACTAACTCGGAGCTGGCGTTGATTTCTGCTTTACATTACGCCCGTTACTGGCGTAAATGATAGTAAAATTGTCGGCCCTTTCTGCAAAGCGCCACACACTTTTCAAAAAGTGCCAAGCGCAGCATAAACTGCCCAAAAACGTTCCCGCACTTTTGGGACTTTTCTATGCCAGATAAGAGGCTTAGCAAGGTTAATAAATTCTCCTCTAAGGCTACAGACAGTAATACAATATCTTACTGCAAGGATCTATACACTCAGTGTCTGACTGAGGTACCTTGGACCCACCAAAGGAAATAATTATTTTGAGTTTAAACTTCAAACTATATAGAAATAATTTGAACACTCTTAATTGTGTACTAAAAATGTGTGTAGTAAAACAAAGACCAATATTCCCACAATATTGTGACAGATATCAGTCCTACACAGGCATTCTGCAGACCATATAAGTGAATACAGTGCAATGAAATTCAGTGACTCACAGGTGACATCTTCTCAGATTGGAGTCGTTCACGTTCTCTTTTCTTCTTCATCCGGCCCAGAACGCCATGACTTCTTCCAGTCTTCTTCATCTCCAATGCCCAAGCGCGAACCACAAGATACGTCATGAAAGTGTTGATGTAACCTTGATACCACGTGTAATGACGGGGTAGGGAGACAGACAGGTGAGCCCTAATCTACCCGCCACTCAGTCCCTGCCTACTTGCACGGCGCGTCCTAGGCGACGGCTTACAACTGGGTGACAGTCCCTACGCTCAATATGTGCACGACAGACAAACAGACAAGGCCCACGGCAACACAGTGAGCAACAGGCACAGTGAACGAGCCGAGTCAAACCAGGAGTGTACAAGGTACCAAACGCAGAGCAGGAGCGTAGTCAGTAAAGCCAAGGTGAAAATGAAGCAAGGTCAATAATAATAGCAGGAGCAGCAGAGCCAGGAAACAGGATAGAATCACAGGCAAAGACAAGCAGGAAATGAAGGTATAAATAGACTGAGGGCGGGAGCTAGAACCATCTGGCCAGGCTGTGATAGGTTCTCCCACTCCTGAGCCTACCACCCCTAGTGGTAGCAGATCGAGTCACTCTATCACACCTAGGAGCAGATGCAGACTGATTAACCACGGGCGTCGACACAGAAGCTGTGTCTGGCAGATCCTTTAGAGTACCCCCCTTTTATGAGGGGCCACTGGACCCTTTCAAGGTGGACCTGGCTTATTGGAGAACCGAAGATGGAACCTCCTGAGCAATACCCCAGCGTGAACATCCCGGGCGAGTACCCAAGTGCTCTCCTCAGGCCCATATTCTCTCCAGTGGACCAGGTACTGGAGGGAGCCTTGGACCATCCTCCTGTCCACAATCTTGGTCACCTCGAATTCTACCCCTTCAGGGGTGAGAACAGGGACCGGAGGTTTCCTCGAGGTAGCCAAGGATGGGGAGCAGCGTTTCAGGAGGGAGGCATGAAACACGTTGTGTATTCGAAAAGACGGGGGTAACTCCAGTCGGAAGGAGACCGGGTTAAGGACCTCAATGACCTTGTACGGCCCTATATAACAGGGAGCAAATTTTTGGGACGGAACTTTAAGGCGCAAATTTTTTGAAGACAGCCACACCAGATCCCCGACCACAAACAAGGGGTTAGCAGAACGTCTTCTATCTGCCTGAGTCTTTTGTATGCTCTGAAACGCCTCTAGGTTCTTCTGAACCTGGGCCCAGACTGTGCACAGTTCCCGATGAACGACATCTACCTCGGGATTGTTGGAACCACCAGGTGAAACGGAGGAGAACCGTGGATTAAACCCAAAATTACAGAAAAAGGGGGAAACCCCTCACGAGTTACAGACCCGGTTATTAAGGGAAAATTCGGCGAGGGAAATGAAGGAGACCCAATCATATTGACAGTCAGAGATAAAACACCTTAAATATTGTTCTAGAGACTGATTAGTCCTCTCGGTTTGGCCATTAGTAGAGATGAGCGAAACGGGACAACCGAACCCGGTATCGGTCCGAACATCCGGAAAAGTTTGGTTCGTAGCGAATCCGAACTTCACCGAGTTCGGCCGAACCCGTTTTGACCGAACCCGGTCAAAAATATTATACAAATCGGCAGCCACTTGTCTCTATCAATCACTGATAGAGAAAAGAGGCTGCTGATTAAAAATAAAATAAAAAGCATTTCATACGTACCCAGTCGTTGTCTTGGTGACGAGTCCCTCTTCTTCCTCCAGTCCGACCTTCTTTTCTGACGCTGCAGCCTGTGATTGGCTGCAGAGGCCTCTGCATCCTGTGATTGGCTGCAGAGGCCTCTGCAGCCTGTGATTGGCTGCAGCTGTCACATGGACTGTAACGTCACCCAGGAATGTCTGGCCGGATGTTGAGAGGGACGCGTCACCAAGGCAACGGCCAGGAGACCGGACTGGAGGAAGCAGAAAGTTCTCGGTAAGTATGAACGTCTTTTTTTTTTACAGGTTACTCTATATTGTGATCAGTAGTCACTGTCCAGGGTGCTGAAACAGTTACTGCCGATCAGTTAACTCTTTCAGCACCCTGGACAGTGACTATTTACTGACGTCGCCTAGCAACGCTACCGTAAGGACGGGTGCACACATGTAGCCACCCGACATTACGGGGCCTCATGAACACGACAGTAAAAACACCCGTTATTACGGGTCGTAATTACGACCCAAAATAGCGGGCCCATAGACTTCTGTTAGCCACGGGTACCTTCCCGTTTTCTCACGGGAAGGTGCCCGTGCCGTTAAAAAGATAGAACATGTTCTATGTTTTTATTTTACGGGCCGTGCTCCTATACTTTATAATGGGAGCACGGCTCGGAAAAACGACCGGCTGCCCGTGGCCGGCCCTGCTCATCTCCTGAAATACTCTGTGCTGACTTAAACTCTGTGGACAGGTGTGGCGAAACCGGGTCAGTGGGGGTCGGTTTACGCCAAGAGAATGTGGGCAATAGATTCAGGCGACACAGATTAACAGGGGACAAGCCACAGCGGCGCGTTTATTAACAGGGACAGACACACACAGAACCAATGCATCGCTGCTTCTCCCCTCTGGGCTGGATGGGACAGGCTACCTCACTATGGAGTCTCTCCACTGTACCTTTCATCCTTTGGGGTGTCTCCAGATCCTCCTTAGTTAGATGGGACTCCAGCACTTGTCCTCTGTTACTGTCCCTAGGTCAGGTACCATCTTTGAGGTAGACAGCCCCTGCCTGCAGCTCACACTGATATCTCATCCTCTCCTGGGCAGCAACTAACTCAGTTCTCTCACAGCACCATGATATCCCTCACTCACCCCTCCCTCAGGAAACAGGCCCCCTCCTTTTTCTTATTTACATTAAACAAGTTCCCGCTCTCTGCCTGTGACTCATGCTCCTGCAGTGTAAGATTAACCCTAGAGGGGAGGACATTGAAGCAGCACTGAATACAATACAATATAAAACAACTGGTTATCAAACATAACGTAATGCAGTTTGAGGAGACATATCCCCATCTAGCACCGGGCGCCATCTAAGCTATGGCACCCGGATGGCGGGAGTCCAACGGTTTGCGGCAGGCTTAACCTTTATCTGGGTACAATGCCTGTAACCGTCACCCGTTCCGCCACAACAGGTCAGGGTCCTGTTTCTTTTAAATGCTGCTAGGGAAACCGCTCGATCCACTATATAAGGCTGCACTACAGTGCATCATTTAAAAGAAACAGGATCCTGACCTGTCCACAGAGTTTAAGGCAGAACAGAGTATTTCAGGAGATGAGCGTGCAGATTTAGTGCTGCTGTGAACTCTGCTCTTACCATTTCGTAGCTCTCAGTCTGTTACCTCTCCTCCACTCCTGTCCTCTATAACACCTTCATGATTGGCAAGTCACCACGTAATGGTAAGAGCAGAGTTCACAGCAGCACAGAGTATTTCAGGAGATGAGCGTGCGGAACTTGTGCGGGGTGGTGACTTGCCAATCATGTGAAGGTGTTATTGAGGACAGGAGTGGAGGAGAGGTAACAGACTGAGAGCTACATAATGGTAAGAGCAGAGTTCACAGCAGCACAGAATCTGCACGCTCCTCTCCTGAAATACTCTGTGCTGCTGTGAACTCTGCTCTTACCATTACGTAGCTCAGTCTGTTACCTCTCCTCCACTCCTGTCCTCAATAACACCTTCACATGATTGGCAAGTCACCACCCCGCACAAGATCCGCACGCTCATCTCCTGAAATACTCTGTGCTGCCTTAAACTCTGTGGACAGGTCAGGATCCTGTTTCTTTTAAATGCTGCACTGTAGCGCAGCCTTATATAGTGGATCGAGCGGGTTCCCCATCAGCATTTAAAAGAGTTTAAGGCAGCACAGAGTATTTCAGGTGAGGAGCGTGTGATTGGCTGCAGAGGCCGGTGAAGCCTGTGATTGGCTGCAGAGGCCGGTGCAGCCTGTGATTGGCTGCAGAGGCCGGTGTAGCCTGTGATTGGCTGCAGAGGCCGCTGCAGCCTGTGATTGGCTGCAGAGGCCGTCACGTGGGATGAAGCGTCATCCCTGGAGGCCGGCCTTCTGACGTCATCCTGACGTGCGTGACCGCCACTACAGCCTGTGATTGGCTGCAGCGGCGACATGGATGAAACGTCATCGCTGGAGGCCGGACAGGAGGAATGTAAGTATGAACGTATTTTTATTTTTTTTCTATTACATTAAAATTGTATTTTCCGAGCGCCGAGCATGTACTGTCAAGGTTGCTGACAGAGTTACTGCAGCCCATTAACTCTATCAGCACCCTGGACAGTACCATGCTCGGCGCACGGAAATTACAGGTTCGGTCCGAACTAGTTCGGTCCGAATCAAACTTTTTTGTGAAATTCGGCAAACTAGCCGAACCGAACTTTTCATAAGTTCGCTCATCTCTAGCCATTAGTTTCAGGATGGAAGGCCGAGGAGAGGGACAGATCAATCTCCAACTTTTTACAGAAAGCTCTCCAAAACAATGAAACAAATTGGACCCCTCTGTCAGAAAGAATATTGACAGGAACCCCATGGAGACGCAGGATGTGTTTGACAAACAAGGTAGCTAACGTCTTAGCATTGGGTAGTTTCTTGAGGGGCACCAAGTGGCACATCTTACTGAAGCGGTCTACTACAACCCACACCACCGACTTGCCTTGAGATGGAGGCAGATCGGTGATAAAATCCATGGAGATATGGGTCCAAGGTCTCTGGGGAATAGGCAAAGAACATAGTAAGCCCGCTGGTCGGGACCTGCGAGTCTTGGACCTAGCACAAATTTCACAAGCGGCGACGTATGCCTTAACGTCTTTAGGCAACCCAGGCCACCAATAGTTTCTGGCAATGAGGTGCTTGGTACCCAGGATGCCTGGATGACCAGATAGTGCAGAGTCATGATTTTCCCTGAGTACCCTTAGCCGGAATTGCCGGGGAACAAACAGCTTGTTCTCAGGAAGGTTCCCGGGAGCTGAACCTTGATCAGCCGCAATTTCTGAGAAAGTCAGAATCAACAGAGGAAATGATTATACCTGGGGGCAAAACACAAGGGTTGGTTCCAATGCCTAGTTATGGTGGTGTCTGAGGAAATAAAGGTCCTTTTAGACGTCCCGGTACTGACAATGAAAACCAGCGCCAATCGACGATACAGCGTGTCACAAGGAGCAATCATCGGTAATGTACGGGGGCAAACAATCGTTACTACACCAGACCCCGCACCAATCTGCCAGTCCAGCTGCCTCCGGGCACTGAACAAAAATGCCGGAAGCAGATGGTTCCGATCACTGCATAGCGGCCGTTCGGCAGAACTGCAGCTCGGCCTCTATTCTTTGACCGGAGCCGTCTGCTTCCGGCAGTGTTGTCCGGTGCCCGGAGGCAGCTGGAGTGGCGGATCGGTGCGGGGTCCAGGTGTCGGTCACGCACCGATCATATACTGTTGACCTATCCAGTGGATAGGTGATCAGTTGTCAGAACGTGGAAAACCCGTTTTAAAGGGAAGGTGTCACAGAATTATTTATTTTTTTATATATATAATATTGCTTTTAGTATGTCATTCAAATAAATTGTATTTATTTGTGTTTTTGTGTTGTACTTTTTTCTTTCTTTTACTTCTCTATGGGGGCTTCCATTTTTTTTTTCATCTCTGTATCTGTCCATTCACTATAGCGTATGCCGTCTGTGTGGGAATGGCGCATGCGCCACTCCCACACAGACCAAAAGGAAGGTCTTTGGTAGAACGACATCCGGCGCCATTTTCATGTGGACCGGAAGCCACGGTCGGACAGTAAGATGACGACTTCCGGTCGCGGCTTCCGGCCATATGTTGAAGGCAGCGCAGACGCAAGGACTACGAGCGTCAGGGTGGAGGCGGCAGCGGCGGCCGGAGCAGGTAAGTTATGTTTGTGTATGTGATGTGTGTGTATGTTAGTGTTATACTGTCTGCTGAGCACTGTATCTAATCCTCCTACACTGTGCATTCGCTCAGAAAATGGCGGTACACAGTGTAGGAGGTTGGAACATTCAACCCCCTCATTTCTCCCGGCACTAGCCAGGATAAAGGAGGGTGGAATCTGTGAGGACACTAGAGCGAGTGTGTCTACTACAAATTTGCAGCATAAGGCAATGATGTTCCTTTACCACATGCCAATGCTGCAATTTTGGGAATTGCTCCCTCTAGTGACCAGCACATGGAAATGTTATAAATTAGAATCTAATTTATAATATTTCCTGACTTGTGAAAAAATTAAAAGAATTAAAACACTGTGTAATCATTTATATACTAACTGTTTAACTGAAAAAAAATAATAATAATTCTAGCGACACGTTCCCTTTAATACTGGCGTTTCATACACCAGTCCTATTAAACAGTTTGCTGGAGTAAGATGCAACACATTTATTAACAGGAGAACGACTCTTAATAAATGTGTTGCATCTTTTAGCTGCAACGCGGCCTGTCATCAGTACTTTCTACATGCTGCGGCCTGCTGTAAGAGCCTGAGGGAGTCCGGGAGGGAGAATCGGAGTGGTGAGGTAAGTACATTTTTAAAATGTATTTTATTGTCTGATTGGGGGGGGGGGCAAACAGTCTGATTGGGGGGGAGGTATGGGTCTGGCACGGACCTTTGCCTTGTTACGCCCACAGAGATAAATCTGGGCCGCACTATACATATAGAGTTTTGCTATAATTTACATCAGTTACTGTTGTAAACATGGCCGGCCTTAGCTATGTTCAACCAGTGCAGTCGCACAGGGCGCCAGCCGCCAAACGGCAAGGGGGGCGCCAGCGGGTGTGTGTATACCTGCTCCGTTGCAACTACCAGCGGGGATACACACATTAACTGCAGTCGCACCCGGGCACTTCTTCACTTAGTGGCCATTGCTACCGCTGTAGCAGCCAGAGCGGTTGCTAGCGGTGACACCGGGCATGAGGGTGGTGGCGCCGCTAACAGCTGCTGTGGCTGCTATAGCGGTAGCGACGGCACTATAGCAGAGCAGGGAGATATCTCCCTGCTCTGCTGTCTACTAGCGCCACTGTAGCTCCCTTCAGCTACAGCGGCGCTAGTAGACAGCAGAGCAGGGAGATACCTCCCTTGCTCTGCTATAGTGCCCCCCTGTAGATATCAAACCGCCCCCCTTCCAGGATAGCGCCACCGTAGCTCCCTGAAGGAGCGGAATCACCGTGTGGCCGGGGATTACGGTCCTAGGGCGCTGCTTGATGCCTCTGTCCATATATGGACAGTGACATCAGAGAAAACTCCTGAAGCGGAATCCCCGGTCACAGCATTGCAGACTCTATGATCGGGGATTCCACTCCAGGAGAAGCCAATGACGTCATGGACACAGATGTCAGGAGCATCTCCTGGAGTGGAATCGACGGTCATAGCGTCTGCAACGCTGTGACCGGGGATTCCGCTTCAGGAGTTTTCCCTGATGTCACTGTCCATATATGGACAGAGGCATCAAGCAGCGCTCCAGGACCGGAATCCCCGGCCACACGGGGATTCCGCTCCTTCAGGGAGCTACGGTGGCGCTATCTTTACTGGAAGGAGGGGGGGTTGCTATCTACAGGGGGGCTGTGGGCTGTGTGGCACTACCTACAAAGGACAACTGTGCAGGAGCACACAAAATACCCAGCTTTCCTGGGTATCAAAAAAAAAGTGTGGAAATAAACTAAGATATAACTTTTATTTAATCTAGCTAAAAGGATTAATCCTTTACTCAGAATAAATACAATTTATAACTTAGTTTATTTCCAGACATTTATTTGATAGCTGGGAAAGCTGGGCATTCTGTGTGCTCCTGCACAGTTGTCCTTTTTTGAATGTCTATTGCCCGCCAGCTATCGGTCATTTCGTAGTCCTTGCACTACCTACAATGGGGCTGTGGGCTGTGTGGCACTACCAACCAGGGGGCTGTGGGCTGTGTGGCACTACCAACCAGTGGGCTGTGTGGCACTACCTACTAGGGGGCTGTGTGGCACTACCTACCAGGGGGCTGTGGGCTGTGTGGCACTACCAACAAGGGGGCTGTGGACTGTGTGGCACTACCAACCAGTGGGCTGTGTGGCACTACCTACTAGGGGGCTGTGTGACACTACCTACCAGGGGGCTGTGGGCTCTGTGGCTCTACCAAGCAGGGGGCTGTGGGCTGTGTGGCTCTACCAACCAGGGGGCTGTGTGGCACTACCAACCAGTGGGCTGTGTGGCACTACCAACCAGGGAGCTGTGGGCTGTGGGGCACTGCCAACCAGGGGGCTGTGGACACTACCAACCGGCGGGCTGTGTGGCACTCCCTACCAGGGGGCTCTGGGTTGTGTGGCACTCCCTACCAGGTGTCTTTGCGACACTTCCTACCAGGGGGCTGTGCGGCACTCCCTACAGGGGGCTGTGTGGCTCTCCCTACAGGGGGCTGTGTGGCCCTCCCTACAGGGGCTGTGTGGCACACTCAACAGGGGGCTGTGTGACGCTATCTACAAGGGGGCTGTGTGGCACTATCTACAAGGGGGCTGTGTGGAGCTATCTACAAGGTGGCTTTGTGGCGCTACCTACAAGGGGGCTGTGTGGCGCTACCTACAAGGGGGCTGTGTGGCGCTACCTACAAGGGGGCTGTCTGGTGCTACCCACAAGGGGCTGTGTTGTTCTACCTACAAGGGGCTGTGTGGCGCTACCTACAAGGGGCTGTGTGGCGCTACCTACAGGGGGAATCTGTGAGTGGGGGTCTGATGGTCATTTTACTGAGTGGTGGGCTGATGGTCATTTTGCTGTGAGTGGGGGGCTGATGGTCATTTTACTGTGAGTGGGGGGTTGATGGTCATTTTTCTGTGAGTGAGGGGCTGATGGTCTTCAAGTGGTTTCCACCTCTGACCTCCAATTGAAATTAATAGGAGGTAGAAGATACCTGCGGCGCTCGTTTGGAGCTTTTTTTCCTGCGTCTTTTGCATTCGCTTCAACAGCTTAAGAAAAAACACAAAAAAAGGTCACACAACGCTGTCATTTGCTGAAGGAATTTTGAGGCAGATTTTTTTTGCCTAACAAAAACCGTGTGTGAACATGCCCTACGAGTGGAGTGCTTGTTCTTAGCCGTTTTCTGTCTTTCTCAAAACAATTTTTGGTAGGGGGGCCCTGAGGAAATTTTGTTTTTCCAGTGCTGCCTCGAGTCCGAAAAGGTTGGGAAACTCTGTACTAGGGTCCCGTCATGGAGCAGCTCAGTTCGTCATGGGAACGCGACCTAGGTGAGTACAATTTATGTTTTTGTTTGGGGGCACTGTCTACAAGTGGGAGGTGCGGGGACTGTATGGCACGATCTACAAGGCAGAGGTGGGGGACTGTATGGCACTGTCTACAAGGGGGAGGTGTGGGGGCTGTATGGCACGATCTACAAAAAGGAGGTGGGGGATTATGGCACTGTCTACAGGGAGGCTATATGGCAAAATCTACAGGGGGGCATTATACTGTGTGGGGGCCACTAAGCGGATATTATACTGTGTAGGGGTACTACAGGGGGAATAATACTGTGGGCACAATTAGAGGACAAAATACTGTGTCCTTGAAGGGGTTGTAATATATTATATTATTAAATATTATTATTATACTGTATGGGGGCACTAAAGGGGCATTATAATTGTTTTATGGGGCATTTTTTTTTAATGATGGGGTGGGGCGCCAAAAGATCATTTCACACAGGGCACCATCTATCCTAGGGCCGGCCCTGGTTGTAAATGATAGTAAAATTGTTGCCCATTTCTGCTAAGCCCTGCCCATTTTTTGCCCCCAAAAATGTTGACATTTGCGCATTTTGTGAATTTTCTACGCTAGTAAACTGTTGTAGAAAGGTTAATATATTCCCCCCAAAGGCTACAGACCGTAATACAATATCTTAATGTAAGGATGTGTGCAGCAACGCTTGTTGTCTCCATTCTATGTCAGTGTGGGAAGTAGATGTCCGGCCTTATGATTTTGTGATATGTGATAGACCCAAAATCCCAAGCACCAAACCAAAGAAAGCACAGGCCTGACGGACCCTGCCACAGTGGAGGGTAGGCCAGACATGACGGGGATAGGAGGGAGGATCGCGTCACAGCCAAAGGAGAGGGTTAGTGGAGGGGGTGGGTCTAGGAGAGGGAGGGGATCGGGTGAGGGTTAGCCGTAGGGCGCTGACTTCCCGGTCTTTTGGTCGGGAGCAGCGCACGGAGTAAGACATCCATCCATGCATCTCCCATCCGGCGGCCATCTTACCTCATGTCAGCGCAGCAGTTCATTGAGCAGATGCGGGTGGCGGCTGCTGCATTCGGCCCCGCCTGGTTGGAGGAACAAGCTGCAGCGGTGGCCAATGGTACCTTCGGCTGTCTCTCCCCCGCGCCGGGTCCGGCGCTCGCATCCTCCAAAAAAGCCTAAGCCCCGACGTGGCTCCTCGGACTCGGCGCCGCAGAGGGAGCCTTGTAAGGGACCCTCCAGCTCGGGCGTCTGGCAGCACTGATACTGCAGCCGGTGCCAGGGTCGGGAGGAATCCCGCTTCGCGGCGGAGTCCAGCGGAGGTGGGGGGGGGGTGCGGCCTCTACTTCCGGTCACCCCTCCACTCACCAGTTCTACGCCGGCTTACCATGGTTCGGACGGCTGCCCCTGGTGATGTGCCGGCTGGGGGTGGAGCCCCACGGCAATCCGGAAGAAACAAGGGACCTGCATTGGGCTGCAGGCCTAGGTCGTCCGTTTTGAGGGTGACTTCCGGGCGGCGAGCTGCCGGCCCTCCGGTGCCGGTTGACTGCCAGAGAGAGAGCTTGGTAGCCTGTCCCCCCCCCACCTCGGTTCCGGCCGTTGATCTCGCCTGTGCGTGCTGCCATGGGTTGGGGACCAGATCTGCCGAAGACCTTGAGGATGGGGAGCTTCGTGGACAGGACGGTCCAGCTGATGGGTCCACAGTGCCAGTGCAGCTCGGTGAGTCGTTTTCACCGTCTTTACCTTTTTCTGCTATACTTATGTCTCCTGTTTCGGGGGAGGGTTCCGTGGTTGAGGAGCGGGTATGTTATGTGGGGTCTGGGTTTGTGAATGTTGGGGGTGGGGGGGATAGTCTGCGAGAGTTGGTCGGTTGCGTCAAGGAATTGTTAGGCGGTCTCCTGTGGCGGCGTGGGTGGGGGCTGGTGGGGTAGGGTTTAATACCCCGGCGGCGGTCGCTGTGAGTGTAGGAGCAAATACGGGATCGGTGGCGGTGTCTGTTCAGACCGACTCGGCGGCGGCGGTTTATGGTGTTCGGTTGGACGATAAAGCCAGGGGGGAGGTTTATGTGTGTTTTGAAGGACCTTTGGGGGCACACTTGAAGCAGGAAGTTCGGGAAAAAATTTGGAAGGACGAGTACCTGGAATTTTTTTCATTGTTGCCCCTGGAAAAATTTAATCTGGAGAAGGGGAAGCGAGATGAGAGTAAGAAGGAGGAGGAGGAAAAGCATCATTACCGCCTTATCCCTAAGACATTTGTTAACTGGTTGCAAGCGTTCACCATTTTGGCCAGTGTTATTGGTGAAAAGGCTCCGGAACATTGCTCCCCCCTGTTTTGCTATATGGATGCCATCGAGGAAGCCCATAGGGTATATGGGGGGGTAGCTTGGCTACGTTATGACGAGAAGTTTAGACAACGGAAGGCGGTTCGGCCCAATATTAGATGGGACCACAAGGATATTGCCCTCTGGTTAAGGGTAACGGCTCCGCTTCGACCGGGCCAGTCCTTTCCAGGGAGCGGGGGGGGGGGGCAGCAGGCCAATCTGGTCAGTCGAGCTCAGGGGCAACGTAAAGCTCGGGCTGTGCTGGCAATACAATGAGGGGCAGTGTAAATTCAGTGCAGGTTGCAAGTTCAAGCACCTTTGTTCTCAATGCAATGGGTCGTCTCACGGGGCATCTAAATGCTTGCGCAAGGGAAAACGAGGTGGGGGAGGGGGTTTTAACGCCAGTAATGGGGGTGGCGCCAGTGAAGCTGGAAAGGATGGTCAGGTTTCTAAATAGTTATCCGGACAGGGCCAGCGCGCAGTTGTTGTTTGATGGTTTTAATGTGGGTTTTTGTATCCCCTCCCCTCCACACAGTGTCCCCTTTTCCATAAAAAATCTGAAGTCAGCTTAACAGCATCCTGACGTGGTTATGGAGAAATTGGCAAAAGAGGTGGATTTGGGGCGCCTGGCGGGGCCCTTTAGTTCTCTCCCCATCCCGGGTTTGGTCGTCTCCCCGCTGGCGGTTGTTCCGAAGAAGGAGGCGAACAAATACTGTTTGATTCACCATTTGTCTTATCCCAAGGGCTTGTCGGTTAATGACGGGATAGATCGGGATCTTTGCTCGGTCGTGTATACATCATTCAACGCGGCGGTGCAGTGGGTGCGTTTCCATAGTAGGGGGGCATTAATGGCCAAGACGGATGTCAAGGCGGCTTTTCGGCTGTTGCCGGTGCATGCGGGTAGTCAGCGTTTACTGGGGTGTTTTGGGGGGGCGGTTTTTATGTGGATCGGTGTCTCCCCATGGGTTGTTCCATTTCTTGTGCGTACTTTGAAGCGTTTAGCTCATTTTTGGAATGGGTGGTCAAATCTGTGGAGGGGGTGGATTCGATCATTCATTATTTAGACAATTTCTTGTGCGCAACGATCTTGGGGCCCGCCCATTCCGTTAGTTGGTTCGGGACATAAAACACGATCTGTTGCACCTGTGGTCGTTGTACCCGAACTTGATCACGGTGTGGTCGGATATTGTGCCTAGAAAATGCTGCCGTTTGGCACGGTCGGTGGAGCGGATCAACAAAGCCAGGATAAAAGTTAACAGGGCGGTGTCTGCAGTGGCGGATTATCATTAGGGCGGTTCGGGCGGCCGCCCGGGGCCCAAGGCTCCCAGGGGGCCCATAGCCAACCGAACCCCCTCATGCCCAGTGGCGTCGCTAGACCTGGAGGGAGCCCCGGTTACTGGACTGCACCTGTCATCAGACGAACGGAGCTTCGCTTCTACTTAGCAGCCGTGGTCTGTGCTGCAATCTCTCCCTGTGCTGCTTTAGAAGTTCCCCCTCCAGCCCCCCTTCCCTGCTCTAAACATCTCTCCTCCTGCTGCTAGCTGTCGGGACATGGGGGAAGGGAGACTGTCGGCGGGGTCTGTGTCGGGCTGTGAGCAGGAGAAGAGCTGCAGTGAAGACTCACAAATATCCTACATAAAAGGTAAGTGCATGTGTGTTTACAATGTGTACTTTATATGTGTATAATGTGCATACTCGTGTGTGTTTACAATGTGTACTTTATATGTGTATAATGTGCATACTCGTGTGTGTTTACAGTGTGTACTTTATATGTGTATAATGTGCATACTCGTTTGTGTTTACAGTGTGTACTTTATATGTGTATAATGTGCATACTTGTGTGTACTTTATATGTGTAGAATGTACATACTCGTGTGTACTTTATATGTGTATAATGTGCATACTCATGTGTACTTTATATGTGTATAATGTGCATACTCGTGTGTACGCGCGCGTGTGTATGTATATAAAAAGCACCATTTCCTGAATTTTTGCTGCAGAAAATGTTGCGTATTTTGCTGCGTTTTTCTCAATGTTGGGAGATGGTGATGCAGCATTTCAGTCACTATCCGCAGCAGGAATTGACATGCTGCAGTACGCGAAATACGCACCGCAGGACAAAATGTCTGGTCGGAAATTTTACGCAGCTTCTGTTTGAGATTTGGTAAATCTCACTCACTTTGCTGCTACCGTATTCTGCGTATTTTCCGGGCAGAAAATACGCAGCAATTCCGATAGGTATGGACAAGCCCTAATACAGTAGCAGCAGAGTAGATTAGATGTGAACAATTCTCATCACATGCTGCGTAAATGATAAGTGGGGAAAAAAAAAGCTCAGAAATTGACCTCTGGTGCGTTTTTTTTATTCCGCAGCATGTCAATTGTATTTGCGTAAACGCTGCTCATTTGTTTCGGGTTTTCCCCATTTAATTCAATGGGGAGGTAAAACCTGCAACAAATAACAGATGTTATGTAAAAACGCAATTTAGAAAAAATAAAAATCTTATACTTGCCCAGAATTCTGTTTCTTCGTCCGGGCCGGCCTCCTGGGATGACATTTCACCCCTTGTGACCGCTACAGCCAATCACAGACTGCAGCAGTCATATTGGATAAAATGTCATCCCAGGGCTGCAGTGTAGCGACGCTGTGTAGCACTATATACAAGGAGGTGGGGAGCGCTGTGTGGCACTATATATAAGGGGGAGGGCTGTGTGATGCTATCTACAGGGGGCTGTGTGATGCTATCTATAGGGGGCTGTGTGACGCTCTATACAGGGGGTTGTGTGTGTGTGGTTCTATCTACAGGGGGGTGTGTGTGTGTGTGTGTGTGTGTGGGGCTCTATCTACAGGGGGTGTGTGTGTGGTGCTGTCTACATGGGGGGTGTGTGTGTGTGGCTCTAGCTACAGGGGGGTGTGTGTGGCTCTATCTACAGGGGGGTGTGTGTGGCTCTATCTACAGGGGTCTGTGTTTGTGGCTCTATCTACAGGGGTGGGTGTGTGTGTGCCTCTATCTACAGGGGGGTGTGTGTGTTGCTCTATCTACAGGGGTGGGTGTGTGTGTGCCTCTATCTACAGGGGTGTGTGTGTGGCTCTATCTACAGGGGGGTGTGTGTGGCTCTATCTACAGGGTGTGTGTGTGTGGTGCTGTCTACATGGGGGGTTGGGGCTGTGTCCCTGCACAGTGTGATACTGTCAGTATGTAGGGACACAGCCCTGTGAAAGGGGAATCGCAACACCCATTTGTTAATGCTTGTGCAAAAAGGTAGTGTTAGAAATAGTTACGGCGCGGCAGGGTGGCGGTGGAGAAGGGGGGCCAAAGTTTGGATAACAGCCCAGGGTCCATGGTCTTCTTAATCCGCCACTGGGTGTCTGCATTTGTTGCGCGGAATGGTGGCATATGTGTTCGGCACTGGGATTTGGAAGCTGGAGTTGGAGCGTATTGGAGTGCAGATGGTGTTCACCTGAATGGTGTGGGAACAGATTTGTGGTGCTTGGGCTTGCAGGATGGCATTGAGAGGGCTATTTTGTTGTGGCGGGACTCTCAGGCTTGAGGGGGTCAAGGCCTGTTCGCTGTGGCTGGGGAGTCCTTGGAGTTAGACAAATAATTAAGGGGGGGGGATGCATCGTGGGTATGGATCCCCCCGGGTTTTAAAGATGAAAGGACACTGTCTGGTGGTTGGATAGTGTGGTTTCCTTAGGGTGTTATCCCTTGGGAGAGGTGGCAGTTACCTTACGGCATCTGCCAGGAATATTGGTGCCTCTGAGCCGGGTTTTTACGGCTGGGGGTAAAATGGTGGGGCAGATAGCCTGTAACATAAAAAGTTAATAATAGCTCCAAGGACTTCTCCTAGTCTATGTGTTAATGTTTGTTTGTCAGTGGTGTCTGACGTGTTTGGGTTATAATTTATGGTTCGTGCATTATTGATTTATTATTGTTTTTGTTCATAAATATTATGGATATTATTTATTTATGGTTAATTGAGTTAACTAACTTTTATATTTATTTCTTAACCCCTTCCCTCTTTAGCCACTTTTGACCTTCCTGACAGAGCCTCATTTTTCAAATCTGACATGTTTCACTTTATGTGGTAATAACTCTGGAATGCTTTCACCTATCCAAGCGATTCTGAGATTGTTTTCTCGTGACACATTGCACTTTAAGTTACTGGCAAAATTTGCTCGATATGTTCAGTATTTAATTGTGAAAAACACCAAAATTTAGCGAAAAATTGCAAAAATTAGCATTTTTCTCAATTTAAATGTATCTGCTTGTAATACAGGCAGTTATAACACACAAAATTGTTGCTAATTAACATTCCCCATATGTCTACTTTAGATTGGCATCGTTTTTTGAACATCCTTTTATTTTTCTAGGACATCACAAGGCTTAGAACTTTAGCAGCAATTTCTCACATTTTCAAGAAAATTTCAAAAAGCCATTATTACAGGGGCCAGTTCAGTTGTGAAGTGGCTTTGAGGGCCTTATATATTAGAAACCCCAAAAAGTCACCCCATTTTAAAAACTGCACCCCTCAAAGTATTCAAAACAGCATTTAGAAAATTTCTTAACCCTTTACACATTTCACAGGAATTAAAGTAAAGTAGAGGTGAAATTTACAAATTTCATATTTTTTTGCAGAAAGAAATGTTTAATACAATTTTTTTTTATAACACAGAAGGTTTTACCAGAGAAATGCAACTCAATATTTGTCAGAAGCAAAGGAACACCTAGTGGATTTTGGGGCCTTATTTTTGTTAGAATAGATTTTAGGCACCATGTCAGGTTTGAAGGGCTCTTGCGGTGCCAAAACAGTCAAAATCCACCAAAAGTGACCCCATCTGGGAAACGACACACCTCAAGGAAATTATCTAGGGGTATGGTGAGCATTTTGACCGCACAGGTTTTTTACAGAAATTATTGGAAGTAGACCATGAAAATTAAAATCAACATTTTTTCAAAGAAAATGTAGGTTTAGCGATTTTTTTTCTCATTTCCACAAGGACTAAAGGAGAAAAAGCACCGTAACATTTGTAAAGCAATTTCTCCCGAGTAAAACAATACCCCACATGTGGTAATAAACGGTTGTTTGGAGACACGGCGTGGCTGAGAAGGGAAAGAGCGCTATTTGGCTTTTGGAGCTCAAGTTTAGCAGGAATGGTTTGCGGAGGCCATGTCACATTTACAAAGCCCCTGTGGGGACAAGACAGTGGAAACCCCCCACAAGTGACCCCATTTTGGAAACTACACCCATTGAGGAAATTATCTAGGGGTATAGTGAGCGTTTTTACCCAACAGGTTTTTTGCATAAATTATTGGAAGTAGGCCCTGAAAATGACAATCTAAATTTTTTCAAAGAAAATGTAGGTTTAGCTAATTTTTTCTCATTTCCACAAGGACTGAAGAAGAAAAAGCACCGCAAAATTTGTAAAGCAATTTCTCCCGAGTAAAACAATACCCCACATGTGGTAATAAACGGCTGTTTGAACACACGGCAGGGCTTGGAAGGGATGGAGTGCCATTTGGCTTTTGGAGATTATATTTAGCAGGAATAGTTTGCGGAGGCCAGGTCACATTTACGAAGTCCCTGAGGAGACAAAACAGTGGAAACCCCCCACAAGAGACCCCATTTTGGAGACTACACCAATTGAGGAAATTATCTAGGGGTATAGTGAGCGATTTGACCCCACAGTTTTTTTGCAGAAATTATTGGAAGTAGGCCCTGAAAATAAAAATCTACATTTTTTCAAAGAAAATGTAGGTTTAGCTTATTTTCTCTCATTTCCACAAGGACTGAAGGAGAAAAAGCACCACAAAATTTGTAAAGCAATTTCTCCCGAGTAAAACAATGCCCCACATGTGGTAATAAACGGCTGTTTGGACACACGGCAGGGCTTAGAATGCGAAGAGCGCTATTTGGCTTTTGGAGATCACATTTAGCAGGAATGGTTTGCGGCGGCCATGTCACATTTGCAAAGCCCCTGAGGGGAAAAAAACGCCCAAAAAGTGACTCCATTTAGGAAACTACACCTCTTGAGGAATCCATCTAGGGGTGTAGTGAGCATTTTGACCCCACAGATGTTTCATAGAATTTATTAGAATTGGGCAGTGAAAATAAAAACAATCCTTTTTCTTCAATAAGACGTAGCTTTACCGCCAAATGTTTTCATTTTCGCAACAAATAAAGGAAAAAAAAGAACCCAACATTTGTAAAGCAATTTCTCCCGAGTATGGCAATACCCCATATGTATTCATAAACTGCTGTTTGGGCACACGGCAGGGCTCAGAAGGGAAGGACCGCCATTTGGAGTGCAGATGTTGCTGGATTGGTTTCTGGGCGCCTGTGGGCCCAAAACAGTGGAAACCCCTCAGAAGTGACCCCATTATGGAAACTACACCCCTCAATGCATTTACCTAGGGGTGTAATAAGCATGTTAACCCTGCAGGTGATTGGCAGAAATTGGTGTGCACTCGATGTTGCAGAGTGAAAATGGGATTTTTTTCCATAGATATGCTAATATGTGGTGCCCGGCTTGTGCCACCATAACAAGACAGCTCTCTAATTATTATGCTGGGTTTCCTGGTTTTAGAAACACCCTACATGTGGCCCTAATCTCTTGCCTGGACAGTCGACCAGGCTCAGGAGTGAAAGCGTACCATCTCAAATTGAGGCCTAATTTGGCGATTTACAAAGTATTGGTTCACAACTGCAGAGGCTCTGATGTGAAATAATAAAAATAAACCCCTGAGAAGTGACCCCATTTGGAAACTGCACCCCTCAAGGCATTTATTAAGGGGTGTAGTGAGCATTTTCACCCCACAGGTCTTTTCCATTAATGAATGTGCTGTGGATGGTGCAAATTCAAAATTTATATTTTTCCCTAGATATGCCATTCAGTGGCAAATATGTCGTGCCAAGCTTATGCCACTGGAGACACACACCCCAAAAATTGCTAAAAGGGTTCTCCCGGGTATGACGGTGCCATATATGTGGAAGGAAACTGCTGTTTGGGGACGCTGTAGGGTTCAGATGGGAGGAAATGCCATTTGGCTTTTGGAGCGTGGATTTTGCTTGGTAGTAGTTTTGTTTGGAGTCTTACTGGTGTTTCCGTTTATAATGTAGGGCATATGTAAGCCGGGTGGAGTATATAAGGGGCATAGTCAGGTGGTATAATAATGGGGTAAAAAAAAACAATAAAATGATCCATAGATGTGTATTACGCTGTGACACAATCCTTTCTACACAGGCCAGTGTCGCACTGATATATGGCGTCCTTTATTATCCCCCTTTTGGTCCACACTCCGCACCTTTGTAGTTTGGGGAATTTTGCTGTGAAGTGTTGTCCTGGTATAATACGGGCACCGTCGCTTCCAGCAGATATGTTTGAGCCCTGCCCTTCCTGGTTCCCTAATTTTAGGTCCTTGATAAATCGCCTCTTCAAACAGAAGAAATGTTCCCCTCGGGCACAACTGCATATTTTTTATTTCCTGACTTATTGGAGCCATAACTGATTTTATTTTTCATAGACGTAGCGGTATGAGGGCTGGTTTGTTGCGGGACGAGCTGTAGTTATTATTGGTACCATTTTGGGGTACATGCGACTTTTTGATCACCTTTTATCCTATTTTTTTGGGAGGCCAGGTAAACAAAAAAACGCAATTCTGGCACAGCTTTTTTCATTTTTTTTATACAGCGTTCACCATGCGTTATAAATTACATGTTCACGTTATTCTGCGGGTCCGTACGATTCCGGCAATACCTACTTTATAGCACTTTTTTATGTTTTACAACTTTTTGCACAATAAAGTAACTTTTGTAAAACGAATGTATTTTTTCTGTCGCCAAGTTGTGAGAACCATAACGGTTTAATTTTTTTGTCGACGGAGGTGTACGAGGGCTTGTTTTTTGCGGGACAAGCTATAGTTTTTATAGGTCCCATTTTTGGATACGTGCAACTTTTTGATCACTTTTTATTCTAACATTTGTAGGGCAAAGTGACCAAAAAACAGAAACTCTGGTAAAGTTTTTTACGTTTTTTTTTACGCTGTTCACCGCGTGCAATAAATAATATAATATTTTGATACCTCCGGTCGTTACGGTCGTGGCGATACCAAATACATATGGTTTATTATTATTTTTCAATAATAAAGGACTTGATAAGAGTAAAAGGGGGATTGTGTTTTATTTGATTACTTGAAACTTTTATTGTTTTCAAACTTTTATTATTTGCACTTTTTTTTACACTTTTTTATACTTTTTTTACACTTTTTCTCAAGTCCCACTAGGGGACTTGAAGGTCCAACGGTCAGATATTTTTTTTTCTAATACATTGAACTACCTATGTAGTGCAATGTATTAGATCTGTCAGTCATTCACTGACAGCAAGCCGATTAGGCTTCGCCTCCCGGCGGGGCCTAAATCGGCTTCCGTAATGGCAGAGCAGGAGGCCATTGTGTCTCCTGTTGCCATAACAGCAGTCGCCAGTCCTGATTGCCTGTCAGGGCTGGTGATCTGCTAGTAACCACTACGATGCAGCAATCGCTTTCGATTGCTGCATCAAAGGGGTTAATGGCAGGGATCGGAGCTAGCTCCGGTTCCTGCCATTACAGGTGGATGTCAGCTGTACAGTACAGCTGACTTCCACCGCTGATGACGCCGGATCAGCTCCTGACCCGGCGCCATCTTGCCGGCAGCTACGGAAGCCGATCAGGCTCCGCCGCCAGGCGGATCTTGACCGGCTTCAGTGCTAGGCAGACCGGGAGGCCAGTATTTGGCCTCCGGTTGCCATTGCAGCCACCGGAACCCCGGCAATTTCATTACTGGGGTTCCGATGAGCTGCAAACACCTTAAGTGCAGCGATCGCGTTTGAGCGCTGCACTTAAGGGGTTAATGGCGGGGATCGAAGCTAATTTCGGTCCCCGCCGTTACAGCCGGATGTCAGCTGTAAGATACAGCTGAGATCCGTGATGATGGCACCGGCTCAGCTTCTGAGCCGGTCCCAAACATTCGGCGTACATGTACGGCAAGATGCGGGAAGTCAATGCTTTCCATGACGTACATGTACGGCAAATGTCGGGAAGGGGTTAATAAAATGGCTGCTGTGGCCACTTTATCCAAACCCTCGGAGTCGAGTCTTCTTGAGAGAAAGGTGTGGGTTATGAATGGGGAACAGATATATAGGTAAGTGTAATTTGCATACACATACATCACTCGACTTACCCCAAGTCATGCAAAATAAAGACACAAAACATTATAATTGGGTGTTAAAAGGTCAAAACTTTTATTATATTATATGACCAAACCCAAAATGGCAAACCTCCGACTCACGAAGAGTCACCCTCCAGCACGCAGGAAAGGAAAAACCCCCTGTGGGGGAAACCTCTAGGGAAACCATGGCTGGAGGATTGCCCTTCCTCTGGGCTTAGCAGGTGCCAAAATATCATTTGTAACAGAATTTGTACGTTTTCTCAGATTTTCAAGGAAAGACAATACAATGAACGAACGACATAAAACACATAAATCGGCTGATCTGGTTGGCTAGGCGGATGTCTCTCTTCCTGGGCACCCATTAAAATGAATGGGTGATCCACGGATGAGACGGGTCCTCCAGATGCCTCCTTGTAGCACCTGTCTCCGCTCTGGCTAATAGGGGGGGATCTCCTCCTGGAAACCCCCTCTATTACAGACAACCCGTATGAAGAGGATGGCATCACTGTGATGAAGAAGTGGTCTGGGGTGAAGGGTTTCCCTGCTAGAACCTACAAATTACATCAGGTCGGCATTGGTGGGGAAGTCAAGCTCAAGGTCCTCAGTCCCATCCAATATGGCGCTGAATGTGGCAGTAAAACCTTCTAATATGGAATCTTCTTTATGTCATAAACATTTGTATTTATGACATCAGCGCATTCATCATCATTACTACAGGAGTTTATTACCACTGCCGCCTCGTTCATTGTGACGTCACCCACAGTGGTCTGAAGTGTTAACCCTTTAATGACTGGCAGTGTACTTACCACAGAGGCCATAAAGGAAAAGGGATATTGCAGGGAGCATCTCCGCACAAGAACTATCCATGACAAAGGGTTGTCCAGGATGAGAGAACTTGTCTGCTTTCTCCAAAAACCAGCACCACACCTGCCCATAGGTTGTGTGTGGTACTACAGCTCATTACCATTCACTTCAATGGAGCAAACCTGCAATACCAGATACAACCTGTGGATAGGTGTGGTGCTGTTTTTGGAAGAAAGCAGCCATATTTTTCTAATCCTGCACAGCCCCTGTTAGAAATAGTTCAAAAAAAGGGGGAGAAAATAAATAAAAAAAAGGGAAAAAGAGGAACTCTGAGGTAAAAGAAATCAAACTAGACTGACAGGAGTCTGCTGGAGGTGCCAGATGGAAAGACAGATTTCTGCCATGGGGACCAGATTAGTTGAAAAACTATGCAGTTCATCTTCGAATGCAGCGTCACAAAAACAAATTATTTTGTAAAAAAATTAAAAAGTGTTTTTATTGTGCAAAACGAGAAAAACTTTTACATCCATGTTGGTTCAGGAGTCCTGGTGGTCCTCCGTGGGCTTTACCCATGCAGTGTTTGGAGACATGTTGGAGCTGTGGGGGAATGGTAGGTACGCTTACTGACATCTGATGGGATTGTAGGCACATCGCACCATTTTGGTTGGCAATAAATGCTCTCTTGGAACATGCCCTCTCCGCTCCATTCTCTCCAGATCTATTTCTTTCCAGAAGAAGGTTCTCCTCCATTTATTCAGACTAGGTTGTGCCTAGACATTGGAAGTCTACAATTCCCCGGTACAAATCTAAATGTTTGGCCACATTCACTGATATTCAGAATCCAGCAACTCTGCCGATTGTTGAAGTAATCTCAGGCATTTTCTGAGTAGTTGACCGCTAACCCCCTCCACTCTGCTACCTCGCTGTAGTGCCCGACCATTACATTGTTTTCTTCTCTCTCTGTAATTGTCGTCTGTCTATTGCTGGTTGTTTTAACCTTTCTCATTGATAAAAGTACAGATTTGGTAAAGACGACGCTTACATTGTTTCCTAATTGTCTTTTGGTGAGCGGCATTTTCTTTTAACATTTTGTACTGCTTTATGGTGTTAATAAAGATTGAGCAGAGTTACTGCAGTTAAGCGGTGATAAATATTCTTCTACGTTGTCGCGGGGCGTGGACCCACAGGGCCGTACCACGTAGCGGGGTAGCAGCTGGCCAACAAGGTACAAAACCATGTCTATAGTTCTGAACGGGTACCTGAGGCAATGTAGACCGTGGCAGGGACACGACTTGACTTTCACAGCAGGTGACGTCGCGGATGCAGCAGGAAGACACGACTTGACTTTCACAGCAGGTGACGTCGCAGATGCATCGGGAAGACACGACTTGACTTTCACAGCAGGTGACGTCGCGGATGCAGCAGGAAGACACGACTTGACTTTCACAGCAGGTAACGATAGCACGGGATACAGGGTACAGCAGGAACTGGTAACACTGGGAGACCTTTAGCAAGACAAACTAGGGTATACAACAACGCTCAGGCAAGGAACCAGTGGGCAGGGCCCCTTATTATAGTCCAGCAGCCATTTGGGCTGATAATTGATGTAAGGCAGCTGGACGCTTACTGGCCCTTTAAGGCTGTGCACGCGCGGGCGCGCTCTGCGGTACACAGTCCGAGGACCCGGAAGAGAGTGCCGGCGTCTCACTGAAGGGAGTACACGCCGAGAAGAGAGGTGTCCATGGCCGGGATCGTCAAGAGGTAAGTCAGAACGACGACCCCCGGCCATGGACGTAACATACGTCCTGCTCCTGAGGTGACCTCAGGGAGGACAGAAACCTGCCATGGAACCGAATAGACTGGGGTGGTGGACATTGTTAGGTAAAGGTTAAGTTATAGACTTACCATCAGCGGTGCTCAGGGATATGCCCAGGGGTGAACCTAGCCTCTCTGCTGCCTGAGTCGATCTATAAGGGTATGTTCACACGTAGTCAACAAAAACGTCTGAAAATCCAGAGCTGTTTTCAAGGGAAAACAGACCCTGTTTTTCAGACGTTTTTTTTACCAACTCGCATTTTTCGCGGCGTTTTCACGCCGTTTTCGCTGCGTTTTTTACGTCCGTTTTTGGAGCTGTTTTCATTGGAGTCTATGAGAAAACAGCTCCAAAAACGTCCAAAGAAGTGTCCTGCACTTCTTTTGACGAGGCTGTATTTTTACGCGTCGTCGTTTGACAGCTGTCAAACGACGACGCGTAAATAACAGGTCGTCTGCACAGTACGTCGGCAAACCCATTCAAATGAATGGGCAGATGTTTGCCGACGTATTTGAGACGTATTTCCAGACGTAAAACGAGGCAAAATACGCCTCGTATACGTCTGAAATTTGGCCGTGTGAACATACCCTTAGAAGACGCCCCCCAATCTATCAGAGTTTTCTCATTACTAGCTTTACACAACAAACACGCAATATATACATTTTTTAAATAGGAAAATATTTGTTGTTTTTTGTTAAAGTGCTGTTTGAAGTATAGAAAATATTTAACCCCTTCCCTCTTTAGCCACTTTTGACCTTCCTGACCGAGCCTCATTTTTCAAATCTGACATGTTTCACTTTATGTGGTAATAACTCCGGAATGCTTTTACCTATCCAAGCGATTCTGAGAAAATTTGCCCGATTCATTCAGTATTTAATTGTGAAAAACACCAAAATTTAGCGAAAAATTGCAAACATTTGCATTTTTCTCAACTTAAATGTATCTGCTTGTAAGGCAGGCAGTTATAACACACAAAAATGTTGCTAACTAACATCCCCCATATGTCTACTTTATATTGGCATCGTATTTTGATCATCATTTTATTTTTCTAGGACGTTACAAGGCTTAGAACTTTAGCAGCAATTTCTCACATTTTCAAGAAAATGTCAAAATGCTATTTTTACAGGGGCCAGTTTAGTTGTGAAGTGGCTTTAAGGTCCTTAGATTTTAGAAACCCCCAATAAGTCACCCCATTTTAAAAACTGCACCCATCAAAGTATTCAAAACAGCATTTAGAAAGTTTCTTAACCCTTTAGACGTTGCGCAGGAATTAAGGCAAAGTAGAGGTGAAATTTACAAAGTTCATTATTTTTTTCCAGAAATTCATTTTGAATCCATTTTTTTTGTACCACGGAATGTTTTACCAGAGAAATGCCACACAATATTTATTGCCCAGGTTCTGCAGTTTTAGGAAATATCCCACATATGGCCCTAGTGCGCTAATGGACTGAAGCACCGGCCTCCGAAGCAAAGGAACACCTAGTGGATTTTGGGCCTCCTTTTTATTAGAATATATTTTAGGCTCCATATCCGCTTTGAACAGGTCTTGTGGAACTAAAACAGTGGAAACCCCCCAAAAGTGACTCCATTTTGGAAACTACACCCCTCGAGGAATTTATCTAGGGGTATAGTGAGCATTTTGACCGGCCAGTTTTTTTGCAAAAATTTTTGGAACTAGGCCATGAAAATGAAAATCTACATTTTTTCAAATAAAATGTAGGTTTAGCTAATTTTTTTTCATTTCCAAAAGAACTAAAGTAGAAAAAGCACCACAACATTTGTAGAGCAATTTCTCCCGAGTAAAACAATACCCCACATGTGGTAATAAACGGCTGTTTGGACACACGGCAGGGCTTAGAAGGGAAAGAGCGCCATTTGGCTCTTGGAGCTCAAATTTAGCAGGAATGGTTTGCGGAGGCCATGTCACATTTGCAAAGCCCCTGAGGGGACAAAACAGTGGAAACCCCCAACAAGTGACCCCATTTTGGAAACTATACCCCTTGAGGAAATTATCTAGGGGTATAGTGAGCATTTTGACACCACAGGTTTTTTGAAGAAATTATTGCAAGTAGGCTGTGAAAATGAAAATCTAAATTTTTTCAAATAAAATGTAGGTTTAGCTAATTTTTTTTCATTTCCACAAGGACTAAGGGAGAAAAAGCACCATAAAATTTGTAAAGAAATTTCTCCCGAGTAAAACAATACCCCACATGTGGTAATGAACGGCTGTTTGGACACACGGCGAGGCTGAGAAGGGAAAGAGCGCCATTTGGCTTTTGGAACTCAAATTTAGCAGGATTGGTTTGCGGAGGCCATGTCGCATTTGCAAAGCTCCTGAGGGGACAAAACAGTGGAAACCCCCAACAAGTGACCCCATTTTGGAAACTACACCCCATGAGGAAATTATCTAGGGGTGTAGCAAGCATTTTGACCAGCCAGTTTTTTTACAGAACTTATTGTAAGTAGGCCGTAAAAATGAAAATCTACATTTTTTCAAAGAAAATGTAGGTTTAGGTATTTTTTTTTCATTTCCACAAGGACTGAAGGAGAAAAAGCACCGCAACATTTGTAAAGCAACTTCTCCCGAGTAAAACAATACCCCACATGTGGTCACAAACATCTGTTTGGACACACGGTAGGGCTCAGAATGGAAGGAGCACCATTTGGATTTTGGAATGGTTTCTGGGTGTCATGTCATATTTGCTGAGCCCCTGTAGTACTAGTACAGTGGAAACACCCCAAAAGTGACTCCATTTGGGAAACTGCACCCCTGAGGAATCATCTAGGGGTATAGTGAAAATTTTGATCCCAAAGGTTTTTTGCTGAATTAATTAGAATTAAGCCATGAAAATGAAAAATAATTTTTTTTTCAAACAAGATGTCGTTTTAGATGCACATTTTTCATTTTTGCAAGGAATAGAGAAGAAAAAGCACCCCAACATTTGTAAAGTAATTTCTCCCGAGTACAGTAACGCCCCATATGTGGTTATAATCGGCTGTTTACATATATGGGAGCATTCAGAAGAAAAGGAGCGGTATTTATCTTTCGGAGCGTAGATTTTGCTGGAATGGTTTGCGGACGCCATGTTGCATTTGCAAAACCACTGATGTACCAAACAAAAGTGACCCCGTTTTAGAAACTACACCCCTAAAGGCATTTATCAAGGGATGTAGTGAGAATTTAGACTCCACAGGTGTTTTTCAGAAATGAATACGCAGTGGATTGTGCAAAGTGAAAATTGCAATTTCTCCACTGATCTGCCCATTCACCGCACAAGATGTTGTGCCCCTAGAGAATCTTACCCCATAAATTGTTAAGCGGGTTCTCCCGTGTATGGTAATAACTTACTTGTGGCCATAAATTGCTGTTTGGGCACACTGTAGGGCTAAGAAGGGAAAGACCGCCATTTTGAGCATGGATTTTGCTTGGTAATAGTTCTGTTTGGGGTTTTGCTGGTATTTCCGTTTATAATGTGGTGGCATATGTAATCTGTGCGGAGTATATCAGGGGTATATGTAATCTGTGCGGAGTACATCAGGGTATATGTAATCTGTGCGGAGTACATCAGTGTATATGTAATATGTGAGGAGTACATCAGGATATATGTAATATGTGAGGAGTACATCAGGATATATGTAATATGTGAGGAGTACATCAGGGTATATGTAATATGTGAGGAGTACATCAGGATATATGTAATATGTGAGGAGTACATCAGGGTATATGTAATATGTGAGGAGTACATCAGGGTATATGTAATATGTGAGGAGTACATCAGGGTATATGTAAGCTGGGCGGAGTACATCAGGATATATGTAATATGTGAGGAGTACATCAGGATATATGTAATATGTGAGGAGTACATCAGGGTATAGGTAATATGTGAGGAGTACATCAGGGTATATGTAATATGTGAGGAGTACATCAGGATATATGTAATCTGTGCGGAGTACATCAGGGTATATGTAATATGTGAGGAGTACATCAGGATATATGTAAGCTGTGAGGAGTACATCAGGATATATGTAATATGTGAGGTGTACATCAGGATATATGTAAGCTGTGTGGAGCACATCAGGGTATATGTAAACTGTGCGGGGTACATCAGGGTATATGTAATATGTGAGGAGTACATCAGGGTATATGTAATATGTGAGGAGTACATCAGGGTATATGTAATATGAGAGGAGTACATCAGGGTATATGTAATATGTGAGGAGTACATCAGGGTATATGTAAGCTGTGCGGAGTACAGCAGGGTATATGTAATATGTGAGGAGTACATCAGGTTATATGTAATATGTGAGGAGTACATCAGGGTATATGTAATATGTGAGGAGTACATCAGGATATATGTAATATGTGAGGAGTACATCAGGGTATATGTAATATGTGAGGAGTACATCAGGATATATGTAATATGTGAGGAGTACATCAGGGTATATGTAATATGTGAGGAGTACATCAGGGTATATGTAATATGTGAGGAGTACATCAGGGTATATGTAAGCTGGGCGGAGTACATCAGGATATATGTAATATGTGAGGAGTACATCAGGATATATGTAATATGTGAGGAGTACATCAGGGTATAGGTAATATGTGAGGAGTACATCAGGGTATATGTAATATGAGAGGAGTACATCAGGATATATGTAAGCTGGGCGGAGTACATCAGGGTATATGTAATATGTGAGGAGTACATCAGGGTATATGTAATATGTGAGGAGTACATCAGGGTATATGTAATATGTGAGGAGTACATCAGGGTATATGTAAGCTGTGCGGAGTACAGCAGGGTATATGTAATATGTGTGGAGTACATCAGAGTATATGTAATATGTGAGGAGTACATCAGGGTATATGTAATATGTGAGGAGTACATCAGGGTATATGTAATATGTGAGGAGTACATCAGGATATATGTAAGCTGGGCGGAGTACATCAGGGTATATGTAATATGTGAGGAGTACATCAGGGTATATGTAATATGTGAGGAGTACATCAGGGTATATGTAAGCTGTGAGGAGTACATCAGGATATATGTAATATGTGAGGAGTGCATCAGGGTATATGTAATATGTGAGGAGTGCATCAGGGTATATGTAATCTGTGTGGAGTACATCAGGGTATATGTAATATGTGAGGAGTACATCAGGGTATATGTAAGCTGTGAGGAGTACATCAGGATATATGTAATATGTGAGGAGTGCATCAGGGTATATGTAATATGTGGGGAGTACATCAGGGTATATGTAATATGTGAGGAGTGCATCAGGGTATATGTAATATGTGGGGAGTACATCAGGGTATATGTAAGCTGTGAGGAGTACATCGGGATATATGTAATCTGTGAGGAGTACATCAGGGTATATGTAATCTGTGCGGAGTACATCAGGGTATATGTAATATGTGAGGAGTACATAAGAGTATATGTAATCTGTGAGGAGTACATCAGGGTATATGTAATATGTGAGGAGTACATCAGGGACTATGTAATATGTGAGGAGTACATCAGGGTATATGTAATATGTGAGGAGTACATCAGGGTATATGTAATATGTGAGGAGTACATCAGGGTATATGTAATATGTGAGGAGTACATCAGGGTATATGTAATATGTGAGGAGTACATCAGGGTATATGTAATATGTGAGGAGTACATCAGGATATATGTAATCTGTGTGGAGTACATCAGGGTATATGTAATATGTGAGGAGTACATCAGGGTGTATGTAATATGTGAGGAGTATATCAGGGGCATATGTAATCTGTGCGGAGAACATCAGGGTATATGTAATCTGTGCGGAGTATATCAGGGGCATATGTAATCTGTGCGGAGTACATCAGGGCATAATAAGAGGGTATAATAATGGGGTAAATAATACAATTATCCATAGATGTGTGTTACGCTGTGAAGCGATCCGTTATGCACGGGCCGGCGTCACACTGATAAACGGTTTTCTTTCTTATCCCCCTTTTGTAACACTCTTTACACTGCACCTTTTGGGGACTTTTTCTCCTTCGTAGTTTGGGAAATATTACTGGGAAAGTTTTGCACTGGTATAATACGGGCGCCCTCGCTTCCAGCGGATGTCCCTTCCCTTTCCTAGTTCCTAAATCCTGGGGCCCTGAAACTGAAGGAATGTTCCCCTCCGGCCTGCGCATTGAGATGTTTTTTCATCACCGCATTACTAGTGCCGTAACTTTTTTATTTTTCAGTAGATTGAGCGGTGTGCGGGCTTGTTTTTTGCGAGACGGGCTGTAGATTTTATTGGTACCATTTTAGAACACATACGACTTTTTGATCACTTTTTATTTCATTTTTTGGTAAAGGAAATGACCAAAAACAAGCAATTCTGGAATAGTTTTTTATTGTTTTTTTTCTCTGCATCCACAGTGCGCCCTAAATTACATGTTAGCTTTATTCTGCGGGTCGATACGATTACGGCGATACCAAATTTATATAGTTTTTTTTATGTATTGCAGCTTTTGCACAATAAAATCACTTTTTTTATAAAATCATTTGTTTTCTCTGTCGACATATTCTAAGACCCAGAACTTTTTTATTTTTGCGTGCACGAAACGGTGTCAGGGATTATTTTTTGCGGGACGGATTGTCATTTTTTATTAGTACTATTTTGGAGTAAATGTGACTTTTTGATCACTTTTTATAGCATTTTTTGGAAGGAGACGTGACCTAAAAACAAACATTCTGGCGCTGTTTTTCATGTGTTTTTTTTACCGCGTTCACCGTGCGGGATAAATTACATAATAGTTTTGTAGTTTGGGTCGTTACGGACGCGGCGATACCAATTATGTATAGTTTTTTTAATTTTTACGGTTTTTCCCATAATAAAATACTTACTATGGGAAAAAAGTCAGTTTAGCTTTATTTTTATTTGAAATGTGTGTGTTTTTATTATTTTACCACATTTTTATTAACTTTTTTTTACTTTTTTTACTTGTCCCACTAGGGGACATGAGGGCCTGATGCCCCGATCGCTACTCTAATACACTGCACTACGTACGTAGTGCAGTGTATTAGCGCTGTCAGTTATTCACTGACAGCAAGCCTATGAGGACACGCCGCAGGCGGGTCCTCATCGGCTCCCGTACAAGGCAGACTCGGACGCCATTTTCTGGCGTCCGATTGCCACAGCAACCCAGCGATTGCATCACTGGGTTGCCGATCGGGTGAAAACCTATCAGATGCTGCGCTCTATTGAGCGCAGCATCTGAGGGGTTAATCTGCTGGATCGGAGAATAGCTCCGGTCCTGGCAGTTACAGGAGGGTGCCAGCTGTATAATACAGCTGTCACCCCGCGGTGATGGTGCCGGCTCTGCTCCTGAGCCCGCACCATCACTGCGCCGTATATATACGGCGCTTTGCGGGAAGCACCTCCCGACAGCGCCGTATATATACGGCGGATGTCGGGAAGGGGTTAAAGAATTCTTCTTACTGTATTACTTTAGTATCATAGATCAACAACGCAGCATTATCACTGAAAATGGTTTAACACATCTTCTTGCCAGGCGAAACTTCAAGGCATGTTTTGAAGCGGCACGTCCTGGGCTGGTTTCTTTGCTCTACCTGCTGTATTGTTGTGGTCTGCCTGTGCTGGCTCGATGACAGTGGTGGATTCATATGATCTTAGGCCCTGGACTGTGCATAAGTTATCTGCCCACACCCTACACTTAAGTCTCACCTACATGTCAAAGTACATCACATGCCACTCTGCAGACTGTATCTTAGCCTGATCATCTGCTGCCACACTGACTCTTCCCCACAGCCCCCACCACTGTAATGTACATAGATTGTAAGACCAACATTACAAATAATATCGCCATACTGTTACTGAATAATACCTCCATACTCTTACTGAATAATACCCCCATACTGATACTGAATAATACCTCCATAATGTTACTGAATAATACCCCCATACTGTTACTGAATAATACCCCCATACTGTTACTGAATAATACCTCCATACTGATACTGAATAATACCCCCATACTGTTACTGAATAATACCTCCATACTGTTACTGAATAATACCCCCATACTGTTACTGAATAATACCTCCATACTGTTACTGAATAATACCTCCATACTGTTACTGAATAATACCCCATACTGTTACTGAATAATACCTCCATACTGTTACTGAATAATACCTCCATACTCTTACTGAATAATACCCCCATACTGATACTGAATAATACCTCCATACTCTTACTGAATAATACCCCCATACTGATACTGAATAATACCTCCATACTGTTACTGAATAATACCTCCATACTGTTACTAAATAATACCTCCATACTGTTACTGAATAATACCCCCATACTGTTACTGAATAATACCTCCATACTGTTACTGAATAATACCTCCATACTGTTACTGAATAATACCTCCATACTGTTACTAAATAATACCCCCATACTGTTACTGAATAATGACTCCATACTGTTACTGAATAATACCTCCATACTGTTACTGAATAACACCTCCATACTGTTACTGAATAATACCTCCACACTGTTACTGAATAATACCTCCATACTGTTACTGAATACCCCCATACTGTTACTGAATAATACCTCCATACTGTTACTGAATAATGCCTCCATACTGTTACTGAATACCTTTATACTGTTACTGAATAATGCCTCCATACTGTTACTGAATAATACCTCCATACTGTTACTGAATAATACCTTTATACTGTTACTGAATAATACCTTTATACTGTTACTGAATAATACCTCCATACTGTTACTGAATAATACCTTTATACTGTTACTAAATAATACCTCCATACTGTTACTGAATAATACCCCCATACTGCTACTGAATAATACCTCCATACTGTTACTGAATAATACCTCCATACTGTTACTGAATAATACCTCCATACTCTTACTGAATAATACCTCCATACTGTTACTGAATGATACCTCCATACTGTTACTGAATAATACCCCCATACTGTTACTGAATAATATCTCCATACTGTTACTGAATAATACCCCCATACTGTTACTGAATAATACCTCCATACTGTTACTGAATAATACCCCCATACTGTTACTGAATAATACCTCCATACTGTTACTGAATAATACCTCCATACTGTTACTGAATAATACCCCCATACTGTTACTGAATAATACCTCCATACTGTTACTGAATAATACCTCCATACTGTTACTGAATAATACCCCATACTGTTACTGAATAATACCTCCATACTGTTACTGAATAATACCTCCATACTCTTACTGAATAATACCCCCATACTGATACTGAATAATACCTCCATACTGTTACTGAATAATACCTCCATACTGTTACTGAATAATACCCCCATACTGTTACTGAATAATACTCCTATACTGTTACTGAATAATACCTCCATACTGTTACTGAATAATACCTCCATACTGTTACTGAATAATACCCCATACTGTTACTGAATAATACCTCCATACTCTTACTGAATAATACCCCCATACTGATACTGAATAATACCTCCATACTGTTACTGAATAATACCCCCATACTGCTACTGAATAATACCTCCATACTCTTACTGAATAATACCCCCATACTGATACTGAATAATACCTCCATACTCTTACTGAATAATACCCCCATACTGATACTGAATAATACCTCCATACTCTTACTGAATAATACCCCCATACTGATACTGAATAATACCTCCATACTGTTACTGAATAATACCTCCATACTGTTACTGAATAATACCTCCATACTGATACTGAATAATACCTCCATACTGTTACTGAATAATACCTCCATACTCTTACTGAATAATACCCCCATACTGTTACTGAATAATACCCCCATACTGTTACTGAATAATACCCCCATACTGTTACTGAATAATACCTCCATACTGATACTGAATAATACCCCCATACTGCTACTGAATAATACCTCCATACTCTTACTGAATAATACCCCCATACTGATACTGAATAATACCTCCATACTGTTACTGAATAATACCTCCATACTGTTACTGAATAATACCCCATACTGTTACTGAATAATACCCCCATACTGATACTGAATAATACCTCCATACTGTTACTGAATAATACCCCCATACTGTTACTGAATAATACCTCCATACTGTTACTGAATTATACCCCCATACTGATACTGAATAATACCTTCATACTGTTACTGAATAATACCTCCATACTGTTACTGAATTATACCCCCATACTGATACTGAATAATACCTTCATACTGTTACTGAATAATACCTCCATACTGTTACTGAATAATACCTCCATACTGTTACTGAATAATACCTCCATACTGTTACTGAATAATACCTCCATACTGTTACTGAATAATACCTCCATACTGTTACTGAATAATGACTCCATACTGTAACTGAATAATACCCCCATACTGTTACTGAATAATACCCCCATACTGTTACTGAATAATACCCCCATACTGTTACTGAATAATACCTCCATACTGTTACTGAATAATACCTCCATACTGTTACTGAATAATACCCCCATACTGCTACTGAATAATACCTCCATACTCTTACTGAATAATACCCCCATACTGATACTGAATAATACCCCCATACTGCTACTGAATAATACCTCCATACTCTTACTGAATAATACCCCCATACTGATACTGAATAATACCTCCATACTGTTACTGAATAATACCCCCATACTGCTACTGAATAATACCTCCATACTTTTACTGAATAATACCCCCATACTGATACTGAATAATACCTCCATACTCTTACTGAATAATACCCCCATACTGATACTGAATAATACCTCCATACTCTTACTGAATAATACCCCCATACTGATACTGAATAATACCTCCATACTGTTACTGAAAAATACCTCCATACTGTTACTGAATAATACCTCCATACTGATACTGAATAATACCTCCATACTGTTACTGAATAATACCTCCATACTCTTACTGAATAATACCCACATACTGTTACTGAATAATACCCCCATACTGTTACTGAATAATATCCCCATACTGTTACTAAATAATACCTCCATACTGATACTTAATAATACCCCCATACTGCTACTGAATAATACCTCCATACATTTACTGAATAATACCCCCATACTGCTACTGAATAATACCTCCATACTCTTACTGAATAATACCCCCATACTGCTACTGAATAATACCTCCATACTCTTACTGAATAATACCCCCATACTGTTACTGAATAATACCTCCATACTGTTACTGAATAATACCTCCATACTGTTACTGAATAATACCTCCATACTGTTACTAAATAATACCTCCATACTGTTACTGAATAATACCCCCATACTGTTACTGAATAATACCTCCATACTGTTACTGAATAATACCTCCATACTGTTACTGAATAATACCTCCATACTGTTACTAAATAATACCCCCATACTGTTACTGAATAATGACTCCATACTGTTACTGAATAATACCTCCATACTGTTACTGAATAACACCTCCATACTGTTACTGAATAATACCTCCACACTGTTACTGAATAATACCTCCATACTGTTACTGAATACCCCCATACTGTTACTGAATAATACCTCCATACTGTTACTGAATAATGCCTCCATACTGTTACTGAATACCTTTATACTGTTACTGAATAATGCCTCCATACTGTTACTGAATAATACCTCCATACTGTTACTGAATAATACCTTTATACTGTTACTGAATAATACCTTTATACTGTTACTGAATAATACCTCCATACTGTTACTGAATAATACCTTTATACTGTTACTAAATAATACCTCCATACTGTTACTGAATAATACCCCCATACTGCTACTGAATAATACCTCCATACTGTTACTGAATAATACCTCCATACTGTTACTGAATAATACCTCCATACTCTTACTGAATAATACCTCCATACTGTTACTGAATGATACCTCCATACTGTTACTGAATAATACCCCCATACTGTTACTGAATAATATCTCCATACTGTTACTGAATAATACCCCCATACTGTTACTGAATAATACCTCCATACTGTTACTGAATAATACCCCCATACTGTTACTGAATAATACCTCCATACTGTTACTGAATAATACCTCCATACTGTTACTGAATAATACCCCCATACTGTTACTGAATAATACCTCCATACTGTTACTGAATAATACCTCCATACTGTTACTGAATAATACCCCATACTGTTACTGAATAATACCTCCATACTGTTACTGAATAATACCTCCATACTCTTACTGAATAATACCCCCATACTGATACTGAATAATACCTCCATACTGTTACTGAATAATACCTCCATACTGTTACTGAATAATACCCCCATACTGTTACTGAATAATACTCCTATACTGTTACTGAATAATACCTCCATACTGTTACTGAATAATACCTCCATACTGTTACTGAATAATACCCCATACTGTTACTGAATAATACCTCCATACTCTTACTGAATAATACCCCCATACTGATACTGAATAATACCTCCATACTGTTACTGAATAATACCCCCATACTGCTACTGAATAATACCTCCATACTCTTACTGAATAATACCCCCATACTGATACTGAATAATACCTCCATACTCTTACTGAATAATACCCCCATACTGATACTGAATAATACCTCCATACTCTTACTGAATAATACCCCCATACTGATACTGAATAATACCTCCATACTGTTACTGAATAATACCTCCATACTGTTACTGAATAATACCTCCATACTGATACTGAATAATACCTCCATACTGTTACTGAATAATACCTCCATACTCTTACTGAATAATACCCCCATACTGTTACTGAATAATACCCCCATACTGTTACTGAATAATACCCCCATACTGTTACTGAATAATACCTCCATACTGATACTGAATAATACCCCCATACTGCTACTGAATAATACCTCCATACTCTTACTGAATAATACCCCCATACTGATACTGAATAATACCTCCATACTGTTACTGAATAATACCTCCATACTGTTACTGAATAATACCCCATACTGTTACTGAATAATACCCCCATACTGATACTGAATAATACCTCCATACTGTTACTGAATAATACCCCCATACTGTTACTGAATAATACCTCCATACTGTTACTGAATTATACCCCCATACTGATACTGAATAATACCTTCATACTGTTACTGAATAATACCTCCATACTGTTACTGAATTATACCCCCATACTGATACTGAATAATACCTTCATACTGTTACTGAATAATACCTCCATACTGTTACTGAATAATACCTCCATACTGTTACTGAATAATACCTCCATACTGTTACTGAATAATACCTCCATACTGTTACTGAATAATACCTCCATACTGTTACTGAATAATGACTCCATACTGTAACTGAATAATACCCCCATACTGTTACTGAATAATACCCCCATACTGTTACTGAATAATACCCCCATACTGTTACTGAATAATACCTCCATACTGTTACTGAATAATACCTCCATACTGTTACTGAATAATACCCCCATACTGCTACTGAATAATACCTCCATACTCTTACTGAATAATACCCCCATACTGATACTGAATAATACCCCCATACTGCTACTGAATAATACCTCCATACTCTTACTGAATAATACCCCCATACTGATACTGAATAATACCTCCATACTGTTACTGAATAATACCCCCATACTGCTACTGAATAATACCTCCATACTTTTACTGAATAATACCCCCATACTGATACTGAATAATACCTCCATACTCTTACTGAATAATACCCCCATACTGATACTGAATAATACCTCCATACTCTTACTGAATAATACCCCCATACTGATACTGAATAATACCTCCATACTGTTACTGAAAAATACCTCCATACTGTTACTGAATAATACCTCCATACTGATACTGAATAATACCTCCATACTGTTACTGAATAATACCTCCATACTCTTACTGAATAATACCCACATACTGTTACTGAATAATACCCCCATACTGTTACTGAATAATATCCCCATACTGTTACTAAATAATACCTCCATACTGATACTTAATAATACCCCCATACTGCTACTGAATAATACCTCCATACATTTACTGAATAATACCCCCATACTGCTACTGAATAATACCTCCATACTCTTACTGAATAATACCCCCATACTGCTACTGAATAATACCTCCATACTCTTACTGAATAATACCCCCATACTGATACTGAATAATACCTCCATACTCTTACTGAATAATACCGCCATACTGTTACTGAATAATACCCCCATACTGATACTGAATAATACCTCCATACTGTTACTGAATAATACCTCCATACTGTTACTGAATAATACCTCCATACTGATACTGAATAATACCTCCATACTGTTACTGAATAATACCTCCATACTCTTACTGAATAATACCCCCATACTGATACTGAATAATACCTCCATACTCTTACTGAATAATACCCCCATACTGATACTGAATAAAACCTCCATACTCTTACTGAATAATACCCCCATACTGATACTGAATAATACCTCCATACTCTTACTGAATAATACTGCCATACTGTTACTGAATAATACCCCCATACTGATACTGAATAATACCTCAATACTGTTACTGAATAATACCTCCATACTGTTACTGAATAATACCTCCATACTGATACTGAATAATACCTCCATACTGATACTGAATAATACCTCCATACTCTTACTGAATAATACCCCCATACTGTTACTGAATAATACCTCGATACTGTTACTGAATAATACCCCCATACTGATACTGAATAATACCTCCATACTCTTACTGAATAATACTGCCATACTGTTACTGAATAATACCCCCATACTGATACTGAATAATACCTCAATACTGTTACTGAATAATACCTCCATACTGTTACTGAATAATACCTCCATACTGATACTGAATAATACCTCCATACTGATACTGAATAATACCTCCATACTCTTACTGAATAATACCCCCATACTGTTACTGAATAATACCTCCATACTCTTACTGAATAATACCCCCATACTCTTACTGAATAATACCTTTATACTGTTACTGAATAATACCTCCATAGTGTTACTGAATAATACCCCCATACTGTTACTGAATAATACCTCCAAACTGTTACTGAATAATACCCCCATACTGTTACTGAATAATACCTCCATACTGTTACTGAATAATACCTCCATACTGTTACTGAATAATACCTCCATACTGTTACTAAATAATACCTCCATACTGTTACTGAATAATACCCCCATACTGTTACTGAATAATACCTCCATACTGTTACTGAATAATACCTCCATACTGTTACTGAATAATACCTCCATACTGTTACTAAATAATACCCCCATACTGTTACTGAATAATGACTCCATACTGTTACTGAATAATACCTCCATACTGTTACTGAATAACACCTCCATACTGTTACTGAATAATACCTCCACACTGTTACTGAATAATACCTCCATACTGTTACTGAATACCCCCATACTGTTACTGAATAATACCTCCATACTGTTACTGAATAATGCCTCCATACTGTTACTGAATACCTTTATACTGTTACTGAATAATGCCTCCATACTGTTACTGAATAATACCTCCATACTGTTACTGAATAATACCTTTATACTGTTACTGAATAATACCTTTATACTGTTACTGAATAATACCTCCATACTGTTACTGAATAATACCTTTATACTGTTACTAAATAATACCTCCATACTGTTACTGAATAATACCCCCATACTGCTACTGAATAATACCTCCATACTGTTACTGAATAATACCTCCATACTGTTACTGAATAATACCTCCATACTCTTACTGAATAATACCTCCATACTGTTACTGAATGATACCTCCATACTGTTACTGAATAATACCCCCATACTGTTACTGAATAATATCTCCATACTGTTACTGAATAATACCTCAATACTGTTACTGAATAATACCTCCATACTGTTAGTGAATAATACCTTTATACTGTTACTGAATAATACCTCCACACTGTTACTGAATAATACCTCCATACTGTTACTGAATACCCCCATACTGTTACTGAATAATACCTCCATACTGTTACTGAATAATGCCTCCATACTGTTACTGAATAATACCTCCATACTGTTACTGAATAATACCTCAATACTGTTGCTGAATAATACCTCCATACTGTTAGTGAATAATACCTTTATACTGTTACTGAATAATACCTCCATACTGTTACTGAATAATACCTCCATACTTTTTACTGAATAATACCTTTATACTATTACTGAATAATACCTCCATACTGTTACTGAATAATAACTCCATACTGTCACTGAAAAAAACTACCAAACCATGATCACATATTACTACAACATAGTGTCAGAAAAAACCCACCATACTGTTAGTGAATAAAACACACTATACATAGACCAATATTACAACCATACAGTGACCTTATAGAGGTAGATGCCAGTTATACACAAGATATCTGCAGACCATATAAGTGATTACAGTATACTTATATCAAGTGACTCACAGGTGACGTCTTCTCAGATTGAAGTCGCTCACTTTCACCTTTTCTTCTTTATCCAGCCAAGACTGTAATGACAACTTCTCCCGGACACGATTTCCTAAGCCCTGCAGAATATGACAGATATCTTTGACTCCTTGCTTTTCTAGCGCACTCCCTAACTATTCCCTACCTCTACACAAACTCCCTATACATACTATACTAGGTGCCCCACACAGTAATAGTACACACACCCTTTTGTTCCCCCAAAGGCCCCACACAGTAAGTGCTACTTTTGTTCCCCTACACAGTGTTAGTGTCCCCTTTATAACTTACTCAGTGATAGAGCCACTTTTAGGGCCCTCACCCAGTAATAGAATTCCCACTCAGTACTAATACCCCTTTATGTCCCCACAGAAATAATATCTCCACTCAGTAGTAATGCGGCCTTTTATGCCCACATTCAGTACTAATGCCACTTTTTCTGCCACACTCAAATGCCTGCTTTATGCCCCCACAATAAGGATGCCCCCTTTTGTATGCCACTTTTTTATGACCCTTTTTATTACCTAATAGACTTATGAATTTTAACTGAGTTCCGTGGCCCGGCGTGGATGGCATGATGCAGTGATGTCATCGTGCCGGGCAGTTGACGTCATCAGCATGCTCCCGATCTCTTGTAGGCCTCAGGTCTAAACCAGGCTGTGGCCTACAAGAGCAAACGGCGGAGCAGGGAGCCAATGGCCAGGGGTTGGCTGGCAAATTTTAGTCTGCGGGGCAAGCACACAGCACTGGCCCAAGAGTAGCGGCCCATTTTGGGGGCACTGGGCAATTGTCGAGTTTGCCCCCCTAACACCGCTGCGGAAGAACTCTGCTACCTGTCAATGGAAAAATCATCCGCGAGGAGGAAAAATGTTTCTTGATGGCGGAGTACTAGAAAGCCTGACCTGGGAATTAGACTTTCTTGTACTGCACCATGGGGAAACATTTTTCCCTCTGGCGGATGACTTTTCAGTTCACAGGAAGAAGTTACATGAAGGGGAATTATTTTTCCTTGACCTCTAGTATCTATTGTGCCAAATGTACGTTTTTTAAATTTTTATTCTGCTTTTTTTTGGTAGGTTCCGCTGGAGCGTTTGGACTACGTCGTAGATTCATTGGACTACTTCGATGACCTACTTTAAAAAAAAAAAAAAAATGGTGAAAGAGCGTTGCATGGGGGAGTTTAGATTTCAATAAAAAAGTTTTTCTTATGTCTGTTTTTTTTTAATACTTTATTATGGCCTTAGTAATGGCTGCTGTCTGATTGAGAGCGTCCATTACTAAGAAGGGGCTTAGTGTTAGCCAGTAAAAAGGCTATGACTAACCCCTATTATTACACCGGTTCTCACTGCCGCGAAGGGAGTACGATCCAGTACCCGACCATCTGAAGCGACGGTAAGGCAGCAGGGTGGCCACAGGCTGGTTTTACCAGGCTGGGAAGGGATAGAAAACGTGGCCCTTCCCACGCTGGTGATGCTAGGCTGCAGCTGCTTTATTGTATCTGGCTGGTTATGAAAAATAGCGGGAACGTTGGGTCTTTTAAAAAAATAAAAATAATAGAAAAAAAATTACGTGAGATCCCCTCCATTTTTCATAGCCAGCCAGATACAATAAAGCAGCAGCAGCAGCCTAGCATTACCAGGGTGGGAAGGGCCATGGTTTTTGGCAATTCCCAGCCTGATATTACCAGCCTGCGGCCACCCCAGTACCGGCCCTTCTCTTCAGACGGTCGGGTGCTGGATCGTACCCAGCTCTTCCCGGTACTCCTGGTGGCAGTGGGTACCGGGGTAATAATAGAGGTTAGTGATAGCCTTATTACTGGCTAACACTAAGACCCTTCTTAGTAATGGACGCTCTCAATCAGACAGCAGCCATTACTAAGGCGGTAATGAAGTATTAAAAAACAGAGACATAAAGTAATTTATTTTATTGAAATGACAACTCTTCCACACAATCCACTTTAACCATTTTATTAACCCCTTAAGGATGCAGGCTTGTTTTGGCCTTAAGGCTCAGAGCCCATTTTTCAAATCTGACATATTTCACTTTATGTGGTAATAACGTCGGAATGCTTAAACCTAAACGCGCAATTCTGAGATTGTTTTCTCGTGACACATTGTGCTTCATGTTCGTGGTAAAATTTGGTTGATATATTCAGTGTTTATTGGTGATAAATTGCAAAATTTAGAGAAAACTTTAAAAAAATAGCATTTTTCAGAATTGAAATGCATCTGCTTGTAAAACAGACGGTTATACCACCCACAATAGTTACTAGTTCACATTTCCCATATGTCTACTTTAGATTGGCATCGTTTTTTGAACATTCTTTTATTTTTCTTGGACGTTACAAGGCTTAGAACATAAACAGCAATTTCTCATATTTTTAAGAAAATTTCAAAATCCTTTTTTTTAAGGTACCTGTTCAGTTCTGAAGTTGCTTTGAGGGGCCTATGTATTAGAAACCCTGATAAAACACCCCATTTTAAAAACTAGACCCCTCAAAGTATTCAAAACAGCATTTAGAAAGTTTTTTAACCCTTCAGGCATTTCACAAGAATTAAAGCAAAGTGGAGGTGACATTTGCAAATTTCATTTTTCTTGCTGAATTTCAATTTTATTAAATTTTTCTTCTGTAACAGAGAAGGTTTTACCAGAGAAACACTACTAAATATGTATTGTCCAGATTCTGCAGTTTTTAGAAATGTCCCACATGTGGCTCTAGTGCGCTCATGCACTAAAACACAAGCCCCAGAAGCAAAGAAGCACCTAGTGCATTTTGAGCCCTCTTTTTTATTAGAATATATTTTAGGCAGCATGCCAGGTTTGAAGAGGTGTTGAGGTGACAAAACAGTAGGAATCCCCCAATAGTGACCCCATTTTGGAAACTGCACCCCTCAAGGAATTCATTTATGGTTGTTGTTACCATTTTGACCGCACAGTTTTTTCACAGCCCCTATTTGAATTGGACTGTGAAATTAAAAAAATGTCATTTTTTCCAATAAGATGTCATTTGTGATCAAAATTTATTAGTTTCACAGGGAACAAAATACCCCATTTTGTTGCCCAATTTGTCCTTAGTGTGGCAATACCCCATTTGTGGTGATAAACTGCTGTTTGGGCCCATGGGAGGGCTCAGAAGGAAAAGAGCACCATGTGTTTGTTGGAGTCCAGATTTTGCTGGATTGGTTTTCGGGTGCCATGTCGCATTTGCAGAGCCCCAGAGGTATCAAAGCAATGGAAACCCACCAGAAGTGAACCCATTTTGGAAACTACACCCCTCAAGGAATTCAAATATGGTTGGTGTTACAATTTTGACCGCACAGTTTTTTCACAGCACCTATTTGAATTGGGCTGTGAAATGAAAAAAAATGAATTTTTTTCCAATAAGATGTCATTTTTTTATCAAAATTTCTTACTTTCACAGGGAACAAAATACCCCATTTTGTTGCCCAATTTGTCCTGAGTGCAGCAATACCCCATTTGTGGCGATAAACTGCCGTTTGGGCCCATGGGAGGCCTCATAAGTGAAGGAGCGCTGTGTGTTCTTTGGAGTCCAGATTTTGCTGGATTGGTTTTCGGGTGCCATGTCGCATTTGCAGAGCCCCAGAGGTATCAAAGCAATGGAAAACCACCAGAAGTGACCCCATTTTGGAAACTACACCCCTCAAGGAATTCATTTATGGGTGTTGTGACCATTTTGACCCCATAGTTTTTTCACAGAACTTTTTTGAATTGGGCTGGGAATTAAAACAAAATAAATTTTTTCCAATAATATGTAGTTTTGGCTGAAAATGTCTTATTTTCACAAGAAATAAAATACCCCATTCTGTTGCGCAATTTGTCCTGAGTGCAGCAATACCCCATTTGTGGTGATAAACTGCCGTTTGGGCCCCTGGGAGGGCTCAGAATGAAAGGACCACCATTTGGCCTACTGGGGATTTTCTGGTGCGAAGTCATGTACGCAGAAGCCCCTGAGGTACCAGTACAGTTGAAACCCGCAAGAAGTGACCCCGTTTTAAAAACGACACCCTTATGGCATTCATCTAGAGGTGTAGTGAGCATTTTTACCAGAGACTTACACCCCATAAACTGTAATGTGGGTTCTTACGGGTATGGCAATACCCTCAATGTGGCTGTTATCAGCTGCCTGGGCACACAGCAGGGCTCAGAAGGGAAAGATGAGGGGGATAAGCTGTGCGGAGTGCATCAGGATAAGTAAAATTGGGGTAAATTATAAACCAAGGGATGTATGATAAATTTTAAAACACTCTTTCATACAGAGCTCTGGTTATTCGGGACACGCGTCACATTGATATATTGTGTCCTCCCTTATCCCCCTCTTATAGCAGACTTTGCACCTCTTTTGACTTTTTCCCTTCTTGCCAGTTTGGGGAACTTCTCCTGGAAAGTGTTGCCCTGGTACGATGTGTGTTGCCCCGCTTCCAGAAGTACTGGGTGTCCCCCCTTCCTGGTCCCTAAAGATTAGGTTCTTGATAATCATCTCTTGAAATTCCAGGAAAGTTCCCGTCTGGCCTGCACATCGACATAGCACGTACACATTGTACAATGCCATCTGTATGATGTGCCCGGCCAGCTTCTTATACCACACCGCATGGCGCAGTAAGGCTTCAGGGCTTGATCTGACAAGTCCACCCCTCCCATGTACCTATTGTAGCCCAGGATGCAGTCTGGTTTGGGGGTCTCTGTACTGGTACCTCCTACTGGTTCATGGGTACTGGTGTGGCATCTCTCTTGTCTTGTACTTGACCCACAATATGTTGCTGCTGGATTGTGCCCTGCTCTCACCCCTTCTTGTTTGCCCAAGCAGAGTCTTAGGGAGGCCTCTCAGATTTCCTCTAGCGGTGCCGCATGCCGCAGGACTTCTGGAAGCGAGGCAGTTGAAGAGTGGGACGCTGGTATAAAAATTATCCAGGTAGAGGTGATGCAGATTAGGAAGAAAAAGCTGCTCCTCTGAACGGGCGCTCAGGTGTGGATTGTACTGATATCTTCACAAAATCGTCAGGGTGTATTTTCAACGATTTTATTATTAAAAAAGAACAATATAAAATTCGATTGCTGCAACGCGTTTCAACCACGCACTGTGGTCTTCATCAGGCATTACTTCAAAACCGCAAGGAGAGGAGTTCCTGATACGAATTAACCCCATGCGGTTATGGCTCCAGAGGCAAGCACAGTGTGTTCAAGCGTGTACAAGCTACAAAGTCAAGTTGTGCTGGCGACATTGCACAACTCACCAAGGTGAGCTCCATTCATTAAGTTACTTTTTATCTTACAAATACCAGAACAATATCACCTTAGAGGAGCGCCGTTTTTTTTTTTTTTCTCTTTTTTATCCCCCTTTTTATCTTAAGAACCAGGTAGAGGTGGTAACCCTGGTCCAGCAGTGGGTGCACCAAATCCCACACAATTTTTGTATTAACTCCAAGTAAGGGGGGGGGGGGGCATTCTGGGGGCTGAATACTGGTGTCCTTCCCTTTATATATCCTAAATTTGTAGGTATACCGTGATGCACTCTCACACAGCTTATACCTTCCCTTCTTACCCGGCAGGTACTTGCGGAATTGAACCCTCCCTTTAAAATCTACCAGGGACTCATCAATAGAAATACACTTCTCGGGGGTGTATACTTGGGAAAACCGGGCACTGAAACCGTCTAATAAGGGTCTCCGTTTATACAAACGGTTGAAACTGGGGTCATCTTGGAGTAGGCAATGCTCATTAGGATTTTTTTTTTTTTTAGGTCCCAGTTCAGTTCTGAAGTTGCTTTGAGGGGCCCATATATTAGAAACCCCTATGAAACACCCCATTTTAGAAACTAGACCCCTCAAAGTATTCACAACAGCATTTAGAAAGTTTATTAACCCTTTAGGTGTTTCACAGGAATTTAGAGCAAAGTAGAGGTGAAATTTACATTATTTTTTTTGTCAGAAAATCCTCTTTATACCATTTTTTTTATAACACATAAGGATTTATCAGAGAAACGCAACTCAATACGTATTGCCCAGATTCTGCAGTTTTGAGAAATATCCCACATGTGGCCCTAGTGCGGTAATGGACTGAAGCGCCGGCCTCCGAAGCAAAGGAGCACCTAGCAGATTATGAGGCCTCTTTTTTATTAGGCACCATGTCCGGTTTGAAGAGGTCTTGTGGTGCCAAATCAGTAGAAAAACCCAAAAAGTGACCCCATTTTGGAAACTAGACCCCTTGAGGAATCCATTGTAGTTTTCTTGGGGTGCATGCGACGTTTTGATCAGTTTTCATTCTATTTTTAAGTGGCGTGGTGACTAAAAAACAGCAATTCTACTATTGTTTTTTTATCCTATTTTTTTTACAGCGTTCACCGTGTGCTATAAATGACATATTCACTTTATTCTGCGGGGCGATACGATTACGGCGATACCAGATGTTTGTAGTTATTACAGCGTTCACCGTGCGCTATAAATGACATATTCTCTTTATTCTGCGGGGCGATACGATTACGGCGATACCAGATGTTTATAGTTTTTTATGTCTTATGGCATTTGCACAATAAAATACATTTTGTAAACAATCATTCACTTTTTGTGTTCCTTATTCTAAGAGCCAGAACTTTTTATTTTTCCATAAAGAAAGCCGTGCCAGGACTTATTTTTTGCGTAACGAACTGCAGTTTCGATCAGTACCATTTTTCGGTACATGCGACTTTTTGATCTCTTTTTATTCCATTTTTTGGGAGGTGAAGTGACCAAACAATTTTGATTGTGGTTCGGTTTATTATTATTTTCTTTTACAGCGTTCACTGCGCGGAATAAATAATGAAATACTTTTGTAGTTCAGGCCGTTACGGACGCGGCGATACCAATTATGTATAGTTTATTTGTTTGTTTATATATTTTTATTAATAATAAAGGACTGATAAGGGAAAAGGGGGGATTTTTACTTTTATTACTTTTAAAACTTTTATTTTCTTATTTTTACACATCTTTTTTTAACTTTTTTTTAACTTTATTACTTTGTCCCACTAGGGGACTTGAGGGCAGGAGGCCCTGATCGCTATTCTAATACACTGCACTTCATGCGTAGTGCAGTGTATCAGAGCTGTCAGCTACTCACTGACAGCAAGCATAGTGGGTCCTGACTTCGTCAGGACCCACTAGGCTTCCGTCGATGGCATAGCCGGACGCCATTGTTTGGTGTCCGGTTGCCATAGCCACCATCGCCAGCGCTATCGTGTAGCAGGCTGGCGATTGTAGCTTAACCCCTAAAAAGCCGTGATCGCTATTGAACACGGCTTTTAAGGGGTTAATCAGCGGGGACACAGCAATCGGTCCCCGCTGTAGGAGCTGCGGCAGCTGTCACAGCTCCTGTATGTGTTGGGAGGACGGCCAAAATGACCTTTCCTCCCGCGACGTAACGATACAGTTAGCACGACGGATTATTACGCCGCAGAGCGTTAAGGGGTTAAAAAAAGAAATAAATCTTAAATCAGCAAAGTAGTCCAATGAATCTACGACGTAGTCCAAATCGTCCAGCGGAACCTGCAAAACAAAAATTAGCAGTATGAAAAATAAAAAGAAAGATGGCTGCCCCCACAGACGTACAAACATATGAATAAATAGCTACCTTCGGAAACATATTAAAAAAAAATAGAAAAATTAGGCCCATAAAATAAAACATATCAAATAAAATAAAAAAAATTATAACACCTTTCTTTTAAAGAGAATCTTTCACCTCCCCATACATGTACAGCTGAGTTCAGCATGTAATGGGGAGGGCTGCACAAACTCTGGGGCACTTTAGATTTTTTTCTTATCCTCCTTCGTTATTTAGATATCAGTTTTACCTCCAGCTACAGGGAACGGCAATGGGGGCAGCATGTGCCCCTTCATATGCGAACTTATTCCTGGGGCTGTGGGAGCGTGACCTTTTCCATGGTGGGCGGGGTCTCTCGATGGACCGGGTCATATTTTGGGCCCGGTACATCGATGACATTCTGCTTATCTGGAAGGGGACGCCTGAGACTTTTGAGACTTTCATCAATACATTAAATCTAAATGATTTGAACATTAAACTAACTTATCATTATGATAAATGCTGGGCTGAATTTTTAGACATCAAATTGTGCAAAGATGCAAATGGTTTTCTCCAATCGGACGTGTTTCGGAAGACCACAGCGGTTAATTCCTTCCTTCACGCTTCCTCTTCTCACCCCATACAGACGATAAAGGCAGTCCCAATAGGTAAATTTTTAAGGATCCGAAGGATTTGTTCCTCTACTGATGCATTTGAGAAACAGGCCTACGACCTCACCAATCGGTTCCTTGTCCGGGGATATAGTAAACGCTCGATTAAAAAGGCATATCATCGTGCGAAAAATACATCAAGAGATGAACTGCATTTCCCTAAACCAAAAAACAAACTAGAGACACAGGTAAGATTTACTACAGAATACCATTGAAGATGGCCTCAAATGAAAGATATACTGAAGCAGTTCTGGCCCATATTACTTATCGACCCAACAATCGAGAAATACATCTCTAGATATCCAACCATTTCGGCACGACGTACAAAAAATCTTAAAGATCACCTATTCCGCAGTCATTACCAACTAAATAGCCAAAGGTTTCCCTTTGGTACCAAAGGCCCTAAATGGAGCTGTAAGACATGCGGACATTGTGTTGCGTGTTCTAATATAGAAAAAGCGACTACTTTCGTAGACTCAACGGGCAAACGTACATTTACCATTACCCACTCTATTACTTGTTCAACCAAGGCAGTTATCTATTACGCCACCTGCCCCTGCCCCAAGATATATGTCGGACTCACTACATGTGAACTTAAAATTCGAGTTAGGGAACATGTCCGTGACATCACGTTAGCTAAAATGATTGAGACCCCCGAAACCTTGAAACCTGTCACCCGACATTTCAAGTCATACCATTCGTGTGATTCAACCAAACTTAAAGTTAGAGGAATCGATTGTATCGAAAAACATATTAGAAGGGGCGACATTTCTAAAAAGTTGGCAAAGTGTGAATCTAAGTGGATCTGGACTCTAGGGACTATGTCTCCTTTTGGGCTCAATGAGAACCTGAATTTCGCCCCATTCCTTTGACCATTAACCTCCAGTGGGTTATTTTAAACATGTTTTCGTTTTTTTTATATGTGTCTAATTACCTCCCCTTTTATTATAGAACCTCTATGACTTGATATAATTTGGAGAATGAGAGGTCATGAATGCAGTGCGACGAACATCTATTCATACCTAATAAAGAACGCTACTTATTTTCTTTGGTTAAAATGGTCGTGTTTACGACCCTATGTGGTTAAATATATATATATATACATATTTATTTTTCATTATTATTTATTATTAGTTTTTATTTATTTATTTACACTTTCATATTTATTATGTTCACTTGTCCATAAATATCCACATATATGCACTTTTTCTTTTCTTATCACTTGTTTATCTTATTTATTTATTGTTTCCCTGTTTCGATATATATTCGAATTAATGTATTTTCAGTATATAATATGGTGTTTTATAACATTCACCAACACAACACTTTCTTCTTATTGTATATTTATGACACTTATCTCATATTGATGTATACACTATACACATATATATACATTTTTCTCATACATACACACTCTATCACTTTGTCTTCAATTTGTTTCACAATTAATAACTATTAAATTGATACATTTTATATTGATATTTATATTACTTATTTCTCATGATATATATATTTTTTTTATTATTATAAATCTTTATTTCACATAGACACTGTATGTACATTTTTCTAATGATATTTACTTGATTTTCTCAGTCCAATCTTTAATATATACTATTTATATTTATTGTTCAATATTTTGCCATAACAACTAATGTACATATATTTGTATTTATTTATAATCGCTTGGGTATATATCTGTATAGGCATGATTGTATATATGTTGTCATCCTGTTACAATGGATATATATGAGATACATGATTTATTATTAATGCAATACATTTGTCTCCTTTATTACATGGTGTAAACTGATGTATACTCTGTATCATCCTTAAATATGGTGTTTGTTTTTATTAATATTGTTCTTCACTGTATTCTACATTATCTTACTGCATTTTAAGTATGTTCATGGCTGTCGCACTCAATCCAATACATAACTGTTAATTGATTAAACATTACATTTCATGCCCTGTTTACTCTATCTCTGCTGTCCGATCTTGTACTTCATACATCTCATGGGATATATTTACCTCTGCAGTGCTTGTCCGTGCGCTCGTGTCGGGAGGGATTCCTCGGCTTCCCTTTGACTCGCGCGTCTGCATCTGGGTGGGCGTGTCTCCACGGCGTCAGTCGCCGTTGATCCACGCCCCCTTGATGACGCGCGGTCAGGGGATAGTGACGAGCATTCCCGCCCCTGACACATGACGCCACCTTACACAAACCCACTGCCTCATGTGATCCTTAGTGCAGATATGATTGGACGGCTATATGCTTTAAAAGGGGAGGTCCCTGCTGGAGAGACGCCACCCCCGGACGAAGGCATCTCGCCGAAACGCGCGTCGGGACTGACGTTCTCTCCATGCAGAGGTCTACAATGGGTACGTTATACACTCTATTTTCTAGGTATTCTCTCATTTAAATTGCCCTTATCATTGTTGTAGGTACGCTGTGTTCCTTACACCGGACCCTAGCCTCAAGCTTGTAGCTTGTTGATACACCTTTGCACTGGGTACACTTATCTGTTATGCAAGTGTCCTCTCATTTATATATATACTTTCTACCTTGCCAATTCATATGCTAAAATATATATAGAGGCTTCAACTACCATTTCATCAGGCTAGCTCTACCTAGAAATAGACATATACCTGTATCCTTGACAGTGTCATTTACCATTTTTTTGTATGTCCTCTGTAATTGTCAGACGTCTTTGTGTTTTTTGCTCAGTATGACATATTTTTTAATGTTGGAATATTCAATAAAATTCATATATTTTTCCAATATATTTGTGTTAATTGTGCCCTACACTTTATAGGTTTATAATAGTGTGTTTATGTGACTGCACATAGCGATATAGATATATCGCTATCTGCAGAGTAAATGAATGGGGAGAAGTGTATGACGCTGATTGGTCACTGATTGGTCAGCGTCATACACTCCTCTGTACAATGCCCACTTGGTCATATAGTAAAACACGCCCAGTTGTCCATTGAGAAACTCATTAGCATAAAGCTAAAATAGGTCATAAGTCCGTCACAAATTATCGTTTTTCTAAATAAAAAACACTGCTGTAATCTACATTACAGCGCCAATCACATCATGTAGAAGATAAGCCACTTATAATGTGGTGACAGAGCCTCTTTATTACTAGGACCACTGTTATCTACATTACAGCGCTGATCACATCATGTACAAGATATAATGTGGTGACAGAGCCTCTTTATTACTAGGACCACTGTTATCTACATTACAGCGCCGATCACATCATGTACAATATAGGCCGCTTATAATGTGGTGACAGAGCCTCTTTATTACTAGGACCACTGTTATCTACATTACAGCGCCGATCACATCATGTACAATATAGGGCACTTATAATGTGGTGACAGAGCCTCTTTATTACTAGGACCACTGTTATCTACATTACAGCGCCGATCACATCATGTACAAGATAGGCCACTTATAATGTGGTGACAGAGCCTCTTTATTACTAGGACCACTGTTATCTACATTACAGCGCCGATCACATCATGTACAATATAGGCCGCTTATAATGTGGTGACAGCCTCTTTATTACTAGGACCACTGTTATCTACATTACAGCGCCGATCACATCACGTACAAGATAGGCCGCTTATAATGTGGTGACAGAGCCTCTTTAATGCGTTGAAAGTCAAGATAAAGCCGGCTACATCTGTAGGGCGCACGATTAGAAACGTCAAAACGCGCATTGTAGAACACATTTCAGATACAAAAACAAAAAAACCACTAATGCCTGCCGGTGCAGAAAAACACTTCTTAGAATCACATAATGGTAATTTTTAAAGCTTATGGGGAAATGTATTAACCTTTCTACGCCAGTTTTCTAAAAGGGGGCTTCCCAAAAGGGGGCGGGGTGACAGCACCCCAACAAATTTATAATAATTTACACCTGGCGTAAACTATAGTGGAAATCTCCGCCTGCTAATAATTGTCAAAAATGTCACTATGTGGAGCGTAGCAAGGTAGAGGCCCATGCCAGGCTCCTCTCCGTCCCCTCTATCGGGCAATTAAATAAAAAATGAATGCTCACCTCAGCACTCCTCTTCTGGTCCCCTCATGTTCTCTCCGCAGCCTGCGGCTCATACAATGCACTGATGACGTTGAGTGCTGTGTCACATATAAAGAACCTGACGCTGCTCGGTGTCAGTGCATTGTATGGGCAGCAGGGAGCCTTAGGGGATCAAGGGGGAAGAAGAGAAGCGGAGAAAAGATTATACTTATTTTTTATTTTACATTATGTCCGATGGGTAGGGGGAATGGATGGAGCATGGCCGCGGTCGCTGCATAACGATTGTGGCGCACGAACGGCCGAAAGATGTGACACATTTAATAACTGTATTTCATCTTACTCCAACTTTCTTTATATTAAGACTGGCATATGAAATGCCATCTTAATAAATTCCCCCCAATGTTTTTATGGCCTTGAAGAAGTGAAGAAACCAAAGACGGGTGGAGATTGGAGAAGACACTTCCTTGAATAGGGAGGCGTTCTGCGATCTGCAGCTTCATACAAGATTCCCGAAGGGTCTTAATTGGAGGAATGATCTGTTATATGTTCACTTAAGTGCAATGACACTTAATACACAATGTATATATCAACGACATAGCATAACAGTCATTTTCCTCTCATAATATGCAGTTTGATGACTTTTATGGCGATTTGTTTTTAAAATATTGCATATTTAAATATGGTGCTAAACTCCTGTTAAATAAAGATTCAGCTTCTCCCCTATTTGAGTAGCTGCGCAGCACCTGCACGAACTTGAGAATTTGCCTCTCTGGTCATGTGATCACAGGTCCTGCACACATAACACAACAGCACTACACAAACTATCTATGCAGTTTGGTCACTAGATGGCAGCAAAGCACTAAAATGATATACACATACATGTTTACATAGACGGCATACATGTTTACATAGGCGGCATACATGTTTACATAGGCGGCATACATGTTTACACAGACGGCATACATGTTTACATAGGCGGCATACATGTTTACATAGTCGGCATACATGTTTACATAGGCGGCATACATGTTTACATAGGTGGCATACATGTTTACATAGGCAGCATACATATTTACATAGGCGGCATACATGTTTACATAGGCGGCATACATGTTTACATAGGCGGCATACATGTTTACATAGGCGACATACATGTTTACATAGGCGGCATACATATTTACATAGGCGGCATACACGTTTACATAGGCGGCATACACGTTTACATAGGCGGCATACACGTTTACATAGGCAACATACATGTTTACATAGGTGGCATACATATTTACATAGGCGGCATACACGTTTACATAGGCGGCATACATGTTTACATAGGCAACATACATGTTTACATAGGCGGCATACATATTTACATAGGCGGCATACACGTTTACATAGGCGGCATACATATTTACATAGGCGGCATACATGTTTACATAGGCGGCATACATGTTTACATAGGCGGCATACATATTTACATAGGCGGCATACATGTTTACATAGGCGGCATACATGTTTACATAGGCGGCATACATGTTTACATAGGTGACATACATGTTTACATAGGTGGCATACATATTTACATAGGCGGCATACACGTTTACATAGGCGGCATACACGTTTACATAGGCGGCATACACGTTTACATAGGCGACATACACGTTTACATAGGCGGCATACATATTTACATAGGTGGCATACACGTTTACATAGGCGGCATACACGTTTACATAGGCGACATACATGTTTACATAGGCGGCATACATATTTACATAGGCGGCATACATGTTTACATAGGCGGCATACATGTTTACATAGGCAACATACATGTTTACATAGGCGGCATACATATTTACATAGGCGACATACACGTTTACATAGGCGGCATACATATTTACATAGGTGGCATACATATTTACATAGACGGCATACATGTTTACATAGGCGTCATACATGTTTACATAGGCGACATACATGTTTACATAGGCAGCATACATGTTTACATAGGCGGCATACATGTTTACATAGGCGGCACGCTTGGTGCTAAATTTCTAAATAAAAACACATCAAAAGAAACATAAACACATCAACTATCAATTTATAATCCATGCCCACCTGTGGCGGCTCCTACGCATATCCTCACCATTGTGGTCGGACAGTCTGAAGGTGACAGTGGAGAGCATTATTTTCAGACACTTCTACACTGGTTTGGACTGGTTCACTGGTTTCCCAGTTTGATCGGCTGCTTGTCTCATTTGAATTAAGAACCTCCTGAGCTCAGGACAAGGGGCAAATAACAGAAATAGTCCCAGAAAAAGTCTCTCTCCACCTGCAGCAAAATAGACAAAGTGGTTCCCCCCATTCCTCACACTGGCCCCAGATGAAACTGCTATGGCGAAACTCCACTGACTTTAGAACCTAGCGCAACAGCCCCAGATACCGAACCATACCACGCCGCCACAGGAGAAGGAGCAACGGGGACCACAGGTGGTGGGACCTCACGCTGCACCAAAGCCTCTCTAACACCAGCCAGTAATTGAGCCACTACCTGTCCCAAATCAGACACAGTCAAGCTGGGGGGCTCCTGACTATGGTGTGAGCAGGGCTCAGGAAGCCTTGACCTCCTAGCTAGTCTTGACTTAGGGATTAGCGGCATATCCCTGAGCACCGCTGATGGTAAGTCTATAACTTAACCTTTACCTAACAATGTCCACCACCCCAGTCTCTTCTGTTCCATGGCAGGTTTCTGTCCTCCCTGAGGTCACCTCAGGAGCAGGACGTATGTTACGTCCATGGCCGGGGGTTGTCGTTCTGACTTACCTCTTGACGATCCCGGCCATGGATGCTTCTCTTCTCGGCGTGTACTCCCTCCAGGATCCTCGGACAGTGTACCGCAGGGCGCCCACGCGTGCACGGCCTTAAAGGGCCAGTATGCGTCAAGCTTCCTTACATCAATTATCAGCCCAAATGGCTGCTGGACTATAATAAGGGGACAAAAAATAGAAGAGAATATCCAGAATCCCAGAATATTGTGGTTGGGGGGCCACACGGTGCCGTCCTAATAACTAAACCAAAAACAATGAACCAAAAAACTATCCAGGACAAAACAAGCACTCATCTGGGTAAGAGAATTCAGATATTGATATATAAAAAATAAATATATCTATAGATATTGTGATATAAAATTAGTTTAATTCGTAGAAAAAAGGGAAAAGTAGCAAACAAATTCCCACAAAATTCATATACAATAATAGAATACAATTTAAAAACGACCTGGCCAGGGATAATTATGGGTATATATCGATATAAGCATAAATATGCTAAATGAGATACAAAAAGATATATCGGCAAGGTACATATAACAAGTTACAGCCTAGGAGGGACAGTCAATTCAAACCTGTCAGAATGGCAAAATTGTTAAGCACATCCTGGAACCAATATAAGTACGGTAAAGTAGAGTGAGCAAAGAGAATAGAAATGATCCACAATGATTTTCCGCATACTCATCTATTGTGTGTACATCAGTCCATAGATGGGCTTTATCATTCTTGAAGTTTCAGTGCAACTTAACAGCCACATGTATCTGACCTTAGAATCGTATTCTTGGTCACTTTGATTCCTTCAAGCAGGCGGATTCCTGATTATACACAGAGTGGATTTCTCCCTTGCTTCCTTCTCCGTAACAGGATGGGTTAATTCCCGGGTACAGGTGAATTTAAGGGCTGTTGTAGCGTGCATGCAAAGTTCTTGCTTCAAGTTTGCAACAGCCAATTGATATCCTCTAGATGTTATGTCCCATACCTCATAAGTAGTAGAGGTTAAGAATCTCAAGTCCAGGGACCCAATAAGGAGATACCAGCCAAGGTAGTAGGTAACAAACCAAGCGTGGTTTGAGGCATGGAGTTTACAGGTAACCACGCCTGAGGAAAACGGTGTGATGACGTCTCTCACCACCGTGCATACGTCTTACGCGTTTCATCCTAGCTGGGACTTCATCAGAGACAGGAAATCATGTTCACGATAGTACCTGCTTATATAGCACAGGCATTTAAAGATACATTGTCAATTTCAATAACTCGATCGTTTACATGCAGCAGAATATTGGGAATAAACTGCAAGTACAGATTAAACAAATGTACAATACATCCTAAATCATTTTTAGAAAGGTAATCATAATAAAGAATAATATCATTAGAAAATATTACCAGGCTTGCTAAAAGCAGATATGACCAAAAATTAGGTCCTCATTAACCCCTTAAGGACGCAGCCTAGTTTTGGCCTTAAGGCTCAGAGCCCATTTTTCAAATCTGACATATTTCACTTTATGTGGTAATAACGTCGGAATGCTTAAACCTAAATACGCAATTCTGAGATTGTTTTCTCGTGACACATTGGGCTTCATGTTCGTGGTAAAATTTGGTCGATATATTCAGTGTTTATTGGTGAAAAATTGCAAAATTTAGAGAAAATTTTGGAAAAATTGCATTTTTCAGAATTTAAATGCATCTGCTTGTAAAACACACGGTTATACCACCCAAAATAGTTACTAGTTCACATTTCCCATATGTCTACTTTAGATTGGCATCGTTTTTTGAACATTATTTTATTTTTCTTGGACGTTACAAGGCTTAGAACATAAACAGCAATTTCACATATTTTTAAGAAAATTTCAAAAGCCTTTTTTTTAAGGTACCTCTTGAGTTCTGAAGTGGCTTTGAGGGGGCCTATGTATTAGAAACCCTGATAAAACACCCCATTTTAAAAACGAGACCCCTCAAAGTATTCAAAACAGTATTTAGAAAGTTTTTTAACCCTTCAGGCATTTCACAGGAATTAAAGCAAAGTGGAGGTGAAATTTGCAAATTTCATTTTTCTTGCTGAATTTCAATTTTATTCATTTTTTTTCTGTAACAGAGAAGGTTTTACCAGAGAAATACTACTAAATATGTATTGTCCAGATTCTGCAGTTTTTAGAAATGTCCCACATGTGGCCCTACTGCGCTCGTGGAATAAAACACAAGCCCCAGAAGCAAAGAAGCACCTAGTGCATTTTGAGTCCTCTTTTTTATTAGAATATATTTTAGGCAGCATGCCAGGTTTGAAGAGGTGTTGAGGTGACAAAACAGTAGGAATCCCCCAATAGTGACCCCATTTTGGAAACTACACCCCTCAAGGAATTGATTTATGGTTGTTGTTACCATTTTGACTGCACAGTTTTTTCACAGCACGTATTTGAATTGGGCTGTGAAATGAAAAAAAATGTCATTTTTTCCAATAAAATGTTATTTGTGATCAAAATTTCTTATTTTCACAGGGAACAAAATACCCCATTTTGTTGCCCAATTTGTCCTTCGTGTGGCAATACCCCATTTGTGGTGATAAACTGCCGTTTGGGCCCATGGGAGGGCTCAGAAGGAAAGGAGCGCTATGTGTTTGTTGGAGTCCAGATTTTGCTGGATTGGTTTTCGGGTGCCATGTCGCATTTGCAGAGCCTCAGAGGTATCAAAGCAATGGAAACCCACCAAAAGTGACCCCATTTTGGAAACTACACCCCTCAAGGAATTCATTTATGGTTGTTGTTAGCATTTTGACCACACAGTTTTTTCACAGCACCTATTTCAATTGGGCTGTGACATTAAAAAATGACATTTTTTCCAATAAAATGTTATTTGTGATCAAAATTTCTTACTTTCACAGGGAACAAAATACTCAATTTTGTTGCCCAATTTGTCCTGAGTGCAGCAATACCCCATTTGTGGCAATAAATTGCCGTTTGGGCCCATTGGAGGCCTCAGAAGTGAAGGAGCGCTGTGTGTTCTTTGGAGTACAGATTTTGCTGGATTGGTTTTCGGGTGCCATGTCGCATTTGCAGAGCCCCAGAGGTATCAAAGCAATGGAAACCCACCAGAAGTGACCCCATTCTGGAAACTACACCCCTCAAGGAATTCATTTATGGGTGTTGCGACCATTTTGACCCCATATTTCTTCACAGAACTTATTGGAATTGGGCTGGGAATGAAAACCAAATTATTTTTTTCAAATAATATGTCGTTTTGGCTGAAAATTTCTTATTTTCACAAGAAACAAAATACCCCATTCTGTTGCGCAATTTGTTCTGAGTGCCGCAATACCCCATTTGTTGTGATAAACTGCTGTTTGGGCCCATGGGAGGGCTCAGAAGGAAAGGACCACCATTTGGCCTACTGGGGATTTTCTAGTGCGAAGTCATGTACGCAGAAGCCCCTGAGGTACCAGTACAGTTGAAACCCGCAAGAAGTGACCCCGTTTTAATAACTACACCCTTAAGGCATTCATCTAGAGGTGTAGTGAGCATTTTGACCGGAGACCTACACCCCATAAACTGTAATGTGGGTTCTCCCAGGTATGGCAATACCCTACATGTGGCTGTTATCAGCTGCCTGGGCACACAGCAGGGCTCAGAGGGGAAAGACGAGGGGGGATAAGCTGTGCGGAGTGCATCAGGGTAAGTAAAATTGGGGTAAATTATAAACCAAGGGATGTATGATAAATTTTAAAACACTCTTTCATACAGAGCTCTGGTTATTCGGGACACGCGTCACATTGATATATTGTGTCCTCCCTTATCCCCCTCTTATAGCAGACTTTGCACCTCTTTTGACTTTTTCCCTTCTTGCCAGTTTGGGGAACTTCTCCTGGAAAGTGTTGCCCTGGTACGATGCGTGTGGCCCCGCTTCCAGAAGTACTGGGTGCCCCCCTTTCTTGGTCCCTAAAGATTAGGTTCTTGATAATCACCTCTTGAAATTCCAGGAAAGTTCCCGTCTGGCCTGCACATCGACGTAGCACGTACGCATTGTACAAAGCCATCTGTATGATGTGCCCGGCCAGCTTCTTATACCACACCGCATGGCGCTGTAGGGCTTCAGGACTTGATCTGACAAGTCCACCCCTCCCATATACCTATTGTAGTCCAGGAGTCAGTCTGGTTTGGGGGTGGCCTTTCCTTCATATATCCTAAACCTGTAGGTATACCCTGATGCACTCTCACAGCTTATACATCTTCATGCCATACCTTGCCCTCTTACCCGGCAGGTACTCACGGAATTGAACCCTCCCTTTAAAATGTACCAGGGACTCATCAATAGAAATACACTTCTCGGGGTGTATGATTGGGAAAACCGGGCACTGGAACGGTCTAATAGGGGTCTCCGTTTATACAAACGGTCAAAACTGGGGTCACCTCGGGTGGGCACGGCTCATTATCAGTATAATGTAAGAAGCGAAGTATTGCCTAATTTATTTATTTTTTTAGGTTCCAGTTCAGTTCTGAAGTTGCTTTGAGGGGCCCATATATTAGAAACCCCTATCAAACACCCCATTTTAGAAACTAGACCCCTCAAAGTATTTACAACAGCATTTAGAAAGTTTATGAACCCTTTAGGTGTTTCACAGAAATTTAGAGCAAAGTAGAGGTGAAATTGAAATTATTTTTTTGTCAGAAAATCCTCTTTATACCATTTTTTTTATAACACAAAAGGTTTTATCAGTGAAACGCAACTCAATACGTATTGCCCAGATTCTGCAGTTTTGAGAAATATCCCACATGTGGCCCTAGTGCGGTAATGGACTGAAGCGCCGGCCTCCGAAGCAAAGGAGCACCTAGCGGATTTTGAGCCCTCTTTTTTATTAGGCACCATGTCCGGTTTGAAGAGGTCTTGTGGTGCCAAAACAGAGGAAACCCCCCAAAAGTGACCCCAATTTGGAAACTAGACCCCTTGAGGAATCCATTGTAGTTTTCTTGGGGTGTATGTGGCTTTTTGATCAGTTTTTATTCTATCTTTAGGTGGCGTGGTGACTAAAAGACAGCAATTCTACTATTGTTTTTTTATTCTATTTTTTTTACAGCGTTCACCGTGCGCTATAAATGACATATTCACTTTATTCTGCGGGGCGATACGATTACGGCGATACCAGATGTTTATAGTTTTTTATGTCTTATGGCGTTTGCACAATAAAATAAGTTTTGTAATAAATCATTCACTTTTTGTGTTTCCTTATTCTAAGAGCCAGAACGGTTTTATTTTTCCATCAATAAAGCCGTGCGAGGACTTATTTTTTGCGTAACGAACTGTAGTTTCGATCAGGACCATTTTTCGGTACATGCGACTTTTTGATCTCTTTTTATTCCATTTTTTGGGAGGTGAAGTGACCAAACAATTGTTATTGTGGTTCGGTTTATTATTATTTTCTTTTACGGCGTTCACTGTGCGGGATAAATAACGAAATAATTTTGTAGTTCAGGCCGTTACGGACGCGGCAATACCAATTATGTATCGTTTATTTGTTTGTTTATATATTTTTATTAATAATAAAGGACTGATAAGGGAAACACTTTTATTTTCTTATTTTTACACAACTTTTTTTAACTTTTCTTTAACTTTATTACTTTGTCCCACTAGGGGACTTGAGGGCAGGAGGCCCTGATCGCTATTCTAATACACTGCACTACATGCGTAGTGCAGTGTATCAGAGCTGTCAGCTACTCACTGACAGCAAGCATAGTGGGTGCTGACGTTGTCAGGACCCACTAGGCTTCCGTCTATGGCATAGCCGGATGCCATTGTTTGGTGTCCAGTTGCCATAGTCACCATCGCCGGCCGCTATCGCGTAGCAGGCCGGCGATGGCAGCTTAACCCCTAAAAAGCCGCGATCTCTATAGAACGCGGCTTTTAAGGGGTTAATCAGCGGGGACACAGCGATCGGTCCCCGCTGTAGGAGCTGTGACAGCTGCTGAACTAGACAGCAACGTCACAGCTCCTGTATGTGTCGGGAGGACGGCCGAAACGGCCGTTACTCCCGTGACGTACTATTACGGCATGGAGCGCGAACGATACAGCTGCCATGACGTAATAGTATGTCAAGGAGCGGGAAGGGGTTAATGAGAATCTTTCACCTGCCCACAGATCTGCATTTGAGTGCAGCGTGTAATGGTCAGGGCTGCACAAACTCTGGGGCACTTTACATTTTTTTTCCTACCCTCTTTCCGTACTTAGATATCGGTGCCGTAATGTTTGGCGCCGATATTTAAATAACCCCATGAACTGCCAATGGGGCGGTAATTGGCAAGGGGGCGTGTAACATCGCTGTGACACTGTCCAATCAGCTACGGACAATGTCAACAGCAAGAGCTGGAGAGAGGAGAGCATGTTCGCGCGCACGCTCTCACTCTTCAGCTCTCGGCAGGCAAGTACAAGACTGTGATCTCAGGTGAGAGATCAGTCTTGTCGTCCTTGTCTGCCGAGAGCTAAAGAGTGAGAGCGTGCGTGCGCGCACAGCTCCGATGCCATGAAACAGAAGAAGAATTCACACTCTTCTTCTGTTCCTTAGCGGTGGCGGAGCTGCGCGCTCGCGCGCACGCGCTCTCTGTCCAGCTCTTGCTCTGAAACTGTCCGTAGCTGATTGGACAGTGTCACAGCGATGTTACTCGCCCCCTTGCCAATTACCTCCCCATTGACAGTTCAGGGGGTTATTTAAATATCGGGCACCAAATATTACAGCACTGATATCTAAATAACGAAAAAAATGTAAAGTGTCCCAGAGTTTGTGCGGCCCCCCCTCCCCATTACCTGCTGCACTCAGCTGTACATGTATGGGGAGGTGAAAGGTTCTCTTTAAAAGAAAGGTGTTATCATTTTTTATTTGATATGTTTTATTTTATGGGCCTAATTTTTCTAATTATTTTAATATGTTCCCGAAGGTAGCTATTTATTCATGTTTGTACGTCTGTGGGGGCAGCCAGCGTTATTTTTATTTTTCATACTGCTCATTTTTGTTTTGCAGGTTCCGCTGGACCATTTGGACTACGTCGTAGATTCGTTGGACTACTTCGCTGATTTAAGCTTTTTTTTGTTTTTTTTGTTTAATAAAATGGTTAAAGTGGATTGTGTGGAAGAGTTGTCATTTCAATAAAATAAATTACTTTATGTCTCTGTTTTTTAATACTTCATTACCGCCTTAGTAATGGCTGCTGTCTGATTGAGAGCGTCCATTACTAAGAAGGGGCTTAGTGTTAGCCAGTAATAAGGCCGTCACTAACCCCTATTATTACCCCGGTACCCACCGCCACCAGGAGTATCGGGAAGAGCTGGGTACGATCCAGCACCCGACCGTCTGAAGTGAAGGGCACTTGGGTGGCCGCAGGCTGGTAATATCAGGCTAGGAAGGGACAAAAACCATGGCCCTTCCCACCCTGGTGATGCTAGGCTGCTGCTGCTTTATTGTATCTGGCTGGCTATGAAAAATGGAGGGGATCTCACGTAATTTTTTTTCAATTTATGTTTAAAAAATGATGAGGGGTTTCCCCAATACAATAAAGCAGCTGCAGCCTAGCATCCCCAGGGTGGGAAGGGCCACTTTTTTGGCCCTTCCCAGCCTGATAATACCAGCCTGCGGCCTAACAGTCGTTTCAGATGGCCAGGTACTGAATCGTACTCGACTCTTCCCGGTATCCCTGGCGGTAGTGGGAACCGGGGTAATAATAGGGGTTAGTGATAGCCTTGTTACTGGCTAATGCTAAGCCCCAGCCTTAGTAATTGAACGCTGTCAATCAGACAGCAGCCATTACTAAGGCCATAATAAAGTATTAAAAAAAAACAGACATAAGATTTTTTTTTTATTGAAATCAAAACTCCCCCATGCAACCCTCTTTCACAATTTTTTTTTTTTTTTAAAGTAGATCATTGAAGTAGTCCAATGAATCTACGACGTAGTCCAAACAGTCCAGCGGAACCTACCAAAAAAAAGTTAGCAGTATAAAATGTAAAAAAAAAAAAAAATTTCCACAATAGAAACCCCTGCTCCGCCGTTTGCTCTTGTAGGCCACAGCCTGGTTTAGGCCTGAGGCCTACAAGAGATCGGGAGCACGCTGATGACGTCAACTGCCCGGCACGATGACATCACTGCATCATGCCGACCACGCCGGGCCACTGAACTCGGTTAAATATCATAAGTCAATTAGGTAATAAAAAGGGGGCATAGAAGATGTTAAACCATTTTCAGTGATAATGCTGCGTTGCTGATCTGTGATACTAAAGTAATACAGTAAGAAGAATTCTTTAAATCTTCTCTATACATTAAACAGCACTTTACAAATAAACAACTAATGTTTTCCTTTTTAATATTTTTTTTATATATTGCGTGTTTGATGTGTAAAGGTAGTAATGAGAATACTCCGATAGATTGGGGGGGGGGGCGCCTTATTATAGTTCGCCTCAGGCAGCAGAGGGGCTAGGTTCACCCCTGCTTGATGCCAAGTCTGCCTGTTACCGAATTTTCAACAAGCTTTTTTTTATATAAATAAAATTGGGAATACGTTCCTTTTTAATCACATTACTGCAGCGCTGGATCCAATCTTTTCTATCCTACCAGCGGTACTACCCTGATGGCAGGCCTGTTTGCAGGGGTACTAGCCAGCTACGTCACAGATAACCCAAGTTTCAAGACCATGCAAAGTTATGGATTTTTGGCATCCCATGGAATATGGGAACAATAGGGAATTCTATCAGTAAGTATTCTGCCTGTTTCTTGGCTAATACTCCTAATCCAATTCCTTCTTCTAGCAGATTTTTTAAAGATTCTTTACATGCGGTGCTTGGTTTCGCCACAAGTTTGGGATATGTAGATTCATTGTCTAAAATGGTATGAACGTGTCTGGGACATAAACAGGAATCTAGAACAACTCCTGCTCCGTAAGATTTGGAGGACACAGTTATACGCTGGATATATGGTGAGCACCTCTGTGTTTTTACCTTTAGCCCTTATGTGTATATAGTGAACCTTTTAGATGGTTAATCTTTACCCGCTAAGGTGGAAGGGTTAGTTCCAATGCCTAGTTATGGTGGTGTCTGAGGAAATAAAGGTCCTTTTAGACGTCCCGATACTGACCATGAAAACCAGCACCAATCGACGATACAGCGTGTCACAAGGAGCAATCATCGGTAACGTATGGGGGCCAACAATCGTTACTACACCAGACCCCGCACCGATCTGCAAGTCTAGCTGCCTCCGGGCACTGGAAAAACACTGCCGGAAGCAGATGGCTCCGACCACTGCATAGCGGCTGTTCGGCAGAACTGCAGCTTGGCCTCTATTCTTTGACCGGAGCCATCTATTTCCGGCAGTGTTGTCCGGTGCCCGGAGGCAGCTGGAGTGGCGGATCGGTGCCGGGTCCAGGTGTCGGACACACACCGATCATATACCGATCATTTAATTTTTAATCCAATAACACAGAAAGTTTTACCATAGAAATGCAACTCAATATTTATTGCCCAGATTCTGCAGTTTTAGGAAATATCCCACATGTGGCCGTAGCGTGCTACTGGACTGAAGCACCGGCCTCAGAAGCAAAGGAGCACCTAGTGGATTTTGGGGCCTTATTTTTATTCGAATATATTATAGGCACCATGTCAGGTTTGAAGGGCTCTTGTGGTGCCAAAAAAGTGAACCCCTTTGGGAAACTACACACCTCAAGGAAATTATCTAGGGGTATAGTGAGCATTTTGACCGCACAGGTTTTTTATAGAAATTATTGGAAGAAGGCCGTGAAAATGAAAATCTAAATTTTTTCAAAGAAAATGTAGGTTTAGCTAATTTTTTCTCATTTCCACAAGCACTAAAGGAGAAAAAGCACCACAACATTTGTAAAGCAATTTCTCCGGAGTAAAACATTACCCCACATGTGGTAATAAACGGCTGTTTGGACACACGGCAGGGCTTAGAAAGGATGGAGCACCATTTGGTTTTTGGAGTTACCATTTAGCAGGAATGGTTTGCGGAGGCCATGTCACATTTACAAAGCCCCTGAGGGGATAATACAGTGGAAATCCCCCGCAAGTGACCCCATTTTGGAAACTACACCCATTGAGGAAATTATCTAGGGGTATACTGAGCGTTTTGACCCCACAGGTTTTTTGCAGAAATTATTGGAAGTAGGCCCTGACAATAAAAGTCTCCATTTTTTCAAAGAAAATGTAGTTTTAGCTAATTTTTTTCTCATTTCCACAAAGACTGAAGGAGAAAAAGCACAAATTTGTAAAGCAATTTCTCCCGAGTAAAACAGTACCCCACATGTGGTAATAAACGGCTGTTTGGACACACGGCAGGGCTTAGAAGAGAAAGAGCACTATTTGGCTTTTGGAGATCACATTTAGCAGGAATGATTTATGGAGGCAATGTCGCATTTGCAAAGCCCCTGAGGAGACAAAACAATGAAAACGCCCAAAAAGTTACTCCATTTATGAAACTACACCCCTTGAGGAATCCATCTAGGAGTATTGTGAGCATTTTGACTCCATAGATGTTTCATAGAATTTATTAGAATTGGGCAGTGAAAATAAAAACAATAATTTTTCTTCAATAAGACGTAGCTTTACCGCAAAATTTTTTGTTTTCTCAACAAATAAAGGAAAAAAAGAACCCAACATTTGTAAAGCAATTTCTCCCGAGTACGGCAATACCCGGCAATATGTGGTCATAAACTGCTGTTTGGGCACACGGCAAGGCTCAGAAAGGAAGGAGCGCCATTTGGAGTGCAGATTTTGCTGGATTGGTTTCTGGGCGCCTGTGGGACCAAAACTGTGGAAACCCCCCAGAAGTGACCACATCTTGGAAACTACACCCCTCAATGCATTTACCTAGGGGTGTAGTAAGCATGTTAACCCTGCAGGTGTTTTGTTGAAATTAGTGTGCACTCGATGTTGCAGAGTGAAAATGAGATTTTTTTTCCATAGATATGCCATTATGTGGTGTTCAGCTTGTGCCACCATAACAAGACAGCTCTCTAATTATTATGCTGGGTTTCCTGGTTTTAGAAACACCCTTCATGTGGCCCTAATCTTTTGCCTGGACATTCGACCAGACTCAGGAGTGAAAGCGTATCATGCGAAATCGAGGCCTAATTTGGAGATTTATAAAGTATTGGTTCACAATTGCAGAGTCTCAGATGTGAAATAATAAAAACAAACCCCTGAGAAGTGACCCCATTTGGAAACTGCACCCCTCAAGGCATTTATTAAGGGGTGTAGTGAGCATTTTCACACCACAGGTCTTTTCCATAAATTATTGTGCTGCGGATGGTGCAAAGTAATTGATATTTTTCCCTAGATATGCCATTTCAGTGGCAAATATGTCATGCCCAGCTTATGCCATTGGAGACACACACCCCAAAAATTGATAAAAGGGTTCTCCCGGGTATTACAATGCCATATATGTGGAAGGAAACTGTTGTTTGGGCACGCTGTAGGGTTCAGATGGGTGGGAGCGCCATTTGGCTTTTGGAGCGCGGAATTTGCTTGGTAATATTTTTGTTTGGAGTCTTACTGGTGTTTCCGTTTATAATGTGGGGCATATGTAAGCCGGGCGGAGTATATAAGGGGCATAGTCAGGTGGTATAATAATGGGGTAAAAAAAACAATAAAATAATCCATAGATGTGTGTTACGCTGTGAAGCAATCCTTTCTACACAGGCCAGTGTCGCACTGATATATAGCGTCCTTTCTTATCCCCCTTTTGGTCCACACTCCGCGCCTTTGTAATTTGGGGAATTTTGCTGTGAAGTGTTGTCCTGGTATAATACGGGCACCCTCGCTTCCAGCAGATATGTTTGGGCCCTCCCCTTCCTGGTTCCCTAATTTTAGATTCTTGATAAAACGCCTCTTGAAACAGAAGAAATGTTCCCCTCGGGCACAACTGCATATTTTTTATTTCCTGACTTATTGGAGCCATAACTAATTTTATTTTTTCACAGATGTAGTGGTATGAGGGCTGTTTTTTTGCAGGACGAGCTGTAACGATTATTGGTACCATTTTGGGGTACATGCAACTTTTTTTTATCACCTTTTATCCTATTTTTTGGGAAGCCAGGTAAACAAAAAAACGCAATTCTGGCACAGCTTTTTTTGTTTTTTTTATACAGCGTTCACCATGCGTTATAAATTACATGTTACCTTTATTCTGAGGATCAGTACGATTCCGGCGATACCTAAGTTATAGAACTTTTTTATGTTTTACAACTTTTTGCACAATAAAATTACTTTTGTAAAAAGAATGTATTTTTTCTGTCGCCAAGTTGTGAGAACCATAACTTTTTATTTTTTTTGTTGACGGAGATGTACGAGGGCTTGTTTTTTGCGAGACAAGCTATAGTTTTTATAGGTACCATTTTTGGATACGTGCGACTTTTTGATCACTTTTTATTCCAATTTTTGTAGGGCAAAGTGACCAAAAAACAGAAACTCAGGTATAGTTTTCTACGGGTTTTTTTTACGCTGTTCACCGCGTGCAATAAATAATATAATATTTTGATACCTCAGGTCGTTACGGTCGTGGCGATACCAAATACATATGGTTTATTATTATTTTTTAATAATAAAAGGACTGATTGTGTTTTGTTTTATTACTTGAAACTTTTATTGTTTTCAAACTTTTATTTTTTTCACTTTTTTTTACACTTTTTTATACTTTCTTTTACATTTTTTTTCAAGTCCCACTAGGGGTCTTGAAGTTCCAACTGTCTGATGTTTTTTTTCTAATACATTGCACTACCTACTTAGTGCAATGTATTAGATCTGTCAGTTATTCACTGACAGCAAGCCGATAAGGCTTCACCTTCCGGCGGGGCCTAATCGGCTTCCGTAATGGCAGAGCAGGAGACTATTGTGTCTCCTGTTGCCATAGCAGCAGTCGCCAGTCCTGATTGCCTGTCAGGGCTGGTGATCTGCTAGTAACCACTACGATGCAGCAATCGCTTTCGATTGCTGCATCGAAGGGGTTAATGGCAGGGATCGGAGCTACCTCCGGTTCCTGCCATTACAGGTGGATGTCAGCTGTAACATACAGCTGACTTCCACCGCTGATGACGCCGGATCAGCTCCTGACCCGGAGCCATCTTGCCGGCGGCTACGGAAGCCAATCAGGCTCCGCCGCCGGGCGGATTTTGACCGGCATCCATACTAGGCAGACCGGGAGGCCAGTATTAGGCCTCCAGTTGCCATTGCAGACACCAGAACCCTGGCAATGTCATTGCTGGGGTTCCGATGAGCTGCAAACACCTTAAGTGCAGCGATCGCGTTTGAGTGCTGCACTTAAGGGGTTAATGGCGGGGATCGAAGCTAATTTCGGTCCCTGCCATTACATCCGGATCTCAGCTGTAAGATACAGCTGAGATCCTGCGATGATGACTTTGACTCAGCTGCAGAGACGGTGCCAAACATTTGGCGTATGGATACGGCAATTTGCGGGAAGTTATAACTTTCCATGGCGTACCCATACGGCAAATGTCGGGAAGGGGTTAATGTAAGGATGTGTACACTTAATTGTGCAGCAATGCTTGTTGTCTCCATTCTATGTCAGTGTGGGAAGTAGATGTCCGGCCTTATGATTTTGTGATGTGTGATAGACCCAGAATCCCAATCACCAAACCAAAGAATGCAAAATAAAGACACAAAACATTATAATTGGGTGTTAAATGGTCAAAACTTTTATTATATTATATGACCAAACCCAAAATGGCAAACCTCCGACTCACGAAGAGTCACCCTCCAGCACGCAGGAAAGCAAGAACCCCCTGTGGGGGAAACCTCTAGGGAAACCATGGCTGGAGGATTGCCCTTCCTCTGGGCTTAGAAGGTGCCAAAATATCATTTGTAACAGAATTTGTACGTTTTCTCAGATTTTCAAGGAAAGACAATACAATGAACGAACAAATGACATAAAACACATAAATCGGCTGATCTGGTTGGCTAGGCGGATGTCTCTCTACCTGGGCACCCATTAAAATGAATGGGCGATCCACGGATGAGACGGGCCCTCCAGATGCCTCCTTGTAGCACCTGTCTCCGCTCTGGCTAATAGGGGGGGATCTCCTGCTGGTAACCCCCTCTATTACAGACAACCCGTATGAAGAGGATGGCATCACTGTGATGAAGAAGTGGTCTGGGGTGAAGGGTTTCCCTGCTAGAACCTCCAAATTACATCAGGTCGGCATTGGTGGGGAAGTCAAGCTCAAGGTCCTCAGTCCCATCCAATATGGCGCTGAACGTGGCAGTAAAACCTTCTAATATGGAATCTTCTTTATGTCATAAACATTTGTATTTATGACATCAGCGCATTCATCATCATTACTGCAGGAATTTATTACCACTGCCGCCTCATTCATTGTGACGTCACCCACAGTGGTCTGAAGTGTTAACCCTTTACTGACTGGCAGTGTACTTACCACAGAGGCCATAAAGCTGAATAGAACATATCAGCGGCCATAAAGGAAAAGGGATAATGCAGGGAGCATCTCCGCACAAGAACTATCCATGACAAAGGGTTGTCCAGGATGAGATAACTTGTCTGCTTTCTCCAAAAACCAGCACCACACCTGTCCATAGGTTGTGTGTGGTATTACAGCTCATTACTGTCACGGAGCGGGTTAGTGGACCCACTAGGCCGTACCGCAGTAGCGGGAAGGCAGCTGGCCAAACCACAGGAAACTCCAGAAATACAATGTCCCGCAAAAGGGTAGCTGGATAGTTCAGACGGTGACCGAAGCTCTGGCACAGATGGAGATGGTTGCAGCAGACAGCGCCAAACGTGGCGGATGACACAGGAGCCGCATGTTGCGCCAGACGTGGCGGATTCCTGGGGACGTGGCAGATGACACAGGATGTGGCGGATTCCTGGGGACGTGGAAGATGACACAGGACGTGGCAGATTCCTCTGGACGTGGCAGATGACACAGGACGTGGCAGATTCCTCTGGACGTGGCAGATGACACAGGACGTGGCAAATTCCTCTGGACGTGGCAGATGACACAGGACCTGGCAGATTCCTCTGGATGTGGCAGATGACACAGGACGTGGCACGACTTGATACTAAGGCAAAGCACGGGAAACAGGAACGGGAAACACTAAGGGACCATTTGCAAGACAGACTGGGAAAACTAACAACGCTCAGGCAAGAATTAGAAGGCCAGGGGCCTTCTTATAGACCAGGAAATCGTGGCAGTTGATGATGATGACTTCCTCCTATTTGCGCTCGCTGGCCCTTTAAGGCCGGGCATGAGCGTGCGCGCGCACCCTACGGGACACAGCCGATCGGAGCGGAAGTGAACGCTGGCGTCTCCTAGGAAGGAGATGGGGACCAGCGCTCACAGATCCTTGGCTGCGGGTGTCCGGAGGTGAGTAAACCCGACGGCCCACGGCCATGGACGCTAAAATTACCATTCACTTGAATGGAGCTAAACTGCAATACCAGATACAACCTGTGGATAGGTGTGGTGCTGTTTTTGGAAGAAAGCAGCAATATTTTTCTAATCCTGCACAGTTCCTGTTAGAAATAGTTAAAAAAAAGTGGGGGGAGAAGGAGAAGAAGGGGAGAGGGAAAGAAGAAATTAAAAAAAGGGGAAAAGAGGAACTCTGAGGTAAAAGAAATCAAACTAGAATGAAAGGAGTCTGCTGGAGGTGCCAGATGGAAAGACAGATTTCTGCCATGGGGACCAGATTAGTTGAAATGTATCTTGAAGGGGGGCTTCAGTGAGTGGGTTTTAACCCCTCCCCGCCCTATGAAGTGCTGTTGCATTGAAAAACTATGCAGTTCATCTTCGAATGCAGCGTCACAAAAACAAATTATTTTGTAAAAAATAAAACGATATAAATTTGGTATCGCCATAATCGTAACGACCCACAGAATCAAATTATCATGCAATTCATGCCGCCCGATGATCACTGTAAAATCAAAACAGAAATAGCGGAATTACAGGTTTTTTTTTCAATTCACCCCACAAAATGTAGTTTTAAAAAAAAAAAAATTTAATACATTATATGGTACATTAGTCCGCAGGGTAAATTCCACATAAACAGCGCCATTCATCGGTTAACTGTTTAAATGATACCAGTTCAAGTGACCTTTATCGAAAAACACCATAAGACATTTTTACCCAATTCACCTTTTAATTGGGCCTAGCATGTGTGATACTGTCTGCTAAGCCGTTGTATCTAAGCATATTATATGTGATACTGTCTGCTGAGCCGCTGTCTCCTATCAAGTAGCAGAGCTATCAGGTGTCATAGTGTAATGAAACGGGGTAGGGAGACGGACAGGTGAGCCCTAATCTACCCGAAACTCAGTCCCTGCCTACTAGCACGGCCCGTCCTAAGTGACGGCGGACAACTGGGCGACGGTCCCTACGCTCAATAAGTGCAAGACAGACAACACAAGACAAGGGCACACAGAAGAAAAAGGGGGAGGTAGGGGCAGTTGCCCACGTAAACACTGTGAGCAACAGGCAGTGGTGAACGAGCCAAGACAAACCAGGAGAGTACGAAGTAGCAAATCAGAGCAAGAGAATAGTCATTCAAGCCGGGGTCAATAAGTAACAGCGGTCAATAAGGTAAATAGCAAGAATCGCAGAGCCAGGAAACCAGACAATCACAGGCAAGGAACATGCTGCAAGTGAGGGTAAAAATAGTCCAAGGGCGTCGACATAGAACCTGTGTCTGGCAAACCCTTTATAGTACCCCCCCTTTTATGAGGGGCCACTGGACCCTTCATAGGTGGGCCTGGCTTGTTGGGGAACCGAAGATGGAACTTCCTGAGCAATATACCGGCGTGAACATCCCGGGCGGGTACCCAAGTCCTCTCCTCAGGCCCGTATCCTCTCCAATGGACCAGGTACTGGAGGGAGCCTTGGACCATCCTGCTGTCCAGAATCTTGGCTACCTCGAATTCTACCCCATCCGGAGTGAGAACAGGGTCCGGAGGTTTCCTCGATGTAGACAAGGACGGGGAGCAGCTTTTCAAGAGGGAGGCATGGAACACGTTGTGTATCTGAAAAGACGGGGATAACTCCAGCCGGAAGGAGACAGAGTTGAGGACCTCAATGATTTTGTATGGCCCTATATACCGGGGAGCAAACTTCTTGGACGGAACTTTAAGGCACAAATTTTTAGAAGACAGCCAGACCAGATCCCCGACCACAAACAAGGGGTTAGCAGAACGTCTTCTATCTGCCTTATTCTTTTGTATGCTCTGGAACGCCTCTAGGTTCTTCTGAACCTGGGCCCAGACTGTGCACAGTTCCCGATGAATGACATCTACCTCGGGATTGTTGGAACCACTGTTGAAACGGAGGAGAACCATGGATTAAACCCAAAATTACAGAAAAAGGGGGAGACCCCTCACAAGTTACAGACCCGGTTATTAAGGGAAAATTCGGCGAGGGAAATGAAGGAGACCCAATCATATAGACAGTCAGAAATAAAACACCTTAAATATTGTTCTAGAGACTGATTAGTCTTCTCGGTTTGGCCATTAGTAGAGATGAGCGAACCGGGACAACCGAACCCGGTTTCGGTCTGAACATCCGGAAAATTTTGGTTCGCAGCGAATCCGAACTTCACCGGGTTCGGCCGAACCCGTTTTGACTGAACCCGGTCAAAAATATTATACAAATCGGCAGCCACTTGTCTCTATCAATCACTGATAGAGAAAAGAGGCTGCTGATTAAAAATAAAAAGCATTTCATACGTACCCGGTCGTTGTCTTGGTGACGAGTCCCTCTTCTTCCTATAGTTACATAGTTACATAATTAGTACGGCTGAAAAAAGACACATGTCCATCAAGTTCAACCAAGGGACGGGAAAAGGGAAGGAAAAATTTCTACACATAGGAGCTAATATTTTTTTGTTCTAGGAAATTATCTAACCCTTTTTTAAAGCCATCTACTGTCCCTGCTGTGACGGCTCCTGCTGTGTCTCCTGTCCCTGCTGCGACCAGCTCCTGCGGTGTCTACTGTCCCTGCTGTGACGGCTCCTGCGGTGACTATTCCATAGATTCACAGTTCTCACAGTAAAGAAGGCTTGTCGCCTCTGCAGGTTGAACCTTTTTTTCTCCAGACGGAGGGAGTGCCCCCTTGTTTTTTGAGGGGGTTTTACAAGTAATAGGATTTCACCATATTTTTTGTATGTGCCATTAATATATTTATATAAGTTAATCATGTCCCCCCTTAGTCGTCTTTTTTCAAGGCTAAATAGGTTTAATTCTTTTATTCTTTCCTCATAACTTAAATTTTCCATGCCCCTAATTAGCTTTGTTGCTCTTCTTTGTATTTTTTCCAACTCCAGGGCATCCTTTCTATGAACTGGAGCCCAGAACTGAACTGCATATTCTAGATGAGGCCTCACTAATGCTTTGTAAAGTGGTAATATTACATCCCTGTCCCGCGAGTCCATGCCTCTTTTAATACACGACAATATCCTGCTGGCCTTTGAAGCAGCTGATTGACACTGCATGCTGTTATTGAGTTTATGATTTACAAGTACACCCAGATCCTTCTCAACAAGTGAATCCGCCATTGTAGCTCCCCCTAGGACATATGATGCATGCAGGTTGTTGGTACCCAGATGCATAACTTTACATTTATCTACATTAAACTTCATCTGCCAAGTGGACGCCCAAACACTTAGTTTGTTTAAATCTGCCTGCAATTCATGAACATCTTCCATAGACTGAACTATATTACATAGCTTGGTGTCATCTGCAAAAATAGAAATAGTGCTATTAATCCCATCCTCGATATCATTAATAAATAAGTTGAATAATAGTGGTCCCAGCACTGAACCCTGGGGTACACCACTTATAACTGGGTACCATTCAGAGTAGGAATCATTGACCACAACTCTCTGGATACGGTCCTTGAGCCAATTCTCAATCCAATTACAAACTATATTTTCTAAACCTATAGTCCTAAATTTACCCATTAGGCGTCTATGGGGGACAGTGTCAAATGTCTTTGCAAAGTCCAAAAACACTAAATCCACAGCGGCCCCTCTGTCTAGACTTCTGCTCACCTCTTCATAAAAACAGATAAGGTTGGTTTGACAACTTCTGTCCTTAGTAAAACCGTGCTGGCTGTCACTTATAATGCGTGTAACCCATCTGGTCCCGGGGCCTTGTGCACATTTATTTTATTTAATTTAGCTTGGACCATATCTACATTCATCCAATTCAGTATATCAGCCGATATATTAACAGCACTGGCACCGGCTACATCAGCTGCTGTTTCTTCTGTTGTATATACAGAGCTAAAGAACCCATTTAGTAACTCTGCCTTCTCTTGATCCCCTGTGACCAACTCCCCATAACCACTATCTAGGGGTCCTACATGTTCAGACCTTGGCTTTTTAGCATTTACATACTTGAAGATTTTTTTGGGATTTGTTTTACTATCCTTGGCCACCTGCCTTTCATTTTGTATTTTTGCTAATTTTATTACATTTTTACAGATTTTATTAAGCTCCTTATATTTTACAAAGGCTGCAGATGTAACCTCAGATTTGTATTTTTTAAATGCCCTTTTTTTGTCGTGTATTGCCCCTTTCACAGAATGTGTAAGCCATGTGGGGTTTAATTTGAGTCGTTTATACTTGTTACCTACAGGAATAAATTTTGCACTATAATAACTCAAAGTAGATGTGAAAATCTCCCATTTATCATTTGTCCCATTATTTGACATTAGTTCTTCCCAGTCCATATCCTGAAATGCCGCCTTCATCCTGGGGAAATTGGCTTTCTTAAAATTAAATGTTTTTGCCCTCCCAGCCTGTGTTTGTTTTTTACAGTATAGGTAAAATGTAACTATATTATGATCACTGTTACCGAGGTTTTCACGAACATTGACGTTCCCAACAAGATCTGCATTATTAGAAATGACCAGATCCAACAGAGCTTCACCTCTAGTCGGGTCTTCCACAAACTGGCCCATAAAATTTTCCTGCAACAGGTTGAGGAAATGTCTCCCCTTTGCAGTTGAAGCCGAACCATGACACCAATTAATATCCTGGAAATTAAAATCTCCCATTATCACTACAGTGCCCGCCTGTGCAGCCCGCTCCATCTGTTTATATAGCTGAACTTCCATCTCCTCAGTTATATTGGGGGGTCTATAGATTACACCAAAAATATTTTTTTCAGTGTTTACCTCCCTTTCTAGTTCCACCACAAGGTTTCAACCTCCTCACAGTATTCACCCACTATTGTCTCTTTCACACTCGCCTTCATATCATTTCTCACATACAGACATACACCACCGCCTTTCCTATTTGTCCTGTCTTTCCGAAACAGTGTAAAACCCTGTAGATTTACAGCCCAGTCATGTGAAGAGTCCAGCCATGTTTCAGCAACACCAACTATATCTATATTTTCTTCCAGTATTAAGGCCTCCAGCTCCCCCATTTTGCTTGCCAGTCCGACCTTCTTTTCTGACGCGGCAGCCTGTGATTGGCTGCAGAGACCTCTGCAGCCTGTGATTGGCTGCAGAGGCCTCTGCAGCCTGTGATTGGCTGCAGTGGTCACATGGGCTGTAACGTCACCCAGGAATGTCGGGCCGGATGTCGAGAGGGACGCGTAACCAAGGCAACGGCCGGGAGACCGGACTGGAGGAAGCAGAAAGTTCTCGGTAAGTATGAACCTCTTTTTTTTTTACAGGTAACTCTATATTGTGATCGGTAGTCACTGTCCAGGGTGCTGAAACAGTTACTGCCGATCAGTTTAATCTTTCAGCACCCTGGACAGTGACTATTTACTGACGTCGCCTAGCAACGCTGCCGTAATGACGGGTGCACACATGTAGCCACCCGTCATTACGGGGCCTCATGCACACGACTGTAAAAACACCCGTTATTACGTGTCGTAATTATGACCCGAAATAGCGGGCCCATAGACTTCTGTTAGCCACGGGTACCTTCCCGTTTTCTCACGGGAAGGTGCCCGTGCCGTTAAAAAGATAGAACATGTTCTATCTTTTTATTTTACGGGCCGTGCTCCTATACTTTATAATGGGAGTAGGGCTCGGAAAAACGATCGGCTGCCCGTGGCCGGCCGTGCGCATCTCCTGAAATATGATAAACCAGAGAAACAGAGTCCATATATATCAATGTATGAAACAACTAAATATCTTTATTAAAGAACAAGAATAAAATACATTAAATGACATAGACAGAGAATCTAAAAATAATCCTTGTACGGATCACAGATGTGTACATTGAGTCTATATATATAATTGAATACACTGATGGTATACACAGTTACTGTAACTCAATGTGACTCCAACATGGGGTGCATCAACATAAGGATAGTTACAAAGTATGAATTGTGTGAAAAGAGACAATATGCCTAACTCTGAAAAGGTCTATGGTGACTAAAGAGTAAGTAATTAATGCCTAAAAAATTGGCAAAAAAGCCAAATTTAGATCCAATGTATGCACTTACCCATGTATGGGAGGTAGCGTGTGACCCAGCGGTATAGGGGCGCTATCCCATGTTGGAGTCACATTGAGTTACAGTAACTGTGTATACCATCAGTGTATTCAATTATATATATAGACTCAATGTACACATCTGTAAGGATTATTTTTAGATTCTCTGTCTATGTCATTTAATGATGTATTTTATTCTTGTTCTTTAATAAAGATATTTAGTTGTTTCATACATTGATATATATGGACTCTGTTTCTCTGGTTTATCATATATTGTTAGAGTCCTTATCTCTAATTTTCCATATGGGTGGTTGAGTGTTTTTCCCACCTTTATACGTATTTGTCCTGTGAGACATCCTGTCTAATCATCTCCTGAAATACTCTGTGCTGCCTTAAACTCTATGGACAGGTCAGGATCCTGTTTCTTTTAAATGCTGCTAGGGAAACCGCTCGATCCACTATATAAGGCTGCGCTACAGTGCAGCATTTAAAAGAAACAGGATCCTGACCTGTCCACAGAGTTTAAGGCAGCGCAGCGCAGAGTATTTCAGGAGAGGAGCGTGTGATTGGCTGCAGAGGCCAGTGCAGCCTGTGATTGGCTGCAGAGGCCGCTGCAGCCTGTGATTGGCTGCAGAGGCGGTCACGTGGGATGAAGCGTCATCCCTGGAGGCCGGCCTTCTGACATCATCCTGACGTGTGTGACCGCCACTACAGCCTGTGATTGGCTGCAGCGGCGACATGGATGAAACGTCATCGCTGGAGGCCGGACAGGAGGAATGTAAGTATGAACGTATTTTTTATTTTTTTTTATTACATTAAAATTGTATTTTCAGCGCGCCGAGCATGTACTGTGAAGGTTGCTGAAAGAGTTAGTGCAGCCCATTAACTCTATAAGCACCCTGGACAGTACCATGCTCGGCGCACGGAAATTACAGGTTCGGTCCGAACTAGTTCGGTCCGAATCGAGCTTTTTTGTGAAATTCGGCGAACTAGCCGAACCGAACTTTTCATAAGTTCACTCATCTCTAGCCATTCGTTTCAGGATGGAAGGCCGAGGAGAAGGACAGATCAATCTCCAACTTTTTACAGAAAGCTCTCCAAAACAATGAAACAAATTGGACCCCTCTGTCAGAAAGAATATTGACAGGAACCCCATGGAGACGCAGGATGTGTTTGACAAACAAGGTAGCTAACGTCTTAGCATTGGGTAGTTTCTTGAGGGGCACAAAGTGGCACATCTTACTGAAGCGGTCTACTACAACCCACACCACCGACTTGCCTTGAGATGGAGGCAGATCAGTGATAAAATCCATGGAGATATGGGTCCAAGGTCTCTGGGGAATGGGCAAAGAGCATAGTAAGCCCGCTGGTCGGGACCTGGGAGTCTTGGACTTAGCACAAATTTCACAAGCGGCGACGTATGCCTTAACGTCTTTAGGCAACCCAGGCAACCAATAGTTTCTGGCAATGAGGTGCTTGGTACCCAGGATGCCTGTATGCCCAGATAGTGCAGAGTCATGATTTTCCCTGAGTACCCTTAGCTGGAATTGCAGGGGAACAAACAGCTTGTTCTCAGGAAAGTTCCCGGTAGTTGAACCTTGATCAGCCGCAATTTCGGAGACTAAGTCGGAATCAACAGAGGAAATGATTATACCTGGGGGCAAAACACAAGCATGATCTTCCTCCGAAGGAGGGCTGGCCATGAAGCAACGCGACAAAGCATCATCTTTAATATTTTTAGACCCAGCCCTATAGGTGACCAAAAAGTTGAATCTAGTAAAAAACAACGCCCATCGAGCTTGTGTCGGGTTTAGCCTCCGGGCAGATTCTAGGAAAACCAGCTTCTTGTGGTCAGTAAGGACCGTTACCTGGTGCCTAGCCCCCTCCAGGAAGTGGCGCCACTCTTCAAATGCCCATTTAATGGCTAAGAGTTTGCGGTTGCCAATGTCATACTTACTCTCAGTGGGCGAGAACTTCCTGGAGAAGTAGGCACAGGGACGAAGATGGGTGAGGGACCTGGTACCCTGGGACAAGACAGCACCCACTCCCACCTCGGAGGCGTCAACTTCCACGATGAATGGCTCCATTTGGTTAGGCTGAATCAGCACTGGGGCCGACATAAAGCTCTTCTTAAGGACCTCAAAAACCTGGACGGCCTCCGGAGGCCAGTGGAGGAGATCAGCACCTTTGCGAGTAAGATCCGTAAGAGGCTTAGCGATGACCGAGAAGTTAGCAATAAATATCCTGTAATAATTAGCAAACCCCAGGAAGCACTGTAACGCCTTCAGGGAGGCAGGTTGGACCCATTCAGCCACAGCCTGAACCTTGGTAGGGTCCATGCAGAATTCATTAGGAGTGAGGATTTGACCCAAAAATGGTATCTCCTGCACCCCAAACACACATTTTTCGGTTTTAGCAAAGAGTTTGTTTTCCCGAAGGGCCTGGAGCACCTTCCTGACATGCTCAATGTGGGAGGAACAGTCCTTGGAAAACACAAGTATGTCATCAAGGTACACTACAAGAAATACCCCAGGTAGTCTCTTAAAATCTCATTTATGAAATTCTGGAAGACCGCAGGAGCATTACACACAGTGCCGCACCTACCATGAGGCAAGGTGAGCCGACAGCCTCAGGCGGCGCAGCCTAGCTAAAAGTGGGGGGCGGCATTTTGAGCCAAAGACGGACTGGACCGGGGGAAGGGGATTATTTAACTTAGCAGACGTGGCTGTCTGTGAGAACACTCCTGCTCCTCTCTGACGCTGTATGCAGCACGCACCACCAGAGAGGAGCAGGTCTGCAGGACGAGCTATCCTCTCCTCAAGCAAGTTACGAGATGCATGAGGTGAGCGGTGGACTTCTGTGAATACAAGCTACGTCCTCTCCCTCTGTCTCCCTTTTGTCTGAAGCAGTCGGGGCAGAGAAGAGGGGGAGGGGAGAGTTCACAGCCTCAGCGTCTGCAGAGAGGAAGCTCCGTGTCTAGTCCTCCCCTGTGTCCCCTTGCTTCCCTCTCCTGTGCCCTCCTCCTCTCCTGTGTCACTCTCCTTTGTCCCCTTGCTTCCCTCTCCTCTGCCCCCCTCCTCTCGTGTGCTGTGTCCCCCTATTCTTCTAACAGACCAGCTACTTCTGCAGCCTGTTATATCTGCTGTCCTGGGATGGGGCATGTTGTAAAGCCCCTGCTGCTTCAAGAGTGTGTGTATGAGTGTGTAAATGTTTGTGTGTGTGTGTGTGTGTGTGTGTGTGTGTAAATGTGTGTGTGTGTAAATGTGTGTGTGTGTGTGTGTATATATATATATATGATTCTCGTCTATATATGAGACTGTCTGCATTAGAGATCCTACATAGAAGGTAAGTGTGTTTATGAGTGTGTACATGAGTGTGTGTGTGTGTGTGTGTGTATATATATATATATATATATATATATATATATAATCTGGGTGTATTTGGATATATATGATTCTTGTGTCCATATGATACTGTAAGGACATTCACACATTGTAGTTTTGCAGCAATAATTTTGAAACTGTTTTTGCTGTGCTTTTGTGTAAATAGTGGGAAAACTGATGTGTAGAGTATATAGTGTATATACTGGTATTGTGTGTGTAGACTGTGTAGCAGTATTGTGCGTAGTGTATGTTGCAATATTATAGGCAGTGGCGTAGCTATAGGGGTCGCAATTACGACCGGGCCCTGAAGCCAGGGGGGCCCGCAGCCCCCCGCACCACATCAATAAAAAGTTACTGTAGTAACTCGGGCCGCGGGCCCCTGTTACTATAATAACTGACAGTACTTACCCTCCTGGTTCCGGAGCGCAGTGGAGGTCCTGACGTCACAGCGCTATGCGCCGCTCACAACATCGTGATCCTGGATAGTGTTAGGACAGAGCTTCCGCCGCGGCTGAAGAGGAGAGTAAGATTAATATCCCTGTCTGCTGAAGCTGATTGGCGGGATCCGACTCCCGGGATCCGCCAATCAACTGTTTTGAAGGGGCCGCAGTGTTCGTACGAGAGCTGCTTCCCCTTCATTACGGTCACTTGATTCAGGTCACACAGTGAATCTGTGTAGGCGATTCACAGTGTGAGTGAGTAAGGGAAATGAAAGGGAAGCAGCTCTCTTACAAGTGCTGCGGTCCCTTCAAAACAGCTGATTGGCGGGTCCCAGAAGACAAACCCTGACACATCAGCTATTGATAGCCTATCCTGAGGATAGGCCATCAATGTTTAGGGACTGGACAAGTCCTTTAAGCCTACGATGTAGCAGGCTTAGAGGGCCCATGAGACAGGATCACAGATTGTGTGATGCTGTCTGCTGGGCTCTGTATCTAAGCCAATCACATTGTAGGCTTAGATACATGGCCCATGTGTGATCCTGTCTGATGGGCCCTGTATTACTGTATAAGATTACTGTCTGCTTGACCCTGTATCTAAGCCTACCTTGTGGTAGGCTTAGATACAGGGTCCCACAGACAGTATCACACATGGGCCCTGTATCTAAGCCTAACACATGTGTTACTAATCATTTTTTGTGTGTTTTCTTACACAAGATTTTAGATTCCAGGACTACTTCGATGACGGCTTTTTTTATTATCAATAAAATGGTTAATGATGGTTGTGTGGTTTATTTTTATTTCAATAAAAAAAAAATTCTATGTCTTTGTGTTTTTTTTTAAACTTTATTACTACCGCCTTCGTAATGGCCGCCGGCTGAATGACCGCGTCCATTGCTAAGGCGGGGCTTAGTGTTAGAGGCTAACACTAACCCCCTTTATTACCCCGGTACCCACCGCCACCAGGGGTGCTGGGAAGATCCGGATACGATCCAGTACTTGACCATCTGTAGTGATGGTCGGGCAATGGGGCGGTCACAGGCTGGGGAAGGCCTTATACAGTGGCCTTATTACCCTGGTAATGCTAGGTTGCTGCTGCTTTATTGTATCTAGCTGGTTATGAAAAATGGGGGGGACCCCATGTCATTTAAAAAAAAAAAAAATACAAAATAATTGGAAAGAATGATGTGGGGTCCCCCCTAATTTTCATAACCAGCCAAATGCAACACAGCAGCGGCAGGCAGCATTACCAGGGTGGTAGGGGCCACTGTTTTTGGCCTTCCCCAGCCTAATACTACCAGCCTGCGGCCACCCCGGTGTCTGACCGTCACTGCAGATTGTCGGGTACTGGTTCGTACCCGGCTCTTCCCAGCACCCCTGGTGGCGGTGGGTACCGGGCTAATAATGGGGGTTAGTGTTAGCCTCTGCACCTGCTAACATTAAGCCCCGCCTTAGTAATGGAGGTTGTCAATCATCCAGCGGCCATTACTAAGGCGGTAATAATAAAGTTTAAAAAAGTACAAGCACATAGAAAAAATATTTTATTGAAACAAAAAAACACAACCCCCATTAACCATTTTATTGAGAATAAAAAAACGCTGTCATTGAAGTTGTCCTTGAATCCGACGTAGTCCAACAACCGAACTTGTAAAAAAACACAAACACACAAAAATAATTAGTAACACATAAAAAAGCAAAACAATTATTATTCTTACCTTTCCTGGGTCCAGCGCTGGAGCCGCAATGTCAGCGTGCAGGGCCATGTCTCTAATCCAATCATTTGTGATATTGTCTGTTGAGCCACTGTATCTAATCCTATCATGTGTGATACTGTCTGCTGAGCCACAGTATCTTAGGCTGGGTTCACACGACCATGTTACGTCCGTAATGTATGGAACGTATTTCGGCCGGAAGACCCGGACCGAACACAGTGCAGGGAGCCGGGCTCCTAGCATCATAGTGATGTACGATGCTAGGAGTCCCTGCCTCGCTGCCGGACAACTATCTCGTACTGAAAACATGATTACAGTACGGGACAGTAGTTCCACGCAGAGGCAGGGACTCCTAGCATCGTAGATAACTATGATGCTAGGAGCCCGGCTCCCTGCACTGTGTTCGGTCTGGGTCTTCCTGCCGAAATACGTTCCGTACATTACGGACGTAACATGGTCGTGTGAACCCAAACATATCATCCTATCATACAAACAATATGTAGTGGTAATATATGTGTACACACCTATAACACCGCTACATAATGTACAGAGTATAAAGTGATTTGATTCATTATATTTGCCGCATATGTTGGACTCTATATGTACAATATATGGCAGCATTCAATATATATATATATATATATATATATATATACACATATATATATATATACAATACATGGGGGTATTATTCAGTCACTATGTGGTTATGGTGTGGTGCTATTATTCAGTATCAGTATGGGGGTATTATTCAGTCACTATGTGGTTATGGTGTGCTGGTATTATTCAGTAACTGTATGGGGGTATTATTCAGTCACTATGTGGTTATGGTGTGGCGGTATTATTCAGTAACAGTATGAGGGTATTATTCAGTCACTATGTGGTTATGGTGTGGTGGTGTTATTCAGTAACAGTATAGTGGTATTATTCAGTCACTATGTGGTTATGGTGTGGTGGTATTATTCAGTAACTGTATGGGGGTATTATTCAGTCACTATGTGGTTATGGTGTGGCGGTATTATTCAGTAACAGTATGAGGGTATTATTCAGTCACTATGTGGTTATGGTGTGGTGGTATTATTCAGTAACAGTATGGGGGTATTATTCAGTCACTATGTGGTTATGATGTGGTGGTATTATTCAGTATCAGTATGGGGGTATTATTCAGTCACTATGTGGTTATGGTGTGGCAGTATTATTCAGTATCAGTATGGGGGTATTATTCAGTCACTATGTGGTTATGGTGTGGTGGTATTATTCAGTAACAGTATGAGGGTATTATTCAGTCACTATGTGGTTATGGTGTGGTGGTATTATTTAGTAACAGTATGAGGGTATTATTCAGTCACTATGTGGTTATGGTGTGGTGGTATTATTCAGTAACAGTATAGTGGTATTATTCAGTCACTATGTGGTTATGGTGTGGCGGTGTTATTCTGTAACAGTACGGGGGTATTATTCAGTCACTATGTGGTTATGCTGTGGTGGTATTACTCAGTAACAGTATGGGGGTATTATTAAGTAACAGTATGGGGGTATTATTCAGTAACAGTATGGGGGTATTATTCAGTAACAGTATGGAGGTATTCAGTAACAGTATGGAGGTATTATTCAGTCACTATGTGGTTATGGTGTGGTATTATTCAGTATCAGTATGGGGGTATTATTCAGTCACTATGTGGTTATGGTGTGGTGGTATTATTCAGTAACAGTATGAGGGTATTATTCAGTCACTATGTGGTTATGGTGTGGTGGTATTATTCAGTAACAGTATGAGGGTATTATTCAGTCACTATGTGGTTATGGTGTGGAGGTATTATTCAGTAACAGTATGGTGGTATTATTCAGTCACTATGTGGTTATGGTGTGGTTGTATTATTCAGTATCAGTATGGGGGTATTATTCAGTCACTATGTTGTTATGGTGTGGAGCTATTATTCAGTAACAGTATGGGGTATTATTCAGTCACTATGTGGTTATGGTGTGGCGGTGTTATTCAGTAACAGTATGGGGGTATTATTCAGTAACTATGTGGTTATGGTGTGGTGGTGTTATTCAGTAACAGTATGGTGGTATTATTCAGTCACTATGTGGTTATGTTGTGGCAGTATTATTCAGTAACAGTATAGTGGTATTATTCAGTCACTATGTGGTCATGGTGTGGCGGTATTATTCAGTAACTGTATGGGGGTATTATTCAGTCACTATGTGGTTATGGTGTGGTGGTATTATTCAGTAACAGTATGGTGGTATTATTCAGTCACTATGTGGTTATGGGGTGGTGGTATTATTCAGTAACAGTATGGTGGTATTATTCAGTCACTATGTGGTTATGGTGTGGCGGTATTATTCAGTAACTGTATGGGGGTATTATTTAGTCACTATGTGGTTATGGTGTGGTGGTATTATTCAGTATCAGTATGGGGGTATTATTCAGTCACTATGTTGTTATGGTGTGGAGGTATTATTCAGTAACAGTATGGGGTATTATTCAGTCACTATGTGGTCATGGTGTGGCGGTATTATTCAGTAACTGTATGGGGGTATTATTCAGTCACTATGTGGTTATGGTGTGGCGGTATTATTCAGTAACTGTATGGGGGTATTATTTAGTCACTATGTGGTTATGGTGTGGTGGTATTATTCAGTATCAGTACGGGGGTATTATTCAGTCACTATGTGGTTATGGTGTGGTGGTATTATTCAGTAACAGTATGGGGTATTATTCAGTCACTATGTGGTCATGGTGTGGCGGTATTATTCAGTAACTGTATGGGGGTATTATTCAGTCACTATGTGGTTATGGTGTGGCGGTATTATTCAGGATCAGTATGGGGGTATTATTCAGTCACTATGTTGTTATGGTGTGGAGGTATTATTCAGTAACAGTATGGGGTATTATTCAGTCACTATGTGGTTATGGTGTGGTGGTGTTATTCAGTAACAGTATGGTGGTATTATTCAGTCACTATGTGGTTATGGTGTGGTGGTATTATTCAGTAACAGTATGGGGGTATTAGTCAGTCACTATGTGGTTATGGTGTGGTGGTATTATTCAGTAACAGTATGGGGGTATTATTCAGTCACTATGTGGTCATGGTGTGGCGGTATTATTCAGTAACTGTATGGGGGTATTATTCAGTCACTATGTGGTTATGGTGTGGTGGTATTATTCAGTAACAGTATGGTGGTATTATTCAGTCACTATGTGGTTATGGTGTGGTGGTATTATTCAGTAACAGTATGGTGGTATTATTCAGTCACTATGTGGTTATGGTGTGGCAGTATTATTCAGTAACTGTATGGGGGTATTATTTAGTCACTATGTGGTTATGGTGTGGTGGTATTATTCAGTATCAGTATGGGGGTATTATTCAGTCACTATGTGGTTATGCTGTGGTGGTATTATTCAGTAACAGTATAGTGGTATTATTCAGTCACTATGTGGTCATGGTGTGGCGGTATTATTCAGTAACTTTATGGGGGTATTATTCAGTCACTATGTGGTTATGGTGTGGCGGTATTATTCAGTATCAGTATGGGGGTATTATTCAGTCACTATGTTGTTATGGTGTGGAGGTATTATTCAGTAACAGTATGGGGGTATTATTCAGTCACTATGTGGTTATGGTGTGGTGGTGTTATTCAGTAACAGTATGGTGGTATTATTCAGTCACTATGTGGTTATGGTGTGGTGGTATTATTCAGTAACAGTATGGGGGTATTATTCAGTCACTATGTGGTTATGGTGTGGTGGTATTATTCAGTAACAGTATGGGGTATTATTCAGTCACTATGTGGTTATGGTGTGGCGGTGTTATTCAGTAACTGTATGGGGGTATTATTCAGTCACTATGTGGTTATGGTGTGGATGTATTATTCAGTAACAGTATGGGGGTATTATTCAGTCACTATTTGATTATGCTGTGGTGGTATTACTCAGTAACAGTATGGGGGTATTATTCAGTAACAGTATGGGGGTATTATTCAGTAACAGTATGGAGGTATTCAGTAACAGTATGGAGGTATTATTCAGTATCAGTATGGGGGTATTATTCAGTCACTATGTGGTTATGGTGTGGGGGTATTATTCAGTAACAGTATGGGGGTATTATTCAGTCACTATATGGTTATGGTGTTGTGGTATTATTCAGTAACAGTATGGGGGTATTATTCAGTCACTATGTGGTTATGGTGTGGTGGTGGCCTAAGACCACCATCCTTCTTCCCTACGAAGAAGAAGCCAGCACCTACCGGAGAAGTAGAGGGGCGAATGTAACCCTTGGCTAGGCATTCCTGGATATACTCTTTCATTGCTTCACGTTCGGGACAAGAGAGATTCAATATCCTACCCTTAGGGAGCTTAGCTCCTGGTACCAAATCGATTGCGCAATCGTATTCTCTATGAGGAGGTAACACTTCGGAGGCTTTTTTAGAAAAAAAATCAGCGAAGTCCTGAATAAACTCAGGTAGAGTGTTCACCTACTCAGGGAGAGAAATAAAATTAACTCCCCAGTATTCCAGTTAAACGTGGGATTATACATCTGCAACCAGGGAAGGCCTAAATCCAAATCGGACGATAATCCCTGCATCACCAGTACAGAGCACTGCTCCAAATGCATGGAGCCAACAATGAGTTCAAAAACAGGGGTATGCTGCGTAAAATAACCATTAGCAAGTGGAGTGGAGTCGATACCCACTACCGGGACAGGTTTAGGCAAATCAATCAAAGGCATAGCTAGAGACATAGCAAATTCCACAGACATAATATTAGCAGAAGACCCTGAATCCACGAAGGCACTGCCGGTAGCAGACCTACTCTCAAAAGAGAGCTGAAAGGGAAGCAAGATCTTATTAGGTTTCATATTTACGGGAAATACCTGTGCGCCCAAGTAACCTCCCCGATGGTCACTTAGGCGCGGAAGTTCTTCTGGCTGCTTATTCTTACGCCTAGGACAGTTGTTTGTCATACCCACAGTAGAAGCAGAGACCATTCTTCCTGCGGAGCTCTCTACGTTGTTGGGGAGACACGGAGGCCCCGAATTGCATTGGTTCATCCAAGTTTTCCGTGGAAGAGCGAAGCAATGGAACCTCGGGTGCCATCATGGGGGAGCCAGAGGAGAAAGCAGAAAAGCATTCAAGTCGTCGTTCCCTGAGAAGTCGGTCAAGACGTACCGCTAAAGCCATAACCTGATCGAAAGAGTCTGAAGAGGGATAGCTAACTAACAGGTCTTTCAGGGCGTCGACAGACCCAATCTAAACTGGCACCTCAAGGCAGGGTCATTCCACCGAGAACCTACACACCACTTCCTAAAGTCAGAACAGTACTCCTCAACGGGTCTCTTACCCTGACGTAAGGTCACCAGCTGACTCTCAGCAAAGGCAGTCTTGTCAGTCTCGTCATATATGAGCCCGAGAGCAGAAAAAAAAAGATCAACAGAGGAAAGTTCAGGGGCGTCAGGAGCCAAGGAGAAGGCCAATTCTTGGGGCCCGTCCTGGAGCCAGGACATAATTATACCCACTCGCTGGCTCTCAGAACCTGAGGAGTGGGGACTTAGACGGAAATAGAGCCTACAACTCTCCCGAAAGGAGAAAAAAGTCTTCCGATCCCCTGAGAACCGGTCAAGCAACTTGAGGTGGGGTTCAATAGGTGAGGTGGGCCTCTGAGCCAGGGCTTTGACCTGTAGGGAGAGGCCCTGCATTTGCTGAGTCAGGGTCTCAAGGGGGTCCATAGTTGTGTCAAGGGACCAGGGTAGAAAAGGTATATGGGCCTGTGATTATGTAATGATGGGGTAGGGAAACAGACAAGTGAGCCCTAATCTACCCGCCACTCAGTATATGCCTACTTGCACGGCCCGTCCTAGGCGACGGCATACAACTGGGCGACGGTCCCTACGCTCAATATGTGCACGACAGACAAACCGACAAGGGTACACAGAAGCTAAGGGAAATGGGGCAGTTGCCCAAGGCAACACCGTGAGCAGCAGGCGTAGTGAACGAGCTGAGTCAAACCAGGAGTGTACGAGGTACCAAACACAGAGCAGGAGCGTACTCAGTAAAGCCAGGGTCAAAATGAAGCAAGGTCAATAATAATAATACCAGGATCAGCAGAGCCAGGAAACAGGAAAGAATCACAGGCAAAGACAAGCAGGAAATGAAGGTATAAATAGATGGAGGGCGAGAGCTAGAACCGACTGGCCAGGCTGTGATAGGTTCTCCCACTCCTGAGCCTACCAGCCCTAGTGGTAGCAGATCGAGTCACTCTATCAGACCTAGGAGCAGGTGCAGACTGATTAACCACGGATGTCGACACAGAAGCTGTGTCTGGCAGATCCTTTACACCACGTTCCCGTGACCCAATGTGCCATGTCACAGCGTATTCAAATCATGGAAGCGTCCGGTCTACATGACTACCGACCGTCATGGTGTGCAAACCTTAGATAAAAATTTAGACATATAACTAACTAACTAACTCTAAACCTCATAAGGTAATTTTATTTAGCTATTATACCAGGATGTAGGCAGAGGAGTAGGCTAAGAGAACGGAAAGAGGCCGAGGCGGGAGTTGGGCCAGAGTGAATATGACGCTTGACTGGGGTCTGGGAAGGGGAAGGGGAGAGAGACAGGTGGGAAGGTGGGAGCAGAGGGGCAACATAAAAAAAAAATATTAAACTGAATCTACTGCTTTAAAACTGTCACTCACCAAGTTGCAGAGCTGGCCGCTGCTTCTGGCCCCTGCATGGGTCCCATTCCTTTCTACAAACCAATTACCGCTGATCATAACCTTGATGAGCGGCGGCTGCCCACTTTATTTTACTATTTGGCCAGGCCCCTGACAGTAGTACCAGTGGTACTACCCTGATGGCAGGCCGGTTTGCAGGAGTACTAGCCAGCTACGTCACAGAGAGCCCAAGTTTCAAGACCATGCAAAGTTATGGATTTTTGTCATCCCATGGAATATGGGAACAATAGGGAATTCTATCAGTAAGTATTCTGCCTGTTTCTTGGCTAATACTCCTAATGCAATTCCTTCTTCTAGCAGATTTTTTAAAGATTCTTTACATGCGGTGCTTGGTTTTGCCACAAGTTTGTGATATGTCAATTCATTGTCTAAAATGGTATGAACGTGTCTGGGACATAAACAGGAATCTAGAACAACTCCTGCTCCGTAAGATTTGGAGGACACAGTTATACGCTGGATATATGGTGAGCACCTCTGTGTTTTTACCTTTAGCCCTTATGTGTATATAGTGAACCTTTTAGATGGTTAATCTTTACCCGCTAAGGTGGAAGGGTTGGTTCCAATGCCTAGTTATGGTGGTGACTGAGGAAATAAAGGTCCTTTTAGACGTCCCGATACTAACCATGAAAACCAGCGCCAATCGACGATACTGCGTGTCACAAGGAGCAATCATCGGTAATGTATGGGGGCAAACAATCGTTACTACACCAGACCCCGCACCGATCTGCCAGTCCAGCTGCCTCCGGGCACTGGACAAAAATACCGGAAGCAGATGGCTCCGATCACTGCATAGCGGCCGTTCGGCAGAACTGCAGCTCGGCCTCAATTCTTTGACCGGAGCCGTCTTCTTCCGGCAGTGTTGTCCGGTGCCCGGAGGCAGCTGGAGTGGCGGATCGGTGCGGGGTCCAGGTGTCGGTCACGCACCGATCATATACTGTTGACCTATCCAGTGGATAGGTGATCAGTTGTCAGAACGTGGAAAACCCGTTTTAAAGGGAAGGTGTCACGGAATTTTTTTTTTTAATATATAATATTGCTTTTAGTATGTCATTAAAATAAATTGTATTTATTTGTGTCTTTGTGTTGTACTTTTTTCTTTCTTTTACTTATCTATGGGGGCTGCCATTTTTTTTTTCATCTCTGTATCTGTCCATTCACTATAGCGTATGCCGTCTGTGTGGGAATGGTGTATGCGCCACTCCCACACAGACCAAAAGGAAGGTCTTTGGTAGAACTACATCCGGCGCCATTTTCATGTGGACCGGAAGCCACGGTCGGATAGTAAGATGACGACTTCCGGTCGCGGCTTCCGGCCATATGTTGAAGGCAGCGCAGACGCAAAGACTAGGAGTGGCAGGGCGGAGGCGGCAGCAGCGGCCGGAGCAGGTAAGTTATGTTTGTGTATGTGATGTGTGTGTATGTTAGTGTTATACTGTCTGCTGAGCACTGTCTCTAATCCTCCTACACTGTGCATTCGCTCATAAAATGGCGGCACACAGTATAGGAGGCTTGAACATTTCAACCCCCTCATTTCTCCCGGCACTAGCTAGGATAAAGGAGGGTGGATTCTGTGAGGACACTAGAGCGAGTGTGTCTACTACAAATTTGCAGCATAAGGCAATGATGTTGCTTTACCACATGCCAATGCTGCAATTTTGGGAATTGCTCCCTCTAGTGACCAGCACATGGAAATGTTATAAATTAGAATCTAATTTATAATATTTCCTGACTTGTGAAAAGATGAAAATAATGAAAACACTGTGTAATCATTTATATACTAACTGTTTAACTGAAAAAAATATAAAAAATTCTAGCGACACATTCCCTTTAATACTGCCGTTTCATACACCAGTCCTATTAAACAGTTTGCTGGAGTAAGATGCAACACATTTATTAACAGGAGAACGACTCTTAATAAATGTGTCGCATCTTTTAGCTGCAACGTGGCCTGTCATCAGTACTTTCTACATGCTGCGGCCTGCTGTAAGAGCCTGAGGGAATCCGGGAGGGAGAATCGGAGTGGTGAGGTAAGTACATTTATAAAATGTATTTTATTGTCTGATTGGGGGGGGGCAAACAGTCTGATTGGGGGGGGTATGGGTCTGGCACGGACCTTTGCCTTGTTACGCCCCCCAGAGATAAATCTGGGCCGCACTATACATATAGAGTTCTGCTATAATTTATATCGGTTACTGTTGTAAACATGGCCGGCCTTAGCTATGTTCGACCAGTGCGGTCGCATAGGGCGCCTGCCGCCAAACGGCAAGGGGGGCACCAGCGTGTGTGTGTATCCCTGCGCCGTTGCAACTACCAGCGGGGATACACACATTAACTGCAGTTGCACCCGGGCACTTCTTCACTTAGTGGCCATCGCTACCGCTGTAGCAGCCATAGCAGTTGCTAGCGGTGACACCGGGCATGAGGGCGGTGGCGCCGCTAGCAGCTGCTGTGGCTGCTATAGCGGTAGCGACGGCACTATAGCAGAGCAGGGAGATATCTCCCTTCTCTGCTGTCTACTAGCGCCACTGTAGCTCCCTTCAGCTACAGTGGCACTAGTAGACAGCAGAACAGGGAGATACCTCCCTTGCTCTGCTATAGTGCCCCCCTGTAGATATCAAACCCCCTCCCTTCCAGGATAGCGCCACCGTAGCTCCCTGAAGGAGCGGAATCACCGTGTGGCCGGGGATTACGGTCCTAGGGCGCTACTTGATGCCTCTGTCCATATATGGACAGTGACATCAGGAAAAACTCCTGAAGCGGAATCCCCGGTCACAGCATTGCAGACTCTATGATCGGGGATTCCACTCCAGGAGAAGCTAATGACGTCATGGACACAGATGTCAGGAGCATCTCCTGGAGTGGAATCGACGTTCATAGCGTCTGCAACGCTGTGACCGGGGATTCTGCTTCAGGAGTTTTCCCTGATGTTACTGTCCATATATGGACAGAGGCATCAAGCAGCGCTCCAGGACCGGAATCCCCGGCCACACGGGGATTCTGCTCCTTCAGGGAGCTATGGTGGCGCTATCTTTACTGGAAGGAGTGGGGTTGCTATCTACAGGGGGGCTGTGGGCTGTGTGGCACTACATACAAAGGACAACTGTGCAGGAGCACACAAAATACCCAGCTTTCCTGGGTATCAAAAAAAAAAAAAGTGTGGAAATAAACTAAGATATAACTTTTATTTAATCTAGCTAAAAGGATTAATCCTTTACTCAGAATAAATACAATTTATAACTTAGTTTATTTCCAGACATTTATTTGATAGCTGGGAAAGCTGGGCATTCTGTGTGCTCCTGCACAGTTGTCCTTTTTTGAATGTCTATTGCCCACCAGCTATCGGTCATTTCGTAGTCCTTGCACTACCTACAAGGGAGCTGTGGGCTGTGTGGCACTACCAACCAGGGGCTGTGGGCTGTGTGGCACTACCAACCAGTGGGCTGTGTGGCACTACCTACTAGGGGGCTGTGTGGCACTACCTACCAGGGGGCTGTGGGCTGTGTGGCACTACCAACCAGGGGGCTGTGGACTGTGTGGCACTACCAACCAGTGGGCTGTGTGGCACTACCTACCAGGGGGCTGTGGGCTGTGTGGCTCTACCAACCAGGGGGCTGTGGGCTGTGTGGCACTACCAACCAGGGGTCTGTCGGCTGTGTGGCACTACCAACCAGTGGGCTGTGTGGCACTACCAACCAGGGAGCTGTGGGCTGTGTGGCACTACCAACCGGGGGGCTGTGGGGCACTACCAACCAGGGGGCTGTGGGCACTACCAACCAGGGGGCTGTGTGGCACTCCCTACCAGGGGGCTTTGGGTTGTGTGGCACTCCCTACTAGGTGTCTTTGCGACACTTCCTACCAGGGGGCTGTGCGGCACTCCCTACAGGCGGCTGTGTGGCACTCCCTACAGGGGGCTGTGTGGCCCTCCCTACAGGGGGCTGTGTGGCACATTCAACCTTGGGCTGTGTGACGCTATCTACAAGGGGGCTGTGTGGCGCTATCTACAAGGGGGCTTTTTGGCGCTACCTATAAGGGGGCTGTGTGGCGCTACCTACAAAGGGGCTGTGTGGCGCTACCTACAAGGGGGCTGTCTGGCGCTACCCACAAGGGGCTGTGTGGTGCTACCTACAAGGGGCTGTGTGGCGCTACCTACAAGGGGCTGTGTGGCGCTACCTACAGGAGGAATTTGTGAGTGGGGGTCTGATGGTCATTTTACTAAGTGGTGGGCTGATGGTCATTTTACTGTGAGTGGGGGGTTGATGGTCATTTTTCTGTGAGTGAGGGGCTGATGGTCTTCAAGTGTTTTCCACCTCTGACCTCTAATTGAAATTAATAGGAGGCAGAAGATACCTGCGGCGCTCGTTTGGAGCTTTTTTTCCTGCGTCGTTTGCATTCGCTTCAACAGCTTAAGAAAAAACACAAAAAAAAGGTCACACAACGCTGTCAGTTGCTGAAGGAATTTTGAGGCAGATTTTTTTTGCCTAACAAAAAACGTGTGTGAACATGCCCTACGAGTGGAGTGCTTGTTCTTAGCCGTTTTCTGTCTTTCTCAAAACAATTTTTGGTAGGGGGGCCCTGAGGAAATTGTGTTTTTCCAGTGCTGCCTCGAGTCCGAAAAGGTTGGGAAACTCTGTACTAGGGTCCTGTCATGGGAACGGGGCCTAGGTGAGTACAATTTATGTTTTTGTTTGGGGGCACTGTCTACAAGTGGCAGGTGCGGGGACTGTATGGCACAATCTACAAGGGGGAGGTGGGGGACTGTATGGCACTGTCTACAAGGGGGAGGTGTGGGGGCTGTATGGCACAATCTACAAAAAGGATATGGGGGATTATGGCACTGTCTACAGGGAGGCAATATGGCAAAATCTACAGGGGGGCATTATACTGTGTGGGGGCCACTAAGCGGATATTACACTGTGTAGGGGTACTACAGGGGGCATAATACTGTGGGCACAATTAGAGGACAAAATACTGTGTCCTTGAAGGGGTTGTAATATATTATTAAATATTATTATTATACTGTATGGGGGCACTAAAGGGGCATTATAATTGTTTTATGGGGCATTTTTTTTTAATGATGGGGTGGGGCACCGAAAGATAATTTCGCACAGGGCACCATCTATCCTAGGGCCGTCCCTGGTTGTAAATGATAGTAAAATTGTTGCCCATTTCTGCTAAGCCCTGCCCATTTTTTGCCCCCAAAAATTTTGACATTTGCGCATTTTGTGAATTTTCTACGCTAGTAAACTGTTGTAGAAAGGTTAATATATTCCCCCCAAAGGCTACAGACCGTAAAACAATATCTTAACGTAAGGATGTGTGCAGCAACGCTTGTTGTCTCCATTCTATGTCAGTGTGGGAAGTAGATGTCCGGCCTTATGATTTTGTGATATGTGATAGACCCAAAATCCCAAGCACCAAACCAAAGAAAGCACAGGCCGGACGGACCCTGCCACAGTGGAGGGTAGGCCAGACATGACGGGGATAGGAGGGAGGATCGTGTCACAGCCAAAGGGGAGGGTTAGTGGAGGGGGTGGGTCTAGGAGAGGGAGGGGATCCGGTGAGGGTTAGCAAGAAGTGCGCTGACTTCCCGGTCTTTTGGTGGGGAGCAGCGCACGGAGTAAGACATCCATCCACGCATCTCCCATCCGGCCGCCATCTTACCTCATGTCAGCGCAGCAGTTCATTGAGCAGATGCGGGCGGCGGCTGCTGCATTCGGCCCCGCCTGGTTGGAGGAACAAGCTGCAGCGGTGGCCAACGGTACATTCGGCTGTCTCTCCTCCGCTCCGGGCCCGGCGCTCGCATCCTCCAAAAAAGCCTAAGCCCCGACGTGGCTCCTCGGACTCGGCGCCGCAGAGGGAGCTTTGTGAGGGACCCTCTGGCTAGGGCGTCTGGCAGCACTGATACTGCAACCGGTGCCAGGGTCGGGAGGAAACCCGCTTCGCGGCGGAGTCCAGCGGAGGTGGGGGGGGGGGTGCAGTCTCTACTTCCGGTCACCCCTCCACTCACCAGTTCTACGCCGGCTTAACATGGTTTGGACGGCTGCCCCTGGTGATGTGCCGGCTGGGGGTGGAGCCCCACGGCAATCCGGAAGAAACAAGGGACCTGCATTGGGCTGCAGGCCTAGGTCGTCCGTTTCGAGAGTGACTTCCGGGCGGCGAGCTGCCGGACCTCCGGTGCCGGTCGACTGCCAGAGAGAGAGCTTGGGAGCCTGCCCCTCCCCCACCTCAGTTCCGGCCGTTGATCACACCTGTGCGTGCTGCCATGGATCGGGGACCAGATCTGCCGAAGACCTTGAGGATGTGGAGCTTCGTGGACAGGACGGTCCAGCTGATGGGTCCACAGCGCCAGTGCAGCTCGGTGAGTCGTTTTCACCGTCTTTACCTTTTTCTGCTATACTTATGTCTCCTGTTTCGTGGGAGGGTTCCGTGGTTGAGGAGTGGGTATGTGATGTGGGGTCTGGGTTTGTGAATGTTGGGGGTGGGGGGGATAGTCTGCGAGAGTTGGTCGGTTGCGTCAAGGAATTGTTAGGCAGTCTCCTGTGGCGGCGTGGGTGGGGGCTGGTGGGGTAGGGTTTAATGCCCCGGCGGCGGTCGCTGTGAGTGTAGGAGCAAATACGGAATCGGTGGCGGTGTCTGTTCAGACCGACTCGGCGGCGACGAAAGCCAGGGGGGAGGTTTATGTGTGTTTTGAAGGACCTTTGGGGGCACACTTGAAGCAGGAAGTTCGGGAAAAAATTTGGAAGGACGAGTACGTGGAAATTTTTTCATTGTTGCCCCTGGAAAAATGTAATCTGGAGAAGGGGAAGCGAGATGAGAGTAAGAAGGAGGAGGAGGAAAAGCATCATTACCGCCTTATCCCTAAGACATTTGTTAACTAGTTGCAAGCGTTCGCCATTTTGGCCAGTGTTATTGGTGAAAAGGCTCCGGAACATTGCTCCCCCCTGTTTTGCTATATGGATGCCATCGGGGAAGCCCATAGGGTATATAGGGGGGTATCTTGGCTACGTTATGACGAGCAGTTTAGACAACGGAAGGCGGTTCGGCCAAATATTAGGGTATGTGCACACACACTAATTACGTCCGTAATTGACGGACGTATTTCGGCTGCAAGTACCGGACCGAACACAGTGCAGGGAGCCGGGCTCCTAGCATCATACTTATGTACGATGCTAGGAGTCCCTGCCTCTCTGCAGGACAACTGTCCCGTACTGTAATCATGTTTTCAGTACGGGACAGTAGTTCCACGGAGAGGCAGGGACTCCTAGCATCGTACATAAGTATGATGCTAGGAGCCCGGCTCCCTGCACTGTGTTCGGTCCACTACTTGCGGCCGAAATACGTCCGTCAATTACGGACGTAATTAGTGTGTGTGCACATACCCTTAGGTGGGACCACAAGGATATTGCCCTCTGGTTAAGGGTAACGGCTCCGGTTCGACCGGGCCAGTCCTTTCCCGGGAGCGGGGGGGCAGCAGGCCAATCTGGTCAATCGAGCTCAGGGTCAATGCAAAGCTCAGGCTGTGCTGGCAATACAATGAGGGGCAGTGTAAATTCGGTGCAGGTTGCAAGTTCAAGCACCTTTGTTCTCAATGCAATGGTGCGTCCCACGGGGCATCTAAATGCTTGTGCAAGGGAAAACGAGGTGGGGGAGGGGGTTTTAACGCTAGTCATGGGGGTGACGCCAGTGAAGCTGGAAAGGATGGTCAGGTTTCTAAATAGTTATCCGGACAGGGCCAGCGCGCAGTCGTTGTTTGATGGTTTTAATGTGGGTTTTTGTATCCCTCCCCTCCTCACAGTGTCCCCTTTTCCATAAAAAATCTGAAGTCAGCTTAACAGCATCCTGACGTGGTTATGGAGAAATTGGCAAAAGAGGTGGATTTGGGGCGCATGGCGGGGCCCTTTAGTTCTCTCCCCATCCCGGGTTTGGTCGTCTCCCCGCTGGCGGTTGTTCCGAAGAAGGAGGCGAACAAATACCATTTGATTCACCATTTGTCTTATCCCAAGGGCTTGTCGGTTAATGACGGGATAGATAGGGATCCTTGCTCGGTCGTGTATACGTCATTTGACGCGGCGGTGCAGTGGGTGCGTTTCCATAGTAGGGGGGCGTTAATGGCCAATGTTGCATATTTTGCTGCGTTTTTCTCAATGTTGGGAGATGGTGACGCAGCATTTCAGTCACTAGCCGCAGCAGGAATTGACATGCTGCAGTACGCTTAATACGCACCACAGGACAAAATGTCTGGTCGGAAATTTTACGCAGCTTCTGGATGAGATTTGGTAAATCTCACTCACTTTGCTGCTACCGTATTCTGCGTATTTTCTGGGCGGAAAATACGCAGCAATTCCGATAGGTGTGGACAAGCCCTAATACAGTAGCAGCAGAGTAGATTAGATGTGAACAATTCTCATCACATGCTGCGTAAATGATAAGTGGGGAAAAAAAAAGCTCAGAAATTGACCTGCGGTGCGTTTTTTTATTCCGCAGCATGTCAATTGTATTTGCGTAAACGCTGCTCATTTGTTTCGGGTTTTCCCCATTTAATTCAATGGGGAGGTAAAACCTGCAACAGATAACAGATGTTATGTAAAAAGGCAATTTAGAAAAAATAAAAATCTTATACTTGCCCAGAATTCTGTTTCTTCGTCCGGGCCGGCCTCCTGGGATGACGTTTCAACCCTTGTTACCGCTACAGCCAATCACAGACTGCAACAGTCATATTGGATAAAATGTCATCCCAGGGCTGCAGTGTAGCAACGCTGTGTGGCACTATATATAAGGGGGAGTGCTGTGTGATGCTATCTATAGGGGGCTGTGTGATGCTATCTATAGGGGGCAGTGTGACGCTCTCTACAGGGGGTTGTGTGTGTGTGTGGTTCTATCTACAGGGGGGTGTGTGTGTGGCTCTAGCTACAGGGGGGTGTGTGTGGCTCTAGCTACAGGGGGGTGTGTGTGGCTCTATCTACAGGGGTGTGGGTGGCTCTATCTACAGGGATGTGTGTGTGTGTGTGTGTGTGTGTGTGTGTGTGGCTTTATCTACAGGGGGGTGTGTGTGGCTCTATCTACAGGGGGGTGTGTGTGTGGCTCTATCTACAGGGGGGTGTGTGTGTGTGTGTGAGTGTGTGTGTGTGGCTCTATCTACAGGGGGGGTGTGTGGCTCTATCTACAGGGGGGTGTGTGTGGCTCTATCTACAGGGGTGTGTGTGTGTGGCTATATCTACAGGTGTGTGTGTGTGTGTGTGTGTGTGTGTGTGTGTGTGTGTGTGTGTGTGTGAGTGTGTGTGTGTGGCTCTATCTACAGGGGGGTGTGTGTGTGTGGCTCTAGCTACAAGGTGTGTGTGTGTGTGTGTGTGTGGTGCTGTCTACATGGGGGGTTGGGGCTGTGTCCCTGCACAGTGTGATACTGTCAGTATGTAGGGACACAGCCCTGTGAAAGTGGAATCGTAACACCCAATTGTTAATGCTTGTGCAAAAAGGTAGTGTTAGAAATAGTTACGGCGCGGCAGGGTGGCGGTGGAGAAGGGGGGCCCAAGTTTGGATAACAGCCCAGGGCCCATGGTCTTCTTAATCCGCCACTGGGTGTCTGCATTTGTTGCGCGGAATGGTGGCATATGTGTTCGGCACTGGGACTTGGAAGCTGGAGTTGGAGCGTATTGGAGTGCAGATGGTGTTCACCTGAATGATGTGAGAACAGATTTGTGGTGCTTCGGCTTGCAGGATGGCATTGAGAGGGCTATTTTATTGTGGCGGGACTCTCAGGCTTGAGGGGGTCAAGGCCTGTTCGCTGTGGCTGGGGAGTCCTTGGAGTTAGACAAATAATTATGGGGTGGCGGATGCATCGTGGGTATGGATCCCCCCGGGTTTTAAAGATGAAAGGACACTGTCTGGCGGTTGGATATTGTGGTTTCCTTAGGGTGTTATCCCTTGGCAGAGGTGGCAGTTACCTTACGGCATCTGCCAGGAATATTGGTGCCTCTGAGCCGGGTTTTTACTGCTGGGGGTAAAATGGTGGGGCAGATAGCCGGTAACATAAAAAGTTAATGATAGCTCCAAGGACTTCTCCTAGTCTATGTGTTAATGTTTGTTTGTCAGTGGTGTCTGACGTGTTTGGGTTATAATTTATGGTTCGTGCATTATTGATTTATTATTGTTTTTGTTAATAAATAATATGGATATTATTTAATTATGGTTAATTGAGTTAACTAACTTTTATATTTATTTCTTAATAAAATGGCTGCTGTGGCCACTTTATCCAAACCCTCGGAGTCGAGTCTTCTTGAGAGAAAGGTGTGGGTTATGAATGGGGAAGAGATATATAGGTAAGTGTAATTTGCATACACATACATCACTCGACTTACCCCAAGTCATGCAAAATAAAGACACAAAACATTATAATTGGGTGTTAAATGGTCAAAACTTTTATTATATTATATGACCAAACCCAAAATGGCAAACCTCCGACTCACGAAGAGTCACCCTCCAGCACGCAGGAAAGGAAAAACCCCCTGTGGGGGAAACCTCTAGGGAAACCATGGCTGGAGGATTGCCCTTCCTCTGGGCTTAGAAGGTGCCAAAATATCATTTGTAACAGAATTTGTACGTTTTCTCAGATTTTCAAGGAAAGACAATACAATGAACGAACAAACGACATAAAACACATAAATCGGCTGATCTGGTTGGCTAGGCGGATGTCTCTCATCCTGGGCACCCATTAAAATGAATGGGTGATCCACGGATGAGACGGGTCCTCCAGATGCCTCCTTGTAGCACCTGTCTCCGCTCCCGCTAATAGGGGGGGATCTCCTGCTGGAAACCCCCCTCTATTACAGACAACCCGTATGAAGAGGATGGCATCACTGTGATGAAGAAGTGGTCTGGGGTGAAGGGTTTCCCTGCTAGAACCTACAAATGACATCAGGTCGGCATTGGTGGGGAAGTCAAGCTCAAGGTCCTCAGTCCCATCCAATATGGCGCTGAATGTGGCAGTAAAACCTTCTAATATGGAATCTTCTTTATGTCATAAACATTTGTGTTTATGACATCAGCACCTTCATCATCATTACTGCAGGAGTTTATTACCACTGCACAACTCATACATTGTGACGTCACCCACAGTGGTCTGAAGTGTTAACCCTTTACTGACTGGCAGTGTACTTACCACAGAGGCCATAAAGCTGAATAGAACATATCAGCGGCCATAAAGGAAAAGGGATAATGCAGGGAGCATCTCCGCACAAGAACTATCCATGACAAAGGGTTCTCCAGGATAAGATAACTTGTCTGCTTTCTCCAAAAACCAGCACCACACCTGTCCATAGGTTGTGTGTGGTATTACAGCTCATTACCATTCACTTCAATGGAGCAAACCTGCAATACCAGATACAACCTGTGGATAGGTGTGGTGCTGTTTTGGGAAGAAAGCAGCCATATTTTTCTAATCCTGCACAGCCCCTGTTAGAAATAGTTCAAAAAAAGGGGGCAGAAAAGAAATTTTAAAAAGGTAAAAAGAGGAACTCTGAGGTAAAAGAAATCTCACTATGCTGAAAGGAGTCTGCTGGAGGTGCCAGATGGAAAGACAGATTTCTGCCATGGGGACCAGTTTAGTTGAAATGTATCTTGAAGGGGGGCTTCAGTGAGTGGGTTTTAACCCCTTCCCGCCCTATGAAGTGCTGTTGCATTGAAAAACTATGCATTTCATCTTCGAATGCAGCGTCACAAAAAAAAATTATTTTGTAAAAAATAAAACTATATAAATTTGGTATCGCCATAATCGTAATGACCCGCAGAATCAAGTTATCATGCAATTCATGCCGCCCGATGAACACTGTAAAATCAAAACAGAAATGGCGGAATTAAAGGTTTTTTTTCAATTCACCCCACAAAATGTAGGTTTTTTTTAAAAAATAAGTAATTTAATACATTATATGGTACATTAGGCCGCAGGGTAAATTCCACATAAACAGCGCCATTCATCGGTTAACTGTTTAAATGATACCTGTTCAAGTGACCTTTATCGAAAAACACCATAAGAAATTTTTTCACAATAAACCTTCTAATTGGGCCTAGCATGTGTGATACTGTCTGCTAAGCCGTTGTATCTAAGCATATTATATGTGATACTGTCTGCTGAGCCGCTGTCTCCTATCAAGTAGCAGAGCTATCATGTGCCATAGTGTAATGAAACGGGGTAGGGAGACGGACAGGTGAGCCCTAATCTACCCAAAACTCAGTCCCTGACTACTTGCACGGCCCGTCCTAAGTGACGGCGTACAACTGGGCGACGGTCCCTACTCTCAATAAGTGCAAGACAGACAACACAAGACAAGGGCACACAGAAGAAAAAGGGGGAGGTAGGGGCAGTTGCCCGCGGAAACACCGTGAGCAACAGGCAGTGGTGAGCGAGCCGAGACAAACCAGGAGGGTACGAAGTAGCAAACCAGAGCAGGAGAAAAGTCAGTCAAGCCGGGGTCAATAAGTAACTGCGGTCAATAAGGTAAATAGCAAGAATCGCAGAGCCAGGTAACAAGACAATCACAGGCAATGTACATGCTGCAAGTGAGGGTAAAAATAGACCAAGGGCGGGAGCTAGAACCGTCAGGCCAGGCAGTGGTAACAGATCGCGTCACTCTAGCAGACCTTGGAGCTGATGAAGGCTGATTAACCCCGGGCGTCGACATAGAACCTGTGTCTGGCAAACCCTTTACAGTACCCCCCCCCCCTTTTATGAGGGGCAACTGGACCCTTCCTAGGTGGCCCTGGCTTGTTGGGGAAACGAAGATGGAACTTCCTGAGCAATATACCGGCGTGAACATCCCGGGCGGGTACCCAAGTCCTCTTCTCAGGCCCGTATCCTCTCCAATGGACCAGGTACTGGAGGGAGCCTTGGACCAATCTTGGCTACCTCGAATTCTACCCCATCCGGAGTGAGAACAGGGACCGGAGGTTTCCTCGATGTAGCCAAGGATGGGGAACAGCTTTTCAAGAGGGAGGCATGGAACACGTGTATATGAAAAGACGGGGGTAACTCCAGCCGGAAGGAGACAGGGTTGAGGACCCCAATGATTTTGTACGGCCCTATATACCGGGGAGCAAACTTCTTGGACGGAACTTTAAGGCGAAATTTTTTTTTAGAAGACAGCCACACCAGATCCCCGAACACAAACAGAGGGTTAGTTGAACGTCTTTTATCTGCCTGAGTCTTTTGGATGCTCTGGGACGCCTCAAGGTTCTTCTGAACATGGGCCCAGACTGTGCACAGTTCCCGATGAACGACATCTACCTTGGGATTGTTGGAACCCCCAGGTGAAACGGAGGACAACCGTGGATTAAACCCAAAATTACAGAAGAAGGGGGAAATCCCCGAAGAGTTACGGACCCGGTTATTAAGGGAAAACTCGGTGAGGGGAAAGAAGGTGACCCAATCATCTTGACAGTCTGAGATAAAAACACCTTAAGTATTGTTCTAGAGACTGATGAGTCCTCTCAGTTTGGCCATTAGTTTCAGGATGGAAGGCCGAGGAAAAGGACAGATCAATCTCCAGCTTCTTACAGAAAGCTCTCCAAAACAATGAAACAAATTGTACCCCTCTGTCAGAAACAATATTGACCGGAACCCCATGGAGACGCAGGATGTGTTTGACAAACAAGGTAGCTAACTTCTTGGCATTGGGTAAATTCTTGAGGGGTACAAAGTGGCACATCTTACTGAAGCGGTCTACTACTAACCCACACCACCTACTTGCCTTGGGACGGAGGCAGATCGATGATAAAATCCATTTAGATATGGGTCCAAGGTCTCTGGGGAATGGGCAAAGAACATAGTAAGCCCGCAGGTCGGGACCTGGGAGTCTTGGACCTAGCACAAATTTCACAAGTGGAGACGTAGGCCTTGACGTCTTTAAGCAACCCAGGCCACCAATAGGTTCTAGAAATGAGGTGCTTGGTACCCAGGATGCCTGGATGGCCAGATAGTGCGGAGTCATGATTCTCCCTGAGCAACCTTAGCCGGAATTGCAGGGGAACAAATAGCTTGTTCTCAGGAAGGTTCTCGGGAGCAGAACCTTGATCAGCCGCAATTTCGAAGACTAAGTCTGAATCCACAGAGGATATGATTATACCTGGGGGAAAAATACAAACGGGATCCTCCTCAGGAGGAGGGCTGGCCATGAAGCTACGCGACAGAGCATCAGCTTTAATATTTTTTGACCCAGCCCTATAGGTAACCACAAAGTTGAATCTCGTAAAAAACAACGCCCATCGAGCTTGTCTCGGGTTTAGCCTCCGGACAGATTCTAGGAAAACCAGATTCTTGTGGTCAGTAAGGACTGTTACCTGGTGCCTAGCCCCCTCCAGGAAGTGACGTCACTCTTCAAATGCCTATTTAATGGCTAAGAGTTCGCGGTTGCCAACGTCATAGTTTCTCTCAGTGGAGGCGAACTCCCTGGAGAAGTAGGCACAGGGACGGAGATGGGTGAGAGACCTAGTACCCTGGGACAAGACAGCACCCACTGCCACCTCGGAGGCGTCAACCTCCATGATAAATGGCTCCATTTGGTTAGGCTAAATCAGCACTGGGACAGAGACAAAGCACCTCTTAAGGACCTCAAAAGGCTGGACCGCCTCCGGAGGCCAGTGGAGGAGATCAGCACCTTTACGAGTGAGGTCCGTAAGAGGCTTAGCGATGACCGAGAAGTTAGCATTAAATCTCCTGTAATAATTAGCAAACCCCAGGAAATACTGTAAGGCCTTCAGGAAGGCAGGGCGGATCCATTCTGCCACGGCCTGAACCTTGGCAGGGTCCATGCGGAATTCGTTAGGAGTGAGTATTTGACCCAAAAATGGTATCTCCTGCACCCCAAATACACATTTTTCGGTTTTTGCAAAGAGTTTGCTTTTCCGAAAGGCCTGGAGCACCTTCCTGACATGCTCAATGTGGGAGGACCAGTCCTTGAAAAAAAAACACAAGTATATCATCAGGGTACACTTCAAGAAATACCCCCAGATAGTCTCTTAAAATCTCATTTATGAAATTCTGGAGCATTACACATCCCAAAGGGCATTACGAGATATTCGAAATGACCTTCGGGTGTATTAAACACAGTCTTCCATTCATCCCCCTCTCTTATCCGGATAAGGTTATAAGCCCCCTGAAGATCGAACTTAGAGAACCATTGGGCCCCTTGAACCTGATTGAAGAGATCAGGAATCAAAGGAAGGGGATATTATTTAAATTTCGGTAATCGATGCACGGCCTAAGACCACCATCCTTCTTCCCCACGAAGAAGAAGCCAGCACCTACCGGAGAAGTAGAGGGGCGAATGTAACCCTTGGCCAGGCTTTCCTGGATATATTCTCTCATGGCTTCACGTTCAGGACAAGAGAGATTAAATATTCTACCTTTAGGGAGCTTAGCTCCTGGTACCAAATCGATTGTGCAATCGTATTCTCTATGAGGAGGTAACTCTTCGGAGGCCCTTTTAGAAAAGACATCAGCGAAGTCCTGAATAAACTGAGGTAGAGTGTTCACCTCCTCAACGAGAGAAACCAAATTAATAGAAAAACATGACGTCATGCATTCATTACCCCATTTAGTAAGATCACCAGTATTCCAGTTAAAAGTGGGATTATGCGTCTGCAACCAAGGAAGGCCTAAAATCAAATCGGACGATAACCCCTGCATCACTAACACAGAACACTGCTCCAAATGAATGGAGCCAACAATGAGTTCAAAAACAGGGGTATGCTGCATAAAATAACCATTAGCAAGCGGAGTGGAATCAATACCCACTACCGGGACAGGTTTAGGCAAATCAATTAATGGCATAGCTAGAGACAGCAAATTCCACAGACATAATATTAGTAGCAGACCCTGAATCCACAAAGGCACTGCCGGTGGCAGACCTTCCATCAAAAGAGACCTGAAAGGGAAGCAAGATTTTATTAGGCTTCATGTTTGCGGGAAATACCTGTGCGCCCAAGCGACCTCCCCGATGGTCACTTAGGCGCGGAAGTTTTCCTGCTGCTTATTCTTGCGCCTGGGACAGGAGTTCAATAGATGCTTGTCATCCCCACAGTAGAAGCAGAGACCATTCTTCCTGCGGAAATCTCTACGTTGTTGGGGAGACATGGAGGCCCCGAGTTGCATCTGTTCATCCGAGTTCTCCGTGGAAGAACGAAGCAACGGAACCTCTGGAGCCATCATAGGGGAGCCAGAGATGAAGGCAACAGAATGTTCAAGTTGTCGTTCCCTGAGATGTCAGTCAAGACGTACCGCTAAAGCCATAGCCTGATCTAGAGAGTCTGAAGTGGGATAGCTAACTAACAGGTCTTTCAGGGCGTTCGACAGACGCAATCTAAACTAGCACCTCAAGGCAGGGTCATTCCACCTAGAAGCTACACACCACTTACTAAAGTCAGAACAGTATTCCTCAATGGGTCTCTTACCCTGACGTAAGGTCACCAGCTGACTCTCGGAAAAGGCAGTCTTGTCAGTCTCGTCATAGATGAGCCCGAGAGCAGAAAAAAAAAGGTCAACAGAAGAAAGTTCAGGGGCGTCAGGAGCCAAGGAGAAGGCCCATTCCTGGGGGCCGTCCTGGAGCTGGGACCTAATTATACCCACTCGCTGGCTTTCAGAACCTGAGGAGTGGGGTCTTAATTGGAAATAGAGTCTACAACTCTCCCGAAAAGAGAAAAAAAGTCTTCCGGTCCCCAGAGAACTGGTCAGGCAACTTGAGGTGGGGTTCAGAAGGTGAGGTGAAGGGCACTACCTGGGTAGCATCACGCTAGTTGAACCTCTGAGCCAGGTCTTGGACCTGTAGGGAGAGACCCTGCATTTGCTGAGCCAGGGTCTCAATGGGATCCATAGTAGAGTCAGGGACCAGGGTAAGAAAAGGTATAGGGCCTGTGATTATGTAATGAAACGGGGTAGGGAGACAGACAGGTGAGCCCTAATCTACCTGCAACTCAGTCCCTGCCTACTTGCACGGCCCTTACTAAGTGACGGCATACAACTGGGCGATGGTCCCTACGCTCAATAAGTGCAAGACAGACAACACAAGACAAGGGCACACAAAAGAAAAAGGGGGAGGTAGGGGCAGTTGCCCATGGAAACACTGTGAGCAACAGGCAGTGGTGAACCAGCCGAGACAAACCAGGAGAGTACAAAGTAGCAAATCAGAGCAGGAGAATAGTCAGTCAAGCCAGGATTAATAAGCAACAGTGGTCAATAAGGTAAATAGCAAGAATCGCAGAGCCAGGAAACCAGACAATCACAGGCAAGGAACATGCAGCAAGTGAGGGTAAACATAGACAAAGGGCGGGAGCTAGAACCGTCAGGCCAGGCTGTGATAGGTTCTCCCTCTCCTCAGCCTGCCAGCCTGAGTGGTAACAGATCGCGTCACTCTAGCAGACCTTGGAGCTGATGAAGGCTGATTAACCCCAGGCGTCGACACAGAACCTGTGTCTGGCAAATCCTTTACACATAGTCTGGATTCACATAAGCACATTACGTCCGTAATGGACGGAGCGTATTTCGGCCGCAAGTCCCTGATCGAACACACTGCAGGGAGCCAGGCCCCTAGCATCATAGTTATCTGCGACGCTAGGAGTCCCTGCCTCTCCGCGGAACTACTGTCCCGTACTGAAAACTTGATTACAGTACGGGACAGTTGTCCTGCAGCGAGGCATGGACTCCTAGCATCGTACATAACTATGATGCTAGGAGCCCGGCTCCCTGCACTGTGTTCGGTCCAGGACTTGCGGTCGAAATACGTTCCGTCCATTACGGATGTAACATGGTCGTGTGAACACAGCCTTAGGATTCACACGCAAAGTAAAAAATGGCTGAAAATTACAGAGCTGTTTTCAGAGAACACAGCCTTTGATTTACAGACGTTTTTGAAGTTGAAGACGTTTTTGGAGGTGTTTAGTTCTAGATGTTTTTGGAGCTGTTTTTCCATTGACACAATGAAAAACATCTCCAAAAACGTCTCAAGAAGTGACATGCTCCTTGTTTTTACGTGCCGTTTTAAAATACAATAGGCAGATGTTTGTAGGCATTGGGCTACCGATTTTTCTGTCGTATTTGAAGGTGTTTACGCCCCGAAATACGCCTGAAAACACAGCGTGTGAATATACCCTTAAAGATACACTGTCTCAGATATATATATCTTTTTAGTTTTTTTTTTAGAAGCGTGGGCAAAACATGTCTTGTGGAACAAGACAGTCTGATTGGACAGTCTGATTAGTGGGGGAGATACAGGGTCTGGCTTAGGCCTTTTGTTACACACTCAATGTAAAATTGTACACTAGCTCGGAGCTGGCATGCATTTCTGCTTTACATTACGCCCAACTTCAACTATATAGAAATAATGTGAACACTCTTAATCCTTTCAAGACCGAGCTCATTTTGGCCTTCATGACCAGCCCCATTTTCTCAAATCTGACATGTGTCAATTTATGTGTCAATAACTCTGGAATGCTTTTGCCTATTCAAGCGATTCTGAGATTTTTTTCTCGTGACATATTGTACTTTATGTTAGTGGAAAAATTTGGTCAATAAATTTATTGCTTAAATGTAGAGAAAATTTGCAAAAATTATGATTTTTCTCATTTTGAATGCATCTGCTTGTAAAACAGATAGTAATACCACACAAAATAGTTACTATTTTACATATTCCATATGTCAACTTTATATTTGCATTGTTTTTTGAACATTATTTTATTTTTCTAGGACGTTACACGGCTTAGAACTTTAGCAGCAATTTCTCACATTTTCAAGAAAATGTCAAAAGGCTATTTTTACAGGGACCAGTTCAGTTCTGAAGTGGCTTTGAGGGCCTTATGTACTATATAGACCCCATAAATCACCCCATATTAAAAACTGCACCCCTCAAAGTATTCAAAACAGCAGTCAGAAAGTTTCTTAACCCTTTAGGCGCTTCACAGGAATTAAAGCAATGTAGAGGGGAAATTTACAAATTTTATTTTTTTTGCTGAAATTCATTTGTAATACATTTTTTTCTGTAACACAGAAGGTTTTACACGAGAAATGCAACTGAATATTTATTGCCCAGATTCTGCAGTTTTTAGAAATATCCCACATGTGGCTCTAGTGTGATAATGGACTGAAACACCGGCCTCAGAAGCAAAGGAGCACCTAGTGGATTTTGGGGCCTCCTTTTTTTAGAATATATTTTAGCCACCATGTGGACCAGAGGTCTTGTGGTGCCAAAACAGTGGAAATACCCCAAAAGTGAGACGGTTTTGGAAACTACACACCTCAAGGAATTTATCTAGGGGTATAGTTAGCATCTTGACCCCACAGGTCTTTTGCTATATTTATTGGAGTTTGTCTGTGAAAGTGAAAATCGACTTTTTTTCTAAAAAATATAAAAAAAAAATATATTTGCAAGGAATAAAGATTAAAAAACACCCCAAAACTTGTAAAGCTACTTCTCCCGATTACGCCAATACCCCATATGTGGTACTAAACGGCTGTTTGGACCCACGGTAGAGCTCAGAAGGGAAGGAGCGCCATTTGGATTTTGAAGCGCAGATTTTGCTGGATTGGTTTTCAGTGCCATGTCGCGTTTGCAACGCCCTGGAGTAAGCAAAACAGTGGAATCCCCCCCAAAACTGACCCCATTTTGAAGACTACACCCCTCAAGGAATTTTTCTAGGGGTATAGTTAGCATTTTGACCCCACAGTTTTTTTGCTGAATTTAGTAGAATTAGGCCGTGAAAATGAAAATCTACTTTTTCCTGAAAAAACATAGAAATGTTTTATTTTTACAATGAATAAAGGAGAAAAATCATCCCAAAATTTGTAAAGCAATTTGTCCTGATTACAGCAATACACCATATGTGGTAATAAACTGCTGTTTGGACCCACGGCAGGACTCAGAAGGGAAGGAACAATATTTGGCTTTTGGAGCTCAAATTTAGCTGGAATGGTTTTCGGGTGTCATGTCGCATTTGCAAAGCCCCTGAGGTACCAAAACAGTGGAAACCTCCCAAAAGTCCCTTTAGGGGACTGGAACGAGCGATCATTAGGTCGCTGGTACAATACACTGCAATACTAATGTATTGCAGTATAATGTCATTTTACAGGCTCCTGTAACAGCGCGATCGCTGTTCCTGTCCATTAGTCCCGGGTGTCAGCTGTAATACACAGCTGACACCTGCATAATATGGAGCGGGCGCAGTGCGTGAGCCCGCTTTATATATAACCCGTCGCACCACGACATGCTATTAAGTTATGGTGCGCGAAGGCATTAATGCGCAGCGGATGGTGCAAATTGAAAATTAAAATTTTCCACTGATATGCCATTTTAATGCACAATATATTGTGCCCAGTTTGTGCCACTGAAGACAAATACCTCATACAATGTTGAGCGGGTTCTCCTGGATATAAAATGTCATATATGTGGACGTAAGCTGGTGTTTGGGCACGCTGTGGGGTTCAGAAGGGAGGGAACGCCATTTGGCTTTTGGAGCACAGATTTTGCTTGGTAACTTTTCTGTTTGGGGTTTCGCTGGTATTTCAATTTATAATGTGGGGGTATGTGTAACCTGTGCGGAGAACATCAGGACATAATAAGAGGGTATAATAATGGGGTAAATAAATAATAATTCGCAGATATGTGGCCGGTGTCGCACTGATAAATGGCGCCCGATCTTATCCGCTTTTAGAAAACACTGCACATTTTGCATCGCCATATTCTGAGAGCCAGAACTTTTTGATTTTTTCTCCAACGGAGCCGTGTGAGGACTTATTTCTTGCGGGAGAATTTGTACTTTTCATTGGTACCATTTTAGGGTACATGTGATTTTTTTTTATCACTCTTTATTAGATTTTTTTGGCAAGCAAAGTGACAAAGAAACATAAATTCTGACAATGTTTTTTGTATTTTTTTTTACAGTGTTCACCGTGCGCTATAAATGACATTATACTTTATTCTGCGGGTCGGTACGATTACGGCGATACCAGATGTATATAGGTTTTTATGTTTTGTGGCGATTGCGCAATAAAATCACTTTTCGATAAAATTATTTATTTTTTGTGTCACCGTATTCTGAGAGCCATAATTTTTTATTTTTCAGTCAAAAAAGCGGTGTAAGGGCTTGTTTATTGCGGGACGGGTTGTAGTTTTTATTGGTACTATTTTAGGGTACATGCAACATTTTGATCACTTTTTATTCTATATTTTGGGAAGGTTGATGACCAAAAAATAGTGATTCTGACATTGTTTTTTAATTATTTTTTTTGCGCTGTTCACCGTGCGGGAAAAATAATATTATAGGTTTATAGTTTGGGTCCGTACGATCGCGGTGATACCAAATATGTGTACTTTTTTTAACATTTTCATTTTTTTCCTATAATAAAATTCTTATTATAGGAAAAAAAGCATTTTTTGTTTTTGTAACTTTTATAACTTGTTTTTACACTTTTATAAAAAATTGTAATTACTTTCTTTTTTACTTTTTACTTGTTTTACTTGAAGACCTGCAGCACTGATCGCTGCTATAATACATTACACTACCTAGGTAGTGTAACGTATTATAAACTGTCAGTGTGACGATGAGAGTCACACAGACAGGAAGCTTATGAGGACCGGCCTCCGGCTGGTTCTCATAGGCTGTCGTGCATGGCAAACCCGGGGGCTGTTATATGGCCCCCGGTTCTGCCTTATAACCGACTGCAGCACCAGCAATCGGTCCCCGGGAAAGATTGTTGTAGCAACAAACTTTCCAGTTTGTTATAGCAACAAACTTTCCATTTCGTTGCTACAACACACTTTCCCTGCGATCACATGACCGGGACCTGAACTAATTAGGTCCCGATCATATCTCCGGGACCAGAGGCAGGTGATAACAGCGCGATCCGGGTGTCAGCACTACTCAGAGACACCCGGATCGCGCTTTTAACACCCACCGTGAATTCACGTTGGCGCTGCACAGAGCCCAGCAAGCGCCGACGTGAATATACAGTGGGCGGTCGGGAAGCGGTTAATTGTGTACTAAAAACGTGTGTAGTAAAACAAAGACCAATATTCCCACCATATAGTGACAGATATCAGTCCTACACAGGCATTCTGCACACCATATACACTACCGTTCAAAAGTTTAGGGTCACTTAGAAATGTCCTTATTTATGAAAGAAAAGCACAGTTTTATTCAATGAAGATAACATTAAATTAATCAGAAATCCACTCTATACATTGTTAATGTGGTAAATGACTATTCTAGCTGTAAACGTCTGGTTTTTAATGCAATATCTACATAGGTGTATAGAGGCCCATTTCCGGCAACCATCACTCCAGTGTTCTAATGGTACATTGTGTTTGCTAACTGTGTTAGGGCGGATTTACACGAGCGTGTGCGTTTTGCGCACGCAAAAAACGCTGCGATTTGCATGCGCAAAAGGCACTTAACAGCTCCGTGTGTCATGTACATATGGTGCGCGGCTGCGTGCTTTTCACGCATCCGCCATCATTATGACACTCCGTTTGTGGTGCTTTTCTGTTTACATTCATTCTTTTACTGCGGTTGCGAGAATAACGCGCGTCCCACGGAAGTGCTTCCGTGCGGCGCGCGTGATTTTCACGCACCCATTGACTTCAATGGGTGCATGATGCACGAAAAACGCCGAAATATAGGACATGTCGTGAGTTTTACGCAGCGGCATCACGCTGCGCAAAAATCACTGACAGTCTGCACTGCCCCATAGGCTTGCATAGGTCCGTGCCACACGCATGAAAAACACGCGGGTGGCACGGACGTATTACACGTTCGTGTAAAGCCGCCCTTAGAAGGCTAATGGATGATTAGAAAACACTTGATAACCCTTGTGCAATTATGTTAGCACCGCTGTAAACAGTTTTGCTGTTTAGAGGAGCTATAGAACTGACCTTCCTTTGAGCTAGTTGAGAATCTGGAGCATTACATTTGTGGAATGAACTCTCCAAATGGCTAGAAAAAGAGAGCTTTCATGTGAAACTCAACAGTCTATTCTTGTTCTTAGAAATGAAGGCTATTCCATGCAAGAAATTGTCAAGAAACTGAAGATTTCCTACAACGGTGTGTACTACTCCCTTCAGAGGACAGCACAAACAGGCTCTAACCAGAGTTGAAAGAGAAGTGGGAGGCCCCGCTGCACAACTGAGCAATAAGACAAGTACATTAGAGTCTCTAGTTTGAGAAATAGACGCCTCACAGGTCTTCAACTGGCAGCTTCATTAAATAGTACCCACAAAACGCCAGTGTCAACGTCTAGAGTGAAGAGGCAACTCCGGGATGCTGGCCTTCAGGGCAGAGTGGCAAAGAAAAAAACATATCTGAGACTGGCTAATAAAAGGAAAAGATTAACATGGGCAAAAGCACACAGACATTGGACAGAGGAAGATTGGAAAAAAGTGTTATGGACAGACAAATCGAAGTTTGAGGTGTTTGGATCACACAGAAGAACATTTGAGAGACGCAGAACAACTGAAAAGATGCTGGAAGAGTGCCTGACGCCATCTGTCAAGCATGGTGGAGGTAATGTGATGGTCTGGGGTTGCTTTGGTGCTGGTAAAGTGGGAGATTTGTACAAGGTAAAAGGGATTTTGAATAAGGAAGGCTATCACTCCATTTTGCAACGCCATGCCATACCCTGTGACAGCGCTTGATTGGAGCCAATTTCATCCTACAACAGGACAATGACTCAAAGCACACCTCCAAATTATGCAAGAACTATTTAGGGAAGAAACAGGCAGCTGGTATTCTATCTGTAATGGAGTGGCCAGCGCAGTCACCAGATCTCAACCCCATAGAGCTGTTGTGGGAGCAGCTTGACCGTATGGTACGCAAGAAGTGCCCATCAAGCCAATCCAACTTGTGGGAGGGGCTTCTGGAAGCATGGGGTGCAACTTCTCCCGATTACCTCAGCAAATTAATAGCTAGAATGCCAAAGGTCTGCAATGCTGTAATTGCTGCAAATGGAGCATTCTTTGACAAAAGCAAAGTTTGGAGGAGAAAATTTTTTTTTCAAATAAAAATCATTATTTCTAACCTTGTCAATGTCTTGACTACATTTTCTAGTCATTTTGCAACTCATTTGATAAATATAAGTGTGAGTTTTCATGGAAAACACAAAATTGTCTGGGTGACACCAAACTTTTAAACGGTAGTGTAAGTGAATACAGTGCAGTGAAATTCAGTGACTCACAGGTGACATCTTCTCAGATTGGAGTCGTTCATGTTCTCTTTTCTTCTTCATCCGGCCCAGAATGCCATGTTGACTTCCAGTCTTCTTCATCTCCAATGCCCAAGCGCAAACCACAGGATATGTCATGAAAGTGTTGATGTAACCTGTATACCACGTTCACGTGACCCAATGTGCCACGTCACAGCTTATTCAAATCATGGAAGCGTTCAGTCTACATGACTACCGTCCGTCACGGTGCGCATACCTTAGATCAAAATTTCGACATATAACCAACTCTAAACCTCAGAAGCTAATTTTCTTTAGCTATTATACTAGGATGTACAAATCTATATTCAAATAGTATCATATTAGTCATGTGTGCTAGTATACCAACATCCAGCGATGGGTGGGATGGGTGAAACATAAAATAGTTTTCCATGAGTTTTGGACTGCGATGTGCTGCTGATCTCTCCTTTTGGGGGTAATATACAGGGAATATGGGGGTTATATAAGGGACTCCCATCATCCCTGTATATACCAGCCATCATCCCCATATATAACCACCATTATCCGTGTATGTACCAGCCCACCATTATCTCGGTATAAAATCTCCATCACCCCTGTATATACCATTAGGGTGGGCACTGTCAGCTTGCTGTGGCGTGCGGGCATTGTGGCTAAACAAGAAGTAAATGGGGTGAGCATTGAGGATACTGTGGACCAATAGGATGCCTGAATCGCCGGTATATGGGAGAAGTACAGCAGAATCTGAAAATATGCCTCCTGATTGCTTAAAGGCTATGTACACCTTTGCTGTAATGATGGGGGTAGGGAAACAGACAAGTGAGCCCTAATCTACCCGCCACTCAGTCCCTGCCTACTTGCAACGACCCGCCCTAGGCGACGGGGTACAACTGGGCGACAGTCCCTACGCTCAGTAAGTGCACAACAGACAAATAGACAAGGGTACACAAAGCTAAGGGAAATGGGGCAGTTGCCTACGGCAACACCGTGAGCAACAAGAGTGGTGAACGAGCCAAGTCAAACCAGGAGTGTACGAGGTACCAAATGCTGAGCAGGAGAGTAGTGAACAAGCCGAGTCAAACCAGGAGTGTACGAGGTACCAAACGCAGAGCAGGAGAGTAGTGAGTAAGCCAGGGTCAGTATGAAGCAGGGTCAAATAGTTCAGAAGCTGCAGCAGGGCCAGGAAACCACACGAGAAGAATCACAAGCAAGGAGGAACAGGAAAGGCAGGTATTAATAGACAGAGGGCGGGAGCTAGCTCCGTCTGGCCAGGCTGTGATAGGCTCTCCCACTCCTAAGCCTGCCATCCTGAGTGGTGGAAGATGGAGTCAGTCTCACAGACATAGAAGCAGGTGCAGACTGATTACCTATGGGCGTAGATACAGAAGCTGTGCCTGGCAGATCCTTAACAGTTCCCCCCCTTTTATAAGGGGCCACCGGACCCTTTCTAGGTGGACCTGGTTTATTGGGGAAACGAAGGTGGAACTTCCTGACCAATACCCCAGCGTGAACATCCCGGGCGGGTACCCAAGTCCTCTCCTCAGGCCCGTATCCTCTCCAATGGACCAGGTACTGGAGGGAGCCTTGGACCATCTTGCTGTCCACAATCTTGGCCACCTCGAATTCCACTCCCTCAGGGGTGAGAACGGGGACAGGAGGTTTCCTCGAGGGAGCCAAGGACGGGGAGCAGCGTTTAAGGAGGGAGGCATGAAACACGTTGTGTATTCGAAAAGATGGGGGCAACTCCAGTCGGAAGGAGACAAGATTGAGGACTTCAATTACCTTATACGGCCCTATAAATCTGGGAGCAAACTTCTTGGATGGGACCTTAAGGCGCAAGTTCTTAGACGATAGCCACACCAGATCCCCGACCATAAACAAGGGGTTAGCAGAACGTCTTCTATCTGCCTGAGTTTTTTGTATGCTCTGGGACGCCTCTAGGTTCTTCTGAACCTGGGCCCAGACTGTGCACAGTTCCCGATGAACGACCTCTACCTCGGGATTGTTGGAACTACCAGGTGAAACGGAGGAGAACCGTGGATTAAACCCAAAATTACAGAAAAAGGGGGAGACCCCTGACGAGTTACTGACCCGGTTATTAAGGGAAAATGCGGCGAGGGGAATGAATGAGACCCAATCATATTGACAGTCAGAGATAAAACACCTTAAATATTGTTCTAGAGGCTGATTAGTCCTCTCGGTTTGGCCATTAGTTTCAGGATGGAAGGCAGAGGAGAAGGACAGATCAATCTCCAACTTTTTACAGAAGGCTCTCCAAAACAATGAAACAAATTGTACCCCTCTGTCCAAAACAATATTGACAGGGACCCCATGGAGACGCAGGATGTGTTTGACAAACAAGGTAGCTAACGTCTTAGCATTGGGTAGTTTCTTGAGGGGCACAAAGTGGCACATCTTACTGAAGCGGTCTACTACAACCCACACCACCGACTTGCCTTGAGATGGAGGCAAATCGGTGATAAAATCCATGGAGATATGGGTCCAAGGTCTCTGGGGAATGGGCAAAGAATGTAGTAAGCCCCCTGGTCGGGACCTGGGAGTCTTGGACCTAGCACAAACCTCACAAGCGGCGACGTAGGCCTTAACGTTTTTAGGCAACCCAGGCCACCAATAGTTTCTGGCAATGAGGTGCTTGGTACCCAGGATGCCTGGATGACCAGATAGTGCGGAGTCATGATTTTCTCTAAGTACCCTTAGCCGGAATTGCAGGGGAACAAACAGCTTGTTCTCAGGAAGGTTCCCGGGAGCTGAACCTTGATCAGCCGCAATTTCAGAGACTAAATCAGAATCAATAGAAGAAATGATTATAACCGGAGGGAAGGTACAAGCAAGATCTTCCTCCGAAGGAGGGCTGGCTATGAAGCTACGCGACATTGCATCAGCCTTAATATTTTTAGACCCAGCCCTATAGGTAACCAAAAAGTTGAATCTGGTAAAAAATACCACCCATCGAGCTTGTCTCGGGTTTAGCCTCCGGGCAGATTCTAGGAAGACCAGATTCTTGTGGTCGGTAAGGAACGTTACCTGGTGCCTAGCCCCCTCCAGGAAGTGGCGCCACTCTTCAAATGCCCATTTAATGGCTAAGAGTTCGCGGTTGCCAATATCATAGTTACTCTCAGTGGGCGAAAACTTCCTGGAGAAGTAAGCACAGGGACGGAGATGGGTGAGGGACCTGGTACCCTGGGACAAGACAGCCCCCACTCCCACCTCGGACGCGTCAACCTCCACGATAAATGGCTCCATTTGGTTGGGCTGAACCAGCATCGGGGCCGAGATAAAGCACTTCTTAAGGACCTCAAAAGCCTGGACAGCCTCAGGAGGCCAGTGGAGGAGATCAGCACCTTTGCGAGTGAGGTCCGTAAGAGGCTTAGCGATGACCGAGAAGTTAGCAATAAATCTCCTGTAATAATTAGCGAACCCCAAGAAACACTAACGCCTTCAGGGAGGCAGGTTGGACCCATTCCGCCACAGCCTGGACCTTGGCGGGGTCCATGCGGAATTCATGAGGAGTGAGGATTTGACCCAAAAATTGTATCTCCTGCACCCGAAACACACATTTTTCCATCTTTGCAAACAGTTTGTTTTCTCGAAGGACCTGGGGCACCTTCCTGACATGCTCAATGTGGGAGGACCAGTCCTTGGAAAACACAAGTATGTCATCAAGGTACACTACAAGAAATACCCCCAGGTAATCTCTTAAAATCTCATTTATGAAATTCTGGAAGACCGCGGGAGCATTACACAACCCAAAGGGCATGACGAGGTATTCGAAATGACCTTCGGGCGTGGTAAACACAGTCTTCCACTCATCCCCCTCTTTGATGCGGATAAGGTTATATGCCCCCCGTAGATCAAACTTAGAGAACCATTGGGCCCCCTGGACCTGATTAAAGAGATCAGGAATCAAAGGAAGGGGATACTGGTTCCTTAAAGTGACCTTATTCAAGATACGGTAGTCAATGCATGGCCTAAGACCACCATCCTTCTTCCCCACGAAGAAGAAGCTAGCACCTACCGGAGAAGTAGAGGGGCGAATGTAACCCTTGGCCAGGCATTCCTGGATATACTCTCTCATGGCTCACGTTCGGGACAAGAGAGATTAAATATTCTACCCTTAGGGAGCTTAGCTCCTGGTACCAAATCGATAGCGCAATCGTATTCTCAATGAGGAGGAAACACTTCGGAGGCCTCCTTAGAGAAAACATCAGCGAAGTCCTGTTCACCTCCTCAGGGGGGGAAATAGAATTAACAGAAAAACATTACGTCAAGCATTCATTACCCCATTTGGTAAGATCCCCAATATTCCAGATAAAACATGGGATTATGCATCTGCAACCAGGGAAGGTCAATAACCAAATCGGACGATAATCCCTGCATCACCAGTATAGAGCACTGCTCCAAATGCATGGAGCCCACAAGGAGTTCAAAAACAGGGGTATGCTGTGTAAAATAACCATTAGCAAGAGGAGTGGAGTCGATACCCACTACCGGGACAGGCTTAGGCAAATCAATCAAAGGCATAGCTAGAGACATAGAAAATTCCACAGACATGATATTAGCAGAAGACCCTGAATCCACGAAGGCACTGCCGGTAGCAGACCTACCACCAAAACAGACCTGAAAGGGAAGCAAGATTTTATTACGTTTCATATTTACGGGAAATACCTGTGCGCCCAAGTGACCTCCCCGATGATCACTTAGGCGCGGAAGTTTTCCGGCTGCTTATTCTTACGCCTAGGACAGGTGTTCACTTGATGCTTGTCATCCCCACAATAGAAGCAGAGACCATTCTTCCTGCGGAACTCTCTACGTTGTCGGGGGGACACAGAGGCCCCGAGTTGCATAGGTATCTCCGAGTCTTCCGTGGAAGAGCGAAGCAACGGGACCTCGGGAGGCATCATGGGGGAGTCAGAGGGGAAAACACAAAAACGTTCAAGTTGTCGTTCCCTGAGACGTCGGTCAAGTCGTACCGCTAAAGCCATAACCTGGTCTAGGGAGTCAGAAGAGGGATAGCTAACTAGCAGGTCTTTCAGGGCGTTCGACAGACCCAACCTAAACTGGCACCTTATGGCAGGGTCATTCCACCGAGAAGCTACGCACCACTTCCTAAAGTCAGAACAATACTCCTCAACAGGTCTCTTACCCTGACATAAGGTCACCAGCTGACTCTCGGCAAAGGCAGTCCTGTCAGTCTCGTCATAAATGAGTCCGAGAGCAGAAAAGAAAAGATCAACGGAGGAAAGTTCAGGGGCGTCAGGAGCCAAGGAGAAGGCCCATTCTTGGGGCCCTTCCTGGAGCCGGGACATAATTATACCCACCCGCTGGCTCTCAGAACCTGAGGAGTGAGGCTTTAAGCGAAAGTAGAGCCTACAATTCTCCTGAAAGGAGAGAAAAGTCCTCCTGTCCCCTGAGAACCGGTCAGGCAACTTGAGGTGGGGTTCAAGAGGTGAGGTGAGGGGCACTACCATAGTAGCGTCAGGCTGGTTGACCCTCTGAGCCAGGGCCTGGACCTGTAGAGAGAGACCCTGCATTTGCTGAGCCAGGGTCTCAAGGGGGTCCATAGTAGTGTGAGGGACCAGGGTAGCCTAGGTATATGGGCTTGTGATTATGTAATGATGGGGGTAGGGAAACAGACAAGTGAGCCCTAATCTACCCACCACTCAGTCCCTGCCTACTTGCAACGACCCGCCCTAGGCGACGGGGTACAACTGGGTGACGGTCCCTACGCTCAGTAAGTGCACGACAGACAAACAGACAAGGGCACACAAAAGAAAAAGGGGGAGGTAGGGGCAGTTGCCCATGGAAACACCGTGAGCAACAAGAGTGGTGAACGAGCCGAGTCAAAGCAGGAGTGTACGAGGTACCAAACGCTGAGCAGGAGAGTAGTGAACAAGCCGAGTCAAACCAGGAGTGTACGAGGTACCAAACGCAGAGCAGGAGAGTAGTCAGTAAGTCAAGGTCAGTATGAAGCAGGCTCAAATAGTTCAGAAGCTGCAGCAGGGCCAGGAAACCACACGAGAAGAATCACAAGCAAGGAGGAACAGAAAAAGGCAGGTATTAATAGACAGAGGGCGGGAGCTAGCTCCGTCTGGCCAGGCTGTGATAGGCTCTCCCACTCCTAAGCCTGCCATCCTGAGTGGTGGAAGATGGAGTCAGTCTCACAGACATAGAAGCAGGTGCAGACTGATTACCTATGGGCGTAGATACAGAAGCTGAGCCTGGCAGAGCCTTAACATTTGCACTGGTTTTTTTTTTTAATTGCCTTGTATGTATTTTGCTAAATAAATCACATTTCTCAGATTTTCTAGGAAAGACATTACAATGAACGAACGACATAAAACACATAAATCGGCTGATCTGGTTGGCTAGGCGGATGTCTCTCTTCCTGGGCACCCATTAAAATGAATGGGTGATACACGGATGAGACGGGTCCTCCAGATGCCTCCTTGTAGCACCTGTCTCCGCTCCGGCTAATAGAGGGGGATCTCCTGCTGGAAACCCCCCTCTATTACAGACAACCTGTATGAAGAGGATGGCATCACTGTGATGAAGAAGTGGTCTGGGGTGAAGGGTTTCCCTGCTAGAACCTACAAATTACATCAGGTCGGTATTGGTGGGGAAGTCAAGCTCAATGTCCTCAGTCCAATCCAATATGGCGCTGAATGTGGCAGTAAAACCTTCTAATATGGAATCTTCTTTATGTCATAAACATTTGTATTTATGACATCAGCACCTTCATCATCATTGCTGCAGGAGTTTCTTACCACTGCCGCCTCGTTCATTGTGACGTCACCCACAGTGGGCTGAAGTGTTAACCCTTTAATGACTGGCAGTGTACTTACCACAGAGGCCATAAAGCTGAATAGAACATATCAGCGGCCATAAAGGAAAAGGGATATTGCAGGGAGCATCTCCGCACAAGAACTATCCATGACAAAGGGTTGTCCAGGATGAGAGAACTTGTCTGCTTTCTCCAAACACCAGCACCACACCTGTCCATAGGTTGTGTGTGGTATTACAGCTCATTACCATTCACTTCAATGGAGCAAACCTGCAATACCAGATACAACCTGTGGATAGGTGTGGTGCTGTTTTTGGAAGAAAGCAGCCATATTTTTCTAATCCTGCACAGCTCCTGTTAGAAATAGTTCAAAAAAGGGGGGAGAAAATAAAAAAAAGGGAAAAAGAGGAACTCTGAGGTAAAAGAAATCAAACTAGACTGAAAGGAGTCTGCTGGAGGTGCCAGATGGAAAGACAGATTTCTGCCCTGGGGACCAGATTAGTTGAAATGTATCTTGAAGGGGGGCTTCAGAGAGTGGGTTTTAACCCCTTCCCGCCCTATGAAGTGCTGTTGCATTGAAAAACTATGCAGTTCATCTTCGAATGCAGCGTCACAAAAAAAAAATATTTTGCAAAAAATAAAACTATATAAATTTGGTATCGCCATAATCGTAACGACCCGCAGAATCAAGTTATCATGCAATTCATGCCGCCCGATGAACACTGTAAAATCAAAACAGAAATGGAGGAATTACAGGTTTTTTTTTCAATTCAGCCCACAAAATGTAGGTTTTTTTACATTTTTAATACATTATATGGTACATTAGTCCGCAGGGTAAATTCCACATAAACAGCGCCATTCATCGGTTAACTGTTTAAATGATACCAGTTCAAGTGACCTTTATCGAAAAACACCATAAGAAGTTTTTTCACCTTCTAATTGGGCCTAGCATGTGTGATACTGTCTGCTAAGCCGTTGTATCTAAGCATATTATATGTGATACTGTCTGCTGAGCCGCTGTCTCCTATCAAGTAGCAGAGCTCTCAGGTGACATAGTGTAATGAAACGGGGTAGGGAGACGGACAGGTGAGCCCTAATGTACCCGAAACTCAGTCCCTGCCTACTTGCACGGCCCGTCCTAAGTGACGGCGTACAACTGGGCGACGGTCCCTACTCTCAATAAGTGCAAGACAGACAACACAAGACAAGGGCACACAGAAGAAAAAGGGGGAGGTAGGGGCAGTTGCCCATGGAAACACCGTGAGCAACAGGCAGTGGTGAACGAGCCGAGACAAACCAGGAGAGTACAAAGTAGCAAATCAGAGCAGGAAAATAGTCAGTCAAGCCAGGGTTAATAAGTAACTGCGGTCAATAAGGTAAATAGCAAGAATCGCAGAGCCAGGAAACCAGACAATCACAGGCAAGGAACATGCTGCAAGTGAGGGTAAACATAGACAAAGGGCGGGAGCTAGAACCGTCAGGCCAGGCTGTGATAGGTTCTCCCTCTCCTCAGCCTGCCAGCCTGAGTGGTAACAGATCGCGTCACTCTAGCAGACCTTGGAGCTGATGAAGGCTGATTAACCCCAGGCGTCGACACAGAACCTGTGTCTGGCAAACCCTTTACATATAGTCTTAGGGTTCACACGCAATGTCAAAAATGGCTGAAAATTACAAAGCTGTTTTCAGAGATTTACAGCCGTTTTTGAAGGTTAAGACGTTTTTTGAGGTCTTTAGTTGACACAATGAAAAACATCTCCAAAAACGGCTCAAGAAGTGACATGCTCCTTCTTTTTCCTTTTTAAGATTCAATAGGCAGTGTTTGTAGGCGCTGGGCCACCGATTTTTCAGGCGTATTTGGAGGTGTTTACGCCCCAAAATACGCCTGAAAACACAGCATGTGAATATACACTTAAAGATACACTGTCTCAGATATATATATATTTTTCGTTTTTTTTTTAGGGGGGTGGGCAAAACATGTCTTGTGGAACAAGACAGTCTGATTGGACAGTCTGATTAGTGGGGGAGATACGGGGTCTGGCTTAGGCCTTTTGTTACACACTCAATGTAAAATTGTACACTAGCTCGGAGCTGCCATTGATTTCTGCTTTACATTACGCCCGTTACTGGCGTAAATGATAGTAAAATTGTCGCCCCTTTCCGCAAAGCACCACACACATCTCAAAAAAGTGCCAAGCGCAGCATAAACTGCCCAAAAACTTTCCCGCAAATTTCGACTTTTGGGACTTTTCTATGCCAGATAAGAGGCTTAGCAAGGTTAAAAAATTCTCCTCTAAGGCTACAGACAGTAATACAATATCTTAATGCAAGGATGTGTAAATAATTCTTGGGGGTCTACACTTCAACTATATAGAAATAATGTGAACACTCTTAATTGTGTACTAAGAACGTGTGTAGTAAAACAAAGACCAATATTCCCACCATATAGTGACAGATATCAGTCCTACACAGGCTTTCTGCACACCATATACACTACCGTTCAAAAGTTTAGGGTCACTTAGAAATGCCCTTATTTTTGCAAGAAAAGCACAGTTTTATTCAATGAAGATAACATTAAATTAATCAGAAATACACTCTATACATTGTTAATGTGTTAAATGACTATTCTAGCTGCAAACGTCTGGTTATTAATGCAATATCTACATAGGTGTATAGAGGCCCATTTCCAGCAACCATCACTCCAGTGTTCTAATGGTACATTGTGTTTGCTAACTGTGTTAGAAGGCTAATGGATGATTAGAAAACACTTGAAAACCCTTGTGCAATTATGTTAGCACCGCTGTAAACAGTTTTGCTGTTTAGAGGAGCTATAAAACTGACCTACCTTTGAGCTAGTTGAGAATCTGGAGCATTACATTTGTGGGTTCGAATAAACTCTCCAAATGGCTAGAAAAAGAGAGCTTTCATGTGAAACTCGACAGTCTATTCTTGTTCTTAGAAATGAAGGCTATTCCATGCGAGAAATTGCCAAGAAACTGCAGATTTCCTACAACGGTGTGTACTACTCCCTTCAGAGGACAGCACAAACAGGCTCTAACCAGAGTAGAAAGAGAAGTGGGAGGCCCCGCTGCACAACTGAGCAACAAGACAAGTACATTAGAGCCTCTATTTTGAGAAATAGACGCCTCACAGGTCTTCAACTGGCAGCTTCATTAAATAGAACCCGCAAAACGCCAGTGTCAACGTCTACAGTGAAGAGGCGACTCCGGGATGCTGGCCTTCAGGGCAGAGTGGGAAAGAAAAAGCCATATCTGAGACTGGCTAATTAAAAGGAAAAGATTAATATGGGCAAAAGCACACAGATATTGGACAGTGGAAGATTGGAAAAAAGTTTTATAGACAGACGAATCGAAGTTTGAGGTATTTGGATCACACAGAAGAACATTTGTGAGATGCAGAACAACTGAAAAGATGCCTGACGCCATCTGTCAAGCATGGTGGAGGTCATGTGATGGTCTGGGATTGCTTTGGTGCTGGTAAAGTGGGAGATTTGTACAAGGTAAAATGGATTTTGAATAAGGAAGGCTATCACTCCATTTTGCAACGCCATGCCATACGCTGTGGACAGCACTTGATTGGAGCCAATTTCATCCTACAACAGGACAATGACCCAAAGCACACCTCCAAATTATGCAAGAACTATTTAGGGAAGAAGCAGACAGCTTGTATTCTATCTGTAATGGAGTGGCCAGCGCAGTTACCAGATCTCAACCCCATTGAGCTGTTGTGGGAGCAGCTTGACCGTATGGTACGCAAGAAGTGCCCATCAAGCCAATCCAACTTGTGGAAGGGGCTTCTGGAAGCCTGGGGTCAAATTTCTCCTGACCTCAGCAAATTAACAGCTAGAATGACAAAGGTCTGCAATGCTGTAATTGCTGCAAATGGAGCATTCTTTGACGAAAGCAAAGTTTGAAGGAGAAAATTATTATTTCAAATAAAAATCATTATTTCTAACCTTGTGAATGTCTTGACTATATTTTCAAGTAATTTTTCAACTCATTTGATAAATATAAGTGTAGTGAAATTCAGTGACTCACAGGTGACATCTTCTCAGATTTGAGTCTTTCATGTTCTCTTTTCTTCTTCATCCGGCCCAGAACGCCATGTTGACTTCCAGTCTTCTTCATCTCCAATGCCCAAGCGTGAACCACAATATATGTCATGAAAGTGTTGATGTAAACTGTATACCACGTTCACGTGACCCAAAGTGCCACGTCACAGCGTATTCAAATCATGGAAGCGTTCAGTCTACATGACTACCGCCCGTCACGGTGCGCATACCTTAGATCAAAATTTCGACATATAACCAACTCGAAACCTCATAAGCTAATTTTCTTTAGCTATTATACTAGGATGTACAATTCTATATTAAAATATTATCATATTAGTCATGTGTGCTAGTATACCCACATCCAGCGATGGGTGGGATGGGTGAAACATAAAATAGTTTTCCATGAGTTTTGGACTGCGATGTGCTGCTCATCTCTCCTTTTGGGGGTAATATACAGGGAATATGGGGGTTATATAAGGGACTCCCATCATCCCTGTATACACCAGCCATCATCCCCATACATAACCACCATTATCCGTGTATGTACCAGCCCACCATTATCTCGGGGTAAAGTAAATGGGGTGGGCATTGAGGACACCGTGGACCAATAGGATGCCTGAAATGCCGGTATATGGGAGAAGTCCAACAGAATCTGAAAATATGCCTCCTGATTTCTTAAAGGCTATGTACACCTTTGCACAGTTTTTTTTTAATTGCCTCGCATGTATTTTGCTAAATAAATCACATTTCTAATTGGTCTACCATTTGTCTTCTGTACCTGCAGTGTATTTCAGTTTATGGCCAGATGCTGTTTTCAGTTATCTCTCTAAGGTCCTGTTCACACCTGCGTTGGTGTGTTTGTTTCGTTGTTCTGCTCCGTCAGTGGTGCAGAACAAAGGAATAACGGAAGCAACGGTTCCATCGCACAACGGAAACCGCCACCTGCCGACGGAACCCATTGACTTTAGTGGGTTCCATTGGATTGCCGTCAGGCGGTGGGCCGTGATTTTACCAGAGACAATAGTGCAGATGTGAACGAGGCCTTATCCGTCAGTCATCACCCTAATGGCAAACTGAGCAGCTCCTCCTTTGCAGGCTCATGAACAAGCATTTACTGTGGAATCTGCGCATGTGCATGGTCCTATTTACAGCATACCTCCTAACCGTCCTGGATACAGCAGGACAGTCCAGGATTCCGGGCGGTGTTACGCTGTCCCAAGCAGCCGGTGGTATGTCTTGGTGTCAACTGTATCTGCGTCCTCAGGATGCAGATACAGTTGAATCCAATGCTAATGTAAGGGATCGTCAGCTCCCTGCTTCTATATTAGTACCACTCGCCGAGGAATTCACGGGCACAGCGCTACTTTAAGTGCAGAGCCCCTTGTCTCACTATCCATATATGAACATTGACGTCGGGGACTACTCCTGGAGCGGAATCCACTGCCTTTGCATTGCCGATGGTCTGGCCGGGGATTCCGCTCCTAGGCGGAACCCCTGATGTCACTGTCCATATATGTACAATTACATCAAGGGCTCCTCCTGGAGTGCAATCCCCGGCCACAGTGTGGCCGACGCTCTGGACAGGGATTCTGCTCCTATAGGGAATGTCTTACGTCACTGTCCATATATGGACCGTGACGGCAGTGGCTCCTCCTGGAGTGGAATCCCTGGGGGGGGGGGGTGTGGCACCATCTACTTGGGCACTGTGTGTGACACTATCTATATGGGCACTGGCGCTTTATATGTGCGCACTGGTACTAGGGGTAGCTAAGGGGGCGTTAAACTGTATGGGGGCAGCTATTTGTCATTACACTGTGTGGGGGGTCCTATGTGAACATAATACTGAGTGGGCTGATCCGGGTATGTGTGGGCGGAGATTACTTAGATTAGATACTTGAAAGTTGGTAGGTATGTTTACTGGTGTGTGCTGGGGCAGAGCGAGTGTGTCTACTCCAAATTTGCAGCATAAGGCAATGAGGTTGCCTTACCACATGCCAATGCTGCAATTTTGGGAATTGCTCCCTCTAGTGACCAGCACATGGAAATGTTATAAATTAGAATCTAATTTATAATATTTCCTGACTTGTGAAAAAAATAAAAAAAATAAAACACTGTGTAATCATTTATATACTAACTGTTTAACTGGAAAAATATATATAATAATTCCTAGCGACACATTCCCTTTAATACTGGCGTTTCATACACCAGTCCTATTAAACAGTTTGCTGGAGTAAGATGCAGCACATTTATTAACAGGCGAACGACTCTTAATAAATGTGTCGCATCTTTTAGCTGCAACGCGGCCTGTCATCAGTACTTTCTACGTGCTGCGGCCTGCTGTACATTTAACCCCTTCAGGACTGAGCCTGTTTTGGCCTTCAGGACGAAGCCGATTTTTCAAATCGGACATGTGTCCCTTTATGTGGTAATAACTCCGGACTGCTTTTACCTATCCAAGTGATTCTGAGATTGTTTTCTCGTGACATGTTGTACTTTATGTTAGGGAAAAAAATTTGGTCGATAAATTCAATATTTATTTGTAAAAAACACCAAGATTTAGAGAAAATTAGCAAAAATTAGCATTTTTCTAAATTTAAATGTATTTGCTTGTAAGACAGATAGTAATACCACACAAAATACTTACTAGTCTATATTTCCCATATGTCTACTTTATGTTTGCATCGTTTTTTGAATATTATTTTATTTTTCTAGGACGTTACAAGGCAATTTTAGCAGCAATGTCTCATATTTTCAAGAAAATTTCAAAAGCCTATTTTTACAGGGACCAGTTAAGTTCTGAAGTGGCTTTGAGGGCCTTATATATTAGAAAGTCCCCATAAATCACCCCATTTTGAAAACGGCCCCCTCAAAGTATTCAAAACAGCATTCAGAAAGTGTTTTAACCCTTTAGGCATTTCACAGGAATTAAAGCAAAGTAGATGTGAAATTTACAAATTTCATTTTTTTTTTCAAAAATTCGTTTTGAATCAATTTTTTCTGTACCACAGAAGGTTTTACCCAAGAAATGCAACTCAATATTTATTGCCCAGATTCTGCAGTTTTTAGAAATACCCCACATGTGGTCCTAGTGCGGTAATGGACTGAAACACCCGCCTCAGAAGCAAAGGAGCACCTAGTGGATTTTGGGGCCTCCTTTTTCTAGAATAAATTTTAGGCACCATGTCAGGTTTGAATAGGTCTTGTGGTACCAAAACAGTCAAGACCCCCCAAAAGTGACCCCATTTTGGAAACTATACCCCTCAAGGAATTTATCTATGGGTATAGTTAGCATTTTGAAACCACAGTTTTTTTTTTAAAAATTTATATGAATTAGTATGTGAAGATGAAAATCTACTTTTTTTGTGAAAAAAACATAGAAATTTAAAATTTTTACAAGGAATAAAAGTAGAAAAACACCCCAACATATGTAAAGCAATTTCTTCCGATTTTGCTGGAATAGTTTTTAGTGCCGTGTCGCGTTTGCAATGCACTGGAGGAATGAAAACAGCGGAAACGCCCCAAAAGTGACCCCATTTTGGAAACTACACCCCTCAAGGAGTTTTTCTAGGGGTAAAGTTAGCATTCTGACCCCACAGTTGTTTTGCTGAATTCATTGGACTTAGTCTGTAAAGGTAAAAATCTACTTTTTTTCTGTAAGAACTTAGACATTTTTAATTTTTACAAGGAATAAAAGGAGCAAAAGCGCCCCAACATTTGTAAAACAATTTCTCCTGATTACGTAAATACCCCACATGTGGTAATAAACTGCTGTTTGGACCCACACCGGGGCTTAGAAGGGAAGGAGCAGTATTTGGCTTTTGGAGCTCAAATTTAGCTGGTATATTTTTTGGGTGTTATGTCGAATTTGCAAAGCCACTGAGAGAGCGAAACAGTGGAAGCCCCCCAAAAGTGACCCCATTTTGGAAACTACACCACTTAAGGAATCTATCTAGGGATATAGTGAGCATTTAGGCCCCACTCGTCTTTTGCAGAATTTATTAGAATTAGGCCGTGAAAATTAATATCAACATTATTTCCACTAAAATGTTGAATTTTTTAAATTTCACAAAGGATAAAGGAGAAAATGCCGCCCAACATTTGTAAAGCAATTTCTCCCGAGTACGGCAATACCCCACATGTGGTCATAAATGTTTTTTCATTAGAAAGTAATTAACCCTTTCCGAACTGATCCATGTTTTGCTTTTTTCTTTTTGTTTTTCCTCCCCGCTTTCCGAGAGCCACAACTTTTTTATTTTTCCGTCAATAGAGCGGTGTGAGGGCATATTTTTTTGCGGGACGAGCTGTAGTTTTTATTGTTATTTTTTGGTACATATGACTTTTTGAGCACTTTTAATTACATTTTTTGGTAGAGCCAAGGTGACCAAAAGACTGCAATTTTGCAGTTTAAAATTCTTTATTTTTCACGGCGTTCACCGTGCCAGTTCAATAATGGTATATTGTAATAGCTTGGACTTTTACGGACGCAGCAATACCAATTTTGTGTATTTTTTTTATTTTTTTACATTACTTTAGAGAAAAAATGTGAAAAGGGTTTATTTTTGGACTTTAAATATTTATTTTTTTCCACTAATAATAACTATTTACTTTTTATTTTTACATATTTTATTAGTCCCGCTGGGAGACCTGAACCACCGATCGTTCGATCACTGGTAGAATACACTGCAATACTAATGTATTGCAGTATATTGTCATTTTTACAGGCTCCTGTAACAGCGTGTTCGCTGTTTCTGTCCGTCAGTCCCGGGTATCAGCTGTAACACACAGCTGACACCCGAAGTGTATGGTGCGGGCTCAGCGCGTGAGACGCTCCATATATCACCCCCCCACACCACGACATGCTATTAAGTCATGGTGCACCAAGGGTTTAATGCGCAGCGGGTGGTGCAGAGTGAAAATTACAATTTTCCACTGATGTGCCATTTTAGTGCACTATATGTTATGCCCAGTTTGTGCCACAAATACCTCATAAAATATTAACCGGGTTCTCCAGGGTATGGCGATGCCATATCGGTGGACGTAAATGGCTGTTTGGGCACGTTGTAGGGCTCAGAAGGGAGGGAGCGGCATTTGGCTTTTGGAGCGCAGATTTTGCTTGGCAGTTGTTCTGTTTGGCGTTTTGCTGCCATTTCAGTTTATAATGTGGGGGCGTATGTAGGCTGGGCAGAGTACATCAGGGGCATAATAAGAGGGTATAATAATGGGGTAAATAAATAATAATCCGCAGATATGTGGCCAGTGTCGCACTGATAAATGGTGCCCAATCTTATCCACTTTTGGAACGCTCTGCACATTTTGCATCGCCATAATCTGTTAGCCGGAACTTTTTTTATTTTTTCACCACCGGAGCCGTGTGAGGGCTTATTTGTTGCGGGACAATCTGTAGTTTTCATTGGTACCATTTTAGGGTACATGCGATTTTGTTGATCACTTTTTATTCCATTTTTCAGCAAGCAAGGTGACCAAAAACCATCAATTCTGACAATGATTTTTATTTATTTTTGACGGTGTTTACCCTGGGCTATAAATGACCATTATATTTTATTCTGCGGGTCGGTACGATTACGGCTATACCAGATGTATATAATATTTTTATGTTTTGCAGCGTTTGCGCAATAAAATAACTTATTTAGAAAATAAATGTATTTTCTGTGTCACCAATTCTGAGAGCCGTAAGTTTTTTCTTTTTCAGTCAAAAGAGCTGTGTAAGGGCTTGTTTTTTGCGGGACGGGTTGTAGTTTGTATCGGTACTATTTTGGCGTAGATGCGACTTTTTGATCACTTTTTATTGTATATTTTGGGAGGGGTGGTGACCAAAAAATAGTGATTCTCGCATTGTTTTTCGTTTATATTTTTTGCAGTGTTCACCGTGTGGGAAAAATAATATTATATTTTTATAGTTGGGGTCGTTACGAACGCGGTGATACAATATGTGTACTTTTTTTCCTATAATAAAACACTGGTCCTCATAGGCTTCTGTACATGGCAGCCCGGAAGCCATTTTCTGGCGTCCAGTTGCCATGGGTACCATCGCCAGCCCCCGTGATTTCACGTGGGGGCTGCCGATCGGCACTAAAATCCTTCGATGTGGCGATCGGAATCGACAGCCGCATCGAAGGGGTTAACTGCCGAAATCAGCGGCGATGTGCCGCTGATCGGCAACGGGGAATGCAGGGCAGACACCCTGCACAGTTAACCGCCGCTGCGGTGAAGCGCCGCGCGGCGGTTAACTGTCAAAGCACAGAAATAACTGCGTCAATGTGCGGGAAGGGGTTAAAGTACATTTTTAAAATGTATTTTATTGTCTGATTGGGGGGGCATACAGTCTGATTGGGGGGGAGGTATGGGTCTGCACCGACCTTTGCCTTGTTACGCCCCTCAGAGATAAATCTGGGCCGCATTATACATATAGATTTCTGCTATAATTTACATCAGTTACTGGCGTAAATTATAGTAAAATTGTTGGCCATTTCTGCTAAGCCCCGCCCATTTTTTTTGCATTTTGTGAATTTTCTACGCTAGTAAACTGTTGTAGAAAGCTTAATATATTCCCCCCAAAGGCTACAGACCGTAATACAATATCTTAATGTAAGGATGTGTACACTTAATTGTGCAGCAACGCTTGTTGTCTCCATTCTATGTCAGTGTGGGAAGTAGATGTCCGGCCTTATGATTTTGTGATATGTGATAGACCCAGAATCCCAATCACCAAACCAAAGAATTCAAAATAAAGACACAAAACATTATAATTGGGTGTTAAATGGTCAAAACTTTTATTATATTATATGACCAAACCCAAAATGGCAAACCTCCGACTCACGAAGAGTCACCCTCCAGCACGCAGGAAAGGAAAAACCCCCTGTGGGGGAAACCTCTAGGGAAACCATGGCTGGAGGATTGCCCTTCCTCTGGGCTTAGAAGGTGCCAAAATATCATTTGTAACAGAATTTGTACGTTTTCTCAGATTTTCAAGGAAAGACAATACAATGAACGAACGACATAAAACACATAAATCGGCTGATCTGGTTGGCTAGGCGGATGTCTCTCTTCCTGGGTACCCATTAACATGAATGGGTGATCCACGGATGAGACGGGTCCTCCAGATGCCTCCTTGTAGCACCTGTCTCCGCTCTGGCTAATAGAGGGGGATCTCCTGCTGGAAACCCCCCTCTACTACAGACAACCCGTATGAAGAGGATGGCATCACTGTGATGAAGAAGTGGTCTGGGGTGAAGGGTTTCCCTGCTAGAACCTACAAATTACATCAGGTCGGCATTGGTGGGGAAGTCAAGCTCAAGGTCCTCAGTCCCATCCAATATGGCGCTGAATGTGGCAGTAAAACCTTCTAATATGGAATCTTCTTTATGTCATAAACATTTGTATTTATGACATCAGCACCTTCATCATCATTACTACAGGAGTTTATTACCACTGCACAACTCATACATTGTGACATCACCCACAGTGGTCTGAAGTGTTAACCCTTTACTGACTGGCAGTGTACTTACCACAGAGGCCATAAAGCTGAATAGAACATATCAGCGGCCATAAAGGAAAAGGGATAATGCAGGGGGCATCTCCGCACAAGAACTATCCATGACAAAGGGTTGTCCAGGATAAGATAACTTGTCTGCTTTCTCCAAAAACCAGCACCACACCTGTCCATAGGTTGTGTGTGGTATTACAGCTCATTACCATTCACTTCAATGGAGCAAACCTGCAATACCAGATACAACCTGTGGATAGGTGTGGTGCTGTTTTTGGAAGAAAGCAGCCATATTTTTCTAATCCTGCACAGCTCCTGTAAGAAATAGTTCAAAAAAAGGGGGGGAGAAGAAATTTAAAAAAGGTAAGAAGAGGAACTCTGAGGTAAAAGAAATCAAACTAGAATGAAAGGAGTCTGCTGGAGGTGCCAGATGGAAAGACAGATTTCTGCCATGGGGACCAGATGAAATGTATCTTGAAGGGGGGCTTCAGAGAGTGGGTTTTAGCACCATAATTGTAATGACCCGCAGAATCAAGTTATCATGCAATCCATGCCGCCCGATGAACACTGTTTTTTTTTAATTCACCCCACAAAATGTAGGTTTTTTTTAACATTTTTTTTGAATACATTATATGGTACATTAGGCCACAGGGTAAATTCCACGTAAACAGCGCATTTCATTGGTTAACTGTTTAACCCCTTAGTGACAACCAATACGCCTTTTCACGTGAGTCACTAATGGGCTTTAGGCTAGGCTGACACCTTTTCACGTCAGCCTAGTCTAAGTCCTGCACGGGTCCCCCGTGCAGGCTGGAGCCGGGGCTCAGCTGTCTGATGACAGCTGAGCTCCTGCTCCAACGCCCGCGATCGAAGTTTACTTCGACCGCGGCATTTAACTTTGTTTACAGAGGGAGTGCGCTCCCTCTGTCACCCATCGGCGGCCCGCAAATTCAATTGCGGGTCTCCGATGGGGTGTCATGTCAGCCGGGGGCTTGATAAAAGCCCCCAGGTCTGCCCTGGACATATGCCTGTTAGGACGCACCGGAGGCACGTCCTAACAGATTGCCTGTCAGATTTACACTGACAGGCAATAATGTTCTGGTATACGAAGTATACCAGAGCATTATATCAGCGATCGGAACATCGCACAGTAAAGTCCCCTAGTGGGAATAATAAAAGAAGTCATCAAAGTGAAATAAAGATTATTAATAAAAAGTACAGTACAAAAATAAATAAAACCATTTTTTTCCATAAAAAGTGGTTTTATTTAGTAAAAGTGTAAAAAATAAATAAAAGTACACATATGTGGTATCGCCGCGACCGTAATGACTCCATTAATAAAGCTAATATGTAATTTAAACCGCAAGGTGAACACCGTAAAAAAAAAAACGCAAAAAACAATGGCGAAATTGCAATTTTTTTCCATTGCCCCGCAAAAAAATCATAATAAAAATGAATCAATAAATCCCATGCACCCCAAAACAGTACCAATCAAAACTACGTCTCGTCCCGCAGAAAACAAGCCCAAAAAATCACTACATTGATGGAAAAATAAAAAAGTTATGGCTCTTGGAAAGCGACGATGCAAAAGCAAATAATTTTAGTTCAAAAGTGTTTTTATTGTGCAAAAGTCGCAAAACATAAAAAAACCTCTACATATGTGGTATCGCCGTAATCGTACCGACCCATAGAATAAAGTTAACATGTTATTTACGCCGCACAGTGAACGGCGTCAATTTAAAAACGCTTAGAACAATGGCGGAATTTTAGTTTTTTTTTATAATCCCCCACAAAAAAAGTTAATAAAAGTTAATAAAAAAATTATATGTACCCAAAAATTGTGCTATTAAAAAGTACAACTAATCCCGCAAAAAACAAGTCCACATACAGCTATATAGACGAAAAAATAAAAAAGTTAGAGCTCTTTGAATGCGACTATAGAAAAACGAATAAAATAGCTTGGTCATTAGGGCCTAAAATGGGCTGGTCACTAAGGGGTTAAATGATACCAGTTCAAGTGACCTTTATCGAAAAACACTATAAGACATTTTTTCCCAATTAACCTTTTAATTGGGCCTAGCATGTGTGATACTGTCTGCTAAGCCGTTGTATCTAAGCATATTATATGTGATACTGTCTGCTGAGCCGCTGTCTCCTATCAAGTAGCAGAGCTATCAGGTGTCATAGTCTTAGGCCTCATTTACACGAGCGTAATATACGCGCGTGCGACGCGCGTGCCTTTCACGCGTGTCGTATGCACCTATATTAGTCTATGGGGCAGTGTAGACGATGCGTGAATTTTGCGCAGCGCGAGTGCGTTGCGTAAAACTCGCGACATGTTCTATAATCGTGCGTTTTTCGCGCATCACGCACCCATTGAAGTCAATGGGTGCGTGAAAACCACGCATGCCGCACGGAAGCACTTCCGTGCGAACTGCGTGATTCGCGCAAGAGCTGTCAAAAGGATGAATGTAAACATCCAAACGGAGTGTCAAATTAGAGATGAGCGCACCGAACTTCACCGGGTTCGGCCGAACTCGTTTTGACCAAACCCGGCAAAAAATGTTCGGGTACGCGACGGCAGGGGACAGTCACTGTCCACGGTGCTGAAAGAGTTAAACTGGTTCAGCACCATGGACAGTGACTTCCGATCACAATATACATATACGTGTAAAAAAAAGAAGAGGTTCTGACTTACCGATAACTCCCGGCTTCTTCCTCCAGTCCGACCTCCCGGGATGACAATTCAGTCCAAGTGACAGCTGCAGCCAATCACAGGCCAAGCACAGCCTGCAGCCAATCACAGGCTGCAGCGGTCTCATGGACTGCCGTGTCATCCTGGGAGGTGGGGCCGGATGACAAGAGAGGGACGCGTCACCAAGGCAACGGCCGGGAGACCGGACTGGATGAAGCAGGAAGTTCATGGTAAGTATGAACGTCTTTTTTTGATTCACAGGTTGGTGTATATTGTGATCGGAACTCACTGTCGAGGGTGCTGAAAGAGTTACTGCCGATCAGTTAGCTCTTTCAGCACCTTGGACAGTAACGGGCGTCGACTAGCCTCATCTCTATGATGGCGGCTGCGCGAAAATCACGCAGCCGCGCATCATACACGGATGACACACGGAGCTGTGAAATGCCTTTCACGCGCAAAACGCAGCTTTTTTGCGCGTGCTAAACGCACACGCTCGTGTAAATCAGGCCTTAGTGTTCACACGCAAAGTAAAAAATGGCTGAAAATTACAGAGCTGTTTTTAGAGAACACAGCCTTTGATTTACAGCCGTTTTTGAAGCTGGAAACGTTTTTTTGAGGTGTTTTTTCTAGATATTTTTGGAGCTGTTTTTCCATTGACACAATGAAAAACATCTCCAAAAACGGCTCAAGAAGTGACATGCTCCTTCTTTTTACGTGCCGTTTTAAAATACAATAGGCAGATGTTTGTAGGCATTGGGCTAACAATTTTTCAGGCGTATTCGAAGGCGTTTACACCCCGAAATACGCCTGAAAACACAGCGTGTGAATATACCCTTATAGATACGCTGTCTCAGATATATATATCTTTTTTTTTTTTTTTTTTAGTGGTGTGGGCAAAACACATGTCTTGTGGCACAAGACAGTCTGATTAGTGGGGGAGATACGGGGTCTGGCTTAGGCCTTTTGTTACACACTCAATGTAAAATTGTACACTAGCTCGGAGCTGGCGTTGATTTCTGCTTTACATTACGCCCGTTACTGGCGTAAATGAAAGTAAAATTGTCGTCCCTTTCCGCAAAGCACCACACACTTTTCAAAAAAGTGCCAAGCGCAGCATAAACTGCCCAAAAACTTTCCCGCACTTTTGGGACTTTTCTATGCCAGATAAGAGGCTTAGCAAGGTTAATAAATTCTCCTCTAAGGCTACAGACAGTAATACAATATCTTACTGCAAGGATCTGTACACTCAGTGTCTGACTGAGGTACCTTGGACCCACCAAAGGAAATAATTATTTTGAGTCTAAACTTCAAACTATATAGAAATAATTTGAACACTCTTAATTGTGTACTAAAAACGTGTGTAGTAAAACAAAGACCAATATTCCCACCATATTGTGACAGATATCAGTCCTACACAAGCATTCTGCAGACCATATAAGTGAATACAGTGCAGTGAAATTCAGTGACTCACACGTGACATCTTCTCAGATTGGAGTCGTTCACGTTATCTTTTCTTCTTCATCCGGCCCAGAACGCCATGATGACTTCTTCCAGTCTTCTTCATCTCCAATGCCCAAGCGCGTACCACAAGATACGTCATGAAAGTGTTCATGTAACCTAGATACCACGTGTAATGACGGGGTAGGGAGACAGACAGGTGAGCCCTAATCTACCCGCCACTCAGTCCCTGCCTACTTGCACGGCCCGTCTTAGACGACGGCGTACAACTGGGCGACGGTCCCTATGCTCAATATGTGCACGACAGACAAACACACAAGGGTACACAGAAGCTAAGGGAAATGGGGCAGTTGCCCACGGCAACACCGTGAGCAACAGGCGTAGTGAACGAGCCGAGTCAAACCAGGAGTGTACGAGGTAACAAACGCAGAGCAGGAGCGTAGTCAGTAAAGCCAGGGTCAAAATGAAGCAAGGACAATAATAATAGAAGGAGCAGCAGAGCCAGGAAACAGGAAAGAATAACAGGCAAAGACAAGCAGGAAATGAAGGTATAAATAGACCGAGGGCGGGAGCTAGAACCGTCTGGCCAGGCTGTGATAGGATCTCCCATTCCTGAGCCTACCAGCATGAGTGGTAGCAGATTGAGTCACTCTATCAGACCTAGGAGCAGGTTAAGACTGATTAACCACGGGCGTCGATACAGAAGCTGTGTCTGGCAGATCCTTTACAATATCCCCCCTCTTATGAGGGGCCACTGGACCCTTTCTAGATGGACCTGGCTTATTGGGGAACCGAAGATAGAACCGCCAGAGCAATACACCAATGTGAACATCCCTGGCGGGTACCCAAGTCCTCTCCTCATGCCTGTATGCTCTCCAATGGACCAGGTACTGGAGGGAGCCTTGGACCATCCACAATCTTGGCCACCTCGAATTCTACCCCTTCAGGGGTGAGAACAGGGATCGGAGGTTTCCTCGAGGTAGCCAAGGACGGGGAGCAGCGTTTCAGGAGGGAGGCATGAAACACGTCGTGTATTCGAAAAGACGGGGGTAACTCCAGTCGGGAGGAGACAGGGTTAAGGGCCTCAATGACCTTGTGCGGCCCTATATACCGGGGAGCACATTTTTTGGACGGAACTTTAAGGCGCAAATTTTTTGAAGACAGCCACACCAGATCCCCGACCACAAACAAGGGGTTAGCAGAACGTCTTCTATCTGCCTGAGTCTTTTGTATGCTCTGGGACGCCTCAAGGTTCTTCTGAACCTAGGCCCAGACTGTGCACAGTTCCCGATGAACGACCTCTACCTCGGGATTGTTGGTACCACCAGGTGAAACAGATGAGAACCGTGAATTAAACCCAAAATTACAGAAAAAGGGGGAGACCCCTGACGAGTTACTGACCCGGTTATTAAGAGAAAATTCGGCAAGGGAAATGAAGGAGACCCAATCATATTGACAGTCAGAGATAAAACACCTTAAATATTGTTCTAGAGACTGATTAGTCCTCTCGGTTTGGCCATTAGTTTCAGGATGGAAGGCCGAGGAGAAGGTCAGATCAATCTCCAACTTTTTACAGAAAGCTCTCCAAAACAATGAAACATATTGTACCCCTCTGTCAGAAACAATATTGACAGGAACCCCATGGAGACACAGGATGTGTTTGACAAACAAGGTAGCTAACGTCTTAGCATTGGGTAGTTTCTTGAGGAGCATAAAGTGGCACATCTTACTGAAGCGGTCTACTACAACCCACACCACTGACTTGCCTTGAGATGGAAGCAGATCGGTGATAAAATCCATGGAGATATGGGTCCAAGGTCTCTGGGGAATGGGCAAATAACATAGTAAGCCCGCTGGTCGGGACCTGGGAGTCTTGGACCTAGCACAAAATTACAAATTTCACAAGCGGCGACGTAGGCCTTAACGTCTTTAGGCAACCCAGCCCACCAATAGATTCTGGCAATGAGGTGCTTGGTACCCAGGATGCCTGGATGACCAGATAGTGCAGAGTCATGATTTTCCCTGAGTACCCTTAGCCGGAATTGCAGGGGAACAAACAGCTTGTTCTCAGGAAGGTTCCCGGGAGCTGAACCTTGATCAGCCGTAATTTCGGAGACTAAGTCGGAATCAACAGAGGAAATTATTATACCTGGGAGCAAAACACAAGCAGGATCTTCCTCCGAAGGAGGGCTGGCCATGAAGCTACGCGACAGTGCATCAGCTTTAATATTTTTAGACCCAGCCCTATAGGTGACCAAAAAGTTAAATCTAGTGAAAAACAACGCCCATCGAGCTTGTCTCGGGTTTAGCCTCCGGGCAGATTCTAGGAAAACCAGATTCTTGTGGTTGGTAAGGACCGTTACCTGGTGCCTAGCCCCCTCCAAGAAGTGGCGCCACTCTTCAAATGCCCATTTAATGGCTAAGAGTTTGCGGTTGCCAACGTCATAGTTACTCTCAGTGGATGAGTACTTCCTGGAGAAGTAGGCACAGGGACGGAGATGGGTGAGAGACCTAGTACCCTGGGACAACACAGCACCCACTCCCACCTCGGAGGCGTCAACCTCCACGATGAATGGCTCCATTTGGTTAGGCTGAATTAGCACTGGGGCAGAGATAAAGCACTTCTTAAGGACCTCAAAAGCCTGGACCGCCTCCGGAGGCCAGTGGAGGAGATCAGCACCTTTGCGAGTGAGATCGGTAAGAGGCTTAGCGATGACCGAGAAGTAAGCAATAAATCTCATGTAATAATTAGCAAACCCCAGGAAGCACTGTAACACCTTCAGGGAGGCAGGTTGGACCCATTCAGCCACAGCCTGTACCTTGGCAGGGTCCATGCGGAATTCATGAGGAGTGAGGATTTGACCCAAAAATGGTATCTCCTGCACCCCAAACACACATTTTTCGGTTTTAGCAAAGAGTTTGTTTTCCCGAAGGGCCTGGAGCACCTTCCTGACATGCTCAATGTGGGAGGACCAGTCCTTGGAAAACACAAGTATGTCATCAAGGTACACTACAAGAAATACCCCCAGATAGTCTCTTAAAATCTCATTTATGAAATTCTGGAAGACCGCGGAAGCATTACACAACCCAAAGGGCATGACAAGGTATTCTAAATGACCTTCGGGCGTGTTAAACACAGTCTTCCACTCATCCCCCTCTCTGATGCGGATAAGGTTATAAGCCCCCCGAAGATCAAACTTAAAGAACCATTGGGCCCCCTGAACCTGATTGAAGAGATCAGGAATAAAACGAAGGGAATACTGGTTCCTTACAGTGACCTTATTCAAGTTTCGGTAATCGATGCACGGCCTAAGACCACCATCCTTCTTCCCTACGAAGAAGAAGCCAGCACCTACCGGAGAAGTAGAGGGGCGAATGTAACCCTTGGCCAGGCATTCGTGGATATACTCTCTCATGGCTTCACGTTCGGGACAAGAGAGATTAAATATCCTACCCTTAGGGAGCTTAGCTCCTGGTAACAAATCGATTGCGCAATCATATTCTCTATGAGGAGATAACACTTCGGAGGCCTTTTTAGAAAAAAACATCAGTGAAGTCCTGAATAAACTCAGGTAGAGTGTTCACCTCCTCAGGGAGAGAAATAAAATTAACAGAAAAACATGACGTCATGCATTCATTGCCCCATTTGGTAAGATCCCCAGTATTCCAGTTAAACGTGGGATTATGCATCTGCAACCAGGGAAGGCCTAAAAGCAAATCGGACGACAATCCCTGCATCACCAGTACAGAGCACTGCTACAAATGCATGGAGCCAACAATGAGTTCAAAAACAGGGGTATGCTGCGTAAAATAACCAATAGCAAGTGGAGGGGAGTCGATACCCACTACCGGGACAGGTTTAGGCAAATCAATCAATGGAATAGCTAGAGACATAGCAAATTCCACAGACATAATATTAGCAGAAGACCCTGAATCCACGAAGGCACTGCCGGTAGCAGACCTACCCTCAAAAGAGACCTGAAAGGGAAGCAATATCTTATTAGGTTTCATATTTACGGGAAATACCTGTGCGCCCAAGTGACTTCCCTGATGGTCACTTAGGTGCGGAAGTTCTTCCGGCTGATTATTCTTATGCCTAGGACAGTTGTTCACTTGATGCTTGTCATCCCCACAGGAGAAGCAGAGACCATTCTTCCTGCAGAGCTCTCTACGTTGTTGGGGAGACACGGAGGCCCCGAGTTGCATTGTTTCATCCGAGTTTTCCCGTGGAAGTACGAAGCAACGGAACCTCGGGAGCCATAATGGAGGAGCCAAAGGAGAAAGCACAAAAATGTTCAAGTCGTCGTTCCCTGAGACGTTCGTCAAGAGTCGTACCGCTAAAGCCATAACCTGATCTAGGGAGTCAGAAGAGGGATAGCTAACTAGCAGGTCTTTCAGGGCGTTCGACGGACCCAATCTAAACTGGCACCTCAAGGCAATATGCCACGTCACAGCGTATTCAAATCATGGAAGTGTCCGGTCTACATGACTACCGACCGTCATGGTGTGCAAACCTTAGATCAAAATTTTGACATATAACTAACTAACTCTAAACCTCATAAGGTAATTTTCTTTAGCTATTATACCAGGATGTAGGCGGAGGAGTAGGCTAAGAGAATGGAAAGTGGCCGAGGCGGGAGTTGGGCCAGAGTGAATATGACGCTTGACTGGGGTCTGGGGAGGGGAAGGGGAGAGAGACAGCTGGGAAGGTGGGAGCAGAGGGGCAACATAAAAAAAAATATTAAACTGAATCTACTGCTTTAAAACAGTCACTCACCAAGTTGCAGAGCTGGCCGCTGCTTCTGGCCCCTGCATGGGTCCCATTCCTTTCTACAAACCAATTACCACTGATCATAACCTTGATGAGCGGCGGCTGCCCACTTTATTTTACTTTTGTGGCCAGGCCCCTGACAGTAGTACCAGCGGTACTACCCTGATGGCAGGCCTGTTTGCAGGGGTACTAGCCAACTACGTCACAGATAACCCAAGTTTCAAGACCATTGAAAATTATGGATTTTTGGCATCCCAAGGGTTTATGGGAACAATAGGGAATTCTATCAGTGAGTATTCTGCCTATTTCTTGGCTAATACTCCTAATCAAATTCCTTCTTCCAGCAGATTTTTTAAAGATTCTTTACATGCGGTGCTTGCTTTCGCCACAAGTTTGCGATATGTCGATTCATTGTCTAAAATGGTATGAACGTGTCTGGGATATAAACAGGAATCTAGAACAACTCCTGCTCCGTAAGATTTGGAGGACACAGTTATACGCTGGATATATGGTGAGCACCTCTGTGTTTTCACCGTTAGCCCTTATGTGTACATAGTGAACCTTTTAGATGGTTAATCTTTACCCGCTAAGGTGGAAGGGTTGGTTCCAATGCCTAGTTATGGTGGTGTCTGAGGAAATAAAGGTCCTTTTAGACGTCCCGATACTGACCATGAAAACCAGCTCCAATCGACGATACAGCGTATCACAAGGAGCAATCATCGGTAATGTATGGGGGCAAACAATCGTTACTACATCAGACCCCGCACCGATCTGCCAGTCCAGCTGCCTCCGGGCACTGGACAACACTGCCGGAGTGGTGAGGTAAGTACATTTTTAAAATGTATTTTATTGTCTGATTGGGGGGGCAAACAGTCTGATTGGGTGGGAGGTATGGGTCTGGCACGGACCTTTGCCTTGATATGCCCCCCAGAGATAAATCTGGGCCGCACTATACATATAGATTTCTTCTATAATTTATATCAGTTACTGGCGTAAATTGTAGTAAAATTGTTGGCCATTTCTGCTAAGCCCTGCCCATTTTTTGCCCCCAAAAATGTTGACATTTGCGCATTTTGTGAATTTTCTACGCTAGTAAACTGTTGTAGAAAGGTTAATATATTCCCCCCAAAGGCTACAGACCGTAATACAATATATTATTGTAAGGATGTGTACACTTAATTGTGCAGCAACACTTGTTGTTTCCATTCTATGTCAGTGTGGGAAGTAGATGTCCGGCCTTATGATTTTGTAATATATGATAGTCCCAAAATTCCAATCACCAAACCAAACAAAACACAGGCCAGACGGACCCTGCCACAGTGGAGGGTAGGCCAGACATGACGGGGATAGGAGGGAGGATCGTGTCACAGCCAAAGGTGAGGGTTAGTGGAGGGGTTGGGTCTAGGAGAGGGAGGGGATCCGGTGAGGGTTAGCCGAAAGTGCGCTGAATTCCCGGTCTTTTGGTCGGGAGCAGCGCACGGAGTAAGACATCCATCCACGCATCTCCCATCCGGCGGCCATCTTACCTCATGTCAGCGCAGCAGTTCATTGAGCAGATGCGGGCGGCGGCTGCTGCATTCAGCCCCGCCTGGTTGGAGGAACAAGCTGCAGCGGTGGCCAACGCTCCGGTACCTTCGGCTGTCTCTCCCCCGCGCCGGGCCCCGACGCTCGTGTCCTCCAGAAAGGCTGAGCCCCAACGTTGCTCCTCGGACTCGGCACCGCAGAGGGAGCCCTGTGAGGGACCCTCCGCCTCGGGCGTCTGGCAGCACTGATACTGCAGCCGGTTCCACTTCGCGGCGGAGTCCATCGGAGGTGTGGGGGGGTGCGGCCTCTACTTCCGGTCACCCCTCCACTCGCCAGTTCTACGCCGGGTTCCATGGTTCTGACGGCTGCCCCTGGGGATGTGCCAGCTGGGGGTGGAGCCCCACGGCGAAACGGAGGAAGCAAGGGACCTGCATTGGGCCGCAGGCCTAGGTCGTCCGTTTCGAGGATGACTTCCGGGCGGCGAGCTGCCAGAGAGAGAGCATGGGAGCCCGCCCCTCCCCCACCTTGGTTCCGGCCGTTGAGCACACCTGTGCATGCTGCCATGGATGGGGGACCAGATCTGCCGAAGACCTTGAGGATGGGGAGCTTCGTGGACAGGACGGTCCAGCTGATGGGTCCACAGCGCCTGTGCAGCTCGGTGAGTCGTTTTCACTGTCTTTACCTTTTCCTGCTATACTTATGTCTCCTGTTTCAGGGGAGGCTTCCGCGGTTGGGGAGCGGGTATGTGATGTGGGGCCTGGGTGTGTGAATGTTGGGGGTGGGGGGTATAGTCTGCGAGAGTTGGTCTGTTGCGTTAAGGAATTGTTAGGTCTCGCGGTCTCCTGTGGCGGCGTGGGTGGGGGCTAGTGGGGTAGGGTTTAATGCCCCGGCGGCGGTCGCTGCGAGTGTAGGAGCAAATACGGAATCGGTGGCTGTGTCTGTTCAGACCGACTCGGCGGCGGCGGTTGATGGTGTTCGGTTGGACGATAAAGCCAGGGGGAGGTTTATGTGTGTTTTGAAGGACCTTTGGGGGCAAACTTGAAGCAGGAAGTTCGGGAAAAAATTTGGAACGACGAGTACGTGGAAATTTTTTCATTGTTTCCCCTGGAAAAATTTAATCTGTAGAAGGGGTAGCGAGATGAGAGTAAGAAGGAGGAGGAGGAAAAGCATCGTTACCGCCTTATCCCTAAGACATTTGTTAACTGGTTGCAAGCGTTCGCCATTTTGGCCAGTGTTATTGGTGAAAAGGCTCTAGAACATTGCTCCCCCCTGTTTTGCTATATGGATGTCACCGGGGAAGCCCATATGGTATATGGGGGGGTAGCTTGGCTACGTTATGATGAGCAGTTTAGACAACGGAACGCGGTTCGGCTCAATATTAGGTGGGACCACAAGGATATTGCCCTGTGGTTACGGGTATCGGCTCCGGTTCGACCGGGCCAGTCCTTTCCCGGGAGCGGGGGGGGGGGGGCAGGAGTCTGGTCAATCCAGCTCAGGGGGCAACGCAAAGCTCGGGCTGTGCTGGCAATACAATGAGGGACAGTCTAAATTCGGTGCAGGTTGCAAGTTCAAGCACCTTTGTTCTCAATGCAATGTGGCATCCCATGGGGCATCTAAATGCTTGTGCAAGGGAAAACAAGGTGGGGGAGGGGGTTTTAACGCCATTTATGGGGGTGACACCAGTGAAGCTGGAAAGGATGGTTAGGTTTCTAAATAGTTATCCGGACAGGGCCAGCGCGCAGTTGTTGTTTGATGGTTTTAATGTGGGTTTTTGTATCCCCCTCCCCTCCTCACAGGGTCCCCTTTTCCATAAAAAATCTGTAGTCAGCTTACCAGCATCCTGACGTGGTTAGGGAGAAGTTGGCAAAAGAGGTGGATTTGGGGCGCATGGCGGGGCCCTTTAGTTCTCTCCCCATCCCGGGTTTGGTCGTCTCCCCGCTGGGGGTTGTCCCGAAAAAGGAGGCGAACAAATACCGTTTGATTCACCATTTGTCTTATCCTAAGGGCTTGTCGGTTAATGACGGGATAGATCGGGATCTTTGCTCGGTCGTGTATACGTCATTCGACGCGGCGGTGCAGTGGGTGCGTTTCCATGGTAGGGGGGCGTTAATGGCCAAGACGGATGTCAATGCGGCTTTTCGGCTGTTGCCGGTGCATGCGGATAGTCAGCGTTTACTGGGGAGTTTTTGGGGGAGCGGTTTTTATGTGGATCGGTGTCTCCCCATGGGTTGTTCCATTTCTTGTGCGTACTTTGAGGCGTTTAGCTAATTTTTGGAATGGGTGGTCAAATCTGTGGCGGGGGTGGATTCGATCATTCATTATTTAGACGACTTCTTGTGCGCAACGATCTTGGGGCCCGCCCGTTCCGTGAATTGGTTCGGGACATAAAACACGATCTGTTGCACCTGTGGTCGTTGTACCCGAACTTGATCACGGTGTGGTCGGATATTGTGCCTAGAAAATCCTGGCGTATGGCATGGTCGGTGGAGCGGATCAACAAAGCCAGCATAAAAGTTAACAGGGCGGTGTCTGCATTTGTTGCGCGGAATGGTGGCATATGTGTTCGGCACTGGGACTTGGAAGCTGGAGTTGGAGCGTATTGGAGTGCAGATGGTGTTCACCTGAATGATGTGAGAACAGATTTGTGGTGCTTGGGCTTGCAGGATGGCATTGAGAGGGCTATTTTGTTGTGGCGGGACTCCCAGGCTTGAGGGGGTCAAGGCCTGTTCGCTGTGGCTGGGGAGTCCTTGGAGTTAGACAAATAATTATGGGGTGGCGGATGCATCGTGGGTATGGATCCTCCCGGGTTTTAAAGATGAAAGGACACTGTCTGGCGGTTGGATAGTGTGGTTTCCTTAGTGTGTTATCCCTTGGCAGAGGTGGCAGTTACCTTACGGCATCTGCCAGGAGTATTGGTGCTTCTGAGCCGGATTTTTACGGCTGGGGGTAAAATGGTGGGGCAGATAGCCGGTAACATAAAAAGTTAATGATAGCTCCAAGGACTTCTCCTAGTCTATGTGTTAATGTTTGTTTGTCAGTGGTGTCTGACGTGTTTGGGTTATAATTTATGGTTCGTGCATTATTGATTTATTATTGTTTTTGTTAATAAATAATATGGATATTATTTATTTATGGTTAATTGAGTTAACTAACTTTTATATTTATTTCTTAATAAAATGGCTGCTGTGGCCACTTTATCCAAACCCTCGGAGTCGAGTCTTCTTGAGAGAAAGGTGTGGGTTATGAATGGGGAACAGATATATAGGTAAGTGTAATTTGCATACACATACATCACTCAACTTACCCCAAGTCATGCAAAATAAAGACACAAAACATTATAATTGGGTGTTAAATGGTCAAAACTTTTATTATATTATATGACCAAACCCAAAATGGCAAACCTCCGACTCACGAAGAGTCACCCTCCAGCACGCAGGAAAGGAAAAACCCCCTGTGGGGGAAACCTCTAGGGAAACCATGGCTGGAGGATTGCCCTTCCTCTGGGCTTAGAAGGTGCCAAAATATCATTTGTAGCAGAATTTGTACATTTTCTCAGATTTTCAAGGAAAGACAGTACAATGAACGAACGACATAAAACACATAAATCGGCTGATCTGGTTGGCTAGGCGGATGTCTCTCTTCCTGGGCACCCATTAAAATGAATGGGCGATGCTCGGTTGAGACGGGTCCTCCAGAGGGGTCTTCCAGATGCCTCCTTGTAGCACCTGTCTCCGCTCTGGCTAATAGGGGGGGATCTCCTGCTGGAAACCCCCCTCTATTACAGACAACCCGTATGAAGAGGATGGCATCACTGTGATGAAGAAGTGGTCTTGGGTGAAGGGTTTCCCTGCTAGAATCTCCAAATTACATCAGGTCGGCATTGGTGGGGAAGTCAAGCTCAAGGTCCTCAGTCCCATCCAATATGGCGCTGAACGTGGCAGTAAAACCTTCTAATATGGAATCTTCTTTATGTCATAAACATTTGAATTTATGACATCAGCGCATTCATCATCATTACTGCAAGAGTTCATTAACACTGCACAACTCATACATTGTGACGTCACCCACAGTGGTCTGAAGTGTTAACCCTTTAATGACTGGCAGTGTACTTACCACAGAGGCCATAAAGCTGAATAGAACATATCAGCGGCCATAAAGGAAAAGGGATAATGCAGGGAGCATCTCCGCACAAGAACTATCCATGACAAAGGGTTGTCCAGGATGAGAGAACTTGTCTGCTTTCTCCAAAAACCAGCACCACACCTGTCCATAGGTTGTGTGTGGTATTACAGCTCATTACCATTCACTTCAATGGAGCTAACCTGCAATACCAGATACAACCTGTGGATAGGTGTGGTGCTGTTCTTGGAAGAAAGCAGCCATATTTTTCTAATCCTGCACAGCCCCTGTTAGAAATAGTTCAAAAAAAGGGGGAGAAAAGAAATTAAAAAAAGGTAAAAAGAGGAACTCTGAGGTAAAAGAAATCAAACTAGACTGAAAGGAGTCTGCTGGAGGTGCCAGATGGAAAGACAGATTTCTGCCATGGGGACCAGATTAGTTGAAATGTATCTTGAAGGGGGGCTTCAGAGAGTGGGTTTTAACCCCTTCCAGCCCTATGAAGTGCTGTTGCATTGAAAAACTATGCAGTTCATCTTCGAATGCAGCGTCACAAAAACAAATTGTTTTGTAAAAAATAAAACTATATAAATTTGGTATCGCCATAATCGTAGCGACCCGCAGAATCAAGTTATCATGCAATTCATGCCGCCCGATGAACACTGTAAAATCAAAACAGAAATGGCGGAATTACAGGTTTTTTTTCAATTCACCCCACAAAATGTAGGTTTTTTAAAAAAAAAATTTTAAAACATTATATGGTACATTAGGCCGCAGGGTAAATTCCACGTAAACAGCGCCATTCATCGATTAACTGTTTAAATGATACCAGTTCAAGTGACCTTTATCGAAAAACACCATAAGAAATGTTTTCACAATTAACCTTCTAATTGGGCCTAGCATGTGTGATACTGTCTGCTAAGCCGTTGTATCTAAGCATATTATATGTGATACTGTCTGCTGAGCCGCTGTCTCCTATCAAGTAGAAGAGCTATCAGGTGCCATAGTGTAATGAAACGGGGTAGGGAGACGGACAGGTGAGCCCTAATCTACCCGAAACTCAGTCCCTGCCTACTTGCACGGCCCGTCCTAGGCGATGGCTTAAATCTGGGCGATGGTCCCTAAGCTCAATATGTGCACAACAGACAAACAGACAAGGGTACACAGAAGCTAAGGGTAATGGGGCAGTTGCCCACGGCAACACCGTGAGCAACAAGAGTAGTGAACGAGCCGAGTCAAACCAGGAGTGTACGTGGTGCCAAACGCAGAGCAGGAAAATAGTCAGTAAAGCCAGGGTCAATATGAAGCAGAGGTCAATAGGAAAAGCAGGAACAGCAGAGCCAGGAAGGAAGAGAATCACAGGCAAAGGACAAGCAGCAAGTGAATGTATAAGTAGACAAAGGGCGGTAGCTAGGACCGTCTGGCAAGGCTGTGATAGGTTCTCCCACTCCTCAGCCTACCAGCCTGAGTGGTAGCAGAACGAGTCACTCTAGAAGACCTAGGCACAGATGCAGGATGATTACCCACGGGCATTGATACAAATGCTGTGTCTGGCAAATCCTTTACACTTAGACATTAAATGGGCCTTTGAAGAGTGGCGCCACTTCCTGGAGGGGGCTGGGCACCAGGTAACGGTCCTTACTGACCACAAGAATCTGGTTTTCCTAGAGTCTGCCCGGAGGCTAAACCCGAGACAAGCTCGATGGGCGTTGTTTTTTTACGAGATTCAACTTTGTGGTCACCTATAGGGCTGGGTCAAAAAATATTAAAGCTGATGCTCTGTCGCGTAGCTTCATGGCCAGCCCTCTTCCTGAGGAGGATCCCGCTTGTATTTTGCCCCCAGGTATAATCATATCCTCTGTGGATTCAGACTTAGTCTCCAAAATTGTGGCTGATCAAGCTTCTGCTCCCCAGAACCTTCCTGAGAACAAGCTATTTGTTCCCCTGCAATTCGGCTATGGTTGCTCAGGGAGAAGCATGACTTCGCACTATCTGGCCATCCAGGCATCCTGGTTACCAAGCACCTCATTTCTAGAACCTATTGGTGGTCTAGGTTGCTTAAAGACATTAATGCCTACGTCGCCGCTTGTGAAATTTGTGCTAGGTCCAAGACTCCCAGGTCCCGACCTGCGGGCTTACTATGTTCTTTGCCCATTCCCCAGAGACCTTGGACCCATATCTCCATGGATTTTAGTCCCTGCCTACTTGCACGGCCCTTCCTAAGTGACGGCGTACAACTGGGCGACGTTCCCTACGCTCAATAAGTGCAAGACAGACAACACAAGACAAGGGCACACAGAAGAAAAAGGGGGAGGTAGGGGCAGTTGACCACGGAAACACTGTGAACAACAGGCAGTGGTAAACGAGCCGAGACAAACCAGGAGAGTACAAAGTAGAAAATCAGAGCAGGAGAATAGTCAGTTAAGCCAGGGTCAATAGGTAACAACGGTTAATAAGGTAAATAGCAAGAATCACAGAGCCAGGAAACCAGACAATCACAGGCAAGTAATATGCTGCAAGTGAGGGTAAAAATAGACCAAGGGCGGGAGCTAGAACCATCAGGCCAGGCTGTGATAGGTTCTCCCTCTCCTCAGCCTGCCAGCCTGAGGAGGATCCCGCTTGTATTTTGCCCCCAGGTATAATCATATCCTCTGTGGATTCAGACTTAGTCTCCGAAATTGCGGCTGATCAAGGTTCAGCTCCCGAGAATCTTCCTGAGAACAAGCTGTTTGTTCCCCTGCAATTCTTGCTAAGGTTGCTCAGGGAGAATCATGACTCTGCACTATCTGGCCATCCAGGCATCCCAGGTACCAAGCACCTAATTTCTAGAACCTATTGGTGGCCTGGATTGCCTAAAGACGTTAAGGCCTACGTTGCCGCTTGTGAAATTTGTGCTAGGTCCAAGACTCCCAGGTCCCGACCAGCGGGCTTACTATGTTCCTTACCCATTCCCCAGAGACATTGGACACATATCTCCATGGATTTTATCACTGATCTGCCTCCATCCGAAGGTAAGTCGGTGGTGTGGGTTGTAGTAGACCGCTTCAGTAAGATGTGCCACTTTGTACCCCTCAAGAAACTACCCAATGCCAAGATGTTAGCTACCTTGCTTGTCAAACACATTCTGCGTCTCCATGGGGTTCCTGTCAATATTGTTTCTGACAGAGGGGTACAATTTGTTTCATTGTTTTGGAGAGCCTTCTGTAAGAGTCTGGAGATTGATCTGTCCTTCTCCTCGGCCTTCCATCCTGAAACTAATGGCCAAACTGAGAGGACTAATCAGTCTCTAGAACAATATTTAAGGTGTTTTATCTCTGACTGTCAAGATGATTGGGTCTCCTTCATTCCCCTCACCGAATTTTCCCTTAATAACCGGGTCAGTAACTCGTCAGGGGTCTCCCCCTTTTTCTGTAATTTTGGGTTTAACCCACGGTTCTCCTCCGTTTCTCCTGGTGGGTCCAACCATCCCGAGGTAGATGTCATTCATCGGGAACTGTGCACAGTCTGGGCCCAGGTTCAGAAGAACCTTCAGGCGTCCCAGCACACAAAAGAATCAGGCAGATAAAAGACATTCTACTAAACCCTTGTTTGTAGTCGGGGATCTGGTGTGGTTGTCTTCAAAAAATGTGCGCCTTAAAGTTCCGTCCAAAAAATTTGCTCCCCTGTATATAGGGCCGTACAAGGTCAGTGAGGTTCTTAACCCTGTCTCCTTCCGGCTGAGGTTACCCCCATCTTTTAAAATACAAAACGTGTTCCATGCCTCCCTCCTGAAACGCTGCTCCACGTCCTTGGCTACCTCAAGGAAACCTCCGGTCCCTGTTCTGACCCCTGAAGGGGTAGAATTCGAGGTGGCCAAGATTGTGGACAGCAGAATGGTCCAAGGCTCCCTGCAGTACCTGGTCCATTGGAGAGGATACGGGCCTGAGGAGAGGACTTGGGTCCCCCCCGGATGTTTACGCCGGGTTATTGCTTAGGAAGTTCCATCTTCGGTTCCCCAACAAGCCAGGTCCACCTATTAAGGGTCCAGTGGCCTCTCATAAAAGAGGGGGTACTGCAAAGAATTTGCCAGACACAGCGTCTGTGTCAACACCCGTGGTTAATCAGCCTGCATCTGTGCCTAGGTCTGCTAGAGTGACTCGTTATTCTACCACTCAGGCTGGTAGGCTGAGGAGTGGGAGAACCTATCACAGCCTGGCCAGACGGTCCTAGCTCCCGCCCTTTGTCTACTTATACCTTCATTTCCTGCTTGTCCTTTGCCCGTGATTCTCTTGCTTCCTGGCTTTGCTGTTCCTGCTTTTCCTATTGACCTCTGCTTCATATTGACCCTGGCTTTACTGACTACTCTCCTGCTCTGCGTTTGGCACCACGTACACTCCCGGTTTGACTCGACTCGTTCACTACTCTTGTTGCTCACGGTGTTGCCATGGGCAACTGCCGTATTTCCCTTAGCTTCTGTGTACCCTTGTAAGTTTTTTCTGTCGTGCACATATTGAGAGTAGGGACCGTCGCCCAATTGTACGCCGTCACCTAGAATGGGCCGTGCAAGTAGGCAGGGACTGAGTTGCGGGTAGATTAGGGCTCACCTGTCTGTCTCCCTACCCTGGCATTACACTAAGAGTTTGCGGTTGCCAACGTCATAGTTTCTCTCAGTGGAGGAGAACTTCCTGGAGAAGTAGGCACAGGGACGGAGATGGGTGAGAGACCTAGTACCCTGGGACAAGACAACACCCACTCCCACCTCGGAGGCGTCAACCTCCATGATAAATGGCTCCATTTGGTTAGGCTGAATCAGCACTGGGACAGAGACAAAGCACCTCTTAAGGACCTCAAAGGCCTGGACCGCCTCCGGAGGCCAGTGGAGGAGATCAGCACCTTTACGAGTAAGGTCCGTAAGAGGCTTAGCGATGACCAAGAAGTTAGCAATAAATCTCCTGTAATAATTAGCAAACCCCAGGAAACACTGTAAGGCCTTCAGGGAGGCAGGGCGGACCCATTCTGCCACGGCCTGAACCTTGGCAGGGTCCATGCGAAATTCATTAGGAGTGAGGATTTGACCCAAAAATGGTATCTCCTGCACACCAAACACACATTTTTCGTTTTTTGCAAAGAGTTTGTTTTTCCAAAGGGCCTGGAGCACCATCCTGACATGCTCAATTTGGGAGGACCAGTACTTAGAAAACACAAGTATATCATCATGGTACACTACAAGAAATACCCCCAGATAGTTTCCTAAAATCTCATTTATGAAATTCTGTAAGACCGCGGGAGCATTACACAACCCAAAGGGCATAACGAGATATTCGAAATGACGTTCGGGTGTATTAAACGTAGTCTTCCACTCATCCCCCTCTCTGATCCAGATAAGGTTATAAGCCCCCCGAAGATCGAACTTAGAGAACCATTGGGCCCCCTGAATCTGATTGAAGAGATCAGGAATCAAAGGAAGGGGATATTGGTTCCTTACAGTGATTTTATTTAAATTTCGGTAATCAATGCACGGCCTAAGACCACCATCCTTGTTCCCCACGAAGAAGAAGCCAGCACCTACCGGAGAAGTAGAGGGGCGAATGTAACCCTTGGCCAGGCTTTCTTGGATATATTCTCTCATGGCTTGATGTTCAGGACAAGAGAGATTAAATATCCTACCTTTAGAGAGCTTAGCTCCTGGTACCAAATCGATTGCGCAATCATACTCTCTATGAGGAGGTAACTGTTCGGAGGCCCTTTTAGAAAAGACATCAGCGAAGTCCTGAATAAACTCAGGTAGCGTGTTCACCTCCTCAACGAGAGAAACCAAATTATTAGAAAAACATGACGTCATGCATTCATTACCCCATTTAGTAAGATCACCAGTATTCCAGTTAAAAGTGGGATTATGCGTCTGCAACCAAGGAAGGCCTAAAATCAAATCGGACGATAACCCCTGCATCACTAACACAGAACACTGCTCCAAATGAATGGAGCCAACATTGAGTTCAAAAACAGGGGTATGCTGCGTAAAATAACCATTAGCAAGCGGAGTGGAATCAATACCCACTACCGCGACAGGTTTAGGCAAATCAATTAATGGCATAGCTAGAGACATAGCAAATTCCACAGACATAATATTAGTAGCAGACCCTGAATCCACAAAGGCACTGTCGGTGGCAGACCTTCCATCAATAGAGACCTGAAAGGGAAGCAAGATTTTATTAGGCTTCATGTTTGCGGGAAATACCTGTGCGCCCAAGCGAGGGTAAAAATAGACCAAGGGCGGGAGCTAGAACCGTCAGGCCAGGCTCTGATAGGTTCTCCCTCTCCTTAGCCTGCCAGACTGAGTGGTAAGAGACCACGTCACTCTAGCAGACCTTGGAGCGGATGAAGGCTGGTTAACCCCGGGTGTCTGAACCTATGTCTGGCAAACCCTTTACACATAGTCTTAGGTTTCAAACGCAAATTCAAAAATGGCTGAAAATTACAGAGCTGTTTTCAGAGAACAGATATCTGTCCTACACAGGCATTCTGCAGACCATATACACTACCGTTGAAAAGTTTAGGGTCACTAAGAAATTTCCTTATTTTTGAAAGAAAAGCACAGTTTTTTTCAATGAAGATAACATTAAATTAATTAGAAATACACTCTATACATTGTTAATGTGGTAAATGACTATTCTAGCTGCAAACGTCTGGTTTTTAATGCAATATCTACATAGGTGTATAGAGGCCCATTTCCAGCAACCATCACTCCAGTGTTCTAATGGTACATTCTGTTTGCTAACTGTGTTAGAAGGCTAATGGATGATTATAAAACACTTGAAAACCCTTGTGCAATTATGTTAGCACCGCTGTAAACAGTTTTGCTGTTTAGAGGAGCTATAAAACTGACCTTCCGTTGAGCTAGTTGAGAATCTGGAGCATTACATTTGTGGGTTCGATTAAACTCTCCAAATGGCTAGAAAAAGAGAGCTTTTATGTGAAACTCGACAGTCTATTCTTGTTCTTAGAAATGAAGGCTATTCCATGCGAGAAATTGCCAAGAAACTGAAGATTTCCTACAACGGTGTGTATTACTCCCTTCAGAGGACAGCACAAACAGGCTCTAACCAGAGTAGAAAGAGAAGTGGGAGGCCCCGCTGCACAACTGAGCAACAAGACAAGTACATTAGAGTCTCTACTTTGAGAAATAGATGCCTCACAGGTCCTCAACTGGCAGCTTCATTAAATAGTACCCGCAAAACGCCAGTGTCAACGTCTACAGTGAAGAGGCGACTCCGGGATGCTCGTCTTCAGGGCAGAGTGGCAAAGAAAAAGCCATATCTGAGACTGGCTAATAAAAGGAAAATATTAATATGGGCAAAAGCACACAGATATTGGACAGAGGAAGATTGGAAAAAAGTGTTATGGACAGACGAATCGAAGTTTGAGGTGTTTGGATCACACAGAAGAACATTTGTGAGACGCAGAACAACTGAAAAGATGCTGGAAGAGTGCCTGACGCCATCTGTCAAGCATGGTGGAGGTAATGTGATGGTCTGGGGTTGCTTTGGTGCTGGTAAAGTGGGAGATTTGTACAAGGTAATAGGGATTTTGAATAAGGAAGGCTATCACTCCATTTTGCAATGCCATGCCATACCCTGTGGACAGCTCTTGATTGGAGCCAATTTCATCCTACAACAGGACAATGACCCAAAGCACACCTCCAAATTATGCAAGAACTATTTAGGGAAGAAGCAGGCAGCTGGTATTCTATCTGTAATGGAGTGGCCAGCGCAGTCACCAGATCTCAACACCATAGAGCTGTTGTGGGAGCAGCTTGACCGTATGGTACGCAAGAAGTGCCCATCAAGCCAATCCAACTTGTGGGAGGGACTTCTGGAAGCATGGGGTGAAATTTCTCCCGATTACCTCAGCAAATGAACAGCTAGAATGCCAAAGGTCTGCAATGCTGTAATTTCTGCAAATGGAGCATTCTTCGACGAAAGCAAAGTTTGAAGGAGAAAATTATTATTTCAAATAAAAAATATTATTTCTAACCTTGTCAATGTCTTGACTATATTTTCTAGTCATTTTGCAACTCATTTGATAAATATAAGTGTGAGTTTTCATGGAAAACACAAAATTGTCTGGGTGACCCCAAACTTTTGAACGGTAGTGTAAGTGAATACAGTGCAGTGAAATTCAGTGACTCACAGGTGACATCTTCTCAGAATAGAGTTGTTCATGTTCTCTTGTCTTCTTCATCCGGCCCAGAACACCATGTTGACTTCCAGTCTTCTTCATCTCCAATGCCCAAGCGCGAACCACAAGATATGTCATGAAAGTGTTGATGTAACCTGTATACCACGTTCACGTGACCCAATGTGCCACGTCACAGCTTATTCAAATCATGGAAGCGTTCAGTCTACATGACTACCACCCGTCACGGTGCGCATACCTTAGATTAAAATTTCGACATATAACTAACTCTAAACCTCATAAGCTAATTTTCTTTAGCTATTATACTAGGATGTACAATTCTATATTTAAATATTATCATATTAGTCATGTGTGCTAGTATACCAACATCCAGCGATGGGTGGGATGGGTGAAACATAAAACAGTTTTCCATGAGTTTTGGACTGCGATGTGCTGCTGATCTCCCCTTTTGGGGGTAATATACAGGGAATATGGGGGTTATATAAAGGACTCCCATCATCCCTGTATATACCAGCCATCATCCCCATATATAACCACCATTATCCGTGTATGTACCAGCCCACCATTATCTCAGTATAAAATCTCCATCACCCCTGTATATACCATTAGGGCGGGCACTGTCAGCTTGCTGTGGCTTGCAGGCATTGTGGCTAAAGAAGAAGTAAATGGGGTGGGCATTGAGGACACCGTGGACCAATAGGATGCCTGAAATGCCGGTATATGGGAGAAGTCCAGCAGAATCTGAAAATATTCCTCCTGATTGCTTAGGCTGGGTTCACACGACCTATTTTCAGACGTAAACGAGGCGTATTATGCCTCGTTTTACGTCTGAAAATAAGGCTACAATACGTCGGCAAACATCTGCCCATTCATTTGAATGGGTTTCCCGACGTACTGTGCAGACAACCTGTCATTTATTCCTCGTCAAAAGAAGTGCAGGGCAATTCTTTTGACGTAATTTGAGCCGTTCTTCATTGAACTCAATGAAGCACAGCTCAAAATTTACGGCTGTCAGAGAAGCCTCGCAAAATGCGAGGAGGAGCATTTACGTCTGAAACGAGGCAGCTGTTTTCTCCTGAAAACAGTCTGTCTTTTCAGACGTAAAAGCCTTCTACCGTGTGCACATACCCTTAAAGGCTATGTACACCTTTGCACAGTTTTTTTTTTAATTGGCTTGTATGTATTTTGTAAAATAAATCACATTTCTAATTGGTCTACCATATGTCTTCTGTACCTGCAGTGTATTTCAGTTCATGGCCAGCTGCTGTATTTAGTTATCTCTCTAAGGCCCTGTTCACACCTGCGTTGGTGTGTTTTGTTGTTCTGCTCCATCAGTGGTGCAGAACAAAGGAATAACGGAAGCAACTGTTCCGTCGCACAACGGACACCGCCACCTGCCGACAGAACCCATTGACTTTAGTGGGTTTCATTGGCTTTCCGTCAGGCGGGGGGCCGTGATTTTACCAGAGACAATAGTGCAGATGTGAACGAGGACTTATCCGTCAGTCATCACCCTAATGGCAAACTGAGCAGCTCCTCCTTTGCAGGCTCATGAACAAGCATTTACTGTGGAATCTGCGCATGTGCATGGTCCTAATTACTGCATACCTCCTAACCGTCCCGGATATAGGGGGGCAGTCCAGGATTCCGGGCGCTGTTACGCTGTCCCAAACGGCCGGTGGTATGTCTTGGTGTCAACTGTATCTGCGTCCTCAGGATGCAGATACAGTTTAATCCAATGCTAATGAAAGGGATTGTCAGCTCCCTGCTTCTGTATTAGTACCACTCGCCGAGGAATTCCCGGGCACAGCGCTACTGTAAGCGCGGAGCCCCTTGTCTCACTATCCATATATGAACATTGACGTCGGGGACTACTCCTGGAACGGAATCCACTGCCTTTGCATTGCCGATGGTCTGGCCGGGGATTCCGCTCCTAGGCGGAACCCCTGATGTCACTGTCCATATATGTACAATCACATCAAGGGCTCCTCCTGGAGAGCAATCCTTGGCCACAGCGTGGCCGACCCTCTGGACAGAGATTCTGCTCCTATAGGGAATGCCTTACGTCACTGTCCATATATGGACAGTGACGGCAGGGGCCCCTCCTGGAGTGGAATCCCTGGGGGGGGTGGCACCATCTATATGGGCACTGTGTGTGACACTATCTATATGGGCACTGGCGCTTTATATGTGCGCACTGGTACTAGGGGTAGCTAAGGGGGCATTAAACTGTATGGGGGCAGCTTTTTGTCATTATACTGTGTGGGGGTCCTATGGGAACATAATAAAGAGTGGGCTGAACTGGGTATGTGTGGGCGGAGATTACTTAGATTAGGTTCTTGAAAGTTGGTAGGTATGTTTACTGGTGTGTGCTGGGGCAGAGCGAGTGTGCCTGCTCCAAATTTGCAGCACAAGGATATGAGGTTGCTTTACCACATGCCAAAGCGGCAATTTTGGGAATTGCTCCCTCTAGTGACCAGCACATGGAAATGTTATAAATTAGAATCTGATTTATAATATTTCCTGACTTGTGAAAAAATTAAAATATTAAAACAATGTTTAATCATTTATATACTAACTGTTTAACTGAAAAAAAAAATAAAATATTTCTAGCGACACATTCCCTTTAATACTGGCGTTTCTTACACCAGTCCTATTAAACAGTTTGCTGGAGTAAGATGCAACACATTTATAAACAGGCGAACGACTCTTAATAAATGTGTCGCATCTTTTAGCTGCAATGCGGCCTGTCATCAGTACTTTCTACGTGCTGCGACCTGTCATCAGTACTTTCTACGTGCTGCGGCCTGTCATCAGTACTTTCTACGTGCTGCGGCCTGTCATCAGTACTTTCTACGTGCTGCGGCCTGTCATCAGTACTTTCTACGTGCTGCGGCTTGCTGTACATTTAAAGTACATTTTTAAAATGTATTTTATTGTCTGATTGGGGGGGCATACAGTCTGATTGGGGGGAGGTATGGGTCTGCACGGACCTTTGCCTTGTTACGCCCCCGCACTATACATATAGATTTCTGCTATAATTTACATCAGTTACTGGCGTAAATTATAGTCAAATTGTTGGCCATTTCTGCTAAGCCCCGCTCATTTTTTGCCCCCAACAATTCTGACATTTGCGTATTTTGTGAATTTTCGACGCTAGTAAACTGTTGTAGAAAGGTTAATATATTCCCTCCAAAGTCTACAGACCGTAATACAATATCTTAACGTAAGGATGTGTACACTTAATTGTGCAGCAACGCTTGTTGTCTCCATTCTATGTCAGTGTGGGAAGTAGATGTCCGGCCTTATGATTTTGTAATATGTGATAGACCCAGAATCCCAATCACCAAACCAAAGAATGCAAAATAAAGACACAAAACATTATAATTGGGTGTTAAATGGTCAAAACTTTTATTATATTATATGACCAAACCCAAAATGGCAAACCTCCGACTCACGAAGAGTCACCCTCCAGCACGCAGGAAAGGAAAAACCCCCTGTGGGGGAAACCTCTAGGGAAACCATGGCTGGAGGATTGCCCTTCCTCTGGGCTTAGAAGGTGCCAAAATATCATTTGTAACAGAATTTGTACGTTTTCTCAGATTTTCAAGGAAAGACAATACAATGAACGAACGAACGACATAAAACACATAAATCGGCTGATCTGGTTGGCTAGGCGGATGTCTCTCTTCCTGGGCACCCATTAAAATGAATGGGCGATCCACGGATGAGACGGGTCCTCCAGATGCCTCCTTGTAGCACCTGTCTCCGCTCTGGCTAATAGGGGGGGATCTCCTGCTGGAAACCCCCCTCTATTACAGACAACCCGTATGAAGAGGATGGCATCACTGTGATGAAGAAGTGGTCTGGGGTGAAGGGTTTCCCTGCTAGAACCTACAAATTACATCAGGTCGGCATTGGTGGGGAAGTCAAGCTCAAGGTCCTCAGTCCCATCCAATATGGCGCTGAATGTGGCAGTAAAACCTTCTAATATGGAATCTTCTTTATGTCATAAACATTTGTATTTATGACATCAGCGCCTTCATCATCATTACTACAGGAGTTTATTACCACTGCACAACTCATACATTGTGACGTCACCCACATTGGTCTGAAGTGTTAACCCTTTACTGACTGGCAGTGTACTTACCACAGAGGCCATAAAGCTGAATAGAACATATCAGCAGCCATAAAGGAAAAGGGATAATGCAGGGAGCATCTCCGCACAAGAACAATCCATGACAAAGGGTTGTCCAGGATGAGAGAACTTGTCTGCTTTCTCCAAAAACCAGCACCACACCTGCCCATAGGTTGTGTGTGGTACTACAGCTCATTACCATTCACTTCAATGGAGCAAACCTGCAATACCAGATACAACCTGCGGATAGGTGTGGTGCTGTTCTTGGAAGAAAGCAGCCATATTTTTCTAATCCTGCACAGCTCCTGTTAGAAATAGTTCAAAAAAAGAGGGGAGAAGGAGAAGAAGGGGAGAGGGAAAGAAGAAATTAAAAAAAGGTAAAAAGAGGAACTCTGAGGTAAAAGAAATCAAACTAGACTGAAAGGAGTCTGCTGGAGGTGCCAGATGGAAAGACAGATTTCTGCCATGGGGACCAGATTAGTTGAAATGTATCTTGAAGGGGGGCTTCAGAGAGTGGGTTTTAACCCCTTCCCGCCCTATGAAGTGCTGTTGCATTGAAAAACTATGCAGTTCATCTTCAAATGCAGCGTCACAAAAACAAATTATTTTGTAAAAAATAAAACTATATAAATTTGGTATCGCCATAATCGTAACGACCCGCAGAATCAAGTTATCATGCAATTCATGCCACCCGATGAACACTGTAAAATCAAAACAGAAATGGCGGAATTACAGGTTTTTTTAAATACATTATATGGTACATTAGGCCGCAGGGTAAATTCCACATAAACATCGCCATTCATCGGTTAACTGTTTAAATGATACCAGTTCAAGTGACCTTTATCGAAAAACACCATAAGACATTTTTTCACAATTAACCTTCTAATTGGGCCTAGCATGTGTGATACTGTCTGCTAAGCCGTTGTATCTAAGCATATTATATGTGATACTGTCTGCTAAGCCATTGTATCTAAGTAGACCTAAGTAGACAAAAGTAGATGGTCCAGCGCAGTCAGGTTTAAAACAGAACGTAGTTCCAATTTTATTTGGATGGTTAAAACAAGATAATTCCCGAATGCAAGGGTGAAAATGTAGGTAAGGTGCCTACGCGTTTCAGACGTATACCACGTCCTTCCTCATGGCTTTAATGCTAACAACTAAATGTCAGAACGAGGTTTATATCCGGTTGCCAACAGGTGAAAATGAGTGATGTCACAGAAAAGTGGTGCTGTCCAGCATAGTAGTGCTGAACTAGGGAGACGCCTATAGGGCATCAGCATTCTGTGAATAAAAGCTATCCAGCACGGTGGAGCTGTCCAGCAGAAGTGGGTGGAGCTGTCCAGCAGAAGTGGGTGGAGCTGTCCAGCAGAAGTGGGTGGAGCTGTCCAGCAGAAGTGGGTGGAGCTGTCCAGCAGAAGTGGTGCTGAAACAGAGAGAGCCGGTGATAGGACATCACTGCTCCACTAGTAAGTTGTGTGCTTACAGCATTGGTTGATGGCTAGTAATAAATAATAAGATGAGGGATAACAATGACCCAAATCTATCCTAGAGTAGTGGATAGAATATTAATGCTAATTTCTGTTTATTAGGCTGTCGGATATGAACCTCTGAAATACTCACATCGAAAAATAAAAACATGAATAGACGCTAAAAAATACATGATATTAAACAGTTTAAGACAATACATGAACTGGAAAGAAGGGGAATTATGTATTGGTCTTCAAGGATAATTAGTATTGGAAAATTTGTTTTTAGTGTAAATATCCAGTATGCTTCACGTGATAAGATTGTATGTTTGATGTTCCCCCCTCTGGTTGGAGTTTTGACTTTTTTTATGGCATAACATCTCAGACTTGTAATTGATCTATTATGGAAGGTTATGAAATGTTTTACAACATTGGAGATATTGGTGAGGTTGGGATTTCTTATATAGCCCAAATGTTCTAGTATCCTAGTTTTACATTTGCGGCTGGTGAAACCCACATACATTAGGTTGCATTCCAAACACTCCACAATGTATATCACTGCCTCACTGTTGCAATTAATGTAAGTTTGAATTGAAAAATTTGTATTGTTATCTGAATCTCTGAAGTTCTTAGTGGGCTTAGCATATGAACAGATTTTACATGGATGCGAGCCGCATTTAAAGAAACCCGTATATTGAAGCCATGTCAGTTTGGGAATGTTTGAGGAAAATATAGAAGGAGACAACAGGTCACTTAGGGAAGGAGCTTTTCTGGACACTACACGACAACCATCCTTCAAAATATCTGACAGGGCCTCGTCTTACATTAGAATGGCTACATTTTTATGGACGATTTTCTTGATTTCATTAAACTGACTACTGTGTTGTAACACCAAAGTAGGTACGTTTAGACCAGTATCTTTATTATTAGGTTTTGGCTCTAGAAGTAGATCTCGGGGCTTTGTTTCTACAATGGAGGTTGCTCTTTTGAGGGTTCTGCATACCCTCTTTTGCATAGTCTCCTACAAATTTTCTGTTGTTCCACCCGGTAATTGGGGTCGTTACTACAATTTATTTTTGCTCTGTACATTTCTCCCACTGGGATTGATGAGATGGTTTGTCTGGGGTGACCGCTTGTAGCATGCAGGATGGTGTTCCCTGAAATCGGCTTACGGTATGTTTTAGTGTTGATTATTTCCCCTGCATGACCTGTGAGTTCTAGGTCCAGAAACTGGATAGTATCTTTTTGTGAAGAATAGGTAAATTTCAAGTTGAATTGGTTGTCATTAAGATAATTGATGACATTTGGGATATCTGACATATTGCCTTCCCATATAAATAGCAGGTCGTCTATATACCTTGCATACCAGTTAATAGATCTGCCAAAAGGGTTATCACTAGAAAAAATGAAAAGTTCCTCCCTCCAGGCCATCACAAGATTAGCCAAAGAAGGGGAGAATTTAGCTCCCATTGATACTCCCTGTAGTTGTAGGTAAAACAACCCATCGAACTGGAAGAAATTGTGTGTCATCAGGAAGACAAGGACCTCTAGTGTATATGATTGTAGCTCAAAGCTGTAGTTGCTGTGTTTAAAAAGATGATATTCTAGTGCCCTACGGGCTATTTCATGTGGGATACTAGTATAGAGTGAGGTCACATCACAGCTCAGCCATGTAAATTTATTTTCCCATCTTTTTTTGTGAAATTAGCATAACACATCTCTGGTGTCACGTAAATGGCCTGGGGTTCTTAGTGCAAGGGGTTGTAACAAGGAGTCTAGCCATTCAGAGAGTTTTTCTGTTAGTGATCCTATCCCTGACACTATGGGGCGCATAGGTGGGGGGTTTATGCCTTTATGAGTCTTGGGCAATGCGTGCATGATTGGAGTTGAGGGACATTGCACCATAATATATTCTGCTTGCTTACTTGTTAATACGCCACTACCTAAACCATTAGTTTGTTGAGCTTTTTTTGGAACATGGATGTTGGATTACACGTTAGTTTTTATATGTGTCTGTGTCTGCTAGAAGTTCAAAATTTGGGTTTTGTACATTTCCCTATCTAGCACAGTGATACTGCCCCCTTTATCCGACATCTTAATAATAATATCCTTGTTATTTTTGAACGATTTTTTTGCCATTTTCAGCTCTTTAGAGATATTAAAGTTCTTATTGCAACACTTCGAATTTTCAGATAGTGGCTGGAGATCCTTTTCAATTGCCCATTGAAATCTGTCCATAGAGTCTGTCCTAGATGCCAGAGGATAGAAGCTTGGATTTTTCGTAACAAAGTCCGCAGAAAAATGAATATTTCTTATAGAAAGTTCTGGGTTCAGACTCTCTAAGCATTGGAATGCCCTATGTTCCTCAAACGATAGTGATCTATGGTCATGGATGTTTGTATTGGATTCTCTGAGATAAAAATCTTCGGAGTCTGTTGTCATTGAGAGCGTATTATAAAAATGCCTCTTTACTGTTAAATTCCTTACAAATCGAAAGAATCGAACATGCGATTAGGGGCAAAATTGAGGCCCAACGACAGAACTTTGACTTGTGCTGGAGTCAGTTCGGATGAGTAAAGGTTGATCACATTAATGCTGAGTGTGGATTCCTGCGGTTTTGTTCCTGGTCTGTTTGGGTGATGTTTCCTACCGCCCCTCCTTTCCCGTTTTTTTACTTCCTTGGTTTGCTGACTGGTTGGTATCTTTCGGAGTATAGGTTCCTAGAGTTATCACTATCTGAGGCTTCATTAAATCCTTCAATTGAATCAGGTTCCGAGGAGCTGAAACTGACTCTATTCAGACATACTTAGCGTTGGTGGCAGAAGCAGGAGCCATAGCAGGTCGTTGGAGGAGAGAGACAGGACAGGGGAGGTGAGCCAGTTCCTGGTGGTGTGGGAGGCAGGCAGGCATGCAGGTCCCAGCGGGTGGTGAGGTCATCTTCAGCTAGCTCCAGCTAGCTTTGGCTCCTGAGCGTACCGACGCAGGGCTATTTAACCCTGTCGGTACGCTCGTAGCGGGGGATGTGGCGCTTGCCCCTGGCTAGCATGGGTCGGCATGGTGATAATGTATCACCAGCCGACTCATGAGCGCCCGCACGAGACAGTCCGTGCGTGCGGGAGACTTGAAATGGAGACAGGGGATAACTATCCCTTGTCTCCATGGTTTCCAAACAAAGCAGGGCCATGCTAATTGTCCTGCTTTGCTTAGAACCGCGTCCATGACCAGGGCTGTTGTTGTTACAGCCCTGGCTCATGATACATTATATGTTATATGTTTTATACACACATTATATATATATATACAGAAAAACCAAAAAGATCCAGCAGCACCGGTTGAAGGATGTGGGTGCAGGCCCCAGGGAGCAGATCAAGCTCTCAATATCAACAGAGATCCAAAAAATAGGCAGCACACCGTAGAAATTTAGTGAAAAAGAGGGTACTTTATTAACCCGAAGTGCGACGTTTCAGCTCTATCCACTAGAGCCTTTGTCAAGGCTTGAGAAAGGCTCTAGTGGATAGAGCTAAAACGTCGCACTTTGGGTTAATAAAGTACCCTCTTTTTCACTCAATTTCTACGGTGTGCTGCCTATTTTTTGGATCTCTATATATATATACATATACACTGTATATATACACACATATACATACACACTATATATATATATATATATATATAGGGACACTTCCCTTTACAATCCCCCTGTTGTCGGGGACTCGACAATGCAATTTGGGGAAGTGTTTGTGGGGTTCTATTTACCCCCTCAACCTCCCTGGTTACTGGTAATGGTCTGAGATGGAAGGAAGTATACTATTGGACCTAGATACTCGACATCAGCTATCTCCTCAAGGACACCTTCCCGCCAGTCCTCTGACTCTGGAGTCTAGTGTCCAAAGAAACGAAACCTCAAAGTTCACAGAATGAAGATGAAATTAAATCTCCTAGTCCATAGAACGAAGTTGAGATAAAACTCACAGTCCATAGAACGAAGCCTCGAAGCTCATCAGACGAAGTTGAAATTAAACCTTCATAGTCCATAGAATGAAGAAACCTTCATAGTCCATAGAACGGGGTTGAAATAAACTCACAGTCCATAGAATGAAGCCTCAAAGCTCATCAAACGAACAAAGCTCATATGAAAACCTCAAAGTCCATGAACCGCAGATTTCTTGTTCTTTCTTGCTTGGAGTTTCTTCCTCTTGAGTGGCGTAAGCAGGTCTTTCCAGTGGCCGATCCAATTTTAACATGCCGACCCGTGTAAGGCTACTTGTGCCCTCATATGGTCAGCCTTGGAATGGCTTAGCCCGCCTTTCAACAACCTTTTGTATGTGATCCATGACTTTTCCAACTTTTCCCAGCATCTTGATTGAAGACGAAACAATCTTTGTGGGCCGATATCCAGGTCTTTATCATGGCAGGTTATCATCCCCGAGGAGGAGGTGAGGTCTTGGTACCAAGGATTCTACTGTGGGGTGGAGTATTGCCTTCCATTTCCCCTCTAACATTCAATCCATCATCATATTGACCATACCAGTTCTCAGGTTGAGGTGGCAAATACCTACAAGGGTTTGTGTGTACCTTACCTGTCCCTAAGGGTTCCTACACACTACCCAATCACACAAACAAAGTGAAAAATAACCAAACATACAAAAATATTCCCCCCCAAACCATAGGTATATGTACATATAGAGATTCATGCTCAAACAGCATCTCTCACTACCCCTCCATAAACACGAGAAAGGTCCACATGTAAATGGGGTGACTACAGGCTGTAAATATATGCCCGCCTACACGTACATACTCACTCACTGTGGGACGGGCACGTCCTCATTGAGTATGCCTATGTTGGGGACACATATCAACACCTGGAATGTCTATATGTCTGAACCTAAAAAAAGAATTAATGTTCCACTAATAGTAAAAGAATCTATGAAATGATCGGCAGAATTTAATATGGCCTAATAATTAATAATACCTGTTAATGTTCATGGCTTTTACAGATGACACCTAATTATCCATATTAACGGGTCCTTCCCCCACCAGATTTCCCGTTAACCAATTGACGGTCTAGTATACAAAGGAAAACAAATTTTCCAATACTAATTATCCTTGAAGACCAATACATAATTCCCCTTCTTTCCAGTTCATGTATTGTCTTAAACTGTTTAATATCATGTATTTTTTAGCGTCTAATTATGTTTTAATTTTTCGATGTGAGTATTTCAGAGGTTCATATCCGACAGCCTAATAAACAGAAATTAGCATTAATATTCTATCCACTACTCTAGGATAGATTTGGATCATCATTATTATCCCTCATCTTATTATTTATTACTAGCCATCAACCAATGCTGTAAGCACACAACTTACTAGTGGAGCAGTGATGTCCTATCACCGGCTCTCTGTTTCAGCACCACTTCTGCTGGACAGCTCCACCCACTTCTGCTGGACAGCTCCACCCACTTCTGCTGGACAGCTCCACCCACTTCTGCTGGACAGCTCCACCCACTTCTGCTGGACAGCTCCACCGTGCTGGATAGCTTTTATTCACAGAATGCTGATGCCCTATAGGCGTCTCCCTAGTTCAGCACTACTATGCTGGACAGCACCACTTTTCTGTGACATCACTCATTTTCACCTGTTGGCAACCGGATATAAACCTCGTTCTGACATTTAGTTGTTAGCATTAAAGCCATGAGGAAGGACGTGGTATACGTCTGAAACGCGTAGGCACCTTACCTACATTTTCACCCTTGCATTCGGGAATGATCTTGTTTTGACCATCCAAATAAAATTGGAACTACGTTCTGTTTTAAACTTGACTGCGCTGGACCATCTACTTTTGTCCCCTTTTTTCCAGACCCATATATACCCAGTACAGATATTGTTGTAGATTTCACGTGTAGCCCTATGTAGCACCTCTGATAACACAGTGATAGCTCTCTGAGTACAGATAATGCAGTAGATGTTACCTGTAGTCCTATGTAACACCACAGATAACACAGTAATAACGGAGTACAGATAATGTAGTAGTGTTACCTGCAGTCCTATGTAACACCACAGATAACACAGTGATAACTCTCTGAGTACAGATAATGTAGTAGATGTTACCTGCAGTCCTATGTAACACCTCTGATAATACAGTGATAGCTCTCTGAGTACAGATAATGCAGTAGATGTTACCTGTAGTCCTATGTAACACCACAGATAACACAGTAATAACGGAGTACAGATAATGTAGTAGTGTTACCTGCAGTCCTATGTAACACCACAGATAACACAGTGATAACTCTCTGAGTACAGATAATGTAGTAGATGTTACCTGCAGTCCTATGTAACACCACAGATAACACAGTGATAACTCTCTGAGTACAGATAATATAGTAGATGTAAGAGACAAACACATGCAGAGACACAGAGACAGACACGCACACATACACACACACACACACACACACACACACACACACTGTAACATATACACATACAAACACAGACACATACTGTATACACACTACACACACATATACACACACAGACACTCACCATGTATCCTTGCTGACAGGCTCACAAGTTTCTTTCAGGACAGGAGCTTCCTCCTCTGCTTCTCGGCTGTTATTTACTGCGTGTGTGTAACAGCAGAGCACAGAGTAGAGGCAGAGCCCAGTGGCACCCCCTACATGCTGGGAGGGTGCAACAAGGGAGTGGACCGGTCCAGTCCCCTGACCTGAGTCATCTGACCTCATGTCACTGACGTGAGGTCAAGTGACAGGTAGGGTGATTGGACTGGTCCACTCCCTGGTCGTCACAGACCTCAGTCAGAACGACGCTGCGTGATTTCCTGGCTCTTCCTAAAGCTGCTGCAGGTGTCCGACATACAGGGCGCCTATCAGCAGCGATCAGCTGCTCTGCGGCGCCCCCCCCTTCCCTACAACTTAGTTGCGCCCGGGGCACATGCCTCACCTGCCCCCCCTAGCTACGCCCCTGCACATAGGATACATGCTGCACACACCACTCACACATAGGAAACATGCTGTGCATGCCACTCAAAAATAGGACACATGCTGTACACGCCAGTCACACATAGGATACATGCTGTACTCGCCACTCACACATAGGATACATGCTGTACACGCCACTCACACCACACGCCACTCACACATAGGATAAATACTGTACACACCACTTACATATAGGCCACATGTTGTACACGCCACTCACACAGGATACATGCTGCACACACCACTCACACATAGGATACATGCTGTACACACCACTCACACATAGGATACATGCTGTACAGGCCACTCACACATAGGATACATGCTGTACACACCACTCACACATAGGATACATGATGTACACACCACTCACACATAGGATACATGCTGCATACGCCACTCACACATAGGATACATGCTGTACACGCCACTCACACATAGTACACATGCTGTACACGCTACTCACACATAGGATACACTCTGCACACACCACTCACACATAGGATACATGCTGCACACGCCACTCACACATAGGATACATGCTGTACATGCCACTCACACATAGGATACACGCTGCACATGCCACTCACACATAGGATACATGCTGTACATGCCACTCACACATAGGATACACGCTGCACATGCCACTCACACACAGGATACATGCTGCACACACCACTCACACATAGGATACATGCTGCACACACCACTCACACATAGGATACACGCTGCACACGCCACTCACACATAGGACACATGCTGCACACACCACTCACACATAGGATACATGCTGCACACGCCACTCACACATAGTACACATGCTGTACACTCCACTCACACCACACGCCACTCACACATAGGATAAATGCTGTACACACCACTTACATATAGGACACATGCTGTACACGCCACTCACTCAGGATACATGCTGCACACTCCACTCACACATAGGATACATGCTGCACACACCACTCACACATAGGATACATGCTGTACACACCACTCACACATAGGATACATGCTGTACACGCCACTCACACATAGTACACATGCTGTATACGCCACTCACACATAGGATACATGCTGTACACGCCACTCACACATAGGATACATGCTGTACACACCACTCACACATAGGATACATGCTGCACACGCCACTCACACATAGGATACTTGCTGCACAGGCCACTCACACATAGGCTACACGCTGCACACGCCACTCACACATAGGATACTTGCTGCACACACCACTCACACATAGGATACTTGCTGCACACGCCACTCACACATAGGACACATGCTGTACACGCCACTCACACATAGTACACATGCTGTACACACCACTCACACATAGAATACATGCTGTACACGCCACTCACACATAGGATACATGCTGTACACACCACTCACACATAGGACACATGCTGTACACACCACTCACACATAGAATACATGCTGTACATGCCACTCACACATAGGATAAATTCTGTACACGCCACTCACACATAGGATACATGCTGTACATGCCACTCACACCACACGCCACTCACACATAGGATAAATACTCTACACACCACTTACATATAGGACACATGCTGTACACGCCACTCACACAGGATACATGCTGCACACACCACTCACACATAGGATACATGCTGTACACACCACTCACACATAGAATACATGCTGTACACGCCACTCACACATAGGATACATGCTGTACAGGCCACTCACACATAGGATACATGCTGCATACGCCACTCACACATAGGATACATGCTGTACACGCCACTCACTCAGGATACATGCAGTACACGCCACTCACACATAGTACACATGCTGTACACGCTACTCACACATAGGATACATGCTGTACATGCCACTCACACATAGGATACACGCTGCACACGCCACTCACACATAGGACACATGCTGCACACACCACTCACACATAGGACACATGCTGCACACACCACTCACACATAGGATACATGCTGCACACGCCACTCACACATAGGATACATGCTGTACACACCACTCACACATAGGATACACGCTGCACACGCCACTCACACATAGGACACATGCTGCACACACCACGCACACATAGGATACATGCTGCACACGCCACTCACACATAGGATACATGCTGCACACGCCACTCACACATATGATACATGCTGCACACGCCACTTACACATAGGACACAAGCTGTACATGCCACTCACACATAGGATAAATGCTGTACACGCCACTCACACATAGTACACATGCTGTACACTCCACTCACACCACACGCCACTCACACATAGGATAAATGCTATACACACCACTTACATATAGGACACATGCTGTACACACCACTCACACAGGATACATGCTGCACACTCCACTCACACATAGGATACATGCTGCACACACCACTCACACATAGGATACATGCTGTACACACCACTCACACATAGGATACATGCTATACACACCACTCACACATAGGATACATGCTGCACACGCCACTCACACATAGGATACATGCTGCACACGCCACTCACACATAGGATACATGCTGCACACGCCACTCACACATAGGCTACACGCTGCACACGCCACTCACACATAGGATACATGCTGTACACGCCACTCACACATAGGATACATGCTGCACACACCACTCACACATAGGATACATGCTGTACACACCACTCACACATAGGATACATGCTGTACACGCCACTTACACATAGTACACATGCTGTATACGCCACTCACACATAGGATACATGCTGTACATGCCACTCACACATAGGCTACACGCTGCACACGCCACTCACACATAGGATACTTGCTGCACAGGCCACTCACACATAGGATACTTGCTGCACACGCCACTCACACATAGGATACATGTTGTACATGTCACTCACACATAAGATACCTGCTGCACACGCCACTCACACATAGGATACATGCTGTACAGGCCACTCACACATAGGATACATGCTGCATACGCCACTCACACATAGGATACAGGCTGTATACGCCACTCACTCAGGATACATGCTGCACACGCCACTCACACATAGGATACATGCTGTACACGCCACTCACACATAGTACACATGCTGTACACGCTACTCACACATAGGATACATGCTGTACATGCCACTCACACATAGGATACACGCTGCACACGCCACTCACACATAGGACACATGCTGCACACACCACTCACACATAGGATACATGCTGCACACGCCACTCACACATAGGATACATGCTGCACACGCCACTCACACATAGAACACAAGCTGTACATGCCACTCACACATAGGATACATGCTGTACACGCCACTCACACCACACGCCACTCACACATAGGATAAATACTGTACACACCACTTACATATAGGACACATGTTGTACACGCCACTCACACAGGATACATGCTGCACACACCACTCACACATAGGATACATGCTGTACACACCACTCACACATAGAATACATGCTGTACACACCACTCACACATAGGATACATGCTGTACACGCCACTCACACATAGGATACATGCTGTACAGGCCACTCTCACATAGGATACATGCTGCACACACCACTCACACATAGGATACATGCTGTACACACCACTCACACATAGGATACATGCTGTACAGGCCACTCACACATAGGATACATGATGTACACACCACTCACACATAGGATACATGCTGCACACGCCACTCACACATAGGATACATGCTGCACACGCCACTCACACATAGGATACATGCTGCACACGCCACTCACACATAGGCTACACGCTGCACACGCCACTCACACATAGGATACATGCTGTACACACCACTCACACATAGGACACATGCTGCACACACCACTCACACATAGGATACATGCTGCACACGCCACTCACACATAGGATACATGCTGTACACACCACTCACACATAGGCTACACGCTGCACACGCCACTCACACATAGGATACTTGCTGCACAGGCCACTCACACATAGGATACTTGCTGCACACGCCACTCACACATAGGATACATGCTGTACATGCCACTCACACATAGGCTACACGCTGCACACGCCACTCACACATAGGATACTTGCTGCACAGGCCACTCACACATAGGATACTTGCTGCACACGCCACTCACACATAGGATACATGTTGTACATGTCACTCACACATAAGATACCTGCTGCACACGCCACTCACACATAGGATACATGCTGTACAGGCCACTCACACATAGGATACATGCTGTACACGCCACTCACTCAGGATACATGCTGCACACGCCACTCACACATAGGATACATGCTGTACATGCCACTCACACATAGGATACACGCTGCACACGCCACTCACACATAGGACACATGCTGCACACACCACTCACACATAGGATACATGCTGCACACGCCACTCACACATAGGATACATGCTGCACACGCCACTCACACATAGGACACAAGCTGTACATGCCACTCACACATAGGATACATGCTGTACACGCCACTCACACCACACGCCACTCACACATAGGATAAATACTGTACACACCACTTACATATAGGACACATGTTGTACACGCCACTCACACAGGATACATGCTGCACACACCACTCACACATAGGATACATGCTGTACACACCACTCACACATAGAATACATGCTGTACACACCACTCACACATAGGATACATGCTGTACACGCCACTCACACATAGGATACATGCTGTACAGGCCACTCTCACATAGGATACATGCTGCACACACCACTCACACATAGCATACATGCTGTACACACCACTCACACATAGGATACATGCTGTACACACCACTCACACATAGAATACATGCTGTACACACCACTCACACGTAGGATACATGCTGTACAGGCCACTCACACATAGGATACATGATGTACACACCACTCACACATAGGATACATGCTGCACACGCCACTCACACATAGGATACATGCTGCATACGCAACTCACACATAGGATACATGCTGTACACGCCACTCACTCAGGATACATGCTGCACACGCCACTCACACAGAGGATACATGCTGTACACGCCACTCACACATAGGATACATGCTGTACACGCCACTCACACATAGGATACATGCTGTACACACCACTCACACATAGGATACATGCTGTACAGGCCACTCACACATAGGATACATGCTGTACACACCACTCACACATAGGATACATGATGTACACACCACTCACACATAGGATACATGCTGCATACGCCACTCACACATAGGATACATGCTGTACACGCCAGTCACACATAGGATACATGCTGTACTCGCCACTCACACATAGGATACATGCTGTACACGCCACTCACACCACACGCCACTCACACATAGGATAAATACTGTACACACCACTTACATATAGGACACATGTTGTACACGCCACTCACACAGGATACATGCTGCACACACCACTCACACATAGGATACATGCTGTACACACCACTCACACATAGGATACATGCTGTACAGGCCACTCACACATAGGATACATGATGTACACACCACTCACACATAGGATACATGCTGCACACGCCACTCACACATAGGATACATGCTGTACACGCCACTCACACATAGTACACATGCTGTACACGCTACTCACACATAGGATACATGCTGTACATGCCACTCACACATAGGATACATGCTGCACACGCCACTCACACATAGGACACAAGCTGTACACGCCACTCACACATAGGATAAATGCTGTACACGCCACTCACACATAGTACACATGCTGTACACTCCACTCACACCACACGCCACTCACACATAGGATACATGCTGTACACACCACTTACATATAGGACACATGCTGTACACGCCACTCACTCAGGATACATGCTGCACACTCCACTCACACATAGGATACATGCTGTACACACCACTCACACATAGGATACATGCTGCACACACCACTCACACATAGGATACATGCTGTACACACCACTCACACATAGGATACATGCTGTACACGCCACTCACACATAGTACACATGCTGTATACGCCACTCACACATAGGATACATGCTGTACACGCCACTCACACATAGGATACATGCTGTACACACCACTCACACATAGGATACATGCTGCACACGCCACTCACACATAGGATACTTGCTGCACAGGCCACTCACACATAGGCTACACGCTGCACACGCCACTCACACATAGGATACTTGCTGCACACACCACTCACACATAGGAAACATGCTGTACACACCACTCACACATAGAATACATGCTGTACACGCCACTCACACATAGGATACATGCTGTACACGCCACTCACACATAGGATACATGCTGTACACGCCACTCACACATTGGATACATGCTGTACACACCACTCACACATAGGATACATGCTGTACAGGCCACTCACACATAGGATACATGCTGCATACGCCACTCACACATTGGATACATGCTGTACACGCCACTCACTCAGGATACATGCTGTATACGCCACTCACACATAGTACACATGCTGTACACGCTACTCACACATAGGATACATGCTGTACATGCCACTCACACATAGGATACACGCTGCACAAGCCACTCACACATAGGACACATGCTGCACGCACCACTCACACATAGGATACATGCTGCACACGCCACTCACACATAGGATACATGCTGCACACGCCACTTACACATAGGACACAAGCTGTACATGCCACTCACACATAGGATAAATGCTGTACACGCCACTCACACATAGTACACATGCTGTACACTCCACTCACACATAGGATAAATACTATACACACCACTTACATATAGGACACATGCTGTACACGCCACTCACACAGGATACATGCTGCACACACCACTCACACATAGGATACATGCTTTACACACCACTCACACATAGGATACATGCTGTACACACCACTCACACATAGGATACATGCTGTACACACCACTCACACATAGGATACATGCTGTACGCGCCACTTACACATAGTACACATGCTGTATACGCCACTCACACATAGGATACATGCTGTACATGCCACTCACACATAGGCTACACGCTGCACACGCCACTCACACATAGGATACTTGCTGCACAGGCCACTCACACATAGGATACTTGCTGCACACGCCACTCACACATAGGATACATGTTGTACATGTCACTCACACATAAGATACCTGCTGCACACGCCACTCACACATAGGATACACGCTGTACACACCACTCACACATAGGATATATGCTGTACACGCTACTCACACATAGGATACATGCTGTACACGCAACTCACACATAGGATACATGCTGTACACACCACTCACACATAGGATACATGCTGTACACGCCACTCACACATAGGATACATGCTGTACACACCACTCACACATAGGATACATGCTGCACACGCCACTCACACATAGGATACTTGCTGCACAGGCCACTCACACATAGGCTACACGCTGCACACGCCACTCACACATAGGATACTTGCTGCACACACCACTCACACATAGGAAACATGCTGTACACACCACTCACACATAGAATACATGCTGTACACGCCACTCACACATAGGATACATGCTGTACACGCCACTCACACATAGGATACATGCTGTACACGCCACTCACACATTGGATACATGCTGTACACACCACTCACACATAGGATACATGCTGTACAGGCCACTCACACATAGGATACATGCTGCATACGCCACTCACACATAGGATACATGCTGTACACGCCACTCACTCAGGATACATGCTGTACACGCCACTCACACATAGTACACATGCTGTACACGCTACTCACACATAGGATACATGCTGTACATGCCACTCACACATAGGATACACGCTGCACAAGCCACTCACACATAGGACACATGCTGCACACACCACTCACACATAGGATACATGCTGCACACGCCACTCACACATAGGATACATGCTGCACACGCCACTTACACATAGGACACAAGCTGTACATGCCACTCACACATAGGATAAATGCTGTACACGCCACTCACACATAGTACACATGCTGTACACTCCACTCACACCACACGCCACTCACACATAGGATAAATGCTATACACACCACATACATATAGGACACATGCTGTACACGCCACTCACACAGGATACATGCTGCACACTCCACTCACACATAGGATACATGCTGCACACACCACTCACACATAGAATACATGCTGTACACGCCACTCACACATAGGATACATGCTGTACAAACCACTCACACATAGGATACATGCTGTACACGCCACTTACACATAGTACACATGCTGTATACGCCACTCACACATAGGATACATGCTGTACATGCCACTCACACATAGGCTACACGCTGCACACGCCACTCACACATAGGATACTTGCTGCACAGGCCACTCACACATAGGATACTTGCTGCACACGCCACTCACACATAGGATACATGTTGTACATGTCACTCACACATAAGATACCTGCTGCACACGCCACTCACACATAGGATACACGCTGTACACACCACTCACACATAGGATATATGCTGTACACGCTACTCACACATAGGATACATGCTGTACACGCAACTCACACATAGGATACATGCTGTACACGCCACTCACACATAGGATACATGCTGTACACGCCACTCACACATAGGATACATGCTGTACAGGCCACTCACACATAGGATACATGCTGCATACGCCACTCACACATAGGATACATGCTGTACACGCCACTCACTCAGGATACATGCTGTACACGCCACTCACACATAGTACACATGCTGTACACGCTACTCACACATAGGATACATGCTGTACATGCCACTTACACATAGGATACACGCTGCACAAGCCACTCACACATAGGATACATGCTGCACACACCACTCACACATAGGATACATGCTGCACACACCACTCACACATAGGATACATGCTGCACACGCCACTCACACATAGGATACATGCTGCACACGCCACTCACACATAAGATACATGCTGCACACGCCACTCACACATAGGACACAAGCTGTACATGCCACTCACACATAGGATACATGCTGCACACGCCACTCACACATAGGACACAAGCTGTACATGTCACTCACACATAGGACACAAGCTGTACACGCCACTCACACATAGGATAAATGCTGTACACGCCACTCACACATAGTACACATGCTGTACACTCCACTCACACCACACGCCACTCACACATAGGATAAATGCTGTACACACCACTTACATATAGGACACATGCTGTACACGCCACTCACTCAGGATACATGCTGCACACTCCACTCACACATAGGATACATGCTGCACACACCACTCACACATAGGATACATGCTGTACACACCACTCACACATAGGATACATGCTGTACACGCCACTTACACATAGTACACATGCTGTATACGCCACTCACACATAGGATACATGCTGTACACGCCACTCACACATAGGATACATGCTGCACACGCCACTCACACATAGGATACTTGCTGCACAGGCCACTCACACATAGGCTACACGCTGCACACGCTACTCACACATAGGATACTTGCTGCACACACCACTCACATATAGGAAACATGCTGTACATGCCACTCAAAAATAGGACACATGCTGTACACGCCACTCACACATAGGATACATGCTGTACACGCCACTCACACATAGGATACTTGCTGCAAACGCCACTCACACATAGGACACATGCTGTACACGCCACTCACACATAGTACACATGCTGTACACACCACTCACACATAGAATACATGCTGTACACGCCACTCACACATAGGATACATGCTGTACACGCCACTCACACATAGGATAAATGCTGTACATGCCACTCACACATAGGATACATGCTGTACACGCCACTCACACCACACGGCACTCACACATAGGATAAATACTGTACACACCACTTACATATAGGACACATGCTGTACACGCCACTCACACAGGATACATGCTGCACACACCACTCACACATAGAATACATGCTGTACACGCCACTCACACATAGGATACATGCTGTACAGGCCACTCACACATAGGATACATGCTGCATACGCCACTCACACATAGGATACATGCTGTACACGCCACTCACTCAGGATACATGCTGTACACGCCACTCACACATAGTACACATGCTGTACACACCACTCACACATAGGATACATGCTGTACAAACCACTCACACATAGGATACATGCTTCACACGTCACTCACACATAGGATACATGCTGTACACACCACTCACACATAGGATACATGCTGTACACGCCACTAACACATATTACACATGCTGTATATGCCACTCACACATAGGATACATGCTGTACATGCCACTCACACATAGGCTACACGCTGCACACGCCACTCACACATAGGATACTTGCTGCACAGGCCACTCACACATAGGATACTTGCTGCACACGCCACTCACACATAGGATACATGTTGTACATGTCACTCACACATAAGATACCTGCTGCACACGCCACTCACACATAGGATACATGCTGTACACACCACTCACACATAGGATATATGCTGTACACGCTACTCACACATAGGATGCATGCTGTACACACCACTCACACATAGGATACATGCTGTACACGCAACTCACACATAGGATACATGCTGTACACGCCACTCACACATAGGATACATGCTGTACACGCCACTCACACATAGGATACATGCTGTACAGGCCACTCACACATAGGATACATGCTGTACACGCCACTCACACATAGGATACATGCTGCACACGCCACTCACACATAGGATACATGCTGCACACGCCACTCACACATAGGATACATGCTGCACACGCCACTCACACATAGGAAACATGCTGCACACGCCACTCACTCAGGATACATGCTGCATACGCCACTCACACATAGGATACATGCTGCACACGCCACTCACACATAGGATACATGCTGTACACGCCACTCACACATAGGATACCTGCTGTACACACCACTCACACATAGGATACATGCTGTACACACCACTCACACATAGGATACATGCTGCACACGCCACTCACACATAGGATACACACTGTACACGCCACTCACACATAGGATATATGCTGTACACGCTACTCACACAAAGGACACATGCTGCACACGCCACTCACACATAGGATACATGCTGTATACACCACTCACACATAGGATACACGCTGTACATGCCACTCACACATAGGATACATGCTGTACACGCAACTCACACATAGGATACATGCTGAACACGCCACTCACACATAGGATACATGCTGTACAGGCCACTCACACATAGGACACATGCTGTATACGCCACTCACACATAGGATACATGCTGTACACACCACTCACACATAGGATACATGCTGCACACGCCACTCACACATAGGATAAATGCTGCACACGAAACTCACACATAGGATACACGCAGCACACGCCACTCACACATAGGACACATGCTGCATGCGCCACTCACACATAGAATACATGCTGTACACGTCACTCAGACATAGGATACATGCTGCACACGCCACTCACACATAGGATACATGCTGTACACGCCACTCACACATAGGATACATGCTGTACACGCCACTCACACATAGGATACATGCTGTACACGCCACTCACACATAGGATACATGCTGCACATGCCACTCACACATAGGATACATGCTGCACACACCACTCACACATAGGATACATGCTGTATACGCCACTCACACATTGGATACATGCTGTACACACCACTAATACATAGGATACATGCTGTACATGCCACTCACACATAGGATACATGCTGCACACACCACTCACACATAGGATACATGCTGCACACACCACTCACACATAGGACACATGCTGTACACACCATTCACACATAGGATACCTGCTGCACACACCACTCACACATAGGACACATGCTGCACACACCACTCACACATAGGATACATGCTGCACACACCACTCACACATAGGACACATGCTGTACACACCACTCACACATAGGATACATGCTGCACACACCACTCACACATAGGACACATGCTGTACACACCATTCACACATAGGATACATGCTGTACACGCCACTCACACATAGGATACATGCTGTACACGCCACTCACACATAGGATACATGCTGTACACACCACTCACACATAGGACACATGCTGTACACACCACTCACACATAGGATACCTGCTGCACACGCCACTCACACATAGGATACATGCTGTACATGCCACTCACACATAGGATACATGCTGCACACGCCACTCACACATAGGATACATGCTGCACACGCCACTCACACATAGGATACATGCTGTACACGCAACTCACACATAGGATACATGCTGCACACACCACTCACACATAGGACACATGCTGTACACTCCACTCACACATAGGATACATGCTGCACACACCACTCACACATAGGATACATGCTGTACACGCCACTCACACATAGGATACATGCTGCACACGCCACTCACACATAGGATACATGCTGCACACGCCACTCACACATAGGATACATGCTGCACACGCCACTCACACATAGGATACATGCTGTACACGCAACTCACACATAGGATACATGCTGTACACGCCACTCACACATAGGATACATGCTGTACACGCCACTCACACATAGGATACATGCTGTACAGGCCACTCACACATAGGATACATGCTGCATACGCCACTCACACATAGGATACATGCTGTACACGCCACTCACTCAGGATACATGCTGTACACGCCACTCACACATAGTACACATGCTGTACACGCTACTCACACATAGGATACATGCTGTACATGCCACTCACACATAGGATACACGCTGCACACGCCACTCACACATAGGACACATGCTGCACACACCACTCACACATAGGATACATGCTGCACACGCCACTCACACATAGGATACATGCTGCACACGCCACTCACACATAGGACACATGCTGTACACGCCACTCACACCACACGCCACTCACACATAGGATAAATACTGTACACACCACTTACATATAGGACACATGTTGTACACGCCACTCACACAGGATACATGCTGCACACACCACTCACACATAGGATACATGCTGTACACACCACTCACACATAGGATACATGCTGTACAGGCCACTCACACATAGGATACTTGCTGTACACACCACTCACACATAGGATACATGATGTACACACCACTCACACATAGGATACATGCTGCATACGCCACTCACACATAGGATACATGCTGTACACGCCACTCACTCAGGATACATGCTGTACACGCCACTCACACATAGTACACATGCTGTACACGCTACTCACACATAGGATACATGCTGTACATGCCACTCACACATAGGATACACGCTGCACACGCCACTCACACATAGGACACATGCTGCACACACCACACACACATAGGATACATGCTGCACACGCCACTCACACATAGGATACATGCTGCACACGCCACTCACACATAGGACACAAGCTGTACATGCCACTCACACATAGGATACATGCTGCACACGCCACTCACACATAGGACACAAGCTGTACATGTCACTCACACATAGGACACAAGCTGTACACGCCACTCACACATAGGATAAATGCTGTACACGCCACTCACACATAGTACACATGCTGTACACTCCACTCACACCACACGCCACTCACACATAGGATACATGCTGCACACACCACTCACACATAGGATAAATGCTGTACACACCACTTACATATAGGACACATGCTGTACACGCCACTCACTCAGGATACATGCTGCACACTCCACTCACACATAGGATACATGCTGCACACACCACTCACACATAGGATACATGCTGTACACACCACTCACACATAGGATACATGCTGTACACGCCACTCACACATAGTACACATGCTGTATACGCCACTCACACATAGGATACATGCTGTACACGCCACTCACACATAGGATACATGCTGTACACACCACTCACACATAGGATACATGCTGCACACGCCACTCACACATAGGATACATGCTGTACACACCACTCACACATAGGATACTTGCTGCACAGGCCACTCACACATAGGCTACACGCTGCACACGCTACTCACACATAGGATACTTGCTGCACACACCACTCACACATAGGAAACATGCTGTACATGCCACTCAAAAATAGGACACATGCTGTACACGCCACTCACACATAGGATACATGCTGTACACGCCACTCACACATAGGATACTTGCTGCACACGCCACTCACACATAGGACACATGCTGTACACGCCACTCACACATAGTACACATGCTGTACACACCACTCACACATAGAATACATGCTGTACACGCCACTCACACATAGGATACATGCTGTACACGCCACTCACACATAGGACATATGCTGTACACACCACTCACACATAGAATACATGCTGTACATGCCACTCACACTTAGGATAAATGCTGTACACGCCACTCACACATAGGATAAATGCTGTACACGCCACTCACACCACACTGCACTCACACATAGGATAAATACTGTACACACCACTTACATATAGGACACATGCTGTACACGCCACTCACACAGGATACATGCTGCACACACCACTCACACATAGGATACATGCTGTACACACCACTCACACATAGAATACATGCTGTACACGCCACTCACACATAGGATACATGCTGTACAGGCCACTCACACATAGGATACATGCTGCATACGCCACTCACACATAGGATACATGCTGTACACGCCACTCACTCAGGATACATGCTGTACACGCCACTCACACATAGTACACATGCTGTACACGCTACTCACACATAGGATACATGCTGTACATGCCACTCACACATAAGATACATGCTGCACACGCCACTCACACATAGGATACATGCTGCACACGCCACTCACACATAGGACACAAGCTGTACATGCCACTCACACATAGGATAAATGCTGTACACGCCACTCACACATAGTACACATGCTGTACACTCCACTCACACCACACGCCACTCACACATAGGATAAATGCTATACACACCACTTACATATAGGACACATGCTGTACACACCACTCACACAGGATACATGCTGCACACTCCACTCACACATAGGATACATGCTGCACACACCACTCACACATAGGATACATGCTGTACACACCACTCACACATAGGATACATGCTGTACAAACCACTCACACATAGGATACATGCTGTACACGCCACTAACACATAGTACACATGCTGTATACGCCACTCACACATAGGATACATGCTGTACATGCCACTCACACATAGGCTACACGCTGCACACGCCACTCACACATAGGATACTTGCTGCACAGGCCACTCACACATAGGATACTTGCTGCACACGCCACTCACACATAGGATACATGTTGTACATGTCACTCACACATAAGATACCTGCTGCACACGCCACTCACACATAGGATACACGCTGTACACACCACTCACACATAGGATATATGCTGTACACGCTACTCACACATAGGATACATGCTGTACACGCAACTCACACATAGGATACATGCTGTACACGCCACTCACACATAGGATACATGCTGTACACGCCACTCACACATAGGATACATGCTGTACAGGCCACTCACACATAGGATACATGCTGCAAACACCACTCACACATAGGATACATGCTGCACACGCCACTCACACATAGGATACATGCTGTACACGCCACTCACACATAGGATACTTGCTGTACACGCCACTCACTCAGGATACATGCTGTACACGCCACTCACACATAGTACACATGCTGTACACGCTACTCACACATAGGATACATGCTGTACATGCCACTCACACATAGGATACATGCTGTACATGCCACTCACACATAGGATACACGCTGCACACACCACTCACACATAGGACACATGCTGCACACACCACTCACACATAGGATACATGCTGCTCACGCCACTCACACATAGGATACATGCTGCACACGCCACTCACACATAGGACACATGCTGTACACTCCACTCACACATAGGATACATGCTGCACACGCCACTCACACATAGGATACATGCAGTACACACCACTCACACATAGGATACCTGCTGCACACGCCACTCACACATAGGATACATGCTGTACACGCCACTCACACATAGGATACTTGCTGCACAGGCCACTCACACATAGGATACATGCTGTACACACCACTCACACATAGGATACATGCTGCACACGCCACTCACACATAGGATACATGCTGCACACGCCACTCACACATAGGATACATGCTGTACAGGCCACTCACACATAGGATACATGCTGTACACGCCACTCACAGATTGGATACATATTGTACACGCCACTCACACATAGGATACATGCTGTACACACCACTCACACATAGGACACATGCTGTACACCCCACTCACACATAGGATACATGCTGTACACACCACTCACACATAGGATACATGCTGTACACGCCACTCACACATAGGATACATGCTGTACACACCACTCACACATAGGATACATGCTGTACACACCACTCACACATAGGATACATGCTGTACACACCACTCATACATTAGACATATGCCGTACATCCACAAGACCACTGCAGCCAGTCATTGACCTCAGCGGTGTCGCTAGCATGTACAGCACATGACCGCTGAGACCAGTGATTGGCTGCAGTGTTCACATGGATGAACGGCATGTTTTCACTAGGTTCAGTAATGGAAAGAATTGGGTCTAGCAGAGGTTGACCATTCACAGAAGTGACAGCTGGAGGTTTCTCCAAAGGCGTCGTGGGCAAATAGAGATGGTCTACTAAGGCCTGTTGGATGAAATTCGCAGTCGCTCCAGAATCCAGATAAGCGGAAACAGAGTGCGATTCTGTTTTTTTTTTTATTCTCATTCCGATAAGATATTAATACATATAACAAAAAACAATCCCGACCCCTCCCCCAACCTAATCCTAATACAAAAACCTTACTTATACATTACAAAGTGCATTTTAAGAGTATACATATGTATTATTAGTTTAAAAAAAACAAAAAACCTTCAACTCTCTCCCATACGTAGCTCTCCGAGCACCCTCACATCTTTACCCAATTGTCATCCTTGAGTTGAACATAACCCCTTGTTCATCTGTCATGCTCTTGATCCATGGTTCCCATAGTTGTTCAAATGTAACGTTTTTATTTTTGCTATTATAATATCCAAACTCCATGTTTATATTCCTTAGTATTATTCTGTGCCAAGCTTACCCAGAATTGGTGAACCATAGGCCAATTCCAAAACAAGTGCGAGAAATCTGCCTCTGATATCCCACATTTTCCCGTAAACCTTTTCATTTTCTTTGGCGTTAAATACAAACCGTGTATAATAAAACATTATGTCATTCTATGGGATCTATTGAATTACAATTTACCGGTGCATCTGCTTATGTTTCTCATTCATTGTCATCTATTATCCAAAAAAGATATTCCCACTCCCCCCTTCCTCTTTGATTCCCCTCCCCTCTAGACTCGCATTTTAATTTCTTATAAATCCGTTCTAGTAAACCTTTTCCCCTCCCAAATTGATATAAGTTCCATAACGAGTCAGAAGACTCCAAATGGAATAAAGTTTTATCCCGAGTCACAAACACCGCGTGATGTCATTGAAAATATTTACATCTCATGTGAAGGAATATTCTATTCTGTCCTCAGTGTATCCCAATCTTTCAGATTGTCATTAGAAAATAAAATGTCTAACCAACCTGAGTCCATATTTGGACCATCCACTCCAATCAGTTATTTTATTAACCTCTAATATATTAAAGTTGCCAATTAATGTAGTGAAGCTCGATGCTCCATTTAAATGAACATTTTTCTTAATTGAACCCCAATTTCATGCATCATATATATTGTTGGACACTCCTTACAATTTCTCAATTGCCCGGACTCCATTACCTCAAGTATATTCTGAAGATGGCCCCTACTAGACTTACTAATATTTTGTATAAACGGAGATTGTTTCCCACTCAAAATATTTCTCCACTGTCCTGACAAAAAATATATTCTCAAGTCAGGTACTGCCAGTCCACCCTCTTCTCCTCTATCCATCAAGTATTTTAACTTCATCCTGGGTTTCCTTCCTCTCCAAATTAGCTCCCTCATTAACCCCTTCCCTCTTTGGCCACTTTTGACCTTCCTGACAGAGCCTCATTTTTCAAATCTGACATGTTTCCCTTTATGTGGTAATAACGTCGGAATGCTTTCACCTATCCAAGCGATTCTGAGATTGTTTTCTCGTGACACATTGGACTTTACGTTACTGGCAAAATTTGCTCGATATATTCAGTATTTAATTGTGAAAAATACCCAAATTTTGCGAAAAATTGCAAAAATGAGCATTTTTCTCAATTTAAATGTATCTGCTTGTAAGGCTGGGTTCACACGTGGCGGAATTTCACTTGAATTCCGCTGCAGACACTCGGCAGCGTTAATCCGCAGCGGAGCCGTTTCTCCATTGACTTCCACTTCTATTTAGAAGTGTTCGTTTAGACGAGGCGTAAAATTCCGCTGCGGAGCATAGGCTGCGGAGCGGAATTTGGTGTCCGCAGCATGCACTGGATGTTGCGGAGCAGTGGTGGACTGGTTGCAGACTCATTGCGGAATTTCTCCATTGACTTCAATGGAGATTCTAAATTCCGCAATGAAGTCCGCAGCTGTCATGCACATGTTATGTGTGCTGCGGATGCGTCTTGCTTTTTTGACATGACATTTCTTCATTCTGGCTGGACCTATGTATTTCTAGGTCTACAGCCAGACTGAGGAAGTCAATGGGGCTCCCGTAATTACGGGAGCGTTGCTAGGCGACGTCAGTAAATAGTCACTGTCCAGGGTGCTGAAAGAGTTAAGCGATCGGCAGTAACTGTTTCTGCACCCTGGACAGTGACTACCGATCCCAATATACAGCAACCTGTAAAAAAATAGAAGTTCATACTTACCCAGAACTCCCTGCTTCTGTCTCCAGTCCGGCTTCCCAGGATGACGTTTCAGTCTAAGTGACGGCTGCAGCCAATCACAGGCTGCAGCGGTCACATGGACTGCCGCGTCATCCAGGGAGGTCGGGCTGGATGCCGAAAGAGGGACGCGTCACCAAGACAACGGCCGGTAAGTATGAAATTTGTTTACTTTCACTAGGGAAAGTGCTGTCCCTTCTCTCTATCCTGCACTGATAGAGAGAAGGGAAGCACTTTTCCCGCAGTCCGCAGCAGCTAGTCCGCATCAATTTACTGCACATTTTGGGCAGATTCTGTGCGGCATTGATGCGGACAGTTGCGGAGGAAATCCGCCACGTGTGGGCATGCCCTAAGACAGGAAGTTATAACACACAAAATTGTTCCTAATTAACATCCCCCATATGTCTACTTTAGATTGGCATCGTTTTTTGAACAACGTTTTATTTTTCTAGGACGTTACAAGGCTTTGAACTTTAGCAGCAATTTCTCTGAATTTTCAGGAAAATTTCAAAAGGCTATTTTTGCAGGGGCCAGTTAAAGAGGCTGTCACCAGGTTATCAAATCCCCATCTCCTATTGCATGTGATGGGCGCTGCAATGTAGATAACAGTAAAAAAAAAACATTTCTTTTTTAAAACGATCATTTTTGCCCAAGTTATGAGCAATTTTATATTTATGCAAATTAGCTTTTCAATGGACAACTGCGCGTGTTTTCTCGTATTTCCAACTGGGCGTGTATTGTGTTTTTACCAACTGGGCGTGTATTGTGTTTTTACCAACTGGGCGTTGTGAATAGAAGTGTATGACGCTGACAAATCAGCATCATACACTTCCATCGTTCCCACCCAGCTTCTTTCACTGCAGAAATACAGCGTGACGTTACCCACAGGTCCTTCAACCTTGTCGTCGGACAAAGAAGATACATCGTCTCCAGGCGTCCAAAAGGTTAATATGCTCATCTCTAGGGAGTTTGCCAAAACAGTGAACATCCCCCAAAAGTGATCCCATTTGGGAAACTACACACCTCAAGGAAATTATCTAGGGGTATAGTGAGCATTTTGACCGCACAGGTTTCTTACAGAAATTATTGGAAGTAGGCCGTGAAAATTAAAATCTAAATATTTTCAAAGAAAATGTAGGTTTCCACAAGGACTAAAGGAGAAAAAGCACTGCAAAATGTGTAAAGCAATTTCTCCCTAGTAAAACAATACCCCACATGTGGTAATAATTGGCTGTATTGAGACACGGCAGGGCTTAGAAGGGATGGAGCGCCATTTGGCTTTTGGAGCTCGAATTTAGCAGGAATAGTTTGCAGAGGCCATGTCACATTTACAAAGCCCCTGAGGGGACAAAACAGTGGAAACCCCCCACAAGTGACCCCATTTTGGAAACTACACCCATTGAGGAAATTATCTAGGGGTATAGTGAGCATTTTGACCCCACAGTTTTTTTTGCAGAAATTATTGGAAGTAGGCCCTGAAAATAAAAATCTAAATTTTTTCAAAGAAAATGTAGGTTTAGCTAATTATTTCTCATTTCCACAAGGACTGAAGGAGAAGAAGAAGAAATAAAAGGACAAAAAGACGGCGCCACCTTGTGTAGATCAGTGAGTTGAGGTGAGGCAAAATGGCAAGAAATGTGCTCACCTGAAAACGGAGGTTTTAAAGCATGTAATATCCACAGTGCTGCTGCCAGATCCGAGTCGGTATCCAGATGGGACCGTTTGGGTAGAAACAAGTGCAGGTAAAAAAGTGGATCTTTTCAAAGGCGCTGCTGTGTGGTGAGAATGATGTGAAACGAAGTCCCGAGGTATTATTGATAAGTTCAATTTATTGTGAGTGGCTACGCGTTTCGACGATGAACAATCGTCTTCATCAGGCCATGTACATATCAGAAAGGACACAACTTATATAGCATATAGGTTCAAATTAACATAAGTGAAAAAAAAACGCCAAATCTGACGGGGTCAAGGTGCGATCGTGACGTCACTCCCGGCTTTTTTACACACTGTTCCCATCGCAGGGCTATGAATGCGTAATGTATTTTAACAAACAAGCCAAATATTTACTAGTAGACTGAGATACAATTGAAAGAATGAAAAGAAAAAATGAAGAATAAAATAAAAGAAAAAATGAAGAATGTAGCTGGGTTGGAATGAACGAAGCCGGGACGCGGCTTCGTTACCAGGACAACCAAGCGGGGATCAGAGCGAGGGAGCGAATGGATAGATCTATGCTTGCCGTAGGTAAGATATTGAACAAATTAAAAACTGCTTAAAAAACATGTATTATTTAAATACGAGATGCACATAGATACAGTATCAGACATAGATATTCTTTTGTGACAGCACGGATAAAACATTAGATAACTACATTTAGCGTGGTTCGCAACTTGGTTCGGTCCTGATTTTGATTGGAATATGTAGCATATTTTAAAACTGGAATGTAATTTAATATGAAGATCTTATTCTTTACAATAGTGTACATTAAAAGAAATGAATAGAAATGCAATTATATTACTAGGTCAATAGTGCGGAACCACGGCACCGTAGGATCCGAAGACAGGACAGGCAGAACATACCGCAGGTAAGTTGATAAAAAAATCCATTAAGGTTAAAAATGATAATATGTGAGAATTTTGCTGTTTTAAAAGGAAAATATATACAGACGAGGGTTGCGTAGCCCAAAGAAAAATAAATGAGTAAATTAGGCAGTCAGATTACAAATGTTTAATGATATGTGATAATTTGGAGATCATTTGGCCTCAAATATTTTTTACAAATTTTTGAGGTGTAGGTTAGTCCAATGATGATTCAGAGATGTCATTCAAACCTCTTGGATGTAAAGTCTGCAATTTAAAAATCCAATAATTTTCCCTCTGTTTGAGCTTATTAAATCTGTTGGGAACGTCGTGATGTATCTCTTTGATGGGTGTAACTGTAATTTGATTGAATTGGCATTTATGTATGTGAGTGAAATGACGAGACACACTATGTTTCAAAAAACCTGTGTTCACATTGAATCTATGTTTGTTTATTCTGGATCTGAGGTGTTGTGTCGTTCTCCCTACATATTGGAGTGGGCATGTACATTCAGGGGCGTAGCTAGAGGCTCATGGGCCCCGATGCAAAAATTCTTACTGGGCCCCCCCCCCCCCCGCAAACTTCTCATGGCCGACGGTCCGCTTTCAGCTGCATCGATGGGTCTCCTAAGTGACCCAACAATGCAGCACTAGCAGCCGGGGCGTCACTAAGGCTGGGTTCACACACACTATTTACGGACGTAATTCGGGCGTTTTAGCATTGAATTACGTCCGAAAATGCGGCTCAAAAGCGTCGGAAAACATCTGCCCATTCATTTGAATGGGTCTTACGATGTTCTGTGCCGATGGTCATTTTTTTTTACGCGCCGCTGTCAAAAGGCGGCGCGTAAAAAAGACGCCCGCGTCAAAGAAGTGCCTGTCACTTCTTCAGACGTAAATGGAGCCGTTTTCCATGGACTCCATAGAAAAACAGCTCCAATTACGTCCGTAATGGACGCTGCGAAAGACGCCTGCACATGCCTTTACGGCTGAAATTACGGTGCTGTTTTCTCCTGAAAACAGCACTGTAATTTCAGCCGTAACGGACGCTGCCGTGTGAACATACCCTCAGGGCTTAAAATGTCCGGGAAATAGCCCCAATACATGTGTGTCCGCCCCCCAAAAAATGTGTGTATAGGAGACAGCATAGCATATCTATAGCACTACGACCCTATAAACTATGGATAGGATTAGATACAGTGGCTCAGCAGACAGTATCACACATGATAGGATTAGATACAGTGGCTCAGAAGGCAGTATCACACATGATAGGATTAGATACACAGCTCAGCAGACAGTATCACACATGATAGGATTAGATACAGTGGCCCAGCAGACAGTATCACACATGATAGGATTAGATACAGTGGCTCAGCAGACAGTACCACACATGATAGGATTAGATACAGTGGCTCAGCAGACAGTACCACACATGATAGGATTAGATACAGTGGCTCAGCAGACAGTATCACACATGATAGGATTAGATACAGTGGCTCAGCAGACAGTACCACACATGATAGGATTAGATACAGTGGCTCAGCAGACAGTATCACACATGATAGGATTAGATACAGTGGCTCAGCAGACAGTACCACACATGATAGGATTAGATACAGTGGCTCAGCAGACAGTATCACACATGATAGGATTAGATACAGTGGCTCAGCAGACAGTATCACACATGATCGGATTAGATATAGGGCCCAGCAGACAGTATCATACATGATTGGATTAGATACACAGCTCAGCAGACTGTATCACACATGATAGGATTAGATACAGGGCCCAGCTCGCTGACATTGCGGCTCCAGCGCTGGACCCAGGAAAGGTAAGAATAATAATTTTGCTTCTTTATGTGTTACTGATTATTTTTGTGTGTTTGTGTTTTTTTTACAGGTTCGGTTGTTGGACTTCGGATACGAGGACTTCAATGACGGCGTTTTTTTTATTCTCAATAAAATGGTTAATGAGGGTTGTTTTTTTATTTCAATAAAATATTTTTTCTATGTGCTTGTATCTTTTTAAACTTTATTATCACCGCCTTAGTAATGGCCGCTGGCTGATTGACAATCTCCATCACTAAGGCGAGGCTTAATGTTAGCCGATGCAGAGGCTACACTAACCCCCATTATTACCCCGGTACCCACCGCCACCAGGGGTACTGGGAAGAGCCGGATACAAACCAGTACCCGACCATCTGTAGTGACGGGCAGGCACCGGGGTGGCCGCAGGCTGGTAGTATTAGGCTGGGGAAGGCCAAAAACAGTAGCCCTTCCCACCCTTGTAATGCTGCCTGCTGCTGCTGTGTTGTATCTGGCTGGTTATGAAAATTGGGGGGGACCCGACATCGTTCTTTCCAATTATTATTTTTTTTTAAATGACGTGGGGTCCCCCCCATTTTCATAACCAGCCAGATACAATAAAGCAGCAGCAGGCAGCATTACCAGGATGGGAAGGTCCACTGTTTTTGGCCTTTCCCCTCCTGATAATACCAGCCTGCGGCCACCCCAGTGGCCGACCATCACTACAGATGGTCAGGTACTGGATCGTACCCGGCTCTTCCCAGCACCCCTGGTGGCGGTGGGTACCGGGGTAATAAAGGGGGTTAGTGTTAGCCTCTGCACCGGCTAACACTAAGCCCCGCCTTAGCAATGGATGCTGTCAATCAGCCGGCGGCCATTACTAAGGCGGTAGTAATATAGTTTAAAAAAAAACACAAAGACATAGAAAAAATATTTTATTGAAATAAAAAAAAAAACCCACACAACCCTCATTAACCATTTTATTAATAAAAAAAAAGCTGTCATCGAAGTAGTCCTGGAATCCGCCGTAGTCCAACCACCGAACCTGTAAGAAAACACACAAAAAATGATTAGTAACACGTGTTAGGGTATGTGCACACACACTAATTACGTCCGTAATTGACGGAAGTATTTCGGCCGCAAGTCCCGGACCGAACACAGTGCAGGGAGCCGGGCTCCTAGCATCATACTTATGTACGATGCTAGGATTCCCTGCCTCGCTGCAGGAGAACTGTCCCGTACTGAAAACATGTTTACAGTACGGGACAGTTGTCCAGCAGCGAGGCAGGGACTCCTAGCGTCGTACATAACTATAATGCTAGGAGCCCGGCTCCCTGCACTGTGTTCGGTCCGGTACTTGCGGCCGAAATACGTCCGTCAATTACGGACGTAATTAGTGTCTGTGCACATACCCTAAGGCTTAGATACAGGGCCCATGTGTGATACTGTCTGTGGGACCCTGTATCTAAGCCTACCACAAGGTAGGCTTAGATACAGGGTCCAGCAGACAGTAATCTTATACAGTATAAGATTACTGTGTGCTGGGGCCCTGTATCTAAACCTACAGTGTGGTAGGCTTAGATACAGGGCCCAGCAGACAGGATCACGCATGGGCCATGTATCTAAGCCTACCATGTGATTGGCTTAGATACAGGGCCCAGCAGACAGGATCACACAATCTGTGATCCTGTCTCATGGGCCCCCTAAGCCTGCTACATCGTAGGCTTAGGGGTTGTACAGTCCCTAAACATTGATGGCCTATCCACAGGATAGGCCATCAATAGCTGATGTGTCGCCCGGGACCCGCCAATCAGCTGTTTTGAAGGGGCCGCAGCACTCGAACGAGAGCTGCTTCCCCTTCATTTCACTTCTCGCCCACACTGTGAATCGCCGACACCGATTCACAGTGCGACCGGAATGAAGTGACAGGAATGAAGGGGAGCAGCTCTCGTACGAGTGCTGCGGCCCCTTCAAAACAACTGATTGGCGGGTCCCGGGAGTCGGACCCCGCCAGTCAGGGATAACCTTACCTTCCTCTTCGGCCGCGGCGGGAGTTCTGTAGTCTCGATGCTGTGCGCGGCGGCATAGCGCTGTGACGTCATGCGCTGCGCACAGCGCTTGACGTCAGGACCTCCGCTTGCCTCCGCTTGCCATCCGTGGGCCCCCCTGGCTTCGGGGCCCGGTCGCAATTGCGACCGCTGCGACCCCTATAGCTACGCCAGTGTGTACATTCCAATAGATAAATCTCATATGTACTGCTACAACTTAGGGATGACTTGATTGGAAAAGACTCTTTTGTGACTGTTGATGTGTATGAGTATTTTTTGTTATTGATGCTATTGCAGCATAGGCATCGTGGGTGGCCACATTTGTAGGAGCCATTGGGTCTGGATAGAAACGTTGCTCATATTGTTTTGGGTTTACGGATTCTGCTGGGGGCCAGAATATTTTTCAGAGTTAGCGATCGTCGAAAAGTGATGCTTGGATGAGCGGGTATCGCATCTTTGAGGTAAGGGTCACTTTTTATGATGTGCCAATATTTGTGCAAGATTGACCTGATTGTCTTGTTCCCTTGGTTAAATGTTGTGATGAAATTGGCGTTATATTTATTTGGTTCTGGTTTTCTCTGTACACGGATTAGGCAGGAGTCCTGAGATAATAGTGAGGCTTTTAGTCTTGCATCTTTGATAAGTTGTAGAGGGAAGTTCTTTTCTCTAAATCTTCTCTCTAAAATATTGCACTCTGATTTAAAATTTACGTTGGTACTGCAATTTTTACGTTCTCTTCTAAATTGACCGAAGGGTACATTGGTTAACCAAGGGCGATAGTGGGCACTTTTGAAGTCGATATAGCTGTTCACATCGACAGATTTAAAGTGAGTTTTTGTGACAAAACGTTCAGTCATGATGTCATAGCTGATGTTTAGGTCCAGATAATCGATTGAGATTTCAGAAAAAGTGTGCGTGAAAGAGATATCATAACTGTTAGTGTTTAAAAGTTTTATAAAACTAGAAGCTTCGTTTTCTGATCCTGTCCACACGAAGAACAGGTCGTCGATGTAACGCCTATATAAAAGAATGTTGTTTTTAAAAGAATGTTCCCCAAAGATGTATTCCTCTTCGAAGGCCCCCATGTACAGATTTGCGTATTCTGGTGCGAATCTCGTACCCATCGCACAGCCTCTGATTTGATTATAAAAACTGTTATTAAAAGTGAATGTGTTATGATGAAGAATAAAATCAATGCAATCGGTTAGGAAGGAAACTTGATTATCAGGGATTAGGACATTAGATGATAGGAATGATTTGGTTACCTGCATGCCTTTATTGTGTGGGATATTGCTGTACAAAGAGGTTACATCTGCTGTTAAAAAATGTATGTTGGATGTGGTTACATCAGTTTTGAGATTGAATAGATCTCTGATTAGTTGAGTAGAGTCTTTGAGATAAGATGGTAACATAAGTACAAATGGTTGAAGGTGTAAGTCTACAAAGTGAGAGAGGTTACTGGTTAATGAGCCGATTCCTGAAATGATGGGACGTCCGGGGGGGTCTGTGAGTGTTTTGTGGATTTTGGGGAGATGATAGATAAAAGGTATGTTAGGGAATGGTACATGTAAAAAACTTTTTTCTTTTTTCGTGAGTAGGCCCTCCTGGAAGGCTTTCTCTATCATAGATGTATATTTACATATCTAGGCAGGAAGGGGATTGGACGTTAATTTACAATAAAAAGTGTTGTCATTTAAAATCCTCATGGTTTCCTCGAGATAATTGTCTCTGTTCTGGATCACTATTCCTCCCCCTTTGTCGGCAGGACGAATGACTATGTCTTCGTTATTTTGCAGGGATTTGATAGCCCTTCTTTCATGTGAGGTTAGATTATCTTGATAGAGATGGGGAGTCTCTAACATCCTGAATTCATTACTCACTAGTGTTGAAAAAGTTTCAATGAGGGGACCCTGGTGATGGATAGGGTAAAATTCAGATTTGGAGTAAACTTCAACTGGGATGGCTTTTAAATTTGGAGGAGGTATCTGTGGATCCTCTAATGTAATGGATGGTATATAGGGTTTCTGTAAAGCAAAGTGTCTGATGAGAGTAAGCTTTCTAATAAAACGGTTGAGGTCCATAAATAAATCAAAATCATTAGATAAAGATGTGGGGCAAAAGGACAGTCCTTTGTTGAGCAGATTTGTCTCATGGGTGTTTAGCGTGTAGGATGACAAATTAAATATTTTTATTGTTTTATTCGGTTTTTCTTTGGGTTCAATCTCGGACATTGGCTTATTGCGTTTCCTGCCTCCTCTCCGTCCTCTATGTCTGTATTTAGTTTTCTTTTTATGGAGATTTTCTGTATTTTCGGAAAAAAACGGGTGATGGTTTGTGCTTTGGGGCTCATTATATATGGTAGGAGAATGTCGTTGCTGGAAACTGGGGGTTAATGGGGGTCTGGTAAGTTCTGAGGGAAGGCCCAAAAAAGAGGTTGCTGCATAGGTGATGTCAAGTAAGGATGTTGCTAAATCAATATTGGAGGGGTTGTCTATGATAGGTAGAGATGTGGAAAAGCTCCTACGAGGGCTTGTATGTGTGCCAGGAGGGGAGGACTGGGGGGTGCTGTGCACTGATAGTTGGAGTAAGGAAATCAAGCTATATTCCATGGAATCGTTATGTGAGGAGGAGGGGGAGTCAGGAATAGTCAGGACTTCCATTGGTTCAGGTATTGAAAATAACTTGGAGAGGTGATAATCCAAATCAGATGCCCTAAAGGCATTCAGAGATATTTCAGTAATTAGTCCTTTGCTAGGTAAGGGACCGGATTGTGTGGAATTGCAATCCAGGTCTGAGTGGTGGGAAAGGGGTTTAGTTGTCACTAAGGGAATAAGTATGGGATGTTTCTCAGCAAGAATAGTATTAGGTATTGTAAAGAATAAGATCTTCATATTAAATTACATTCCAGTTTTAAAATATGCTACATATTCCAATCAAAATCAGGACCGAACCAAGTTGCGAACCACGCAAAATTTAGTTATCTAATGTTTTATCCGTGCTGTCACAAAAGAATATCTATGTCTGATACTGTATCTATGTGCATCTCGTATTTAAATAATACATGTTTTTTAAGCAGTTTTTAATTTGTCCAATATCTTACCTACGGCAAGCATAGATCTATCCATTCGCTCCCTCGCTCTGATCCCCGCTTGGTTGTCCTGGTAACGAAGCCGCGTCCCGGCTTCGTTCATTCCAACCCAGCTACATTCTTCATTTTTTCTTTTATTTTATTCTTCATTTTTTCTTTTCATTCTTTCAATTGTATCTCAGTCTACTAGTAAAAATTTGGCTTGTTTGTTAAAATACATTACGCATTCATAGCCCTGCGATGGGAACAGTGTGTAAAAAAGCCGGGAGTGACGTCACGATCGCACCTTGACCCCGTCAGATTTGGCGTTTTTTTTTCACTTATGTTAATTTGAACCTATATGCTATATAAGTTGTGTCCTTTCTGATATGTACATGGCCTGATGAAGACGATTGTTCATCGTCGAAACGCGTAGCCACTCACAATAAATTGAACTTATCAATAATACCTCGGGACTTCGTTTCACATCATTCTCACCACACAGCAGCACCTTTGAAAAGATCCACTTTTTTACCTGCACTTGTTTCTGAAGGAGAAGAAGCACCACAAAATTTGTAAGGCAATTTCTCCCGAGTAAAAAAATACCCCACATGTGGTAATAACCGGCTGTTTGGACACACTGCAGGGCTTAGAAGGGAAAGAGCGCTATTTGGCTTTTGGAGATCACATTTAGCAGGAATGGTTTGCGGAGGCCATGTCACATTTGCAAAGCTCCTGAGGGGACAAAACAATGAAAACGCCCAAAAAGTGACTCCATTTAGGAAACTACACCTCTTGAGGAATTCATCTAGGGGTGTAGTGAGCATTTTGACCCCACAGATGTTTCATAGAATTTATTAGAATTGGGCAGTGAAAATAAAAACAATCCTTTTTCTTCAATAAGACGTAGCTTTAGCGAAAATTTTTCATTTTCCCAACAAATAAAGGAAAAAAAGAACACAACATTTGTAAAGAAATTTCTCCCGAGTATGGCAATACCCCATATGTGGTCATAAACTGCTGTTTGGGCACACGGCAGGGCTCAGAAGGGAAGGAGCGCCATTTGGAGTGTAAATGTTGCTGGATTGGTTTCTGGGTGCCTGTGGGCCCAAAACAGCGGAAACCCCCCGGAAGTGACCCAATTTTGGAAACTACACCCCTCAATGCATTTACCTGTAGTAAGCATTTTAACCCTGCAGGTGTTTTGTAGAATTTAGTGTGCACTCGATGTTGCAGAGTGAAAATGGGAGTTTTTCCATAGATATGCCAATATGTGGTGCCCAGCTTGTGCCACCATAACAATCTGGATACCGACTCGGATCTGGCAGCAGCACTGTGGATATTACATGCTTTAAAACCTCCGTTTTCAGGTGAGCACATTTCTTGCCATTTTGCCTCACCTCAACTCACTGATCTACACAAGGTGGCGCCGTCTTTTTGTCCTTTTATTTCTTCTTCTTCTCCTTCAGTCCTTGTGGAAATGAGAAATAATTAGCTAAACCTACATTTTCTTTGAAAAAAATTAGATTTTTATTTTCAGGGCCTGCTCCCAATAAGTTCTGCAAAAAAAACTGTGGGGTCAAAACGCTCACTATACCCCTAGATAATTTCCTCAATGGGTGTAGTTTCCAAAATGGGGTCACTTGTGGGGGGTTTCCACTGTTTTGTCCCCTCAGGGGCTTTGTAAATGTGACATGGCCTCTGCAAACTATTCCTGCTAAATTCGAGCTCCAAAAGCCAAATGGCGCTCCATCCCTTCTAAGCCCAGCCGTGTCTCAATACAGCCAATTATTACCACATGTGGGGTATTGTTTTACTAGGGAGAAATTGCTTTACACATTTTGCAGTGCTTTTTCTCCTTTAGTCCTTGTGGAAACCTACATTTTCTTTGAAAATATTTAGATTTTTATTTTCAGGGCCTACTTCCAATAATTTCTGTAAAAAACCTGTGCGGTCAAAATGCTCACTATACCCCTAGATAATTTCCTTGAGGTGTGTAGTTTCCCAAATGGGATCACTTTTGGGGGATTTTCACTGTTTTGGCAAACTCCCTAGAGATGAGCATATTAACCTTTTGGACGCCTGGAGCCGATGTATCTTCTTTGTCCGACGACAAGGTTGAAGGACCTGTGGGTAACGTCACGCTGTATTTCTGCAGTGAAAGAAGCTGGGTGGGAACGATGAGAAGTGTATGATGCTGATTTGTCAGCGTCATACACTTCTATTCACAACGCCCAGTTGGTAAAAACACAATACACGCCCAGTTGGTAAAAACACAATACACGCCCAGTTGGAAATACGAGAAAACACGCGCAGTTGTCCATTGAAAAGCTAATTTGCATAAATATAAAATTGCTCATAACTTGGGCAAAAATGATCGTTTTAAAAAATATATATATTTTTTTTCTGTTATCTACATTGCAGCGCCCATCACATGCAATAGGAGATAGGGATTTGATAATCTGGTGACAGAGCCTCTTTAACTGGCCCCTGCAAAAATAGCCTTTTGAAATTTTCCTGAAAATTCAGAGAAATTGCTGCTAAAGTTCAAAGCCTTGTAACGTCCTAGAAAAATAAAACGTTGTTCAAAAAACGATGCCAATCTAAAGTAGACATATGGGGGATGTTAATTAGGAACAATTTTGTGTGTTATAACTTCCTGTCTTAGGGCATGCCCACACGTGGCGGATTTCCTCCGCAACTGTCCGCATCAATGCCGCACAGAATCTGCGTTGCAGATTCTGCAACAGATCTGCCCAAAATGTGCAGTAAATTGAAGCGGACTAGCTGCTGCGGACTGCGGGAAAAGTGCTTCCCTTCTCTCTATCAGTGCAGGATAGAGAGAAGGGACAGCACTTTCCCTAGTGAAAGTAAACGATTTTCATACTTACCGGCCGTTGTCTTGGTGATGCGTCCCTCTTTCGGCATCCAGCCCGACCTCCCTGGATGGCGCGGCAGTCCATGTGACCGCTGCAGCCTGTGATTGGCTGCAGCCATCACTTAGACTGAAACGTCATCCTGGGAGGCCGGACTGGAGACAGAAGCAGGGAGTTCTCGGTAAGTATGAACTTCTATTTTTTTTACAGGTTGATGTATATTGGGATCGGTAGTCACTGTCCCGGGTGCAGAAACAGTTACTGCCGATCGTTTAACTCTTTCAGCACCCTGGACAGTGACTATTTACTGACGTCGCCTAGCAACGCTCCCGTAATTACGGGAGCCCCATTGACTTCCTCAGTCTGGCTGTAGACCTAGAAATACATAGGTCCAGCCAGAATGAAGAAATGTCATGGCAAAAAAGCAAGACGCATCCGCAGCACTCCATAAAGTCAATGGAGAAATTCCGCAATGAGTCCGCAACCAGTCCGCCACTGCTCCGCAACAGACAGAGCATGCTGCGGACACCAAATTCCGCTCCGCAGCCTATGCTCCGAAGCGGAATTTTACGCATCGTCTAAACGAACACTTCTAAATAGAAGTGGAAGTCAATGGAGAAACGGCTCCGCTGCGGATTAACGCTGCGGAGTGTCTGCAGCGGAATTCAAGTGAAATTTCGCCACGTGTGAACCCAGCCTTACAAGCAGATACATTTAAATTGAGAAAAATGCTCATTTTTGCAATTTTTCGCAAAATTTGGGTATTTTTCACAATTAAATACTGAATATATCGAGCAAATTTTGCCAGTAACATAAAGTCCAATGTGTCACGAGAAAACAATCTCAGAATCGCTTGGATAGGTGAAAGCATTCCGGAGTTATTACCACATAAAGGGAAACATGTCAGATTTGAAAAATGAGGCTCGGTCAGGAAGGTCAAAAGTGGCCAAAGAGGGAAGGGGTTAATGAGGGAGCTAATTTGGAGAGGAAGGAAACCCAGGATGAAGTTAAAATACTTGATGGATAGAGGAGAAGAGGGTGGACTGGCAGTACCTGACTTGAGAATATATTTTTTGTCAGGACAGTGGAGAAATATTTTGAGTGGGAAACAATCTCCGTTTCTACAAAATATTAGTAAGTCTAGTAGGGGCCATCTTCAGAATATACTTGAGGTAATGGAGTCCGGGCAATTGAGAAATTGTAAGGAGTGTCCAACAATATATATGATGCATGAAATTGGGGTTCAATTAAGAAAAATGTTCATTTAAATGGAGCATCGAGCTTCACTACATTAATTGTCAACTTTAATATATTAGAGGTTAATAAAATAACTGATTGGAGTGGATGGTCCAAATATGGACTCAGGTTGGTTAGACATTTTATTTTCTAATGGCAATCTGAAAGATTGGGATACACTGAGGACAGAATAGAATATTCCTTCACATGAGATGTAAATATTTTCAATGAAATCACGCGGTGATTGTGACTCGGGATAAAACTTTATTCCATTTGGAGTCTTCTGACTCGTTATGGAACTTATATCAATTTGGGAGGGGAAAAGGTTTACTAGAACGGATTTATAAGAAATTAAAATGCGAGTCTAGAGGGGAGGGGAATCAAAGAGGAAGGGGGGAGTGGGAATATCTTTTTGGGATAATAGATGACAATGAATGGAGAAAAATAAGCAGATGCACTGGTAAATTGTAATTGAATAGGTCCCATAGAATGACATAATGTTTTATTATACACGGTTTGTATTTAACGCCAAAGAAAATGAAAAGGTTTACGGGAAAATGTGGGATATCAGAGGCAGATTTCTCGCACTTGTTTTGGAATTGTCCTATGGTTCACCAATTCTGGGTAAGCTTGGCACAAAATAATACTAAGGAATATAAACATGGAGTTTGGATATTATAATAGCAAAAATAAAAACGTTACATTTGAACAACTATGGGAACCATGGATCAAGAGCATGACAGATGAACAAAGGGTTATGTTCAACTCAAGGATGACAATTGGGTAAAGATGTGAGGGTGCTCGGAGAGCTACGTATGGGAGAGAGCTGAAGGTTTTTTGTTTTTTTTTAAACTAATAATACATATGTATACGCTTAAAATGCACTTTGTTATGTATAAGTAAGGTTTTTGTATTAGGATTAGGTTGGGGGAGGGGTCGGGATTGTTTTTTGTTATATGTATTAATATCTTATCGAAATGAGAATAAAAATAAACCAGAATCGCACTCTGTTTCCGCTTATCTGGATTCTGGAGCGACTGCGAATTTCATCCAACAGGCCTTAGTAGACCGTCTCTATTTGCCCACGACGCCTTTGGAGAAACCTCCAGCTGTCGCTTCTGTGAATGGTCAACCTCTGCTAGACCCAATTCTTTCCATTACTGAACCTAGTGAAAACATGCCGTTCATCCATGTGCCGTTCATCCATGTGAACGTTCATCCATGTGCCAATCACTGGTCTCAGCGGTCATGTGCTGTACATGCTAGCGTCACTGCTGAGGTCAATGACTGGCTGCAGTGGTCTTGTGGATGTACGGCATATGTCTAATGTATGAGTGGTGTGTACAGCATGTATCCTATGTGTGAGTGGCGTGTACAATATGTATCCTATGTGTGAGTGGCGTGTACAGCATGTATCCTATGTGTGAGTGGTGTGTACAGCATGTATCCTATGTGTGAGTGGCGTGTACAATATGTATCCAATGTGTGAGTGGCGTGTACAGCATGTATCCTATGTGTGAGTGGCATGTACAGCATGTATCCTATGTGTGAGTGGCGTGTACAGCATGTATCCTATGTGTGAGTGGCGTGTGCAGCATGTATCCTATGTGTGAGTGGCCTGTGCAGCATGTATCCTATGTGTGAGTCGTGTGTACAGCATGTATCCTATGTGTGAGTGGCGTGTACAGCATGTATCCTATGTGTGAGTGGCGTGTACAGCATGTATCCTATGTGTGAGTGGTGTGTACAGCATGTATCCTGTGTGTGAGTGGCATGTACAGCATGTATCCTGTGTGTGAGTGGCATGTACAGCGCGTATCCTATGTGTGAGTGGTGTGTACAGCATGTATCCTATGTGTGAGTGGCGTGTACAGCAGGTATCTTATGTGTGAGTGGCGTGTACAGCATGTATCCTATGTGTGAGTGGTGTGTGCACCATGTATCCTATGTGTGTGTGGCGTGTACAGCATGTATCCTATGTGTGAGTGGCGTGTACAGCATGTATCCTATGTGTGAGTGGCGTGTACAGCGTGTATCCTATGTGTGAGTGGCGTGTGCAGCAGGTATCTTATGTGTGAGTGACATGTACAACATGTATCCTATGTGTGAGTGGCCTGTGCAGCAAGTATCCTAAGTGTGAGTGGCCTGTGCAGCAAGTAACCTATGTGTGAGTGGCATGTACAGCATGTATCCTATGTGTGAGTGGCGTATACAGCATGTGTACTATGTGTAAGTGGCGTGTACAGCATGTATCCTATGTGTGAGTGGTGTGTACAGCATGTATCCTATGTGTGAGTGGCGTGTGCAGCATGTATCCTATGTGTGAGTGGCGTGTGCAGCATGTATCCTATGTGTGAGTGGCGTGTACAGCATGTATCCTATGTGTGAGTGGTGTGTGCAGCATGTATCCTATGTGTGAGTGGCGCGTGCAGCATGTATCCTATGTGTGAGTGGCCTGTGCAGCAAGTATCCTATGTGTGAGTGGCATGTACAGCGTGTATCCTATGTGTGAGTGGGGTGTACAGCATGTATCCTATGTGAGTGGTGTGTACAGCATGTATCCTATGTGTGAGTAGGGTGTACAGCATGTATCCTATGTGTGAGTGGCGTGTACAGCATGTATCCTATGCGAGTGGTGTGTACAGCATGTATCCTATGTGTGAGTGGCGTGTACAGCATGTATCCTATGTGTGAGTGGTGTGTGCAGCATGTATCCTATGTGTGAGTGGCATGTGCAGGAAGTATCCTAAGTGTGAGTGGCCTGTGCAGCAAGTATCCTATGTGTGAGTGGCATGTACAGCATGTATCCTATGTGTGAATGGCACATGCAGCATGTATCCTATGTGTGAGTGGTGTGTACAGCATGTATCCTATGTGTGAGTGGTGTGTGCAGCATGTATCCTATGTGTGAGTGGCGTGTGCAGCGTGTAGCCTATGTGTGAGTGGCATGTACAGCATGTATCCTATGTGTGAGTGGAGTGTGCAGCATGTATCCTATGTGTGAGTGGCGTATACAGCATGTGTACTATGTGTAAGTGGCGTGTACAGCATGTATCCTATGTGTGAGTGGTGTGTACAGCAAGTATCCTATGTGTGAGTGGTGTGTACAGCATGTATCCTATCTGTGAGTGGTGTGTACAGCATGTGTCCTATCTGTGAGTGGTGTGTACAGCATGTGTCCTATGTGTGAGTGGTGTGTGCAGCATGTATCCTATGTGTGAGTGGTGTGTACAGCATGTATCCTATCTGTGAGTGGTGTGTACAGCATGTATCCTATGTGTGAGTGGCGTGTACAGCATGTACTATGTGTAAGTGGCGTGTACAGCATGTATCCTATGTGTGAGTGGCGTGTACAGCATGTATCCTATCTGTGAGTGGTGTGTACAGCATGTATCCTATGTGTGAGTGGTGTGTGCAGCATGTATCCTATGTGTGAGTGGAGTGTACAGCATGTGTCCTATATGTAAGTGGTGTGTACAGCATTTATCCTATGTGTGAGTGGTGTGTACAGCATGTATCCTATGTGTGAGTGGGGTGTACAATATGTATCCAATGTGTGAGTGGTGTGTGCAGCATGTATCCTATGTGTGAGTGGCATGTACAGCATGTATCCTATGTGTGAGTGGCGTGTACAGCATGTATCCTATCTGTGAGTGGTGTGTACAGCATGTATCCTGTGTGAGTGGCGTGTACAGCATGTGTCCTATATGTAAGTGGTGTGTACAGCATTTATCCTATGTGTGAGTGGTGTGTACAGCATGTATCCTATGTGTGAGTGGCGTGTACAGCATGTATCCTATGTGTGAGTGGCATGTACAGCATGTATCCTATGTGTGAGTGGCGTGTACAGCATGTATCCTATCTGTGAGTGGCGTGTACAGCATGTGTCCTATGTGTGAGTGGCGTGTACAGCATGTGTCCTATATGTAAGTGGTGTGTACAGCATTTATCCTATGTGTGAGTGGTGTGTACAGCATTTATCCTATGTGTGAGTGGCGTGTACAGCATGTATCCTATGTGTGAGTGGTGTGTGCAGCATGTATCCTATGTGTGAGTGGTGTGTACAGCATGTATCCTATGTGTGAGTGGCGTGTACAGCATGTATCCTATGTGAGTGGTGTGTACAGCATGTATCCTATGTGTGAGTGGGGTGTACAGCATGTATCCTATGTGTGAGTGGCGTGTACAGCATGTATCCTATGTGTGAGTGGCGTGTACAGCGTGTATCCTATGTGTGAGTGGCGTGTGCAGCATGTATCCTATGTGTGAGTGGCCTGTGCAGCAAGTATCCTATGTGTGAGTGGTGTGTACAGCATGTATCCTATGTGTGAGTGGCGTGTACAGCGTGTATCCTATGTGTGAGTGGCGTGTGCAGCATGTATCCTATGTGTGAGTGGCCTGTGCAGCATGTATCCTATGTGTGAGTGGTGTGTACAGCATGTATCCTATGTGTGAGTGGCGTGTACAGCGTGTATCCTATGTGTGAGTGGCGTGTGCAGCGTGTAGCCTATGTGTGAGTGGCATGTACAGCATGTATCCTATGTGTGAGTGGCGTGTACAGCATGTATCCTATGTGTGAGTGGCGTGTACAGCATGTATCCTATGTGTGAGTGGCGTGTACAGCATGTATCCTATGTGTGAGTGGCATGTACAGCATGTATCCTATGTGTGAGGGGCGTGTGCAGCATGTATCCTATGTGTGAGTGGCGCGTGCAGCATGTATCCTATGTGTGAGTGGCATGTACAGCATGTGTACTATGTGTGAGTGGCGTATGCAGCATGTATCCTATGTGTGAGTGGCATGTACAGCATGTGTCCTATGTGTAAGTGGTGTGTGCAGCATGTATCCTATGTGTGAGTGGCGTGTACAGCATGTATCCTATGTGTGAGTGGCGTATGCAGCATGTATCCTATGTGTGAGTGGCGTGTGCAGCATGTATCCTATGTGTGAGTGGCGTGTGCAGCATGTATCCTATGTGTGAGTGGCGTGTACAGCATGTATCCTATGTGTGAGTGGTGTGCACAGCATGTATCCTATGTGTGAGTGGCCTGTACAGCATGTATCCTATGTGTGAGTGGCGTGTGCAGCATGTATCCTATGTGTGAGTGGCACATGCAGCATGTATCCTATGTGTGAGTGGCGTGTACAGCATGTATCCTATGTGTGAGTGGCATGTGCAGCATGTATCCTATGTGTGAGTGGCGTGTGCAGCGTGTAGCCTATGTGTGAGTGGCATGTACAGCATGTATCCTATGTGTGAGTGGTGTGTACAGCATGTATCCTATGTGTGAGTGGTGTGTGCAGCATGTATCCTATGTGTGAGTGGCGTGTACAGCATGTATCCTATGTGTGAGTGGCATGTGCAGCATGTATCCTATGTGTGAATGGCACATGCAGCATGTATCCTATGTGTGAGTGGCATGTACAGCATGTATCCTATGTGTGAGTGGCATGTGCAGCATGTATCCTATGTGTGAGTGGCGTGTGCAGCATGTATCCTATGTGTGAGTGGCACATGCAGCATGTATCCTATGTGTGAGTGGTGTGTACAGCATGTATCCTATGTGTGAGTGGTGTGTGCAGCATGTATCCTATGTGTGAGTGGCGTGTACAGCATGTATCCTATGTGTGAGTGGCATGTGCAGCATGTATCCTATGTGTGAATGGCACATGCAGCATGTATCCTATGTGTGAGTGGCATGTACAGCATGTATCCTATGTGTGAGTGGCATGTGCAGCATGTATCCTATGTGTGAGTGGCGTGTGCAGCATGTATCCTATGTGTGAGTGGCACATGCAGCATGTATCCTATGTGTGAGTGGCACATGCAGCATGTATCCTATGTGTGAGTGGCGTGTACAGCATGTATACTATGTGTGAGTGGCGTGTGCAGCATGTATCCTATGTGTGAGTGGTGTGTACAGCATGTATCCTATGTGTGAGTGGTGTGTACAGCATGTATCCTATGTGTGAGTGGTGTGTACAGCATGTATCCTATCTGTGAGTGGCGTGTACAGCACGTATCCTATGTGTGAGTTGCGTGTACAGCATGTATCCTATGTGTGAGTGGCGTGTACAGCATGTATCCTATGTGTGAGTGGCATGTGCAGCATGTATCCTATGTGTGAGTGGCGTGTGCAGCATGTATCCTATGTGTGAGTGGCGTGTACAGCATGTATCCTATGTGTGAATGGCACATGCAGCATGTATCCTATGTGTGAGTGGCGTGTACAGCATGTATCCTATGTGTGAATGGCACATGCAGCATGTATCCTATGTGTGAGTGGCGTGTACAGCATGTATCCTATGTGTGAGTGGCGTGTACAGCATGTATCCTATGTGTGAGTGGCATGTACAGCATGTATCCTATGTGTGAGTGGCATGCGCAGCATGTATCCTATGTGTGAGTGGCGTGCACAGCATGTATCCTATGTGTGAGTGGCGTGTACAGCATGTGTCCTATGTGTGAGTGGTGTGTGCAGCATGTGTCCTATGTGTGAGTGGTGTGTGCAGCATGTAGCCTATGTGTGAGTGGCGTGTGCAGAATGTATCCTATGTGTGAGTGGCGTGTACAGCATGTATCCTATGTGTGAGTGGCGTGTACAGCATGTATCCTATGTGTGAGTGACGTGTACAGCATGTATTCTATGTGAGTGGTGTGTACAGCATGTATCCTGTGTGAGTGGCGTGTACAGCATGTATCCTATGTGTGAGTGGCGTGTACAGCATGTATCCTATGTGTGAGTGGCGTGTGCAGCATGTATCCTATGTGTGATTGGCGTGTACAGCGTGTATCCTATGTGTGAGTGCCGTGTGCAGCAGGTATCTTATGTGTGAGTGACATGTGCAGCATGTATCCTATGTGTGAGTGGTGTGTGCAGCATGTATCCTATGTGTGAGTGGCGTGTGCAGCAAGTATCCTAAGTGTGAGTGGCCTGTGCAGCAAGTATCCTATGTGTGAGTGGCATGTACAGCATGTATCCTATGTGTGAGTGGTGTGCACAGCATGTATCCTATGTGTGAGTGGCGTGTACAGCATGTATCCTATGTGTGAATGGCGTGTACAGCATGTATCCTATGTGTGAGTGGTGTGTACAGCATGTATCCTATGTGTGAGTGGCGTGTACAGCATCTATCCTATGTGTGAATGGTGCATGCAGCATGTATCCTATGTGTGAGTGGCATGTACAGCATGTATCCTATGTGTGAGTGGCGTGTACAGCATGTATCCTATGTGTGAGTGGCATGTGCAGCATGTATCCTATGTGTGAGTGGCGTGTGCAGCATGTATCCTATGTGTGAGTGGTGTGCACAGCATGTATCCTATGTGTGAGTGGCCTGTGCAGCAAGTATCCTATGTGTGAGTGGCGTGTGCAGCGTGTAGCCTATGTGTGAGTGGCATGTACAGCATGTATCCTATGTGTGAGTGGTGTGTACAGCATGTATCCTATGTGTGAGTGGTGTGTACAGCATGTATCCTATGTGTGAGTGGAGTGTGCAGCATGTATCCTATGTGTGAGTGGAGTGTGCAGCATGTATCCTGTGTGAGTGGCGTGTACAGCATGTGTCCTATGTGTGAGTGGAGTGTGGTGTGAGTGGAGTGTACAGCATGTGTACTATGTGTGAGTGGCGTGTACAGCATTTATCCTATGTGTGAGTGGCATGTACAGCTTGTGTCCTATGTGTGAGTGGCGTGTGCAGCATGTATCCTATGTGTGAGTGGCATGTACAGCATGTATCCTATGTGTGAGTAGCGTGTACAGCATGTGTTCTATGTGTGAGTGGCGTGTACAGCATGTATCCTGAGTGAGTGGCGTGTACAGCATGTATCCTATGTATGAGTGGCGTATGCAGCATGTATCCTATGTGTGAGTGGTGTGTGCATCATGTATCCTATGTGTGAGTGGCGTGTACAGCATCTATCCTATGTGTGAATGGTGCATGCAGCATGTATCCTATGTGTGAGTGGCATGTACAGCATGTATCCTATGTGTGAGTGGCGTGTACAGCATGTATCCTATGTGTGAGTGGCATGTGCAGCATGTATCCTATGTGTGAGTGGCGTGTGCAGCATGTATCCTATGTGTGAGTGGTGTGCACAGCATGTATCCTATGTGTGAGTGGCCTGTGCAGCAAGTATCCTATGTGTGAGTGGCGTGTGCAGCGTGTAGCCTATGTGTGAGTGGCATGTACAGCATGTATCCTATGTGTGAGTGGTGTGTACAGCATGTATCCTATGTGTGAGTGGTGTGTACAGCATGTATCCTATGTGTGAGTGGAGTGTGCAGCATGTATCCTATGTGTGAGTGGAGTGTGCAGCATGTATCCTGTGTGAGTGGCGTGTACAGCATGTGTCCTATGTGTGAGTGGAGTGTGGTGTGAGTGGAGTGTACAGCATGTGTACTATGTGTGAGTGGCGTGTACAGCATTTATCCTATGTGTGAGTGGCATGTACAGCTTGTGTCCTATGTGTGAGTGGCGTGTGCAGCATGTATCCTATGTGTGAGTGGCATGTACAGCATGTATCCTATGTGTGAGTAGCGTGTACAGCATGTGTTCTATGTGTGAGTGGCGTGTACAGCATGTATCCTATGTATGAGTGGCGTATGCAGCATGTATCCTGAGTGAGTGGCGTGTACAGCATGTATCCTATGTATGAGTGGCGTATGCAGCATGTATCCTATGTGTGAGTGGTGTGTGCATCATGTATCCTATGTGTGAGTGGTGTGTGCAGCATGTATCCTATGTGTGAGTGGTGTGTGCAGCATGTATCCTATGTGTGAGTGGCGTATGCAGCATATATCCTATGTGTGAGTGGCGTATGCAGCATGTATCCTATGTGTGAGTGGCGTATGCAGCATGTATCCTATGTGTGAGTGGCGTGTGCAGCATGTATCCTATGTGTGAGTGGCGTGTGCAGCATGTATCCTTTGTGTGAGTGGAGTGTGCAGCATGTATCCTGTGTGAGTGGCGTGTACAGCATGTGTCCTATATGTAAGTGGTGTGTACAGCATTTATCCTATGTGTGAGTGGCGTGTGGTGTGAGTGGCGAGTACAGCATGTATCCTATGTGTGAGTGGCGTGTACAGCATTTATCCTATGTGTGAGTGGCATGTACAGCATGTATTCTATGTGTGATGGCGTGTACAGCATGTGTCCTATGTGTGAGTGACGTGTACAGCATGTATCCTATGTGTGAGTGGCGTGTACAGCATGTATTCTATGTGTGAGTGGCATGTACAGCATGTGTCCTATGTGTGAGTGGCGTGTACAGCATGTGTCCTATGTGTGAGTGGCGTGTGCAGCAGGTATCTTATGTGTGAGTGGCGTGTACAGCATGTATCCTATGTGTGAGTGGCGTGTACAGCATGTATCCTATGTGTGAGTGGCGTGTACAGCGTGTATCCTATGTGTGAGTGGCGTGTACAGCGTGTATCCTATGTGTGAGTGGCATGTACAGCATGTATCCTATGTGTGAGTGGCGTGTACAGCATGTATTCTATGTGTGAGTGACGTGTACAGCATGTATCCTATGTGTGAGTGGCGAGTACAGCATGTATCCTATGTGTGAGTGGCGTGTACAGCATGTGTCCTATGTGTGAGTGGCGTGTGCAGCAGGTATCTTATGTGTGAGTGGCGTGTACAGCATGTATCCTATGTGTGAGTGGCGTGTACAGCATGTATCCTATGTGTGAGTGGCGTGTACAGCATGTGTCCTATGTGTGAGTGGCGTGTGCAGCGTGTATCCTATGTGTGAGTGGCGCATGCAGCAAGTATCCTATGTGTGAGTGGCGTGTGCAGCGTGTAGCCTATGTGTGAGTGGCATGTACAGCATGTACAAATTAAAGATTTTGCTGATACCCTCACTTATTTATATATACAAAGTGAGTTATGGGGAACCACAAGGTGTACACCACCAATTATTGTTATTTATTTTACTTTGGAAATAGGGAGAGAGGAAAAGAATTGTGGTTCCTATTATAAATTGAAAATAATAAATTTTATTAATTGTATTTATATTAAAATTATTATTGTATTTTAATATAAATACAATTAATAAAATTTATTATTTTCAATTTATAATAGGAACCACAATTCTTTTCCTCTCTCCCTATTTCCAAAGTAAAATAAATAATGTACAGCATGTATCCTATGTGTGAGTGGTGTGTACAGCATGTGTCCTATTTTTGAGTGGCATGTACAGCATGTTTCCTATGTGTGAGTGGTGTGTGCAGCATGTATCCTATGTGTGAGTGGCGCATGCAGCAAGTATCCTATGTGTGAGTGGCGTGTGCAGCGTGTAGCCTATGTGTGAGTGGCATGTACAGCATGTATCCTATGTGTGATTGGCGTGTACTGCACGTATCCTATGTGTGAGTGGCGTGTACAGCATGTATCCTATGTGTGAGTGGCATGTACAGCATGTGTCCTTTGTGTGAGTAGTGTGTACAGCATATATCCTATGTGTGAGTGGCGTGTACAGCGTGTATCCTATGTGTGAGTGGCGTGTGCAGCAGGTATCTTATGTGTGAGTGACATGTACAACATGTATCCTATGTGTGAGTGGTGTGTGCAGTATGTATCCTATGTGTGAGTGGTGTGTACAGCATGTATCCTATGTGTGAGTGGTGTGTACAGCATGTATCCTATGTGTGAGTGGCGTGTGCAGCATGTATCCTATTTGTGAGTGGTGTGTACAGCATGTGTCCTATGTGTGAGTGGCGTGTACAGCATGTATCCTATGTGTGAGTGGCGTGTACAGCATGTTTCCTATGTGTGAGTGGCGTGTACAGCATGTATTCTATGTGTGAGTGGTGTGTACAGCATGTTTCCTATGTGTGAGTGGCGTGTGCAGCATGTATCCTATGTGTGAGTGGCGTGTGCAGCAAGTATCCTATGTGTGAGTGGCGTGTGCAGCGTGTAGCCTATGTGTGAGTGGCATGTACAGCATGTATCCTATGTGTGAGTGGCGTATACAGCATGTGTACTATGTGTGAGTGGCGTGTACAGCATGTATCCTATGTGTGAGTGGTGTGTACAGCATGTATCCTATGTGTGAGTGGTGTGTACAGCATGTATCCTATGTGTGAGTGGTGTGTACAGCATGTATCCTATGTGTGAGTGGAGTGTGCAGCATGTATCCTGTGTGAGTGGCGTGTACAGCATGTATCCTATGTGTGAGTGGTGTGTACAGCATGTATCCTATGTGTGAGTGGTGTGTACAGCATGTATCCTATGTGTGAGTGGCGTGTGCAGCATGTATCCTGTGTGAGTGGTGTGTACAGCATTTATCCTATGTGTGAGTGGAGTGTACAGCATTTATCCTATATGTGTGTGGCATGTACAGCTTGTGTCCTATGTGTGAGTGGTGTGTGCAGCATGTATCCTATGTGTGAGTGGTGTGTGCAGCATGTATCCTATGTGTGAGTGTCATGTACAGCATGTATCCTATGTGTGAGTGGCGTGTGCAGCATGTATCCTATGTGTGAGTGGCCTGTGCAGCATGTATCCTATGTGTGAGTGGCCTGTGCAGCAAGTATCCTATGTGTGAGTGGCATGTACAGCATGTATCCTATGTGTGAGTGGCGTATACAGCATGTGTACTATGTGTGAGTGGCGTGTACAGCATGTATCCTATGTGTGAGTGGTGTGTACAGCATGTATCCTATGTGTGAGTGGTGTGTATAGCATGTATCCTGTGTGAGTGGTGTGTACAGCATTTATCCTATGTGTGAGTGGCGTGTGGTGTGAGTGGAGTGTACAGCATTTATCCTATATGTGTGTGGCATGTACAGCTTGTGTCCTATGTGTGAGTGGTGTGTGCAGCATGTATCCTATGTGTGAGTGGCGTGTGCAGCATGTATCCTATGTGTGAGTGGCGTGTACAGCATGTATCCTAAGTGTGAGTGACGTGTACAGCATTTATCCTATGTTTGAGTGGCATGTACAACACGTATCCTATGTGTGAGTGGTGTGTACAGCATGTATCCTATGTGTGAGTGGTGTGTACAGCATGTATCCTATGTGTGAGTGGCGTGTGCAGCGTGTATCCTATGTGTGAGTGGCATGTACAGCATGTATCCTATGTGTGAGTATCGTGTACAGCATGTGTACTATGTGTGAGTGGCGTGTACAGCATGTATCCTGAGTGAGTGGCGTGTACAGCATGTATCCTATGTGTGAGTGGCGTATGCAGCATGTATCCTATGTGTGAGTGGCATGTACAGCATGTATCCTATGTGTGAGTGGTGTGTACAGCATGTATCCTATGTGTGAGTGGCCTGTACAGCATGTATCCTATGTGTGAGTGGCGTGTACAGCATGTATCCTATGTGTGAGTGGTGTGTACAGCATGTATCCTATGTGTGAGTGGTGTGTGCAGCATGTATCCTGTGTGAGTGGCGTGTACAACATGTATCCTATGTGTGAGTGGCCTGTACAGCATGTGTCCTATATGTAAGTGGTGTGTACAGTATTTACCCTATGTGTGAGTGGCATGTACAGCATGTATTCTATTTTTGAGTGGCGTATGCAGCATGTATCCTATGTGTGAGTGGCGTGTGCAGCGTGTAGCCTATGTGTGAGTGGTGTGTGCAGCATGTATCCTATGTGTGAGTGGCGTATGCAGCATGTATCCTATGTGTGAGTGGCGTGTACAGCATTTATCCTATGTGTGAGTGGCGTGTACAGCATGTATCCTATGTGTGAGTGGTGTGTACAGCATGTGTCCTATGTGTGAGTGGCGTGTACAGCATGTGTCCTATGTGTGAGTGGCGTGTGCAGCAGGTATCTTATGTGTGAGTGGTGTGTACAGCATGTATCCTATGTGTGAGTGGCGTGTACAGCATGTATCCTATGTGTGAGTGGCGTGTACAGCATGTGTCCTATTTTTGAGTGGCATGTACAGCATGTGTCCTATATGTAAGTGGTGTGTACAGCATTTATCCTATGTGTGAGTGGCGTGTGGTGTGAGTGGAGTGTACAGCATGTGTACTATGTGTGAGTGGCGTGTACAGCATGTATCCTATATGTAAGTGGTGTGTACAGCATTTATCCTATGTGTGAGTGGCGTGTGGTGTGAGTGGAGTGTACAGCATGTATCCTATGTGTGAGTGGCGTGTACAGCTTGTGTCCTATGTGTGAGTGGCGTGTGCAGCATGTATCCTATGTGTGAGTGGTGTGTGCAGCATGTGTCCTATGTGTGAGTGGCGTGTGCAGCATGTGTCCTATGTGTGAGTGGCATGTACAGCATGTATCCTATGTGTGAGTAGCGTGTACAGCATGTGTACTATGTGTGAGTGGCATGTACAGCATGTATCCTATGTGTGAGTAGCGTGTACAGCATGTGTACTATGTGTGAGTGGCGTGTACAGCATGTATCCTGAGTGAGTGGCGTGTACAGCATGTATCCTATGTGTGAGTGGCGTATGCAGCATGTATCCTATGTGTGAGTGGTGTGTACATCATGTATCCTATGTGTGAGTGGTGTGTACAGCATGTATCCTATGAGTGAGTGGCGTGTACAGCATGTGTCCTATGTGTGAGTGGTGAGTACAGCATGTATCCTATGTGTGAGTGGTGTGTACAGCATGTATCCTATGTGTGAGTGGTGTGTACAGCATGTGTCCTATGTGTGAGTGGCGTGTGCAGCGTGTATCCTATGTGTGAGTGGCCTGTACAGCATGTATCCTATGTGTGAGTGGCGTGTACAGCATGTGTACTATGTGTGAGTGGCGTGTACAATATGTATCCTATGTGTGAGTTTCGTGTACAGCATGTAACCTATGTGTGAGTGGCCTGTACAGCATGTATCCTATGTGTGAGTGGCGTGTACAGCATGTATCCTATGTGTGAGTTTCGTGTACAGCATGTAACCTATGTGTGAGTGGCCTGTACAGCATGTATCCTATGTGTGAGTGGTGTGTACAGCATGTATCCTATGTGTGAGTGGTGTGTGCAACATGTATCCTGTGTGAGTGGCGTGTACAGCATGTGTCCTATATGTAAGTGGTGTGTACAGTATTTATCCTATGTGTGAGTGGCGTGTGGTGTGAGTGGCGTGTACAGCATGTATCCTATGTGTGAGTGACGTGTACAGCATTTATCCTATGTGTGAGTGGCGTGTACAGCATGTATCCTATGTGTGAGTGGCGTGTACAGCATGTATTCTATGTGTGAGTGGCGTGTACAGCATGTCCTATGTGTGAGTGGCGTGTACAGCATGTGTCCTATGTGTGAGTGGCGTGTGCAGCAGGTATCTTATTTGTGAGTGGTGTGTACAGCATGTATCCTATGTGTGAGTGGCGTGTACAGCATGTATCCTATGTGTGAGTGGCGTATACAGCATGTATCCTATGTGTGAGTGGCGTGTACAGCATGTATCCTATGTGTGAGTGGCGTGTACAGCATGTATCCTATGTGTGAGTGGCGTGTACAGCATGTGTCCTATGTGTGAGTGGTGTGTACAGCATGTATCCTATGTGTGAGTGGTGTGTACAGCATGTATCCTATGTGTGAGTGGCGTGTACAGCAGGTATCTTATGTGTGAGTGACGTGTACAGCATGTATCCTATGTGTGAGTGGCGTGTACAGCATGTGTCCTATGTGTGAGTGGCGTGTGCAGCATGTGTCCTATGTGTGAGTGACGTGTACAGCATGTATCCTATGTGTGAGTGGCGTGTACAGCATGTATCCTATGTGTGAGTGGTGTGTACAGCATGTATCCTATGTGTGAGTGGTGTGTACAGCATGTATCCTATGTGTGAGTGGTGTGTACAGCAGGTATCTTATGTGTGAGTGGTGTGTACAGCATGTATCCTATGTGTGAGTGGTGTGTACAGCATGTATCCTATGTGTGAGTGGCGTGTACAGCAGGTATCTTATGTGTGAGTGACGTGTACAGCATGTATCCTATGTGTGAGTGGCGTGTACAGCATGTGTCCTATGTGTGAGTGGCGTGTGCAGCATGTGTCCTATGTGTGAGTGACGTGTACAGCATGTATCCTATGTGTGAGTGGCGTGTACAGCATGTATCCTATGTGTGAGTGGTGTGTACAGCATGTATCCTATGTGTGAGTGGTGTGTACAGCATGTATCCTATGTGTGAGTGGCGTGTACAGCAGGTATCTTATGTGTGAGTGACGTGTACAGCATGTATCCTATGTGTGAGTGGCGTGTACAGCATGTGTCCTATGTGTGAGTGGCGTGTGCAGCATGTGTCCTATGTGTGAGTGGTGTGTGCAGCAGGTATCTTATGTGTGAGTGACGTGTACAGGATGTATCCTATGTGTGAGTGGCGTGTACAGCATGTGTCCTATTTTTGAGTGGCATGTACAGCATGTTTCCTATGTGTGAGTGGTGTGTGCAGCAGGTATCCTATGTGCAGGGGCGTAGCTAGGGGGGGCAGGTGAGGCATGTGCCCCGGGCGCAACTAAGTTGTAGGGAAGGGGGGGGGGCGCCGCAGAGCAGCTGATCGCTGCTGATAGGCGCCCTGTATGTCGGACACCTGCAGCAGCTTTAGGAAGAGCCAGGAAATCACGCAGCGTCGTTCTGACTGAGGTCTGTGACGGCCAGGGAGTGGACCAGTCCAATCACCCTACCTGTCACTTGATCTCACGTCAGTGACATGAGGTCAGATGACTCAGGTCAGGGGACTGGACCGGTCCACTCCCTTGTTGCACCCTCCCAGCATGTAGGGGGTGCCACTGGGCTCTGCCTCTACTCTGTGCTCTGCTGTTACACACACGGAGTAAATAACAGCCGAGAAGCAGAGGAGGAAGCTCCTGTCCTGAAAGAAACTTGTGAGCCTGTCAGCAAGGATACATGGTGAGTGTCTGTGTGTATATGTGTGTGTAGTGTGTATACAGTATGTGTCTCTGTGTTTGTATGTGTATATGTTACAGTGTGTGTGTGTGTATGTGTGCGTGTCTGTCTCTGTGTCTCTGCATATGTTTGTCTCTTACATCTACTATATTATCTGTACTCAGAGAGTTATCACTGTTATCTGTGGTGTTACATAGGACTGCAGGTAACACTACTACATTATCTGTACTCCGTTATTACTGTGTTATCTGTGGTGTTACATAGGACTACAGGTAACATCTACTGCATTATCTGTACTCAGAGAGCTATCACTGTGTTATCAGAGGTGTTACATAGGGCTGCACGTGAAAGCTACAACAATATCTGTACTGGGTATATATGGGTCTGGAAAAAAGGGGACAAAAGTAGATGGTCCAGCGCAGTCAAGTTTAAAACAGAACGTAGTTCCAATTTTATTTGGATAGTTAAAACAAGATCATTCCCGAATGCAAGGGTGAAAATGTAGGTAAGGTGCCTACGCGTTTCAGACGTATACCACGTCCTTCCTCATGGCTTTAATGCTAACAACTAAATGTCAGAACGAGGTTTATATCCGGTTGCCAACAGGTGAAAATGAGTGATGTCACAGAAAAGTGGTGCTGTCCAGCATAGTAGTGCTGAACTAGGTTGTATCTGGTATTGCAGGTTAGCTCCATTGAAGTGAATGGTAATGACCTGTAGTACCACACACAACCTATGGACAGGTGTGGTGCTGGTTTTTGGAGAAAGCAGACAAGTTCTCTCATCCTGGACAACCGTTTGTCATGGATTGTTCTTGTGCGGAGATGCTCCCTGCATTATCCCTTTTCCTTTATGGCCGCTGATATGTTCTATTCAGCTTTATGGCCTCTGTGGTAAGTACACTGCCAGTCAGTAAAGGGTTAACACTTCAGACCACTGTGGGTGATGTCACAATGTTTGAGTTGTGCAGTGGTAATAAACTCCTGTAGTAATGATGATGAATGCGCTGATGTCATAAATACAAATGTTTATGACATAAAGAAGATTCCATATTAGAAGGTTTTACTGCCACATTCAGCGCCATATTCGATGGGACTGAGGACCTTGAGCTTGACTTCCCCACCAATACCGATCTGATGTCATTTGTAGGTTCTAGCAGGGAAACCCTTCACCCCAGACCACTTCTTCATCACAGTGATGCCATCCTCTTCATACGGGTTGTCTGTAATAGAGGGGGGTTTCCAGCAGGAGATCCCCCTCTATTAGCCGGAGCGGAGACAGGTGCTACAAGAAGGCATCTGGAGGACCCGTCTCATCCGTGGATCGCCCATTCATGTTAATGGGTGCCCAGGAAGAGAGACATCCGCCTAGCCAACCAGATCAGCCGATTTATGTGTTTTATGTCGTTCGTTCATTGTATTGTCTTTCCTTGAAAATCTGAGAAAACGTACAAATTCTGTTACAAATGATATTTTGGCACCTTCTAAGCCCAGAGGAAGGGCAATCCTCCAGCCATGGTTTCCCTAGAGGTTTCCCCCACAGGGGGTTTTTCCTTTCCTGCGTGCTGGAGGGTGACTCTTCGTGAGTCGGAGGTTTCCATTTTGGGTTTGGTCATATAATATAATAAAAGTTTTGACCATTTAACACCCAATTATAATGTTTTGTGTCTTTATTTTGCATTCTTTGGTTTCGTGCTTGGGATTTTGGGTCTATCACATATCACAAAATCATAAGGCCGGACATCTACTTCCCACACTGACATAGAATGGAGACAACAAGCGTTGCTGCACAATTAAGTGTACACATCCTTACATTAAGATATTGTATTACGGTCTGTAGCCTTTGGGGGGAATATATTAACCTTTCTACAACAGTTTATTAGCGTCGAAAATTCACAAAATACGCAAATGTCAGAATTGTTGGGGGCAAAAAATGAGCGGGGCTTAGCAGAAATGGCCAACAATTTTACTATAATTTACGCCAGTAACTGATGTAAATTATAGCAGAAATCTATATGTATAATGTGGTACAGATTTATCTCTGGGGGGGCGTAACAAGGCAAAAGGTCCGTGCCAGACCCATACCTCCCCCCCAATCAGACTGTATGCCCCCCCAATCAGACAATAAAATACATTTTAAAAATGTACAGCAGGCCGCAGCACGTAGAAAGTACTAATGACAGGTCGCAGCACGTAGAAAGTACTGATGACAGGCCGCGCTACAGCTAAAAGATGCGACACATTTAATAAGAGTCGTTCGCCTGTTAATAAATGTGCTGCATCTTACTCCAGCAAACTGTTTAATAGGACTGGTGTATGAAACGCCAGTATTAAAGGGAATTCAAAAAGAAAAAAACAAAAGATATTTTCCAAAACATACCAGGCACTCTTTGGGATAAGAATAATTTTATATAAATTTGTATTAAATTCCATATAAAAATATATTTTAAAGATTTTTCATATATAAATATATCTCTTTCCTCTTTTATCCATAATACAAAGATTTTTTATAGGAAAAGAAAAGGGTTTGAGAAAACACATTTGTTTCAAACTAGATGTACATAATTAAAAATAAAAAATAAAAAAAAAAAAATGTCTCCTGGCCAGGATACCAACACAGACTTGTATAACATTACTTCCATTAATTTATCCCCCTCTAAACACAATGACATGTCATGATGAGATATCTAGGTAATAGGTGTTCTATACATAAGCCAAAATCAGACCCATATAAGAGATTAGCTATAAGAACCGGTTCTGAAGATTTTTTTTATCCAGACACCATTGGTCTCCGTTCACACTTGCGCTTTTTTCTTTTTACTCCTTTTCTAATTTTGGTCCGAAACCAACAGAAACAGTTCCTCTTGTGTGATAGCAATGCAATTGTATATAAGGAGTTAAATATTCATCTTTAAATCTTCCTATACTCGGGGGCAGCCGAGATTTCACCCAAAGGTGAGCAAATTTAAGCAATGGAGCACGCTCCTACATTTAAGAGTCGGAATCCTGCTATGCTGGTATCCACGTTAAATTTTTATTCAGACACCATTGGTCTCAGTTCACACTTGCATTTTTTGCTTTTTCCGCCTTCTTTTAGAATTTTGGTCCGAAACCAACAGGAGCAGTTCCTCTTATGTAATAGCCATGCAAATATAGATAAAGAGTTGAATACTCATTTTTATGTTGATCTCGCAACTCAAGGTGGACTGAAAGTTCACTCTTTTTCACTATGTTCCTCCTCCTGGAGCAATTGTAGAGTTAAGGCAGATTTTAAAAAATATATATCAATCGCGTTTTTCACCCCTTCAATCTCATCATTGGCAGATCACAATTCCCACATGGAAGGTTCTCCTTATATCCACTCCATCCACGGTCAATCCTTATGTTGAATAGCTTGGATCTTCCTATACTCGGGGGCAGCCGAGGTTTCACCCAAGGTGAGCAAATTATAGCAATGGAACACACTCCTCATTGGAGAGTCGGTATCGTAATATGCTGGTATCCATGTTGGTTTTTTCTGGCAACACTGGAGACTGCAAGACGAGGCAAGGTTGACGTCACTACCTGCCAGGTGTAGACTAATTGATCAGCTGACATGTTTCATCCCGAACCGGGATTTCCTCAGAGCCATTTTGTGAGTTCAGTAAAGTCTGGCATCTTTATAGTGCCAAATTTAAAGGGAACTGGACCCATATGTAAAAATATTACATTAAGTACTCATAGAATCCAATGATTCAAATCCAAAACGTCCAATTATACACATGTTTTGTCCATCATACATTTCTATCCGGGAATATACATATATATATATATATATATATATATATATATATATATATATATATATATATATAAATATATAAAATACCAAAACATACACACAGTACATTGCAAGTAAATTCCCATTTTTTGGATTAAGAAAAATTCATTTATCCCTAACAAACCCATTAGTGATCAGCAGTGTCTATAATAAATAAAATATAACTGAAAATTATATAAATAATAAATAAGAAAATAAAATAAAAAAATAAAAATAAATAAAAAAATCCAAAAAATTAAATAAATGATGAGAGATCCATGTTGCATTTCAGATGGTATAACACTAATTTGACGCTGCACCTGTCAACGGACTGTCCATAAAGCATTAAGCCCATAAAGTACCTATTTATTACAGTAATATGATAGTGTCCCGCTAATTTTTATCTGCCGAAAATCAGGCAAGGCATCCTCTGTACCCGGGTGACAGGGAGTGGGTCCAACCCCGAGAATATTTCCGGAGGGACCGAGTCCCCATCACCCAGGGACAGAGAACATCCATAGGACCTATCAATTTATCCAGAGAAAAAAAGTATTTATAAAAGGAAAATTAGTTCGCTGGTTGGTGCGTGGAAAAATCACGGGACGCTGTTACACAGCCGGCCCTTAAGGACCCACGCAACCCCCACCCAAATGCCAAACCGACAAGATCACTTCCAAAACATAAAGGGATATAAAACAGGCTTTCCCAAATTAGGGCAAAAACGCTTCCGGAATCCAAGGATTTTAATGTCTGTCTCCGAAGGGCAGGGAGCGGGTCCACAACAGATAAAAATCTGTAGGGACCCAGTCCCCACCACTCGGAGGCAGAAAATCATAACAGTTAGTTCTTTATTCATCCCATAAGTCTATTCCCTCCTATTTTCAAGGAGTGAAAAAATATATTTACTTAGATTGGGTCGAATCAAACCATTTGAGAATAGGTCACAAGGTAATCAATCCATTAGAGGTATCCAAAAGACGGGCAATCATATTACACCACAAAGACGCATGTCATAAAAACATATTCAATTTTATTTCATTGTTAAGACCTCTAGGGTTGAGGGTTCCCAATGTATAAATCCACATCGTTTCTTTCTGTAAAAGAATACGGTTACGATCCCCACCCCTTCTATCCTCAAAAAGTTGGTAGATTCCCATAAATTTTAAGCCCTTGGTTGATTGTCCATGATGTAATTTAAAATGTGCTGCCAATGGGCTTTTCATTTCGCCCTTTGTAATGTCTGAAAGATGTTCCCTAATTCTTATCTGTAACTCCCGTTTCGTTTTTCCAATATACTGCTTACCACATGGACAAATAATTGAATACATCACCATAGTTGAACGACAGTTGATAAAATTATAAACCTTAAATTCTCTTTTATGTTCGCTGCCAAAAAAGGTATCGGATTTCAAAACATATTTGCAACAATTGCAAGAGCCACACATATACATCCCCTTTGACCGTTTATTCAACCATGTTTCGTTATCTATGGTCTTTCTTTTTAATTCAGAACTGACTAGAATATCTTTTAAAGTAGGGGCTTTTCTTGGAACCATACTTGGTATCTCACCTACTATTGAACCAATCCTTTTATCCAAAGTTAGGTGAGGCCAATTTTTAATCATTAAATTACGTAGTAAATTCCAATGGGAACCATACCTTGAGATGAACCGTACTCTATTATCATGTTTTTCTTTTTTAACCCTTTCAAGAATTTCCCTCCTATCTTGTCTTATGGCTCTGTTATACCCTTTTTTTATAATTTTTTTAGGATATCCCCTATTTAAAAAGTGTGATGTTAAATCTTGAGCCTCTCCTTTGAAGTCTTCAAATCTAGAGCAGTTACGTCTGATTCGAAGAAATTCACTTATTGGGATTCCCTTAATTTGGGAAGGTAGGTGATGGCTACTTGCTGCCAAAAGGCTATTTCCTGACGTTGGTTTACGGAAAGTCGTAGTCATAAGCTGATTTCCTTCCCTGTGAATATTTAAATCTAGAAAACTGATATTAGTCTCACTTGAAGTAAATGTCAAGAAAAGATTCAAACTATTCGTATTGAGATCTTTAATAAACTCTTCCAGGGTTTCCACCGATCCCTTCCAACATAGGAGCACATCATCCATGTATCTGAGCCAGGTAGCCGCGCATCTCCTAAAGAGAGGGTGGGGATATACAATAAATTCTTCCCACCATCCCAGATGTAAACATGCATATGAAGGTGCACAAGAGGACCCCATGGCTGTCCCCTGTACTTGGCGATAATATTTGCCATCAAATGAGAAGCAATTGTGGTTCAGGACAAATTCCAACATCTCTATAATGAATTCATTTTGATGGGCCCATTCCCCACCTCGTCTCTCCAGGAAATGCGCAGCGGCCCTTAATCCAGCCTCATGGGGGATGGAGGTATACAACGATTCTACATCCAATCCCACGAGCAGAAAATCACCCTCAATCGTAAGTTTTTCCAATTTACTTAGGAGATCTCCTGTGTCTAAGACAAAAGAGGGGAGCGCACCCACAAATGGTTTAAGTTTTTCATCTATGTATTTCCCAAGGTGATCAGTTGGGCCATCACACCCTGAGATAATTGGCCTGCCAGGTGGGGTATCTCTATTTTTGTGTACCTTGGGAAGCACATACATGGTAGGTATACGTGGCTCCTTTATCTCCAAGTAATGGAGTTCTTGTTTACTTATCAAGCCCTCATCCACAGCAAACATCAGTTTTCTATTTAGTGTGTGTGTTAAATCTGGAATGGGGTTACCAGTTAGGGTAACATAAGAATTAGTATTTAATTGCCTCTTGATCTCACCGACATAGTATTCCTCCCTGAGGAGGACCACATTCCCACCTTTATCACTTGGTTTGATTATAACATCTTTTAAATTTTTCAACTCTTTTAATGCTTTCCGTTCTTTTTTGGTCAAATTGTCCTCACTAAAGGGAATGTGTCGCTAGGATTTTTTTTTTTTTTCAGTTAAACAGTTAATATATAAATGATTAAACATTGTTTTAATATTTTAATTTTTTCACAAGTCAGGAAATATTATAAATCAGATTCTAATTTATAACATTTCCATGTGCTGGTCACTAGAGGGAGCAATTCCCAAAATTGCCGCATTGGCATGTGGTAAAGCAACCTCATTGCCTTATGCTGCAAATTTGGAGCAGGCACACTCGCTCTGCCCCAGCACACACCAGTAAACATACCTACCAACTTTCAAGTACCTAATCTAAGTAATCTCCGCCCACACATACCCGGTTCAGCCCACTCATTATTATGTTCCCATAGGACCCCCACACAGTATAATGACAAAAAGCTGCCCCCATACAGTTTAATGCCCCCTTAGCTACCCCTAGTACCAGTGCGCACATATAAAGCGCAAGTGCCCATATAGATAGTGTCACACACAGTGCCCATATAGATGGTGCCACCCCCCCAGGGATTCCACTCCAGGAGGGGCCCCTGCCGTCACTGTCCATATATGGACAGTAACGTAAGGCATTCCCTATAGGAGCAGAATCTCTGTCCAGAGCGTCGGCCACGCTGTGGCCAAGGATTGCTCTCCAGAAGGAGCCCTTGATGTGATTGTACATATATGGACAGTGACATCAGGGGTTCCGCCTAGGAGCGGAATCCCCGGCCAGACCATCGGCAATGCAAAGGCAGTGGATTCCGTTCCAGGAGTAGTCCCCAACGTCAATGTTCATATATGGATAGTGAGACAAGGGGCTCCGCGCTTAAAGTAGCGCTGTGCCCGGGAATTCCTTGGCGAGTGGTACTAATACAGAAGCAGGGAGCTGACGATCCCTTTCATTAGCATTGGATTAAACTGTATCTGCATCCTGAGGACGCAGATACAGTTGACACCAAGACATACCACCGGCCGCTTGGGACAGCGTAACAGCGCCCGGAATCCTGGACTGCCCCCCTATATCCGGGACGGTTAGGAGGTATGCAGTAATTAGGACCATGCACATGCGCAGATTCCACAGTAAATGCTTGTTCATGAGCCTGCAAAGGAGGAGCTGCTCAGTTTGCCATTAGGGTGATGACTGACGGATAAGTCCTCGTTCACATCTGCACTATTGTCTCTGGTAAAATCACGGCCCCCCGCCTGACGGAAAGCCAATGAAACCCACTAAAGTCAATGGGTTCTGTCGGCAGGTGGCGGTGTCCGTTGTGCGACGGAACAGTTGCTTCCGTTATTCCTTTGTTCTGCACCACTGATGGAGCAGAACAACAAAACACACCAACGCAGGTGTGAACAGGGCCTTAGAGAGATAACTAAATACAGCAGCTGGCCATGAACTGAAATACACTGCAGGTACAGAAGACATATGGTAGACCAATTAGAAATATGATTTATTTTACAAAATACATACAAGCCAATTAAAAAAAAAAACAGTGCAAAGGTGTACATAGCCTTTAAGGGTATGTGCACACGGTAGAAGGCTTTTACGTCTGAAAAGACAGACTGTTTTCAGGAGAAAACAGCTGCCTCGTTTCAGACGTAAATGCTCCTCCTCGCATTTTGCGAGGCTTCTCTGACAGCCGTAAATTTTGAGCTGTGCTTCATTGAGTTCAATGAAGAACGGCTCAAATTACGTCAAAAGAATTGCCCTGCACTTCTTTTGACGAGGCATAAATGACAGGTTGTCTGCACAGTACGTCGGGAAACCCATTCAAATGAATGGGCAGATGTTTGCCGACGTATTGTAGCCTTATTTTCAGACGTAAAACGAGGCATAATACGCCTCGTATACGTCTGAAAATAGGTCGTGTGAACCCAGCCTAAGCAATCAGGAGGAATATTTTCAGATTCTGCTGGACTTCTCCCATATACCGGCATTTCAGGCATCCTATTGGTCCATGGTGTCCTCAATGCCCACCCCATTTACTTCTTCTTTAGCCACAATGCCTGCAAGCCACAGTAAGCTGACAGTGCCCGCCCTAATGGGATATACAGGGGTGATGGAGATTTTATACTGAGATAATGGTGGGCTGGTACATACACGGATAATGGTGGTTATATATGGGGATGATGGCTGGTATATACAGGGATGATGGGAGTCCCTTATATAACCCCCATATTCCCTGTATATTACCCCCAAAATGGGAGATCAGCAGCACATCGCAGTCCAAAACTCATGGAAAACTATTTTATGTTTCACCCATCCCACCCATCGCTGGATGTGGGTATACTAGGACACATGACGAATATGATAATATTTAAATATAGAATTGTACATCCTAGTATAATAGCTAAAGAAAATTAGCTTATGAGGTTTAGAGTTAGTTATATGTCTAAATTTTAATCTAAGGTATGCACACCGTGACGGGCGGTAGTCATGTAGACTGAACGCTTCCATGATTTGAATAAGCTGTGACGTGGCACATTGGGTCACGTGAACGTGGTATACAGGTTACATCAACACTTTCATGACATATCTTGTGGTTCGCGCTTGGGCATTGGAGATGAAGAAGACTGGAAGTCAACATGGTGTTCTGGGCCGGATGAAGAAGAAAAGAGAACATGAACGACTCCATTCTGAGAAGATGTCACCTGTGAGTCACTGAATTTCACTGCACTGTATTCACTTACACTACCGTTCAAAAGTTTGGGGTCACCCAGACAATTTTGTGTTTTCCATGAAAACTCACACTTATATTTATCAAATGAGTTGCAAAATGACTAGAAAATATAGTCAAGACATTGACAAGGTTAGAAATAATATTTTTTTATTTGAAATAATAATTTTCTCCTTCAAACTTTGCTTTGGTCTTGGAATGCTCCATTTGCAGAAATTACAGCATTGTAGACCTTTGGCATTCTAGCTGTTAATTTGCTGAGGTAATCGGGAGAAATTTCACTCCATGCTTCCAGAAGTCCCTGCCACAAGTTGGATTGGCTTGATGGGCACTTCTTGCGTACCATACGGTCAAGCTGCTCCCACAACAGCTCTATGGTGTTGAGATCTGGTGACTGCGCTGGCCAGGCCACTCCATTACAGATAGAATACCAGCTGCCTGCTTCTTCCCTAAATAGTTCTTGCATAATTTGGAGGTGTGCTTTGGGTCATTGTCCTGTTGTAGGATGAAATTGGCTCCAATCAAGAGCTGTCCACAGGGTATGGCATGGCATTGCAAAATGGAGTGATAGCCTTCCTTATTCAAAATCCCTATTACCTTGTACAAATCTCCCACTTTACCAGCACCAAAGCAACCCCAGACCATCACATTACCTCCACCATGCTTGACAGATGGCGTCAGGCACTCTTCCAGCATCTTTTCAGTTGTTCTGCGTCTGACAAATGTTCTTCTGTGTGATCCAAACACCGCAAACTTCGATTCGTTTGTCCATAACACTTTTTTCCAATCTTCCTCTGTCCAATGTCTGTGTGCTTTTTCCCATATTAATCTTTTCCTTTTATTAGCCAGTCTCAGATATGGCTTTTTCTTTGCCACTCTGCCCTGAAGACGAGCATCCCGGAGTCGCCTCTTCACTGTAGACGTTGACACTGGCGTTTTGCGGGTACTATTTAATGAAGCTGCCAGTTGAGGACCTGTGAGGCATCTATTTCTTAAAGTAGAGACTCTAATGTACTTGTCTTGTTGCTCAGTTGTGCAGCGGGGCCTCCCACTTGTCTTTCTACTCTGGTTAGAGCCTGTTTGTGCTGTCTTCTGAAGGGAGTAATACACACCGTTGTAGGAAATCTTCAGTTTCTTGGCAATTTCTCGCATGGAATAGCCTTCATTTCTAAGAACAAGAATAGACTGTCGAGTTTCACATGAAAGCTCTCTTTTTCTAGCCATTTGGAGAGTTTAATCGAACCCACAAATGTAATGCTCCAGATTCTCAACTAGCTCAACGGAAGGTCAGTTTTATAGCTCCTCTAAACAGCAAAACTGTTTACAGCGGTGCTAACATAATTGCACAAGGGTTTTCAAGTGTTTTATAATCATCCATTAGCCTTCTAACACAGTTAGCAAACAGAATGTACCATTAGAACACTGGAGTGATGGTTGCTGGAAATGGGCCTCTATACACCTATGTAGATATTGCATTAAAAACGAGACGTTTGCAGCTAGAATAGTCATTTACCACATTAACAATGTATAGAGTGTATTTCTAATTAATTTAATGTTATCTTCATTGAAAAAAACTGTGCTTTTCTTTCAAAAATAAGGAAATTTCTTAGTGACCCTAAACTTTTCAATGGTAGTGTATATGGTCTGCAGAATGCCTGTGTAGGACTGATATCTGTTCTCTGAAAACAGCTCTGTAATTTTCAGCCATTTTTGACTTTGCGTGTGAACCCTAAGACTATATGTAAAGGGTTTGCCAGACATAGGTTCAGTGCCGACGCCTGGGGTTAACCAGCCTTCATCAGCTCCAAGGTCTGCTAGAGTGACGTGGTCTCTTACCACTCAGTCTGGCAGGCTAAGGAGAGGGAGAACCTATCACAGCCTGGCCTGACGGTTCTAGCTCCCGCCCTTGGTCTATTTTTACCCTCGCTTGGGCGCACAGGTATTTCCCGCAAACATGAAGCCTAATAAAATCTTGCTTCCCTTTCAGGTCTCTATTGATGGAAGGTCTGCCACCGACAGTGCCTTTGTGGATTCAGGGTCTGCTACTAATATTATGTCTGTGGAATTTGCTATGTCTCTAGCTATGCCATTAATTGATTTGCCTAAACCTGTCGCGGTAGTGGGTATTGATTCCACTCCGCTTGCTAATGGTTATTTTACGCAGCATACCCCTGTTTTTGAACTCAATGTTGGCTCCATTCATTTGGAGCAGTGTTCTGTGTTAGTGATGCAGGGGTTATCGTCCGATTTGATTTTAGGCCTTCCTTGGTTGCAGACGCATAATCCCACGTTTAACTGGAATACTGGTGATCTTACTAAATGGGGTAATGAATGCATGACGTCATGTTTTTCTGATAATTTGGTTTCTCTCGTTGAGGAGGTGAACACTCTACCTGAGTTTAGTCAGGACTTCGCTGATGTCTTTTCTAAAAGGGCCTCCGAACAGTTACCTCCTCATAGAGAGTACGATTGCGCAATCGATTTGGTACCAGGAGCTAAGCTCCCTAAAGGTAGGATATTTAATCTCTCTTGTCCTGAACGTCAAGCCATGAGAGAATATATCCAAGAAAGCCTGGCCAAGGGTTACATTCGCCCCTCTACTTCTCCGGTAGGTGCTGGCTTCTTCTTCGTGGGGAACAAGGATGGTGGTCTTAGGCCGTGCATTGATTACCGAAATTTAAATAAAATCACTGTAAGGAACCAATATCCCCTTCCTTTGATTCCTGATCTCTTCAATCAGGTTCAGGGGGCCCAATGGTTCTCTAAGTTCGATCTTCGGGGGGCTTATAACCTTATCCGGATCAGAGAGGGGGATGAGTGGAAGACTGTGTTTAATACACCCGAAAGTCATTTAGAATATCTTGTCATGCCCTTTGGGTTGTGTAATGCTCCCGCGGTCTTACAGAATTTCATAAATGAGATTTTAGGAAACTATCTGGGGGTATTTCTTGTAGTGTACCATGATGATATACTTGTGTTTTCTAAGGACTGGTCCTCCCACATTGAGCATGTCAGGATGGTGCTCCAGGCCCTTTGGAAAAACAAACTCTTTGCAAAAAACGAAAAATGTGTGTTTGGTGTGCAGGAGATACCATTTTTGGGTCAAATCCTCACTCCTAATGAATTCTGCATGGACCCTGCAAAGGTTCAGGCCGTGGCAGAATGGGTCCGCCCTGCCTCCCTGAAGGCCTTACAGTGTTTCCTGGGGTTTGCTAATTATTACAGGAGATTTATTGCTAACTTCTTGGTCATCGCTAAGCCTCTTACGGACCTTACTCGTAAAGGTGCTGATCTCCTCCACTGGCCTCCAGAGGCGGTCCAGGCCTTTGAGGTCCTTAAGAGGTGCTTTGTCTCTGTCCCAGTGCTGATTCAGACTAACCAAATGGAGCCATTTATCATGGAGGTTGACGCCTCCGAGGTGGGAGTGGGTGTTGTCTTGTCCCAGGGTACTAGGTCTCTCACCCATCTCCGTCCCTGTGCCTACTTCTCCAGGAAGTTCTCCTCCACTGAGAGAAACTATGACGTTGGCAACCGCAAACTCTTAGTGTAATGTCAGGGTAGGGAGACAGACAGGTGAGCCCTAATCTACGCGCAACTCAGTCCCTGCCTACTTGCACGGCCCATTCTAGGTGACGGCGTACAACTGGGCGACGGTCCCTACTCTCAATATGTGCACGACAGACAAAACTTACAAGGGTACACAGAAGCTAAGGGAAATGGGGCAGTTGCCCATGGCAAAACCGTGAGCAACAAGAGTAGTGAACGAGTCGAGTCAAACCGGGAGTGTACGTGGTGCCAAACGCAGAGCAGGAGAGTAGTCAGTAAAGCCAGGGTCAATATAAAGCAGAGGTCAATAGGAAAAGCAGGAACAGCAGAGCCAGGAAGCAAGAGAATCACAGGCAAAGGACAAGCAGGAAATGAAGGTATAAGTAGACAAAGGGCGGGAGCTAGGACCGTCTGGCCAGGCTGTGATAGGTTCTCCCACTCCTCAGCCTACCAGCCTGAGTGGTAGAATAACGAGTCACTCTAGCAGACCTAGGCACAGATGCAGGCTGATTAACCACGGGTGTTGACACAGACGCTGTGTCTGGCAAATTCTTTGCAGTACCCCCTCTTTTATGAGAGGCCACTGGACCCTTCATAGGTGGACCTGGCTTGTTCGGGAACCGAAGATGGAACTTCCTAAGCAATAACCCGGCGTAAACATCCGGGGGGGACCCAAGTCCTCTCCTCAGGCCCGTATCCTCTCCAATGGACCAGGTACTGCAGGGAGCCTTGGACCATTCTGCTGTCCACAATCTTGGCCACCTCGAATTCTACCCCTCAGGGGTCAGAACAGGGACCGGAGGTTTCCTCGAGGTAGCCAAGGACGGGGAGCAGCGTTTCAGGAGGGAGGCATGGAACACGTTGTGTATTTTAAAAGATGGGGGTAACCTCAGCCAGAAGGAGACAGGGTTAAGGACCTCACTGACCTTGTACGGCCCTATATACAGGGGAGCAAATTTTTTGGACGGAACTTTAAGGCGCACATTTTTTGAAGACAACCACACCAGATCCCCGACTACAAACAAGGGTTTAGTAGAATGTCTTTTATCTGCCTGATTCTTTTGTGTGCTGGGACGCCTGAAGGTTCTTCTGAACCTGGGCCCAGACTGTGCACAGTTCCCGATGAATGACATCTACCTCGGGATAGTTGGACCCACCAGGAGAAACGGAGGAGAACCGTGGGTTAAACCCAAAATTACAGAAAAAGGGGGAGACCCCTGACGAGTTACTGACCCGGTTATTAAGGGAAAATTCGGTGAGGGGAATGAAGGAGACCCAATCATCTTGACAGTCAGAGATAAAACACCTTAAATATTGTTCTAGAGACTGATTAGTCCTCTCAGTTTGGCCATTAGTTTCAGGATGGAAGGCCGAGGAGAAGGACAGATCAATCTCCAGACTCTTACAGAAGGCTCTCCAAAACAATGAAACAAATTGTACCCCTCTGTCAGAAACAATATTGACAGGAACCCCATGGAGACGCAGAATGTGTTTGACAAGCAAGGTATCTAACGTCTTGGCATTGGGTAGTTTCTTGAGGGGTACAAAGTGGCACATCTTACTGAAGTGGTCTACTACAACCCACACCACCGACTTACCTTCGGATGGAGGCAGATCAGTGATAAAATCCATGGACATATGTGTCCAATGTCTCTGGGGAAAGGGCAAGGAACATAGTAAGCCCGCTGGTCGGGACCTGGGAGTCTTGGACCTAGCACAAATTTCACAAGCGGCAACGTAGGCCTTAACGTCTTTAGGCAATCCAGGCCACCAATAGGTTCTAGAAATTAGGTGCTTGGTACCCGGGATGCCTGGATGGCCAGATAGTGCAGAGTCATGATTCTCCCTGAGCAACCTTAGCAAGAATTGCAGGGGAACAAACAGCTTGTTCTCAGGAAGATTCTCGGGAGCTGAACCTTGATCAGCCGCAATTTCGGAGACTAAGTCTGAATCCACAGAGGATATGATTATACCTGGGGGCAAAATACAAGCGGGATCCTCCTCAGGCTGGCAGGCTGAGGAGAGGGAGAACCTATCACAGCCTGGCCTGATGGTTCTAGCTCCCGCCCTTGGTCTATTTTTACCCTCACTTGCAGCATATTCCTTGCCTGTGATTGTCTGGTTTCCTGGCTCTGTGATTCTTGCTATTTACCTTATTAACCGTTGTTACCTATTGACCCTGGCTTAACTGACTATTCTCCTGCTCTGATTTGCTACTTTGTACTCTCCTGGTTTGTCTCGGCTCGTTTACCACTGCCTGTTGTTCTCGGTGTTTCCGTGGGCAACTGCCCCTACCTCCCCCTTTTTCTTCTGTGTGCCCTTGTCTTGTGTTGTCTGTCTTGCACTTATTGAGCGTAGGGAACGTCGCCCAGTTGTACGCCGTCACTTAGGACGGGCCGTGCAAGTAGACAGGGACTAAAATCCATGGAGATATGGGTCCAAGGTCTCTGGGGAATGGGCAAAGAACATAGTAAGCCCGCAGGTCGGGACCTGGGAGTCTTGGACCTAGCACAAATTTCACAAGCGGCGACGTAGGCCTTAATGTCTTTAAGCAACCTAGACCACCAATAGGTTCTAGAAATGAGGTGCTTGGTACCCAGGATGCCTGGATGGCCAGATAGTGCGAAGTCATGATTCTCCCTGAGCAACCTTAGCCGAATTGCAGGGGAACAAATAGCTTGTTCTCAGGAAGGTTCTGGGGAGCAGAAGCTTGATCAGCCGCAATTTTGGAGACTAAGTCTGAATCCACAGAGGATATGATTATACCTGGGGGCAAAATACAAGCGGGATCCTCCTCAGGAGGAGGGCTGGCCATGAGGCTACGCGACAGAGCATCAGCTTTAATATTTTTTGACCCAGCCCTATAGGTAACCACAAAGTTGAATCTCGTAAAAAAACAACGCCCATCGAGCTTGTCTCGGGTTTAGCCAGTAAGGACCGTTACCTGGTGCCCAGCCCCCTCCAGGAAGTGGCGCCACTCTTCAAAGGCCCATTTAATGTCTAAGTGTAAAGGATTTGCCAGACACAGCATTTGTATCAATGCCCGTGGGTAATCATCCTGCATCTGTGCCTAGGTCTTCTAGAGTGACTCGTTCTGCTACCACTCAGGCTGGTAGGCTGAGGAGTGGGAGAACCTATCACAGCCTTGCCAGACGGTCCTAGCTACCGCCTTTGTCTACTTATACCTTCACTTGCTGCTTGTCCTTTGCCTGTGATTCTCTTCCTTCCTGGCTCTGCTGTTCCTGCTTTTCCTATTGACCTCTGCTTCATATTGACCCTGGCTTTACTGACTACTCTCCTGCTGTGCGTTTGGCACCACGTACACTCCTGGTTTGACTCGGCTCGTTCACTACTCTTGTTGCTCACGGTGTTGCCGTGGGCAACTGCCCCATTACCCTTAGCTTCTGTGTACCCTTGTCTGTTTGTCTGTTGTGCACATATTGAGCTTAGGGACCGTCGCCCAGATGTAAGCCATCGCCTAGGACGGGCCGTGCAAGTAGGCATGGACTGAGTTGCGGGTAGATTAGGGCTCACCTGTCCGTCTCCCTACCCTGTTTCATTATACTATGGCACCTGATAGCTCTTCTACTTGATAGGAGACAGCGGCTTAGCAGACAGTATCACATATAATATGCTTAGACACAAAGGCTTAGCAGACAGTATCACACATGCTAGGCCCAATTAGAAGGTTAATTGTGAAAACATTTCTTATGGTGTTTTTCAATAAAGGTCACTTGAACTGGTATCATTTAAACAGTTAATCGATGAATGGCGCTGTTTATGTGGAATTTACCCTGCGGCCTAATGTACCATATAATGTTTTAAATTTATTTTTTTTAAAACCTACATTTTGTGGGCTGAATTGAAAAAAAACCTGTAATTCCGCCATTTCTGTTTTGATTTTACAATGTTCATCGGGTGTCATGAATTGCATGATAACTTGATTCTGCGGGTCGTTACGATTATGGTGATACCAAATTTATGTAGTTTTATTTTTTACAAAACAATTTGTTTTTGTGACGCTGCATTCGAAGATGAAGTGCATAGTTTTTCAATGCAACAGCACTTCATAGGGCGGGAAGGGGTTAAAACCCACTCTCTGAAGCCCCCCTTCAAGATACATTTCAACTAATCTGGTCCCCATAGCAGAAATCTGTCTTTCCATCTGGCACCTCCAGCAGACTCCTTTCAGTCTAGTTTGATTTCTTTTACCTCAGAGTTCCTCTTTTTACATTTTTTTAATTTCTTTTCTCCCCCTTTTTTTTTTCTATTTCTAACAGGGGCTGTGCAGGATTAGAAAAATATGGCTGCTTTCTTCCAAGAACAGCACCACACCTATCCACAGGTTGTTTCTGGTATTGCAGGTTTGCTCCATTGAAGTGAATGGTAATGAGCTGTAATACCACACACAACCTATGGACAGGTGTGGTGCTGGTTTTTGGAGAAAGCAGATAAGTTATCTCATCCTGGACAACCCTTTGTCATGGATTGTTCTTGTGCGGAGATGCTCCCTGCATTATCCCTTTTCCTTTATGGCCGCTGATATGTTCTATTCAGCTTTATGGCCTCTGTGGTAAGTACACTGCCAGTCATTAAAGGGTTAACACTTCAGACCACTGTGGGTGATGTCACAATGAATGAGGCGGCAGTGTTAATAAACTCCTGTAGTAATGATGATGAAGGTGCTGATGTCATAAATACAAATGTTTATGACATAAAGAAGATTCCATATTAGAAGGTTTTACTGCCACATTCAGCGCCATATTGGATGGGACTGAGGACCTTGAGCTTGACTTCCCCACCAATGCCGACCTGATGTAATTTGTAGGTTCTAGCAGGGAAACCCTTCACCCAAGACCACTTCTTCATCACAGTGATGCCATCCTCTTCATACGGGTTGTCTGTAATAGAGGGGGGTTTCCAGCAGGAGATCCCCCCCCTATTAGCCAGAGCGGAGACAGGTGCTACAAGGAGGCATCTGGAGGACCCGTCTCATCCGTGGATCACCCATTCATTTTAATGGGTGCCCAGGTAGAGAGACATCCGCCTAGCCAACCAGATCAGCCGATTTATGTGTTTTATGTCGTTCGTTCATTGTATTGTCTTTCCTTGAAAATCTGAGAAAATGTACAAATTCTGTTACAAATTCTATTTTGGCACCTTCTAAACCCAGAGGAAGGGCAATCCTCCAGCCATGGTTTTCCTAGAGGTTTCCCCCACAGGGGTTTTTTTCTTTCCTGCGTGCTGGAGGGTGACTCTTCGTGAGTCGGAGGTTTGCCATTTTGGGTTTGGTCATATAATATAATAAAAGTTTTGACCATTAAACACCCAATTATAATGTTTTGTGTCTTTATTTTGCATGACTTGGGGTAAGTCGAGTGATGTATGTGTATGCAAATTACACTTACCTATATATCTGTTCCCCATTCATAACCCACACCTTTCTCTCAAGAAAAGGGTTTGGATAAAGTGGCCACAGCAGCCATTTTATTAAGAAATAAATATAAAAGTTAGTTAACTCAATTAACCATAAATAAATAATATCCATATTATTTATTAACAAAAACAATAATAAATCAATAATGCACGAACCATAAATTATAACCCAAACACGTCAGACACCACTGACAAACAAACATTAACACATAGACTAGGAGAAGTCCTTGGAGCTATCATTAACTTTTTATGTTACTGGCTATCTGCCCCACCATTTTACCCCCAGCCGTAAAAACCCGGCTCAGAAGCACTAATATTCCTGGCAGATGCCGTAAGGTAACTGCCACCTCTCCCAAGGGATAACACCCTAAGGAAACCACAATATCCAACCGCCAGACAGTGTCCTTTCATCTTTAAAACCCGGGGGGATCCATACCCACGATGCATCCCCCCCATAATTATTTGTCTAACTCCAAGGACTCCCCAGCCACAGCAAACAGGCCTTGACCCCCTCAAGCCTGAGAGTCCCGCCACAACAAAATAGCCCTCTCAATGCCATCCTGCAAGCCCAAGCACCACAAATCTGTTCCCACACCATTCAGGTTAACACCATCTGCACTCCAATACGCTCCAACTCCAGCTTCCAAGTCCCAGTGCCGAACACATATGCCACCATTCCGTGCAACAAATGCAGACACCGCCCTGTTAACTTTTATCCTGGCTTTGTTGATCCGCTCCACCGACCGTGCCAAACGCCAGGATTTTCTAGGCACAATATCCGACCACACCGTGATCAAGTTCGGGTAAAACGACCACAGGTGCAACAGATCGTGTTTTATGTCCCGAACCAATTCACGGAACGGGCAGGCCCCAAGATCGTTGCGCACAAGAAATCGTCTAAATAATGAATGATCGAATCCACCCCCACCACAGATTTGACCACCCATTCCAAAAATGAGTTAAACGCCTCAAAGTACGCACAAGTAATGGAACAACCCATGGGGAGACACCGATCCACATAAAAACTGCCCCCCAAAAACACCCCAGTAAACGCTGATTATCCACATGCACCGGCAACAGCCGAAAAGCCGCCTCGACATCCGTCTTGGCCATTAACGCCCCCCTACCATGGAAACGCACCCACTGCACCGCCGCGTCGAATGACGTATACACGACCGAGCAAAGATCCCTATCTATCCCGTCATTAACCGACAAGCCCTTAGGATAAGACAAATGGTGAATCAAATGGTATTTGTTCGCCTCCTTCTTCGGGACAACCCCCAGCAGGGAGACGACCAAACCCGGGATGGGGAAAGAACTAAAGGGCCCCGCCATGCGCCCCAAATCCACGTCTTTTGCCAATTTCTCCCTAACCACGTCATGATGCTGGTAAGCTGACTTCAGATTTTTTATGGAAAAGGGGAACCTGTGAGGAGGGGAGGGGATACAAAAACCCACATTAAAACCATCAAACAACAACTGCGTGTTGGCCCTGTCCGGATAACTATTTAGAAAACTGACCATCCTTTCCTTCTTCACTGGCATCACCACCATGACTGGCATTAAACCCCCCTCCCCCACCTCGTTTTCCCTTGCGCAAGCATTTAGATGCCCCGTGGGACGCACCATTGCATTGAGAACAAAGGTGCTTGAACTTACAACCTGCACCGAATTTACACTGCCCCTCATTGTATTGCCAGCACAGCCCGAGCTTTGCATTGCCCCCTGAGCTGGATTGACCAGATTGGCCTGCTGCCCCCCCCCGCTCCCGGGAAAGGACTGGCCCGGTCGAACCGGAGCCGTTACACATAACCAGAGGGCAATATCCTTGTGGTCCCACCTAATATTGGGCCGAACTGCCTTCCGTTGTCTAAACTGCTTAACGTAGACAAGCTACCCCCCATATACCCTATGGGCTTCCCTGATGGCATCCATATAGCAAAACAGGGGGGAGCAATGTTCCGGAGCCTTTTCACCAATAATACTGGCCAAAATGGTGAACGCTTGCAACCAGTTAACAAATGTCTTAAGGATAAAGCGGTAACTACGCTTTTCCTCCTCCTCCTTCTTACTCTCATTTCGCTTCCCCTTCTCCAGATTACATTTTTCCAGGGGCAACAATGAAAAAATGTCTACGTACTCGTCCTTCCAATTTTTTTCCCGAACTTCCTGCTTCAAGTGTGCCCCCAAAGGTCCTTCAAAACACACATAAACCTCCCCCCTGGCTATATCGTCCAATCGAACACCATCAACCGCCCCTGCCGAGTCGGTCTGAACAGACACCGCCACCGATTCTGTATTTGCTCCTACACTCGCAGCGACCGCCGCCGGGGCATTAAACCCTACCCCACCAGCCCCCACCCACGCCGCCACAGGAGACCGTGAAGGGGCGACCCCCGTCCCGTCGGGCCGGCCTAACAATTCCTTGATGCAACCGACCAACTCTCGCAGACTATCCCCCCCACCCCCAACATTCACAAACCTAGACCCCACATCACATACCCGCTCCCCAACCGTGGAACCCTCCCCCGACACAGGATACAAGTATAGCAGGAAAAGGTAAAGACGGTGAAAACGACTCACCGAGATGCACAGGCGCTGTGGACCCATCAGCTGGACCGTCCTGTCCACGAAGCTCATCCTCAAGGTCTTCGGCAAATCTGGTCCCCGATCCATGGCAGCACGCACAGGCGTGCTCAACGGCCGGAACCGAGGTGGGGGAGGGGTGGGCTCCCAGGCTCTCTCTCTGGCAGTTGACCGGCACCGGAGGGCCGGAAGCTCGCCGCCCGGAAGTCTCCCTCGAAACGGACGACCTAGGCCTGCGGCCCAATGCATGTCCCTTGCTTCCTCCAGATCGCCGTGGAGCTCCACCCCCAGCCGGCACATTACCAGGGGCAGCCGTCCAAACCATGGAACCCGGCGTAGAACTGGCGAGTGGAGGGGCGACCGGAAGTAGGGGCCACACCCCCCCCACCTCCGCTGAACTCCGCCGTGAAGCGGTAATTCCTCCCGACCCTGGCACCCGCTGCAGTATCAGTGTTGCCAGACGCTCGAGCCGGAGGGTCCCTCACAGGGCTCCCTCTGCGGCGCCGGGTCCGAGGAGCCACGTCGGGGCTCAGCCTTTCTGGAGGACGCGAGCGCCGGGCCTGGCGCGGGGGAGAGACAGCCAAAGGTACCGGAGCGTTGGCCACCGCTGCAGCTTGTTCCTCCAACCAGGCGGGGCCGAATGCAGCAGCCGCCGCCCGCATCTGCTCAATGAACTGCTGCGCTGACATGAGGTAAGATGGCCACCGGATGGGAGATGCGTGGATGGATGTCTTACTCCGTGCGCTGCTCCCTACCAAAAGACCGGGAAGTCAGCGTACTTCCGGCTAACCCTCACCGGATCCCCTCCCTCTCCTAGACCCACACCCTCCACTAACCCTCCCCTTTGGCTGTGACACGATCCTCCCTCCTATCCCCGTCATGTCTGGCCTACCCTCCACTGTGGCAGGGTCCGTCCGGCCTGTGCTTTCTTTGGTTTGGTGCTTGGGATTTTGGGTCTATCACATATCACAAAATCATAAGGCCGGACATCTACTTCCCACACTGACATAGAATGGAGACAACAAGTGTTGCAGCACAATTAAGTGTACACATCCTTACATTAAGATATTGTATTACGGTCTTTAGCCTTTGGGGGGAATATATTAACCTTTCTACAACAGTTTACTAGCGTAGAAAATTCACAAAATGCGCAAATGTCAAAATTTTGGGGGCAAAAAATGGCCAGGGCTTAGCAGAATTGGCCAACAATTTAACTGTAATTTACGCCAGTAACTGATGTAAATTATAGCAGAAATCTATATGTATAATGCTGCCCAGATTTATCTCTGGGGGCGTAACAAGGCAAAGTTCCGTGCCAGACCCATACCTCCCCCCCAATCAGACTGTATGCCCCCCCAATAAGACAATAAAATACATTTTAAAAATGTAGTTACCTCACCACTCCGATTCTCCCTCCCGGATCCCCTCAGGCTCTTACAGCAGGCCGCAGCACCTAGAAAGTACTGATGACAGGCCTCGTTGCAGCTAAAAGATGCGACACATTTATTAAGAGTCGTTCGCCTGTTAATAAATGTGTTGCATCTTACTCCAGCAAACTGTTTAATAGGACTGGTGTATGAAACGCCAGTATTAAAGGGAATGTGTCACTAAAATGTTTTATTTTTTTTTCAGTTAAACAGTTAGTATATAAATGATTACACATTGTTTTAATTTTTTTTAATTTTTTCACAAATCAGGAAATATTATAAATTAGATTCTAATTTATAACATTTCCATGTGCTGGTCACTAGAGGGAGCAATTCCCAAAATTGCAGCATTGGCATGTGGTAAAGCAACCTCATTGCCTTATGCTGCAAATTTGTAGTAGACACACTCACTCTAGTGTCCTCACAGAATCCCCCCTCCTTTATCCTAGCTAGTGCCAGGAGAAAGGAGGGGGTTGAATGTTCACACCTCCTACACTGTGTGCCGCCATTTTCTGAGCGAATGCACAGTGTAGGAGGATTAGATACAGTGCTCAGCAGACAGTATAACACTAACATACACACACACATCACATACACAAACATAATTTAACTGCTCCTGCCGCCGCTGCCGCTGCTGCCTCCGCCCTGCCGCTCCTAGTCCTTGCGTCTGCGCTGCTTTAAACATATGGCCGGAAGCCACGACTGGAAGTCGTCATCTTACTGTCCGGCCGTGGCTTCCGGTCCACATGAAAATTGTGCCGGATGTCGCTCTACCAAAGACCTTCCTTTTGGTCTGTGTGGGAGTGGCGCATGCGCCGTTCCCACACAGACGGTGTACGCTATAGTGAATGGAACGGCTCCCGTTCGCATTCTCTATGGGGATGTATGTGCCGAATTCCGTGACACCTTCCGCGACACCTTCCCTTTAAAGGGGTTTTCCACGTTCTGACAACTGATGACCTATCCACTTGATAGGTCATCAGTATATGATCGGCGCGTGTCCGACACCTGGACCCCGCACCGATCCGCCACTCCAGCTGCCTCCGTGCACCGGACAACACTGCCGGAAGCAGATGGCTCCGGTCAAAGAATAGAGGCCGAGCTGCAGTTCTGCCGAACGGCCGCTATGCAGTGATTGGAGCCATCTGCTTCAGGCAGTGTTGTCCAGTGAACGGAGGCCGCTGGACTGGCAGATCGGTGCGGGGTCTGGTGTAGTAACGATTGTTTGCCCCCATACATTACCGATGATTGCTCCTTGTGACACGCTGTATCGACGATTGGCGCTGGTTTTCATGGTCAGTATCGGGACGTCTAAAAGGACCTTTATTTTCTCAGACACCACCATAACTAGGCATTGGAACCAACCCTCCCACCTTAGCGGGTAAAGATTAACCTTCTAAAAGGGTCACTATATTCACATAAGGGCTAAAGGAAAAACACAGAGGGGCTCACCATATATCCAGCGTATAACTGTGTCCTCCAAACCTTACGGAGCAGGAGTTGTACTAGATTCCTGTTTATATCCCAGACACGTTCATACCATTTTAGACAATGAATCGACATGTCGCAAACTTGTGGTGAAACCAAGCACCGCATGTAAAGAATCTTTAAAAAATCTGCTAGAAGAAGGAATTGGATTAGGAGTATTAGCCAAGAAACAGGCAGAATACTTACTGATAGAATTCCCTATTGTTCCCATATTCCATGGGATGCCAAAAATCCATAACTTTGCATGGTCTTGAAACTTGGGTTATCTGTGACGTAGTTGGCTAGTACCCCTGCAAACATGCCTGCCATCAGGGTAGTACCGCTGGTACTACTGTCAGGGCCCTGGCCACAAAAGTAAAATAAAGTGGGCAGCCGCCGCTCATCAAGGTTAGAGATGAGCGAAACGGGACAACCGAACCCGGTTTCGGTCCGAACATAGGGAAAAGTTCGGTTCGCAGCGAATCCGAACTTCACCGGGTTCGGCCGAACACGTTTTGACCGAACCCGGTCAAAAATATTATACTAATCGGCAGCCACTTGTCTCTATCAATCACTGATAGAGAAAAGAGGCTGCTGATTAAAAATAAAATAACAAGCATTTCATACGTACCCGGTCGTTGTCTCGGTGACGAGTCCCTCTTCTTCCTCCAGTCCGACCTTCTTTCCTGACGCGGCAGCCTGTGATTTGCTGCAGAGGCCGCGGCAGCCTGTGATTGGCTGCAGCGGTCACATGGGCTGTAACGTCATCCAGGAATGTCGGGCCGGATGTCGAGAGGGACGCGTCACCAAGGCAACGGCCGGGAGACCGGACTGGAGGAAGCAGAAAGTTCTCGGTAAGTATGAACGTCTTTTTTTTTTACAGGTTGCTGTATATTCTGATCGGAATTCACTGTCCAGGGTGCTGAAACAGTTACTGCCGATCAGTTAACTCTTTCAGCACCTTGGACAGTGACTATTTACTGACGTCGCCTTGCAACGCTGCCGTAATTAGGGGTGCACACATGTAGCCACCCGTCAATACGGGGCCTCATGCACACGACCGTAAATACACCCGTTATTACGGGTCGTAATTACGACCCGAAATAGCGGGCCCATAGACTTCTGTTAGCCACGGGTACCTTCCCGTTTTCTCACGGGAAGGTGCCTGTGCCGTTAAAAAGATAGAACATGTTCTATTTCTTTATTTTACGGGCCGTGCTCCTATACTTTATAATGGGAGCACGGCTCGGAAAAACGACCGGCTACCCGTGGCCGGCCGTGCCCGGCCGTGCTCATCTCCTGAAATACTCTGTGCTGCCTTAAACTCTGTGGATTTCTAAATGCTGCTGGGGAACCCGATCGATCCACTATACAAGGCTGCGCTATACAAGAAACAGGATCCTGACCTGTCCACAGAGTTTAAGGCAGCACAGAGTATTTCAGGAGATGAGCGTGCGGATCTTGTGCGGGGTGGTGACTTGCCAATCATGTGAAGGTGTTATTGAGGACAGGAGTGGAAGAGAGGTAACAGACTGAGAGCTACGTAGTGGTAATAGCAGAGTTCACAGCAGCACTGAATCTGCACGCTCCTCTCCTGAAATATTCTGTGCTGCTGTGAACTCTGCTCTTACCATTACGTAGCTCTCAGTCTGTGGCCTCTCCTCCACTCCTGTCCTCTATAACAACTTCACATGATTGGCAAGTCACCACCCCGCACAATATCTGCACGCTCATCTCCTGAAATACTCTGTGCTACCTTAAACTCTGTGGACAGGTCAGGATCCTGTTTCTTTTAAATGCTGCTGGGGAACCCGCTCAATCCACTATATAAGGCTGCGCCTCCATCCTCTTCTGCCCCAGTCACTTATTCCCAAGCACTGTAGCGCAGCCTTATATAGTGGATTGAGCGGGTTCCCCAGCAGCATTTAAAAGAAATAGTTTAATAATTTTTTTTATGTTGCCCCTCTGCTCCCACCTTCCCACCTGTATCTCTCCCCTTTCCCTCCCCAGACCCCAGTCAAGCGTCATATTCACTCTGGCCCAACTCCCGCCTCGGCCACTTTCCGTTCTCTTAGCCTACTCCTACGCCTACATCCTGGTATAATAGTTAAAGAAAATTACCTTATGAGGTTTAGAGTTAGTTAGTTATATGTCGAAATTTTAATCTAAGGTTTGCACACCATGACGGTCGGTAGTCATGTAGACCGGACGCTTCCATGATTTGAATACGCTGTGACGTGGCACATTGGGTCACGGGAACGTGGTGTAAAGGATTTGCCAGACACAGCTTCTGTGTCTACCTCCGTCGTTAATCAGTCTGCACCTGCTCCTAGGTCTGATAGAGTGACTCGATCTGCTACCACTCAGGCTGGTAGGCTCAGGAGTGGGAGAACCTATCACAGCCTGGCCAGACGGTTCTAGCTCCCGGCCTCGGTCTATTTATACCTTCATTTCCTGCTTGTCTTTGCCTGTGATTCTTTCCTGTTTTCTGGCTCTGCTGCTCCTGCTATTATTATTGACCTTGCTACATTTTGACCCTGGCTTTACTGACTACGCTCCTGCTCTCAGTCATTACATAATCACAGGCCCATATGCCTTTTCTACCCTGGTCCCTGACACAACTATGGACCCCCTTGAGACCCTGGCTCAGCAAAGGCAGGGCCTCTCCCTACAGGTCCAAGCCCTGGCTCAGAGGGGCAACCAGCGTGATGCTACCATGGTAGTGCCCCCCACCTCACCTCTTGAACCCCACCTCAAGTTGCCTGACCGGTTCTCAGGGGACCGGAAGACTTTTTTCTCCTTTCGGGAGAGTTGTAGGCACTATTTCCGTCTAAGGCCCCACTCCTCAGGTTCTGAGAGCCAGCGAGTGGGTATAATTATGTCCCGGCTCCAGGACGGGCCCCAAGAATGGGCCTTCTCCTTGGCTCCTGACTCCCCTGAACTTTCCTCTGTTGATCTATTTTTGACAAGACTGCCTTTGCCGAGAGTCAGCTGGTGACCTTACGTCAGGGTAAGAGACCCGTTGAGGAGTACTGTTCTGACTTTAGGAAGTGGTGTGTAGCTTCTCGGTGGAATGACCCTGCCTTGAGGTGCCAGTTTAGATTGGGTCTGTCGAACGCCCTGTAAGACTTGTTAGTTAGCTATCCCTCTTCAGACTCTCTAGATCAGGTTATGGCTTTAGCGGTACATCTTGACCGACGTCTCAGGGAACGACGACTTGAACGTTTTTGTTCTTTCTCCTCTGGCTCCCCCATGATGGCTCCCGAGGTTCCGTTGCTTCGTTCTTCCACGGAAAACTCGGATGAACCAATGCAACTCGGGGCCTCCGTGTCTCCCCAACAACGTAGAGAGCTCTGCAGGAAGAATGGTCTCTGCTTCTACTGTGGGGATGACAAGCATCAAGTGAACAACTGTCCTAGGCGTAAGAATAAGCAGCCGGAAGAACTTCCGCGCCCAAATGACCATCGGGGAGGTCACTTGGGTGCACACATATTTCCCATAAATATGAAACCTAATAAGATCTTGCTTCCCTTTCAGGTCTCTTTTGAGGGTAGGTCTGCTACCGGCAGTGCCTTCGTGGATTCAGGGTCTTCTGCTAATATTATGTCTGTGGAATTGGCTATGTCTCTAGCTATGCCTGTAAAGGATCTGCCAGGCACAATTTCTGTGTATACGCCCATAGGTAATCAGTCTGCACCTGAGTCTATGTCTCTGAGACTGACTCCATCTTCCACCTCTAAGGATGGCAGGCTTATGAGCGGGAGAGCCTATTGCAGCCTGGCCAGACAGAGCTAGCTCCCGCCCTCTGTCTATTTATACCTGCCTTTCCTGTTCCTCCTTTGCTTGTGATTCTTCTCGTGTGGTTTCCTGGCCCAGCTACAGCTTCTAACTATTTGATCCTGCTCCATACTGACCCTGGCTTACTGACTACTCTCCTGCTCTGCGTTTGGTACCTCGTTCCCTTCTGGTTTGACTCGGCTCGTTCACCACTCTTGTTGCTCACGGTGTTGCCGTGGGCAACTGCCCCATTTCCCTTAGCTTTATGTACCCTTGTCTGTTTGTCTCGTGCACTTACTGAGCATAGGGACCGCCGCCCAGTTGTACCCCGTCGCCTAGGGTGGGTCGTTGCAAGTAGGCAGGGACAGAGTGGCGGGTAGATTAGGGCTCACTTGTCCGTTTCCCTACCCCCATCATTACAATGCCATTGATTGATTTGCCTAAACCTGTCCTTGTAGTGGGTATCGACTCCACTCCACTTGCTAATGGTTATTTTACGCAGCATACCCCTGTTTTTGAACTCATTGTTGGCTCCATGCATTTGGAGCAGTGCTCTATACTGGTGATGCAGGGATTATCGTCCGATTTGGTTATTGACCTTCCCTGGTTGCAGATGCATAATCCCACGTTTTATCTGGAATATTGGGGATCTTACCAAATGGGGTAATGAATGCATGACGTCATGTTTTTCTGTTAATTTTATTTCTCTCCTTGAGGAGGTGAACACTCTACCTGAGTTTATTCAGGACTTCACTGATGTTTTTTCTAAAAAGGCCTCCGAAGTGTTACCTCCTCATAGAGAATATGATTGCGCAATCGATTTGGTACCAGGAGCTAAGCTCCCTAAGGGTAGGATATTTAATCTCTCTTGTCCCGAACGTGAAGCCATGAGAGAGTATATCCAGGAATGCCTGGCCAAGGATTACATTCGCCCCTCTACTTCTCCGGTAGGTGCTGGCTTCTTCTTCGTAGGGAAGAAGGATGGTGCTCTTAAGCCATGCATCGATTACCGAAACATTAATAAGGTCACTGTAAGGAACCAGTATCCCCTTCCTTTGATTCCTGATCTCTTCAATCAGGTTCAGGGGGCCCAATGATTCTCTAAGTTTGATCTTCGGGGGGCTTATAACCTTATCCGCATCAGAGAGGGGAATGAGTGGAAGACTGCGTTTAACACGCCCGAAGTTCATTTTGAATACCTCGTCATGCCCTTTGGGTTGTGTAATGCTCCCGCGGTCTTCCAGAATTTCATAAATGAGATTTTAAGAGACTACCTGGGGGTATTTCTTGTAGTGTACCTTGATGACATTCTTGTGTTTTCCAAGGACTGGTCCTCCCACATTGAGCATGTCAGGATGGTGCTCCAGGCCCTTGGAAAACAAACTGTTTCCTAAAACCGAAAAATGTGTGTTTGGGGTGCAGGAGATACCATTTTTGGGTCAAATCCTCACTCCTCATGAAATCCGCATGGACCCTGCCAAGGTTCAGGCTGTGGCTGAATTGGTCCAACCTGCCTCGCTGAAGGTGTTACAGTGCTTCCTGGGGTTTGATAATTATTACAGGAGATTTATTGCTAACTTCTCGGTTATCGCTAAACCTCTTACGGATCTTACTCGCAAAGGTGCTGATCTCCTCCACTGGCCTCCGGAGGCGGTCCAGGCTTTTGAGGTCCTTAAGAAGTGCTTTATCTCGGCCCCAGTGCTGATTCAGCCTAACCGAATGGAGCCATTCATTGTGGAGGTTGATGCCTGCGAGGTGGGAGTGGGTGCTGTCCTGTCCCAGGGTAACAGGTCCCTCACCCATCTCCGTCCCTGTGCCTACTTCTCCAGAAAGTTATCGCCCACTGAAAGTAACTATGACATTGGAAACCGCAAACTCTTAGCCATTAAATAGGCATTTGAAGAGTGGCGCCACTTCCTGGAGGGGGCTAGGCACCAGGTAACGGTCCTTACCGACCACAAGAATCTGGTTTTCCTAGAATCTGCCTTGAGGCTAAACCCGAGACAAGCTCGATGGGCGTTGCTTTTTACTAGATTCAACTTTTTGGTCACCTATAGGGCTGGGTCTAAAAATATTAAAGATGATGCACTGTCGCGTAGTTTCATGGCCAGCCCTCCTTCGGATGAAGATCATGCTTGTGTTTTGCCCCGAGGTATAATCAATTCCTCTGTTGATTCTGACTTAGTCTCCGAAATTTCGGCTGATCAAGGTTCAGATCCCGGGAACCTTCCTGAGAACAAGCTGTTTGTTCCCCTGCAATTCTGGCTAAGGGTACTCAGGGAAAATCATGACTCTGCACTATCTGGGCATCCAGGCATCCTGGGTACCAATCACCTCATTGCCAGAAACTATTGGTGGCCTGGGTTGCCTAAAGACGTTAAGGCTTGTGAAATTTGTGCTAGGTCCAAGACTCCCAGGTTCCGACCAGCGGGCTTACTATGTTATTTGCCCATTCCCCAGAGAACTTGGACCCATATCTCCATGGATTTTAGCACCGATCTGCCTCCATCTCAAGGCAAGTCGGTGGTGTGGGTTGTAGTAGACCGCTTCAGTAAGATGTGCCACTTTGTACAATTTGTTTCATTGTTTTGGAGAGCTTTCTGTAAAAAGTTGGAGATTGATCTGTCCTTCTCCTCGGCCTTCCATCCTGAAACTAATGGCCAAACCGAGAGGTCTAATCAGTCTCTAGAACTATATTTAAGGTGTTTTTTCTCTGACTGTAAATATGATTGGGTCTCCTTAATTTACCTCACTGAATTTTCACTTAATAACCGGGTCAGTAACTCGTCAGGGGTCTCCCCCTTTTTCTGTTATTTTGGTTTAATTCACGGTTTCTCCTCTGTTTCACCTGGTGGTTCCAATAATCCCTAGTTAGATGTCATTCATCGGGAACTGTGCACAGTCTTGGCCCAGGTTCAGAAGAACCTAGAGGCGTCCCAGAGCATTCAAAAGACACAGGCAGATAGAAGACGTTCTGCTAACCCCTTGTTTGTGGTCGGGGATCTATTGTGGCTGTCTTCCAAAAATGTGCGCCCTAATGTTCCGTCTAATAAATGTGCTCCCCGGTATATAGGGCCGTACAAGGTCATTGAGGTCCTTATCCCTGTCTCCTTCCGACTGGAGTTACCCCACGTCTTTTCGAATACACAACGTGTTTCATGCCTCCCTCCTGAAACGCTGCTCCCCGTCCTTGGCTACCTCGAGGAAACCTCCAGTTCCTGTTCTCACCCCTGAAGGGGTAGAATTCGAGGTGGCCAAGATTGTGGACAGCAGTATGGTCCAAGGCTCCCTCCAGTACCTGGTCTATTGGAGAGGACTTGGGTACCCGCCCGGGATGTTCACACTGGGGTATTTCTCAGGAGGTTCCATCTTCGGTTCCCCAATAAGCCAGGTCCACCTAGAAAGGGTCCAGTGGCCCCTCATAAAAGGGGGGGTACTGTAAAGGATCTGCCAGACACAGCTTCTGTGTCGACGCCCGTGGTTAATCAGTCTGCACCTGCTCCTTGGTCTGATAGAGTGAGTCGATCTGCTACCACTCAGGCAGGTAGGCTCAGGAGTGGGAAAATCTATCACATCCTGGCCAGACGGTTCTAGCTCCCGCCCTCGTTCTATTTATACCATCATTTCCTGCTTGTCTTTGCCTGTGATTTTTTCCTCTTTCCTGGCTCTGCTGCTCCTGCTATTATTATTGACCTTCCTTCATTTTGACCCTGGCTTTACTGACTATGCTCCTGCTCTGCGTTTGGTACCTCGTACACTCCTGGTTTGACTCGGCTCGTTCACTACACGTATTGCTCACCGTGGTGCTGTGGGCAACTGCCCCATTTCCCTTAGCTTCTGTGTACCCTTGTCTGTTTGTCTGTCGTGCACGTATTGAGCATAGGGACCATCGCCCACTTGTACGCCGTCGCCTAGGACGGGCGGTGCAAGTAGGCAGGGACTGAGTTTCGGGTAGATTAGGGCTCACCTGTCTGTCTCCCTACCCCGTCATTACATGTGGTATCTAGGTTACATCAACACTTTCATGACGTATCTTGTGGTTCACGCTTGGGCATTGGAGATGAAGAAGACTGGCTTCAAGAAGTCATCATGGCGTTCTGGGCCGGATGAAGAAGAAAAGAGAACGTGAACGTCTCCAATCTAAGAAGATGTCACCAGTGAGTCACTGAATTTCACTTATATGTTCTGCAGAATGAATGTGTAGGACTGATATCTGTCACAATATGGTGGGAATATTGGTCTTTGTTTTACTACACACATTTTTAGTACACAAGAGTGTTCAAATTATTTCTATATAGTTGAAGGGTAGACCCCCAAGAATTATTTCCTTTGGTGGGTCCAAGGTACCTCAGTCAGACACTGAGTGTACAGATCCTTGCAGTAAGATATTGTATTACTGTCTGTAGCCTTAGAGGAGAATATATTAACCTTGCTAAGCCACTAATCTGGCATAGAAAAGTCCCAAAAGTGCGGGAAAGTTTTTGGGCAGTTTATGCTGCGCTTGGCACTTTTTGAAAAGTGTGTGGCGCTTTGCGGAAAGGGCAGACAATTTTACTATCATTTATGCCAGTAACGGGCGTAATGTAAAGCAGAAATCAACGCCAGCTCCGAGCTAGTGTACAATTTTCCATTGAGTGTGTAACAGAAGGCCTAATCCAGACCCTGTATCTCCCCCACTAATCAGACTGTCTTGTGACACAAGACATGTGTTTTGCTCACCCCCTAAAAAAAAAAAAGATATATATATCTGAGACAGCGTATCTATAAGGGTATATTCACATGCTGTGTTTTCAGGCGTATTTCGGAGCGTAAACACCTTAAAATGCGCCTGAAAAATCGGTAGCCCAATGCCTACAAACATCTGCCTATTGTATTTTAAAACGGCACGTAAAAAGAAGGAGCATGTCTTTTCTTGAGCCGTTTTTGGAGATGTTTTTCATTGTGTCAATGGAAAAACAGCTCCAAAAACATCTAGAAAAAAACACCTCAAAAAACTTTTCCAGCTTCAAAAACGGCTGTAAATCAAAGGCTGTGTTCTCTGAAAACAGCTCTGTAATTTTCAGCCATTTTTGACTTTGTGTGTGATCCCTAAGACTATGACACCTGATAGCTCTGCTACTTGATAGGAGACAACGGCTTAGCAGACAGTATCACATATAATATGCTTAGATACAACGGCTTAGCAGACAGTATCACACATGCTAGGCTCAATTAGAAGGTGAATTGGGAAAACATTTCTTATGGTGTTTTTCGATAAAGGTCACTTGAACTGGTATCATGTACACAGTTAACCGATGAATGGCGCTGTTTACGTGGAATTTACCCTGCAGACTAATGTACCATATAATGTATTTTAAAAAAATGTAAAAAAAACTACATTTTGTGGGCTGAATTGAAAAAAAACCTGTAATTCCGCCATTTCTGTTTTGATTTTACAGTGTTCATCGGGCGGCATGAATTGCATGATAACTTGATTCTGCGGGTCGTTACGATTATGGCGATACCAAATTTATATAGTTTTATTTTTTACAAAATAATTTGTTTTTGTGACGCTGCATTCGAAGATGAACTGTATAGTTTTTCAATGCAACAGCACTTCATAGGGCAGGAAGGGGTTAAAACCCACTCTCTGAAGCCCCCCTTCAAGACACATTTCAACTAATCTGGTCCCCATGGCAGAAATCTGTCTTTCCATCTGGGACCTCCAGCAGACTCCTTTCAGTCTAGTTTGATATCTTTTACCTCAGAGTTCCTCTTTTTCCCTTTTTTTTTATTTCTTCTTTCCCTCCCCCCTTCTTCTCCTTATCCCCCCACTTTATTTGAACTATTTCTAACAGGAGCTGTGCACGATTAGAAAAATATGGCTGTTTTCTTCCAAAAACAGCACCACACCTATCCACAGGTTGTATCTGGTATTGCAGGTTAGCTCCATTGAAGTGAATGGTAATGAGCTGTAATACCACACACAACCTATGGACAGGTGTGGTGCTGGTGTTTGGAGAAAGCAGACAAGTTCTCTCATCCTGGACAACCCTTTGTCATGGATAGTTCTTGTGCGGAGATGCTCCCTGCATTATCCCTTTTCCTTTATGGCCGCTGATATGTTCTATTCAGCTTTATGGCCTCTGTGGTAAGTACACTGCCAGTCAGTAAAGTGTTAACACTTCAGACCACTGTGGGTGACGTCACAATGTATGAGTTCTGCAGTGGTAATAAACTCCTGTAGTCATGATGATGAAGGTGCTGATGTCATAAATACAAATGTTTATGACATAAAGAAGATTCCATATTAGAAGGTTTTACTGCCACATTCAGCGCCATATTGGATGGGACTGAGGACCTTGAGCTTGACTTCCCCACCAATGCCGACCTGATGTAATTTGTAGGTTCTAGCAGGGAAACCCTTCACCCCAGACCACTTCTTCATCACAGTGATGCCATCCTCTTCATATGGGTTGTCTGTAATAGAGGGGGGTCTCCAGCAGGAGATCCCCCCCCCCCCTATTAGCCGGAGCGGAGACAGGTGCTACAAGGAGGCATCTGGAGGACCCGTCTCATCCGTGGATCGCTTATTAATTTTAATGGGTGACCAGGAAGAGAGACATCCGCCTAGCCAACCAGATCAGCCGATTTATGTGTTTTATGTCGTTCGTTCATTGTATTGTCTTTCCTTGAAAATCTGAGAAAACGTACAAATTCTGTTACAAATGATATTTTGGCACCTTCTAAGCCCAGAGGAAGGGCAATCCTCCAGCCATGGTTTCCCTAGAGGTTTCCCCCACAGGGGGTTTTTCCTTTCCTGCGTGCTGGAGGGTGACTCTTCGTGAGTCGGAGGTTTGCCATTTTGGGTTTGGTCATATAATATAATAAAAGTTTTGACCATTTAACACCCAATTATAATGTTTTGTGTCTTTATTTTGCATTCTTTGGTTTGGTGATTGGGATTCTGGGTCTATCACATATCACAAAATCATAAGGCCGGACATCTACTTCCCACACTGACATAGAATGGAGACAACAAGCGTTGCTGCACAATTAAGTGTACACATCCTTACATTAACCGGTTAAGGACTGGGCTGTTTTACAGCTAAATGACTAGAGCAAATTTGACAATTTTGCTATGCGCTTCTTTAGATGACTATAACTCAGCAGGTGAATAAAGTTCATCTTTGAATTTTACACTCTTTTTAAAGGACAGATAGGGCTTTGTTTTAGTGGCATTTGTCAGTATATATCATTTTTATTTTTTTCTCTAAAGTGGGCAAAATTGGAAAAAAATGCAAGAATTTAGCAATTGCGCCAGTTTATGCCAGCATTTTTCACACACGGTATGGACCACGGACAAAATTAATCTCCTTTCACATTCTTCCACTTCTCCCGTGCATGGGGATACCAAATATGTGTGCCTTATTCACTGTGCGGGCATGTGCCAGGGCTTGGCATAAAAGGAGGCTTTTTGGCCTTTTCGGTCCAGGAATTCTGCACTTGACTTTATAGCCGCATACTGTTTTCTGGGGGCGTAATGCTGCTGAAAGATTAGAATTACCCCATAAATGACTTCATTCACACAAGTAGACCCCACAAGGTTTCCTTCAAGGGGTTTATCATATTTTTAGCAAGTCCAGTTTTCTTCTGAAAGTTTCTTGAATAAGATGGAACAAAAAAAATTCAGCTATTTTTTAGCAAATGCGTCAGTTTATACCAGCATTTTTCACACACGGCATAGACCACGGCCAAAATTCATCTCCTTTCACATTCTTCCACTTCTCCCGTGCACGGGGATACCAAATATGTGGCCTTATTTATCACATAGAGATGTAGGAGGGCGGAGGATAGAAGAAGATTATTTCACAAATCGCTTTTTTTCAAAGCTGGTTTTACAAAACTCAACAGAGTTTCTATAACACGTCCAAAATATCTGCTCCTGAAGCCGAAATCCCAAAATATTCATCTAGGGGTATAATGGGAATTTATTTTATGGGGTTTTCTAAAATAAGAAATTGCAGGTTTATGCAAATGGAGCTCTCCAGCAGATGAACTTTAGAGAACATGCAAACATGACATCCACCCCCCACCCATTCCCTCCCTCACCCTTGGAGTAAAATCAGGGGAAAAATAAAAACGTAATGTAGGGCAAATATATTTTCAACAAATTAACTAAAATCTAATAATTCAGAACAGTGGGGTATTTTTTAAAACATGGCTCAATGCACAGGCCTGGTTGTGAGGGACATGAGGGACAGAAATATCGGGAATCTTTGCGGTGCCCGTCTTTTCTGCAGACGCGGCACTTTTTCTGGGGGTTGCTTCTGGTTGGTGTTGGGGGAATCCGACTGATGAAGTGTCTTTCAGTCAGTCGCGTGACATCCTCAGACTGGGGGCATTCTCTGGTGTCCTGAACATCAAAAATGAGGCCTTCAATAATTTTCTCCTGGAAATCCAGGTATGTGTCTCTGCCTCTGTTTTTTTTGTAGAGCGCAGATGAGTTGTGGATTTGCCACCTGTAACAAATAAATGGCCACCTTTTTGTACCAGGTTTTAGTTTGGCGTTTTATTAAATAAGGCTGTAAAACCTGGTCGCTTAAATCCACCCCCCCCCCATGTACTTGTTATATTCGGACACGCTCACTGGTTTGTGCTTATCCGATGTTGCCCCTCTTTCCCTCACTGCCACTGTTCCTGCGGTATGAATCGTGCTTAGCACATACACATCTTTGCGATCCCTGAACTTGACCGCCAGCAATTCCTCAGATGCATAAGCACAGGAGTCCCCCTTTACCATGCGCTTCCCCACTAATTGCTGTGGAAAACCAATTCTGTTTTTGCGCATGGTACCACATGCCCCAGTCCTTGCAGCATGCAAATGCCTAAACAGGGGCACACTGGAATAAAAATTATCACCGTACAGGTGGTACCCCTTGTGAAGCAGAGGCTGCATTATCTCCCACACGATCTTACTGCTAGTGGAAAGATCAGGGGGGCATCCAGGAACATTTATTGTGCGGTCCCGCCCTTCATAAATCCTGAAGGCGGTGGTATATCCTGACCCGCTTTCACACAATTTGTAGAGCTTAACGCCATATCTTGCCCTTTTTGAAGGTAGATATTGGCGAAAGCTAAGTCTGCCATGAAAGTTGAGGAGGGATTCGTCCACACTTACATTCTGCTCAGGGGTGTAGAGTTGCAGAAATAAATTATTCAGGGAATTTATCAGCGGTCTTATTTTGAACAACCGATCCCGGTTTGCATCGGTACTTGGGGGGGGCCTGTGCGTTGTCATTGAAGTGGAGGAACCTCATTATTGTCTCATAACGAGACCTGGGCATTACTGCAGAATATACTGGGGTGGCTTGGGCGGGTCTTGTTGACCAGTAAGACCTAATGGAGGGCTTTTTGACAATACCCATATTTAGGGTGAGCCCCAAATTTTTTTTTAATTCCAGCAAATTGGTGGGCGTCCAATCTCTGGCATGGGTGGATGAAGGTTTCTGCCTTATATATTGAGTGGCATATAAATTTGTTTCGTGGACAATCTGATTTAGGATGTCGTCCGTTATAAATAAATGGAAGTAATCCATTTGGACAAAATTTGTATTGTCCACGGTTATGCCAGGAGTGGCAGTAAATCCGTGGATTCTAGGCCCAAAAGATGGGGCAGGTGCCCATACAAGAGCCTGGACTGAAGGGACCAGGCTGTCCCGTGCTACAGCGCTACTTGGCCCTGCGCTTTCAAGTTCTGCAGTTTCAACTGCATCAGGGACAACGTCCCCTGAAGATGAACCTGAAGTGACGCTGTCATCGTCACTACCTAAAACAGGTTCCATCTCGGACGCCATCTCTGATGCGGTCTCCGACTCAGACCACAGCATGGCGTATGCCTCCTCGGCGCTAAACAACTTCCTCGCCATAACGTAACTAACACTAACGAAACAAATATTTTTTTTTTTTTTTATAAAACACACAAACTAACTGCTATATATATCTACACTACCGCTAACAAAAAAATAAACCGCTATTGCTATATATATTATATATATATATATATGTGGATATATATATAATTATATACTCCCTACCTGCCTATTCTAATAGAATAAAAGAAAGAAAGATAGATAGATGGATAGATAGATTGTATAGATAGATAGATGGATAGATAGATAGATAGATAGATAGATAGATAGATAGATAGATAGATAGATAGATAGACAGATAGATAGATAGATAGATAGATAGATAGATAGATAGATAGATAGATAGATAGATAGATAGATAGATAGATAGATAGATAGATAGATAGATAGATAGATAGATAGATAGATAGATAGATAGATAGATGGATAGATAGATAGATTGTATAGATAGATAGATAGATAGATAGATAGATAGATAGATAGATAGATTGTATAGATAGATATAAATCTATCTATACAGAGAATGTTTTATGAGTGTAACTATTGTTTTGTAACTGTAACTGTATTCTTCTGGCAGCAATTCTCCCGAGTCTCTTCTTCTCCTCAAACTGAAACAATGTTTGAGGAGAAGAAAAGAGGCAGGAGATTTACTGCCAGAAAAGTCAAAATAAAACAAATGTGGTCGCTGTGATAGGTTTTCACAGCGACCACATGTTCAGGGACCATCAGATTGGTCCCTGATACTCTGCCCAGTGCCCAGAGCTGTTGGTAACAGCGTGGGCACAGGGCTGTGTGCACGCGATCGCGTGCACACTGTTTTCTATGCAGAAATGCATGTGATCGCTGTGATTGGTTGTCACAGCGATCACATGTTCAGGGGCCAAAAGATTGACCCCTGACATTCTGCCCAGTGCCCATGGCTGTTAGCAACAGCCAGGGCACAGAGCTGTGTGCACGCGATCCCGCGTGCACAGTCTCTGAAGTGCCGCCGTAAATAGTCTATACGGCGGACTTTAGAGACCCTGACCGCTGGCCGTATATTTACGGCCAGCGGTCGGGAACCTGTTAAAGGAACAATGACTTTCCTATTCACTACAAAAGAACCAAGATGAGAACTCCAGACAAGATGGCTGCTGCACGAAACTAAATCATTTAAACATTATCATCACTTTCACATAATACATATCTTAGTAATTCGGCCTCCTGCTTGACAATTCACAATGTAATTTCATACAGAGAATATAAGCAAATAAATCATCCTTCACAAACCTCCCTTTTTCTCATATTAAATTACAGAAATTATATATATATTATGATTATGAAACTCAAACAATATATCAATAGGGCCACAACTAATATGATGCCATCACCAATGTCCGGTTAGGGTATGGGGTCCCACCAGTGTATCGACAAGTCATGTACATCATCGTCCTCTTCTTCTCCTGTCTTCTGATTAGAACACTTGATACTGCTGACGGATTCACTCAGGTCTTTGTTATTGTGACCCCACAAACCCTCTGCTCATCTGTCTTCTTACTTGTCTGGGCGGCTGCTTGGAATTGTGACACTTCCGTCAGTTCATGACAAACGCGTTGTACTGGCTCCGGCTGCGCCTGCCGCACCTCAGTAATGGAGTTCATCGTATTAAAAATCTTTTAGTTCATGTTTACTGGCACTTGCTGGGGAACCCCAACCCTTGTCAATTGTTACTAATCTGGTGATAACATCTACGTACTATAAAAGTTGTTCTAAGTACATACAATAACAATGTCAGGCCCTTAAACTAAATCAAACAAACACCTTTTATATAAGAAAAACTTCTCTGTTCCAATGGACAGGGCACCTAGAAGATGTGTAATTATTGGGTACGTTTCATTTGCACTTGGTGTCACGCTTTCCAGCAGGATTTGTACCTTGATCTGAGCTGATTTCCTGGAACATTTCCAGCTCACCAAAATATACACAGATTCCACATGTTTATCTGACAAATGTCGCAAACCAATTTTCCTTACTCTAATTTGTATTGCATGGGAAGGCCTCTCAAGGTCTGTTCTCTTCGTGGGAGAAGGGTATGATAAGGTTGGCACCGGTCTGCCAGGACTGTTCTGTAGGAAAATCAAACAGCTCTAACAGAATTTACCAGCATCAGCTGTAAAGCCTGGGACATACCAATTAGATCTTACCAAATCGATCCTTGCAGTCTTGGGGCATATGTGAGGTCATACACCATCAATGCAAAAGCCATCAAGAGTGCCTTGGGTGTTACCGGTTCACGTTCCCTTATCCGTCCACATTCTGTTAGAATCTGGTTCTCACGCCTTCCGCTCCAAGTTGGACTCTTCCTGTGGAGAACAAGCTTTTTCATTGTACAAACATTAATTGATCTTAATCAAATAATTAATTTGAAGAAAAACATTAACAAATAACATCTTTACATCAAACGTTCACATTGAGCAATAACTAGAAATTATACATGCAAACTCATTTTTCTTCTTTTTATATATATATATATATATATATATATATATATATATATATATATATATACACATACATACATATATATACACACACACACACACACACACACACAAACACTGCACAGAATTTTCCTTTCACAATAACAACGACAAAAAACAAATAACTAAAAATGTTTTCAAATGGGAATATTCCACTTCTGTACCTTTTATCTGACGCATGACTCTAATAGTCCAATGCTAAGGCTGATCCAGAACTTTACATAAAGCTTAACTTCAGTATTTAATATTCCCACAACACTTCTTAAATACAATTATTAAACAAACTAACTTTGGAATAACATCTGGAGAACTGCTGATATCTTATTGTACAAACATCAGGTCAATACTTGGGATAACATTGTTCCCCTGTCACTTACACACAACGTCTGCAGTGGGGAAAATACAGGCCGAGCTTCAGGCCCCCCTGAGAACAGGTCTACACACACGAGCACATTGTCATACACTTCTACCTCGGGTAGTTGTATGTTCTGCAGTCGCTGGGACGGGTAATCTGGCCGGGCTGCACTTTTCACAGGTACCTTTGCTGTTTTACCTATGTCATGCCGTGCGCACATCATGCCGGCTGCTACAAACCTAGTGGTGGCATTATTGTATCCAGGGACAAGCCAATTTACTGACACCTGGCTGCACATACCCTTGTTGTCAGTTCTGTTTTCTCTTGCTCTCTCAATTGGCTTACCCAATGATCCAATAAAGTTCCTACTACCAATGGGCCCATAATTGTGGGTGATGCCAAAAGCGTACCTAGAGACCTAGAGTCAGTGTATATGTCGGCCGTCTTACCTTCTGCCAGGTTACAGCCTCAGCGAGCACCTCCAGCTCCGCTCCTTGAGATGAACAAGAAGGTGAGAGTGGTTTCTGGGTGATTTACCTTGTGCCTCGTATCCTGTTCTACACATGCTGTATATGATAAAGTATGTCTACATTACAAATTTACATTGGAAACCCATGTCACATATAGATAGAACATTTCAAAAGGGTGGAGTTTTATTGTTCCACATTTATCTGATGATCCAGAACACTTGTAAATCCCACCCACCAGGTCCTGTAAATACCTGATTAATACAAAAACAAACAAAATATGTTACTGAAATCTGGCATAAAATAAACAATATTCAAACAATTTTTTTGTTTTGCCTTCTCCCCATCTAAATCTGTACAGACTCATCTGTGAGTGACGTCACCTCTGCCTCCTGTGTAAATTGGCTGGAGGGGGATGGTCTCTTACACAATAACTCATATTGGGTGGAGACTACAGCACAGCTTCACCGTTCTGGAAGGATCTGGAACCATCTACACAGAAAAACCTCAAAATGTAGGTTACTGTCATACACATTTAATCTGGGTTACTCCTTGAAGCTCATACACATTTTGTAGATCTCCTAGAACCAAATTCATTAATTCAAAACAAGATAAAACACAAAACAAAACTACCTGATCAGTCCCTTCAACATTCCCTCCTATTTCGACTCTGCGAAAGAAATGTAGCAGGGTTCAAAACTACATATTAACATAATGAGATTAGGCACTCTATCGGGGGGGGGGGGGGGCACTAGTTTAACCCCTTGTAATACACAACAGCCTGGAACAAAAAAGATTGCTTTCTCCTGACAAAAATACATTTTATCTTTAAAATGACCTGCAACCATTTACCTGTAAAACATCTCACATTTTCAAAAATAACATTTAGACAGCCCCATAGCACGTGCCCCATGTGTGAAAACAAAAACAAAACAAATGTAATTAGTTATTCAATAACACAGAAAATAATATATCTGGTAATATTAATTACTGCAAACCAATAAGCTGTACATAAGAATAGGGAACAGAGGGGGCACATACATCATCAAGACCCCGTGTCTCACAATATCTGTATTTTAATTCATTTGAATCAACATCAGAACATTCCAACATTAAATCTTATCACATTATAACACATTAATCTGCAGTATAGCTTTTATCTTTCTACAAACAGATCCAGCCGGCTGTAATATTTTTCTCGCTTGGTGTAGTTACAGACGACTGCGCTGCGCGAAAATAAAACACGTTGCATAAAAAAAATGATTTTAACCCCATACACAAAACACTAACATTTTTAGACATTACTGCTGTTAAAAATAGGAAACATACAATATAGTTCTGCTTTTATTGTGGCCATTAGTTTCAAACTTCAGACATGTTACATTACACACATCACACAGATGTCACATCACATCACACATGTTACATTGCACACATCACACATCACATTACATATGTATCACACATCACACAGATGTCACATCACATCACACATGTTACATTGCACACATCACATTACATATGTATCACACATCACACAGATGTCTCATCACACCTGTTCACATTACACTCCCCCCGTTCTGACCCACGTTAGTCACTGCAATGTACCTGGCTGCTCCGTTTTCTTCACTCTTCCAATGAAAATTTACACCTGTATTTAAATTGTTCTTTCTCACATCATCTTACTTGTAACTACCTGTAATCACCTGATCACATGCAAACATCCATCTTACGCTGCCAGCCTCTTCAACAATTTTTTTTTCAGTGTGTTATTTTGCCTTCACATACTTTATAATTATAGCCCCAGCTCCTTTTGCGCATTCTAATGTTGGCCGGGACCAGTGCCCCAAAGCATCTTTGTCCAACTTCCTCCTGACCCCATGGTCGGAGAGCAGTAGGGTGATTTCCGGTAAATCCCCCACCTCCAGGCAAACAGGCCACATTTGCCTACAGATATCTCAGACCAGTCTATCTCCTAGACTGTCTTACCAATACAATATCAAAAGTCGTTCCTCCAGACATTCTAGCAGTAGGATCCTCTGATCCCTCACTGTATTGAACATCAAGAACAGACAAAATGCTGCCAATCAACAATTACAAGAGCAAATTCTTCAACACAATCGACATTCATGAACCTCCATTGATTCAAGCAGGAGTTGGTCACTTCACTTATGCAGAACACTTGCTGCCGGGTGGTGTCTTTCAGTTCATACAGCCCATGATGTAACATATATCCCAAACTCTTTCCTCTAGCACTTTGCAATGGTTTCACATGCAAATTATATTTGGTAACATATATATATTATCCTCCCCGCTCAGCCGTTCACTCTGTGGGTTGTAGTTTAGGGGGCTGTTATGTATGTTGGTGATAATTTATTTACGGGCTATGGGTCTGATCCAATACCAATGTCCTTCACTGTAATTACTACTACGACACAGGTGGCACCTGGGATAAGTGTCAGGGTCATTCAATGAATACAGGATGTTATATTACAACGGTATTCAATCCAGCGGTCTGATGTTATACTACTACAGACTTAATTACTTGGATGTTATTTTACATCAAAGTGTATATGCCGGATTATCATGTGCTAGAAATCAGTCTGTACTGATTTCCACCTTATGCCAGTCTGGCAATGCATACAACTGGTTTATGGACCCTTACACACAATATCACTGGCTGGCAATGCGTTAGGAAAATATAAATGATTTTCTAATACAGTATTCAAAGTTTTTCCCTGTTGCACTGGGTAATGGTATTGAATGCAAATTCAATATAGACACAATTGCTTCTCCTTGCACTGGATTCTACATTATCAGGACTTAACCATTGAAGCTCCTGTGGTACTACATGATATTACTCACAACTGTCTATGGGTCTGAGCCAATACCAGTCAGTACCTCCCAACTATAATCCCAGACAAACAGGTAACAGAACAACTATTAATCCTCAACAATTTGACACAACTAAATAACAAATGACACTACAACAAAGCAGCAAGCAGAAGTTTTGTTTTTTCCTCACAGTCCAAACTACAATCTTTGCATTTCAAATACTTCACATGTGAGTTACGACTTCTCTCTGCCATGCGCTACGTCACTGCATTCCAAAGGCTTCTCACAATTGTTAACTATGTATTTGCTGGCAAAAATTCTCTCATGTCTTTCATATCAACAGTTTAGGATCACGTACACACCTGCAATCCTTCATCACACAAAAAGCTTCAACATACCTTTTTGGATCCATCTTTCAACCCGTTCTGACTAAGGAGTCTCATCCATAAAGAAGTGACGTTCTGACAGCTGGATTCCAAGGCTTACGCAATACATGTGTGAATGGTGTAAGAATAAGCTCCTTACCTACCGCGGTTTTTTGTAATTCACAGATGCAAAGCCAGACCTCTCCAGTGACAGCTTATCAGACGTGCAATCTTCCTGGGTTTTATCGGCACCATTACTGTCATGGAAATCCATCGCTCAAAATATATTAGACTGAAATTTATATGAGTCCCAACAGACTCTCAAGGCCAGACTCCATTAGTCAGTATCCTAATTAGGATATTTCAACGATATATATCGAGAGAGGAGAAGAAAACACACAGACACGCTTATATGTTCAAAATGCTCCTCTGAAGGATTTATTACCAAACTCAAACTGTTAAACTGAAATTCAGAAGGGGTGTAGGCTTGAGGTAAACCAATCAAAGACAATGTAACAATATTTGTTATTCAGTAAAAAGCATATCATAACGTACATCCCAGATACATCATTATAATTCTTCACACATTATGTTTACAGGTTTCTTATCTCTCTTTTGGACAGAATATCCTCGTGGAGATGGGGGGAGACCTTCCCTCACGCATACTTGCCATCCTCCCATCTCACTCCCTATCCAACTTCACATGGGAACCAAGGTCAAAGATAAAACATACAAAATCAACATTACTTGTATTAAAGGAACAATGACTTTCCTATTCACTACAAAAGAACCAAGATGGGAACTCCAGACAAGAAGGCTGCTGCACGAAACTAAATCATTTAAACATTATCATCACTTTCACATAATACATATCTTAGTAATTCGGCATCCTGCTTGATAATTCACAATGTAATTTCATACAGAGAATATAAGCAAATAAATCATCTTTCACATTAGCAACGCTCTGACTGGGGATTCTGCTCCTAGGGAAGCCCCTGACAACACTGTCCATAAATGGACACTGACGTTAGGAGCTTTAAGATGCCAAAATCCTAGGCCAGAAAACTGGCATTGCACTGGCTGGGGATTCCACTCCTGGAGGGAGCCCCTGACGTCACTGTCCATATATGGATTCTGCTCCTGGAGGATCCCTTGATGTTACTGTCTGTACATAGACAGTGACATTAGGGGCTTTGTAATGTGAGAATTCCAAGTCAGAACGTTGTCAGCTCTGTGGCCGGGAATTACGCTTGTAGAGAAAGCCTCTCACTTTACTGTGCATATATGGCTTTAAATATCCATATTTGGCTTTAAACTCTGGAGTCCCCGGCCAGAGCATCGCAAGCACTCACTGGCCGGGAACTCCTGACTTGGGAAAGCCCTTGATGTCACTTTCACTATATGGACAGTGATGTTAGGAGTTTAAAAACCCAGGAATCCGTGGCCAGAGCGTCGGCAATACTCTGGTTAGTAATTACTCTCCTGGAAGGAGCCCCTGATGTCTGTCAATTGTTATGGTAGTAGTCGGATATGATCTTTAATAAATTGAAACCATTTTTTTAAGCTTTATGAACAAGGTTTGACAATGATAAGTTCTACCCATGTGTATCTAATGCTGATATGTATCCATGATCCTTACTCATTGTAATATTGTGTGATTGAACTTGGTAACTTGGTATGCTTGGCTGACTGTACTGTATGATCAGAAGTAGTAACTAGATGTTTACGAATCAGATTCAGATAAGTTTTAGTAATGATACTTAGTTCAACAGATAGAGAGGTCCTATAGTGGAGGACCAAGTCAATGTGAGCTCGAAATTTTGAACGAAAAAATAACAGAGTAAAAAGTAAATTTAGATTAAAAACTTACTATTAAAATACAAACCAGACAGCTCTCCAAGGTAGAGTTTGAGAAGCTGCATACTATATTCTAATGCTACTTTGCCTAAATGGTAAGCAAATAGATTTTTTTTTTCTACCTAAAATGGCAGAAAACACACTATTTTGGAGATGGAAAGGATGGCTAGAGGGGAAATGGAGGAGGCCATAGTTTTTTAATTGCTTTTTTTTCCTGGGTGTTTTTTTTATTCCATTTGCTAACAATTTAGGCAAAGTAGCTCAAAAGTAAACATTTTTAAAATCCGTAATTTTGTGAAGTATTGTAATTGGAATTTTTCACGCACGCCTGTTTTGAGTAACAATGTTAGCTTTTTGAGACTTTATGCTGTTTTCGCATCTTTTAAATAGTATGTTGGTACCAGCGGGAGAGGAGACCTCCTGCATGACAGATTTAATATAATTGACACCAGCGGATATTATAGCTGAAATCTATGCTAGCTGGCGTAGGTATCTGTTTGTGGAGCACTGAACACCCAAGGTGTGCCAAATTTGTTCAGAGCTGTGGGCTTCTTAGAGTATGTTCACATTAAGTTTTTTCTTTTCGACTGAGGTATACGTCGGGAGAAGACTGTAAGTATACCTCCAACGGAAGGCCTCGACGTATCCCATTGTATACGCATACAGTGGGATATGTCACCTGAATTTCTCGGGCACAGAGCTACTTTAAGCACTAGGCTCGGTAAAGCCGCTGATGTTACTGTCCATATATGGGCAGTGATGTTAGGGGCTTAAACAAAATCAAGAATCCACACCCAGTGCGTTAGCATTGTTCTGGCCTGGGATTCGGCCTCTGGAGGAGCCCCTGACATTACTTTCCATATATGGACAGTGACTACAGGGGTTTTAAGATGCCGGAATCCTAGGCTAGAACATCGGCAACACTCTGGACAAGGTCTCTGCTCCTGGAGGAAGCCTATATCGTCACTGTGTATATATGGACAGTGACGTCAGAGGATTTGAGATGCTGGAATCCCTAGTCAGAGCATCGACAATGCTGTGGCAGGGAAAACCGGTTCTTGAGGGAGCCTGTGATGTCACTTTCCATATATGGACAGTGATGTCAGGGGCTTTCAACTATGGAGTCTCCAGCCAGAGCATCGAAAGCCCTCTGGCTGGGGGCCCCTGTCTTGGGAAGGCCCTTGACATCACTGTCCATATATGAACAGTGATGTTAGGAGCTTCAAAACTTAGAATCCACAGGCAGAACGTTGGCAACGCTCTGGCTGGGAATTCCGCTCCTTGAGGAGACCCTGACAACACTATCCATAAATGAACTGTGAGTTCAGGAGCTTTAAGATGCCGAAATCCTAGGCCAGAACCTCGGCATTGCTCTTGCTGGGGATTTCGCTCCTGGAGGGAGATTCTGATGCCAGGGTCAAAATATGGACAGCGACGTTAGAGACTTTGAGATGTTGGAATCCCCGACCAGAGCATTGGCAATGCTCTGGCCAGGGATTCTGCTCCTGGAGGAAACCTTGACGTTACATAGATAGTAATATTAAGGGCTTTGTAATGCGAGAATTTAAGGCCAGAGCGTTGCCAATGCTCTGGCCAGTAATTCCGCTCCTGGAAGGAGCCCTTGACGTCAATGTCCAGATATGGACAGTGATGTTAGGGGCTTTGAGATGCCGGAATCGCCGGCCAAAGCGTCGGCAACGCTGTAGCCGGGGATTCTGCTTCTGTAGGATCCCCTGACTTTACTGTCCATGTATCGACAGTGACGTGAGGGGCTTTCTAATGCAAGTGTCCCAGACCAGACCATTGGCAAAGCTGTGGCTGGGGACTCGACTTCTAGAGGGAACCCCTGACGTCATTGTCCATAAAAAGGCGGTAAGGTCAGGGGGCCCACTAGTACTGGAATCCCCGGTCAGAGTGCTACCGATGCTCTAAGCCGTGGTCCGAATAGTTCAAAGCTTATTTCAGTAGGCTTCGGTTTAATATTGGCGTATAAAAATGCCAGTCTTTTTAAATTCCACCCATTGGTTATATGCAACAACGGGAGGTGAGGTCCTCTTGCTCGACAGATTTACTATAAGTTACATCAGGCATTGGCGGAAATTATAGCGGAAATCCATGGCAGATTGTTTCTGGCGTCGATTTCAGTTTGTGGAGCCTTGACAGCCAAAGTTGTGTCAAATTTATTAAGAGCCATGCTGATATATAATCATGCTTTTTACGTATGTTTTAATATTGTGTGATTGAACATGATGTTCTAGACTAGATAAAAAGTTACTATTAAAAAAAAACAAAAAAAAAAACAGACAGCTCCCTACCAAGTTAGAGTTTGAGAAGCTGCATACTATACTCTCCTGCTACTTTGCCTAAATGGTAAGCAAATTGATTATTTTCTTTTTCTACCTAAAATGGCAGAAAACACACCTATATTGGAGATGGAAAGGAAGGCTAGAGGGGAAATGGAGGAGGCCGGTGTTTTTAATAAACAGATTTTTATTGATCCAGTATATATCTAATCATTACATACAGCAATGAAACATTGCAAACAAAGCATTGGGATAAGGATCACATTTTTTACAGAAAAAAAAAAAGGAAACATACAAACAAACAAAACTCCGGATCCAGACACGACAAATTGACCACATATTCGACTAAGGTAATCATAAGAGTATGTCGGAGTAAGTAGAGTCAGTCCATTGATCCCATAAGGAAGTACGAGCGTAGGACCCTTGAATAGAGGCTAAAGCGCGTTCCATAACACAATTATTGTTAACATATAAAATCACTTCACTCATACTAGGCACTTTTGTACATTTCCAGTATTTTGCAATCAATATTTTTGCAGACAGCAATACATGAAAAAGTACGTTTCTGACACCCGGAGAGAAATCCACCAATCCCACATGCAGTAGGGCTAGAGCAGGGGCGAGCTGAACGTCAACCCCTAAAAGAGATCGTAAGAAATGTTCTACTTGCTGATAAAAGCTGGACAATACTGTACACTCCCAGAAAATATGGAGGATGGTACCCTTAGAAGTGAGGCACCTCCAGCACCTATCTGATGATGTTGGCTATATCCGCGACAAACGACTAGGAGTGTAATACCACCTATACATTATTTTCCTAGACGCTTCCAAATGTGTAGCGCACTTAGAGAGAGAGCAAGCTAGATTGAAAGTGGCTTCCCAATCCTGCGTACTTATAGGGATTCCTAGATCTCTCTCCCAATGCCCCAGACAAGGAAATTCCTCCTGAAGCAAACCCTCACACAATACCTTATACATTTTTGATATCCCTTTGCATGTTTTATCCAGATTAGTGAATGACAATTCAAAAGGTGTTTTAGGGGAATCAATCAGAGGAGGCAATGTACTCAACAAGTGACGTATTCTAAGGAATTTATAGAAGTCCCTACGGGGTATGTTGTACTTCAGACATATTAAGCTGAACGAGCTTAATTAGGCCTAGATCTGAGCATCTACTCCCCTATAAATTTAGATGTAGCATATGGGGAAGGCACTCGTGCAGGGGGGCACGACGGCAGAAGTCATCTCTGTCTAAGTGTCATACTGTCAAAGTGTCCTGGCAGTTATACATGGCAGTTGGACAGGGTCAGTGACAGGTAAGCTGCATTACCAAAACAAACAATCACATGCTCTAATTATTAGAATTCAAACTATCTGTTTACAAACAAACATGTTTGCCACCGCTCTCAGCATTATAGCTGCTCTTGGTTTACAATCCTATCGCCCATTTAAGCCTTGCCAAAAAACAGTCTACATCAGTCCTTCTCTCCTTCCACATCAGTCCCTCTCTCCTTGCCTCGCCCATGTACAGCTCCCATTCACTATTCACTTTCCTCAATCAACTTAACCCATCCCATCCCACTGCCCAACATAAAAATCACTCTCATAAATCACAGAACCATCTGCTGTCTCTCTCCATTCTCCTGCTACTCGCTGCAGGGGACATCTCTCCCACACTATCTAATAATCCAAAACGCCTCTTTGATACTTTTCACTCCCTCCTTAGTCCTAAAGTGCAGACGCCGATCACAGATCTCTGTGCTGAAGACCTGGCCACTTATTTTAAAGTTAAAATTGACAATATCCGGCATGATATTATCTCCCAGTCCCCTAGTAACATCGATCCCCTTCCCTCCCGCACTCCCTCTTCTTCACTCTCAGCATTTGACCCAATAACTGAAGAAGAAGTCTCGAGGCTCCTCTCTTCTTCTCGTCCTACTACCTGCCCTAGTGATCCTGTCCCCTCACACCTCCTCCAGTCCCTCTCCCCAGCTGTCACTAGTCACCTGACTAAAATATTTAACCTCTCTCTTTCCTCTGGTACCTTTCCCTCTGCTTTTAAACATGCCATTATAAACCCATTACTGAAAAAAACAACTCTTGACCCATCCAGCGCTGCCAACTACCGACCAGTCTCTAATCTGTCCTTCATCTCCAAACTCCTGGAACGCTTGGTCTACTCTCGCCTTATCTGCTATCTCTCTGCTAACTCCATTCTTGACCCCTTACTATCTGGTTTCCGCACCCTACACTCCACAGAAACTGCCCTTACTAAAGTCTCAAATGATCTCTTGGTGGCTAAATCAGACGGTAAATCCTCTCTCCTTATTCTTTTGGATCTCTCTGCAGCCTTTGACACTGTAGACCACAAACTCCTACTTAACATGCTCCACTCTATTGGCCTCAAGAACGCGGCTCTCTCTTGGTTTTCCTCCTATCTCTCTGACCGCTCGTTCAGTGTGTCATTTGCTGGTTCCACTTCTTCTCCTCTTCCTCTTGCTATCGGCGTTCCTCAGGGATCAGTCCTAGGTCCGCTGCTCTTTTCTCTCTACACAGCTCCTATTGGACAAACCATCAGCAGATTTGGCTTCCAGTACCATCTCTACGCTGATGACACCCAATTATATACCTCTTCCCGTGACATCACCCCTGCTCTAATACAGAACACCAGTGATTGTCTGTCCGCTGTCTCTAACATCATGTCCTCTCTCTATCTGAAACTGAATCTTTCTAAAACTGAGCTCCTTGTGTTCCCACCATCTACGAACCTCCCTAAACCTGATGTCTCCATCTCGGTGTGTGGCACTACCATCACTCCTAAGCAGCACGCCCGCTGTCTCGGGGTTATTTTTGACTCAGATCTTTCCTTTACTCCTCACATACAATCACTTTCACGCTCCTGTCATTTTCACCTCAAAAACATCTCCAGAATCCGCTCTTTTCTTACGGAGGAAAACGCCAAAACTCTCATTGTTTCTCTGATTCACTCTCGTCTTGACTACTGTAACTCACTACTAGTCGGTCTTCCCCTCACTAAACTCTCCCCTCTCCAATCTATCCTCAATGCAGCAGCCAGGCTCATCTTTATGACCAACCGCTACACCAACGCCTCTAATCTGTGCCAGTCACTGCACTGGTTGCCCATCCCCTTCCGAATAAAATTCAAACTTATTACTCTCACCCACAAAGCTCTCCACAGTGCTGCACCTCCTTACATCTCCTCCCTCATCTCTGTCTACCACCCTACTCGGGCTCTACGTTCTGCCAACGACCTTAGATTAAAATCCTCCATAATCCGAACCTCCCACTCCCGTCTCCAGGATTTCTCTCGTGCTGCACCCGTCCTCTGGAATGCGCTACCCCAGACAATCAGATTAATTCCCAATATCCACAGTTTTAAACGTGCCCTGAAAACACATCTATTTAGACAGGCCTATAACATTCCCTAATCTGACTCCTTTCCATGGCCCTCCTTTTAGACTAGTCATCAGAATAAGATTCCCTCACACTCCTTCTCTTCATGTCCGTCATACACGGATACTGGCTGGTGACCGGCTCATGCAGCTTTGTCACCACCGCATGTGTATAAAAATGGCCGGACCATTGTACAGAACAAACACTGTTACACTTTGTGTCTCCCTTATGTCCTCATAGATTGTAAACTCTTGCGAGCAGGGTCCTCACTCTCCAGGTTTGAATTGTAAATGAACTTTGTCACTATGTAATGTCTGATATTGTTTGTTTCATGTCCCCTCTAAATTGTAAAGTGCTGCGTAATATGTTGGCGCTATATAAATAAAGATTATTATTATTATTATTACTATTATTATTATTATTAATGCCATTAGATGAGTTTGCTCCATAATGTCAGAAATACACTCAATGCCGGGCAACAGCCAATTTTGGATATCAATATCAGGTATCAGAAGCGGAAGCAGTCGAAGAGGAAGATCAGAAAATCTCACCGGGATTATAGGGTGAATAACAGTAAATTTTTTCCAGACCTGGAGCCCTGCATCAATCGTTAAAAAAAGTAGGATTTCGATATTTTAGCACCAGTGGACAATAGCCACATGCGCGTTTCTACAGAAGATCCATCAAGTAATTCCTTTTCCATAGAAATCCAATGTTTCATAGGAACTTTAGTCTTCCACATTCTGGCTTGATCCAAAATTGCTGCATAATAATAATGAGCCAAGTTCGGGAGACCCAAACCCCCTTTAATAATTGGCTGGTATAATACCTCCGCATCTACTCTAGGGCGGGAGTTTTTCCATATATATTTATTAATTATACCTTGGAGTCTTTTAAGATAAGATACCGATAGCAGAATAGGTACATTTCTAAATAGATATAGTATTTTTGGGAGGATCATCATCTTAACCGCAGAGATTCTCCCTACCCATGATGCCTCATACTTCATGTACTTGGATAAGTCTGCTTCTATCGCAGATACCAATGGTATATAATTATATTTATATAAAAGAGAGGTGGGGTAGGTAAGTTGTATTCCTAAGTATGAGAAAGAGTGCTAAACCCAAACAAATGGAAATTTCTTCCGGAGAGAGTCCAAAAGAAGACGAGAAATATTCATACTCAAAACCATAGACTTGGTAACATTAAGCTTATAATACGAAACTGCACTAAAAGCCTCCAATATCTTAGTGACCTCTAATAGAGATGTCTCAGGGTCAGATATAGCAATGAGCACATCATCCGCAAATAAGCCAATTTTATGAGATATATCCCCCACCGTTATCCCACTAATAGCAACAGATGACCTAATGGAAGTAGCCAACGGCTCCATCACCAAGGTAAAGATGAGTGGAGATAAAGGACACCCTTGTCCAGTCCCATTGGTTATGTTAAAAATTTTTGATGTACATCCAGAGGTAAATACCAATGCAGAGGGAGAAGAATATAGGGCCATTATACTATGATGCGCCGTACCATGAATTCCAAATGCCTCCAGAAGTAACCGCAAATATCCCCAATGGACCCGATCGAAGGCCTTCTCCGCGTCCAAGGAAAGAAGCAGAGAAGGCGTCCGATCTCGCTCCACCAGGCCCAACAAGTCCACAAAACGCCTTGTGCTATCAGATGAGAGCCTCCCCTTTACAAATCCCACCTGATCCTGATGTATCAAATCAGGCAAAATGCCGGCTAGGCGTTCCGCAATTATTTTAGCAAACTATTTTAAGTCTGTATTCAGCAATGATATAGGTCTGAAGTTACCCGGTTTGTCCGGAGTTTTCCCCGGTTTAGGTAAAACAACTACTGTAGCTTTTAACATTTCCACAGGGAAATTACCACCTCGCTGTACATCAATAAACAGATTCAATAAATGGGGTAGGAGAAGAGAACCACATTTTTGTAGTAGTCTACCGTGAGACCATCGGGGCCAGGAGCCTTATGAGGTTTCAAGGACTTTATAGCCTGGAGGATTTCAGTTTCAGATATACTAGCAGAGAGCATGTCCAACTGATGAGAGGTGACTGAAGGCAAAGTCATGTCCTGTAGAAAGGAAGAAATCATGGACACAGAAGGCTGTGGGGTATCTAAATGATCCTTGAGATGATCTAGATCTGCATAGTAATCTGCCAGTACATTTGCTACGCCTCAGTGTGAACACAGCCCTAGGAATCATATCAGAATTTATCAAGACATACAAGAGGCAGTCAGTCAGGATCTTTAGTTTCCCATTCCTTCTCCAATCTAGGTAAGGATCTGGATCTTAGCGATTTAGGAAGGGAAGCAATCGGAGATAAATGCCATTCCTGAAGCAGTTGCAGAACTTTGGCTGGATTGTTCACAATCACTTTCCGACCATCTTTAGTGATAATGAGCTTGACAGGAAATCCCCAGCGATATTGAACATTGTGCGATCTTAAAATCTTCGCCACATCGTGGAACTCCCGTCGTTTTGCCAATGTAATCGCTGACAGATCTGTGAACGCGGAGACACCTTGAAACCTGTCTGGAAGAAGAGGTGGTTGTCTGGCAGCTTGCATCATCTTCTCTTTAAATGGATAGAAGTGTAAACGAGCGATCACATCCCGTGGAATAGTGGCAGGTAATTCTTTGGGTTTTGGTATACGATGCACTCTATCAATAAGCAAATCTGACACAGGGACATCCGGTACTAGCGCCACAAAAAAAATCAGTAAGAAATTCTTCAAGTTGTTCCGGTTTTATCGCTTCAGATATGCCTCTAAACCGCACGTTATTGCGGCGGGACCGATCTTCCAAATCCGCCACCTTTACACGTAAGGACCCCACTCCCTCTTCTAAAGAATTGTTGATATCTACCAGCTCATTATGCGCTGCTGAGAAGTCAGCCATTTTATCCTCCATATGAGAGGTACGTTCTCCCAGAGCAGCAAATTCCATTTGGATATAAAAGCAGCTTGAATGTCAGACTGGAGAGAGGTTATCAAACTATCCAGTAAGATTTATGAAGTATCTTCCGATACAGGCGAAGCCGTAGACTGTGATGCGTGCATAGCAGGGGAGAGACAAGTCTCTGTACTTTGCATATGTGGCATAGGAGACAGAGTATGAGGAACAACATGAGTACTCACTCGGCCCCTGGATGTATCACTTTGCATGTGAGGAGAGGATCCATGAGAGGACCGGGTGTGGTCTCTACCACTAGCTGAAGATTGCAGCGAGGAAGCAGGAGAAGAAGGTCCCTCTTTAGCTGTTCTCACATCCGTTCTCACAGCCTGGAAGCCGCCGGCGCCACTTTGGGACCTCGTGGAGGGAAAGAACTCTGTAAGTCTAGAAGAGTTTGCTTTCTTTTTAGCTTTCCCCATGTTGCAGGGCAGAAAGCAGGACTTAAGTGCCGCCGTCAGTGCACTTGCTGGGTCTTTTCTCAGCCGTTTAGAGCCGCTTAGGGCCGTTTGTAATGCCTGGTGTTCAGGAGCTGAGGCACACACGTCTCACTCCATGCTCATCCGGCCACGCCCCCCAGCCCCGCAAGATGTCATTTTTTATCAAAATTTCTTATTTTCACAGGGAACAAAATACCCCATTTTGTTGCCCAATTTGTCCTTAGTGTGGCAATACTGCATTTGTGGTGATAAACTGCCGTTTGGGCCCATGGGAGGGCTCAGAATGAAAGGAGCGCTATGTGTTTGTTGGAGTCCAGATCTTGCTGGATTGGTTTTTGGGTGCCATGTCGCATTTGCAGAGCCCCAGAGGTATCAAAGCAATGGAAACCCACCAGAAGTGACCCCATTTTGGAAACTACACCCCTCAAGGAATTCATTTATGGGTGTTGTGACCATTTTGACCTCATAGTTTTTCACAGAACTTATTTGAATTGGGCTGGGAATTAAAACAAAATTAATTTTTTCCAATAATATGTAGTTTGGTCTTATATTCACAATAAATAAAATACCCTATTCTGTTGCGCAATTTGTCCTGAGTGCAGCAATACCCCATTTGTGGTGATAAACTGCCGTTTGGGCCCATGGGAGGGCTCAGAAGGAAAGGACCACCATTTGGCCTACTGGGGATTTTCTGGTGTGAAGTCATGTATGCAGAAGCCCCTGAGGTCCCAGTACAGTTGAAACTCGCAAGAAGTGACTCCATTTTAAAAACTACAACCCTTATGGCATTCATCTATAGGTGTAGTGAGCATTTTGATCGGAGACATACACCCCATAAACTGTAATGTGGGTTCTCCCGGGTACGGCAATACCCTATATGTGGCTGTTATCAACTGCCTGGGCACAGAGCAGGGCTCAGAAGGGAAAGATGAGGGGGATAAGCTGTGCAGAGTGCATCAGGGTAAGTAATAAACCAAGGGATGGTATGATAAATTTTAAAACACTCTTTCATACAGAGCTCTGGTTATTCGGGACACGCGTCACATTGATATATTGTGTCCTCCATTATCCCCCTCT